>NW_022681470.1:16368504-16968504 GCF_009764315.1 Trachypithecus francoisi
CTTTACCTAGAATAATGTCCTCCAGTTCCATTCAAGTTGCTGCAAAATACATTATTTTGTTCTTTTTCATGGCTGAGTAGTATTTCATGGTGTGTATATATACACACACACACACACACACACACATTTTTTTTATCCACTAATCAGTTGATGGGCACATAGGTTGGTTCCATATCTTTGCAATTATGAATTGTGCTGCAATAAACACACAGGTGCAAGTGTCTGTTTGATATAATAATTTTTTTTCCTTAGGGTAGATACCCACTAGTGGGATTGCTAGATAGAATGGTAGATCTACTTTTAGGCGAAAACATTGTTTCCCATTAGTGTTGTGACACACAACATTCCTGATGAGGATAATCTGGAAATGCACTAGTTTTATGAGTCTACTCAGGCTGCCATAACAAAATACCACAGACTAGGGGGCTTAAACAATATAGATTTATTTTCTCACAGTCTGGAGGCTGGGAAATCGGAGATCAGAACGCCAGGCTGCTTGGGTTCTAGTGAGGGCACCTTCCTGGCTTGCAGATGGCAACTTTTTCCTGCATCCTCACTTGTTGAAGAGAGAACTCTGGCGTCTGTTCCTGTTCGTATAAGGGCACAAGCCCTATTGGAGTAGGACTTCACCATTCTGACCTCACTTAACCTTTACCACCTCCTCATAGGCCCTATCTCTAAATTCAGTCACATTCAAGAAAGGGCCTCAAGGTAGGAATTTGGGAGAAACACACCCAGTTCATGACACCACAAGCCTTACCACTGATGCATTATTTGATTCACGGAGCAGTGGTGGAGAACACAAGCTCCAAAGCTCATCCTGCCACATGCTGGCTGTGTGACCTTGAGCAAGTTACTCAATACACTTTGAGCCTGTTTCCTCACTTATACAATAGGTATTCTAATAGCACATAGTTCAAAAAGTTATCTTGAAGATTAAGTGAATTAATATCTGTAAAGCTTTTGGAACAGGGCTAGACTTCAAGATATTATATTAAGCATTACCTTTTATTTGAGTTAGCAGTTCCACTTCTAGTATTATTTTAAAGTAATAATTATAGAGTTATTTACCTACTCAACAAACATTGAGGGAGCTCTGACAGACATTCCGCTAATCACTAAATAAATAGCAGTGAAAGAGTGATGTGACCAAAGGTTTGTAAATAAGAATCTCATTGCCATATTGTTTGAGACAAGAAAAAACTGGAAACAATTTGGATGTCCCCAAATAAGAGATTAGCTAAATAAATTATGCTATATCTATAGAGCAGAATAAAATGTTGACACTGAAAGGGTAAAACAGAAAAAGCTTCTAAATGCGTAACTATATGGAGAGATAGTCTCAGTATAAATGTCTGCCTCAGGGCAATTTATTTGCTGTTCTTTCTGCCTAGAAAAGCTGATACATAGTAACTGCTCAATAAATAATTGTTGAATGAATGAAATAACTGAAAAAGATAAGTTGTAAAGTATTATGTACTATATAATTCTATTTCCCAAATACATACAGAGAAGAGAGGCTTCAGAGTTTATACCAAAATATTATAATGACTATGATTGTTCGATAAGATTGTGGATGACTTCTACTTTATCCTTTTTGCTTATCTATATTTTCTAAATTGCATGTAAAAACCATGTTTATTTTTATTAAAAGGGCAATTTATTTTTAAGTGGAAGTTTATGTATAAAGAATTAAATCTAGTTCACTAAGTAAAAATATTAATACAGACCCCAGAATTACACCAATGTGACATTTATCAGATGCTGACGGTGTGCCAGCCACTGTTTTAAGTGCTTTGCATGCATTATTTACATTGCCACAATCTTATATGGTAGTTCAACTCATATACAGTGGAACCTGACAGCACCCACCCTTGGGATTCCTATTCCTGGGATAACCTGTTCTCCCCAGAACTATGCCAATTTGATCTTAATTCATGGTCCAACAACTTTTTTGACTTTTAAAAATTGTGGCGATATATACATAACACAAAATCTACCATTTCAATGATTTTTAAGTATAGTTCATTGGCATTAAGTACATTCACTTTGTGGGGCAAACATCACTGCCATCCATCTCCAAAACTTTTATATCATTCCAAACAAGAACTCTATGCTCATTAAACAATAACTCCCCATTCCCTTAACCTTCCTGCCCCCACACAGCCCCTGGAAATCACTATTCTACTTTCTATCTTTATGAATTTGCCTATTCTTGGTACTTCCAATAAGTGGGATCATACAATACTTGTTCTTTTACATCTGGCTTATTCACTTAGCATCACATCTTTCAGGTTCATCCACGTGTCAGAATTTCCCGCCTTTTTAAGGCTGAATGATATGGGTTAGCTGTGTCCCCACCCAAATCTCATCTTGAATTGTAGTTCCCATAACCCCCACGTGTCATGGGAGGGACCTGGTGGGAGGTAATTGAATCTCATGCTGCTGTTGTTCTCATGATAGTGAGTGAGTTCTCAAGATATCTGATGGTTTTATAAGGGGCTTTCCCCCCTTTTGCTCGGCACTTCTTGTTGCTGCCATGTGAAGAAGGACATGTTTGCTTCCCCTTCTGCCATGATTGTAAGTTTCCTGAGGCCTCCCTAGCCATGCTTAACTGTGAGTCAGTTAAACCTCTTTCCTTTATAAATTACCCGGTCTCGGATATGTTTTTATTAGCAACATGAGAATGGACTAATACACTGAATAATATTTCTTTGCATGTATAGCCCACACTTGGTTTATCCATTCACCTGTCAGTGGATACTCGGGCTGCTTCCACCTTTTGGCTATTATCAAGAATGCTGTTGTGAACATGGGTATACAGATATCTCTTCAAGTTCCTGCTTTTGATTCCTTTGAATACATGCCCAGAAATTGAATTGCAGGATCATATAGTAATGCTGTTGAACTTTTTGAGGAACTGCCATACTGTTTTCCACAGTGGCTGTGCCAAAGCCCCAGAACTCAGAGGAAGCCAGTCTGGTGCCACTTTCCTTAATACTTCTCTTTCTTCCCTATCTCAACACTCCTTGTTTTAACTCTTTAGCACCCTACTGCTTCCCATCACCTTTGGAGAGGGTCATAGAGGAGAGAGGAGGACACAGTGTGAAGCAGTTGTGGGAGCTCAATACCAAATTTCAGGTAAGACATTTTCACGATCACTTTCCTCCTGCATAAAGGGGCCAAGATCTTTGGGAACCTGAATTGTTTAAAATGATGGTCAGGTTGAGATTCTACTATAGAATCTCATATTTTTTTTGTGGATCATATTTGTGAAACAATGGAAACAATTGCTGGGGATTCATACAGTTGGGATATTTGTCCCTTCCAAATCACATGTTGAAATGTGACCCACGGTGTTAGAGGTGGGGCCTGGTGGGAAGTGTGTGGGTCATGGAGGTGGATCCCTCATGAATAGTGTGGTGCCCTCTCTGTGGTTATGAGTTCATGCAAGATCTGGTGTTAAAAGAGCCTGGCACCTTCCCCCTCTCTCTCTGTCTCCCTTGCTTGCCACATGACATACCTTTTCCCTCTTTGCCTTCTGCCATGAGTAAAAGCTTCCTGAGGCCTCACCAGAAGCAGATGCTGGTGCTTTGCTTGTACAGTCTGAAGAACTGTGGGCCAAAATGAACTTCTTTTCTTTATAAATTACCCAGCCTCTGGTATTCCTTTATAGCAATGCAAAACAAACGACGGGGATGATGAAAAAGTTCTGGAGATGGATAGTGGTCACAGCTGTACAATCATGTGAATGTACTTAATGCCACTGAACTATGCACTTCAGAATGATTAAAATGGTAGATTTTGTTATATATATATTACCACAATTAAATATGTATGCATATATAACCATGTAGCATCTCCTGGGAAAAATCACAACTTCAATTTTCTTCTCTATAAAATACTTTTTCTTTCTGATTCTCAGAAGTGTAAGTTAATTACTCTAGACACACACATGCTTAGATAAGAATAAAACATTGTGCAAAAGTGTTTTGATTTTGTTGAAATACTATCTTTAGCAAGCGATATTGTCTCACTGTTGGGATAATATTCCTGACCACAGATTTTATCCATCAGGGGACAACTGGGGTAGTGACAAAACCCAAGTCTCCTTTTATGTGACGTCCACTGGCTACAGGAAATCTATGTGTTCCAAATGTTTTTCTTTCCTTTTAGTAGGAGGATTGCCGCTCTCCATTGCACATGACCAGATGATGTCTTAAAAGAGTAAACTTCCAAGAAAACCCATGTAAAGCAGCTGAATTAGAAAAACAGCAATGATGGGTTAGGCGCGGTGGCTCAAGCCTGTAATCCCAGCACTTTGGGAAGCTGAGGCGGGCGGATCACCAGGTCAGGAGATTGAGACCATCCTGGCTAACACGGTGAAACCTCGTCTCTACTAAAAATACAAAAAAATTAGCCAGGCATGGTGGCGGTCGCCTGTAGTCCCAGCTACTGGGGAGGCTGAGGCAGGAGAACGGCGTGAACCCGGGAGGCGGAGGTTGCAATGAGCTAAGATCGTGCCACTGCCCTCCAGCCTGGGCGACAGAGAGAGACTCTGTCTCAAAAAAAAAAAAAAAGAAAAAGAAAAACAACAACGATGGAACTGGGAACCTAAAGGACAATTCTGTCCCCTTTTTAGCTCATTGGAGGCAGGTTTCTTGTATGATCCCTGTATCTCTTCGCCTTTCTTCACTTCTCCTGAGAGATGAAGCTACACTGCCTCCCAGGGACTCGCCATCCCAGTCCCGCAAGAGGCCAGGCATCCTTTCTTCACTGCAGGGGACTGATGAGTTTGAACGACGTTAGGGGAGGAGCACCCCAATGACCTCAACAGATGAACCTGGGAGATTTCCCACAGACTGTCCAGCCCCGGCCCAGAAGGGGCATAACTTGGTTTGTAATTTCTCTTACAGATGTTTATTTCACCGATTTACTGAGATTGGTTTTTGGAATGTGCAGCTGCCTGAAACGTGCACACTTTCAGAGCTCGATGTAAACCAGATACACCCTGCCTAATCCATCACCTCAGATTTACATTAACAAGGAGGCAAACCAGGCGGTAGCAGCGGCCCTCTGTCCTCCATCCTTTTATGCCATTGTTATGATTTTATGCCTCTGCAATAAGTTACACACCCACCTTTTCCCTCACCCCCTATTCAGCCTTGTTTGCACTCCAGGCACAGAGAAAGAGAAAAAACTGTGGTAGATGGAAGCTAACACCATGTAAACCAGTCATTCCTAGTTACCTGCTTTTAATACATCACTCCTTTGCTGACAATTTCCACTGATTCTCCATTTTCGTAGATAACAATGTCCTAATGACAGAACCTGGACTTGAGGGGTGTATTAGTCCGTTTTCACCTTGCTGGTAAAGACATACCTGAGACTGGGCAAGTTACAAAAGAAAAAGGTTTACTGTACTTACGGTTCTACATGTCTGGGGAGGCCTCAAAATCATGGGAGAAGGTGGCATGGCAGCAGCAAGAGAGAATGAAAGCTAAGTGAAACGGGTTTCCCCTTATCAAACCATCAGATCTCGTGAGACTTATTCACTACCATGAGAACCGTATGGAGAACCGCTCCCATGATTCAATTCTTTCCTGCTGGGTCCCTCCCACAACACGTGGGAATTATGGGAGTACAATTTAAGATGAGATTTGGCTGGGGACACAGAGCCAAACCATATCAAGAGACTACTTTAATTGGCATTCCCACCCCTCTCCTATTTGACTTGACCATAGGTTCTACAGTGGAGTGCCCTGTCTTTCTCATCACTGTGCGCATAGCACGTAACACATAATGGATGAGTGTTTGTTGGGATAATAAATGAAGTGCCCATTATTTCAAATTTAGTACCTAGTGAATCTAAAGAGGGCCTGGAAGGAGATGTTCCTGCAATGGTGAGCAGAGACTTAAGAAATCAGAGTGCTTGAACTCCCTTTCCAGTTGTATTAAATGGAGTGCCCTGTGGTCCTTCATGCCGGCCGGTGAGAAGAGAGGGTCTGGCTTTTGCCTGTGGATGTTTCCTTCCCAGAAGCTCATAAGCTCTTGCCAATCTTATTAAACTCAGCCGTAAGCTTTACAGTAATGACGGTTCCCAATTTTGCAGGTGGTCTTGCTGCAGGCAGGCAGGCAGCAGATGAGGCTGTGCAGTGAGATCCCATTTCATTTGCTCCAGCTCCTTTCTGAGCTGGAGGAAATGAACACGTGTGTCATCACTACTTATGTTTTATAAATGCTAATATCACAGTATATCATACAAGATGTAAAACAAATGCACTTACCTGTGATAATGCATGCATTTAATTTAGATGCTAAATACAAATGAATAATGTGATAAACAAGGTGCTGAATGATTAAAATGAACACTTAATTTCTCCCAATTGTTCAAGAAGGAAATTACAGGAAAATATTAATGCTTTTCATAATGATCACCTCACTGGAGGTAAGCAGAAAGTCACTGTTTCCTTCTAGGTTATCATTGTCCCAATTCAATACAATCAATTCAATTAAAAGCCCTCGTGTCACTTAAAAACCATTCTTTCTTTAACTCTCATTTTAGGGTCAGGGGTACACATGCAGGTTTGTTGTACAGGCAAAGTGCACGTCATGGAGACTTTGTATACAGATTATATTGCCACCACTTTATAAGCATAGTACCTGATAGGTAGTTTTTTGATCTTCATCCTCCTCCCCAACTCTACCCTCAAGTAGGCCTCAGTGTCTGTTGCTCCCTTCTTTGTGTTCATATGTACTCAATGTCTAGCTCTCACTGATAAGTGAGAACATGTGTTATTTGGTTGTCTGTTCCTGAGTTACTTCACTTAGGATAATGGCCTCTCGCTCCATCCATGCTGCAAAGAACATAAGCTCATTCTTTTTGATGGCTGCATAGTATTCCATAGTGTATATGTACCACATTTTCTTTATCCAGTCTATCATTGATGGGCATTTAGGTTGATTCCATGTCTTTGATATCATGAATAGTGCTGCAATGAACATATGCATGCATGTGTCTTTATGGTAGAATAATTTATGTTCCTTTAGGTATATATCCAATAATGAGATTACTGACTCCAATGGTAATTCTGCTTTGAGTTCTTTGAGAAATCGCCAAACTGTTTTCCACAATGGCTAAACTCATTTACATTCCCACCAGCAGTGTATAAGCATTCTCTTTTCTCTGCAACCTCACCAACATCTGTTCTTTTTTGAGTTTTTGATAATAGCCATTCTGACTGGTGTGAGATGGTGTCTCACTGTGGTTTTGATTTGCATTTCTCTAATGATTAGTGATGTTGAACATTTTTATATGCTTGTTGGCCATGTATATGTCATCTTTTGAAAAGTGTTCGTATCCTTTGCCCACTTTTTAATTGGGTTTTTTTTTTGTTTTTGCTTGTTGATTTGTTTACATTCATTATAAATTCTGGATGTTAGGCCTTTGTCAGATGCATAGTTTGTGAATATTTTCTCCTATTCTGTAGGTTGTCTATTTACTCTGTTGATAGTTTCTATGGCTGTGCAGAAGCTCTTTAATTCAATTAGGTTCCATTTGTCAATTTTTGTTTTTGTTGCAGTTGCTTTTGTCATGAAATCTTTGCCAGGTCATATGTTCCAAATGGTAGTTCCTAGGTTATTTTCCAAGGTTCTTAGAGTTTTAAGTAAAAAACAACAACAACACCAACAACAAAAAAAACTATTCTTCTACCTAAATTTTTAGTATACAGACAATATTTTTACATTTCCATGTGGATTCATGGAGTTTTAGAATTAGAAATAACCAGAATGGCCATATAGTTCAATAGCTATCACAGGTGAGGAAACAGAAGACAAGACAGTTAACAATTTTCCTAGAAACATTTGTATATATTTAGGGAAAAATGTTTAGAGAATTGATTTTCTTTCCTGGCGCATATGTCACAGAAAATTTTGGCAATAAGAAATGAAAATATTTTCTCTGGCTTAATCAACCTTTAGCCAAAAGTTATCTTTAATGTGGTACCACACAGGACTTATTTCTTACTTGCCTTTCCCAGGCCAATTTCCTCACACAAAGTTACCAGATTGGATCTTTCTTTGACGCCCTCAAAGAGTCAAGGACTAAGGCGGGGTGCAGTGGCTTACGCCTGTAATCCCAGAGCTTGAGGAGGCCAAGGCAGGAGGACTACTTGAACCCAGGAGTTGGCGGCTGCAGTAAGCTATGATCACACCACTGCAATCCACCTATAAAAAAAGATAAAGGACTAAGTCTGGGACTTAGTCAAGTACCAGGACTTTATGGAAAGACCCTCAGGGAAAGGAGATCAACAGCGATAAGAAACTGGAGCGTGCTTTCCAACTTCTTCACATCTCATGCTGCATAGACTGCTCTATGCGACACACCAGTGTATGCTGACAAGGCTGCTACTGATGGGGAGCGGCTGATCGTGGGACTTCAGCTGCTCCAGGACCCACCTGGCAGTCCCAAGAGCTCAGCATATCTGTACCTGTTCCTGAAACACCATTTGGATAGCTTGGGTCTACAGGAGGCACAGCCAACAGATGGAGCCCCAGCAAGTGAGACCCAGTCTGAGGGATCACCCCAAGACAAAGTCACTGAGGCGTGTGTGGTATGAATTTATTTCCTGTTTCCTCTCTGTCTACATTTAGCTATCAGAAATTTAATTAAGGCTTAAGCGTAATCTTTACTTAACCAGAGCTGAGCAATTAAACTCATGCAAGGTCGTGTCCAGAACACCATTCTGAGGCTGACTAGATTTAAATATTTTTTTATTTATAGTGACCTCAGGTATGTAGGAGTTACAGCCAGGAGAAGGCACAAAAGATTAACCCTGTGGGAGAAAAACTGGACAAGCAGCCACCACAGAAAGGTTGATTTCATTCCCCTCTTGATTCCTTTGGTCAGCTATATCTCTAAACACTCTCAGTTGAGTCTAGACAAAAGAGACCAAAGGTACTGCAGATTTCATTTGACGTATCCTAAAAGAGGTAGAATATTGAAAATATCCAGCATGACACATGGTTCCTCATAGGCACTCTATAAATACAAATTTCCTGCCTTTCTTTCTGTCTGCCTCTTTATATAGACTTTTTTTTTTTTTTTTAATACTTTCGGTTCTGGGATACATGTGCAGAATGTGCAAGTTTGTTACACAGGTATACACATGCCAAGGTTTGCCACACCCATCAACCTATCATCTGCATTAGGTATGTCTCCTAATGCTATCCCTCCCCTAGCCCCCCTGCCCCATCCCCTAACAGGCCCCAATGTGTGATGTTCCCCTCCCTGTGTCCATGTGTTCTCATTGTTCAACTTCCACTTATGAGTGAGAGCATGTGGTGTTTGGTTTTCTGTTCCTGTATTAGTTTGCTGAGAATTATGGTTTCCAGCTTCATCCATGTCCCTGCAAAGGACATGAGCTTATCCTTTTCTATGGCTGCATAGTATTCCAGGGTGTATATGTGCCACATTTTCTCTATCCACTCTATCATTGATGGGCATTTGGGTTGATTCCAAGTCTTTGCTATTGTGAATAGTGCTGCAATAAATACATGTGTGTATGTGTCTTTATAGTACAATGATTTATAATCCTTTGGATATATACCCTGTAATGGGATTGCTGGGTCAAATGATATTTCTGGTTCCAGACCCTTGAGGAATCGCCACACTGTCTTCCACAATGGTTGAACTAATTTACACTCCCACCAACAGTGTAAAAACATTCCTATTTCTCCACATCCTCTCCAGCACTTGCTGTTTCCTGACTTTTTAATGCTTGCCATTCTAACAGGCATGAGATGGTATCTCATTGTGGTTTTGATTTGCGTTTCTCTAATGACCAGTGACGATGAGCTTTTTTTCATATGTTTTTTGGCCACATAGATGTCTTATTCTGGGAAGTGTTTGTTCATGTCCTTCACCCACTCTTTGATGGGTTGTTTTTTTCTTATAAATTTGTTTAAGTTCCTTATAGATTCTGGGTATTAGCCCTTTGTCAGATGGATAGATTGCAAAAATTTTCTCCCATTCTGTAGGTTGCCTGTTCACTCTGATGATCATTTCCTTTGCTGTGCAGAAGCTCTTTAGTTTAATTAGATCCCATTTGCCAATTCTGGCTTTTGTTGCCATTGCTTGTGGTGTTTTAGTTATGAAGTCTTTGCCCATGCCTATGTCATGAATGGTATTGCCTAGGCTTTCTTCTAGGGTTTTTATGGTTTTAGGTCTTAGGTTTAAGTCTTTAATCCATCTTGAATTAATTTTTGTATAAGGTGTAAAGAAGGGGTCCAATTTCAGTTTTCTGCATATGGCCAGCCAGTTTTCCCAACACCATTTATTAAATAGGGAATCCTTTCCCCATGCTGATCTTTGACAAACTTGATAGATTAGATTTTGTTTTTTTGGAAAAAAAAAAAATCCTTGTCTTAGGGTCCTCAATGTATCAGGAAGTATATAGCAATAAAATAGGTCAGGTCAGTCAACTAGGAAAAATAGTACATAAAATATTTTAGAACTTGTTGAAAGCTTGCTACCATGATAGTCACTATTCAAGATACTGTGTATGCTGCTGCAAATATGGTCATGCAACACAGAATCACATTTTAAATCAACAACGACCACATATGTGATGGTAGTCCGATAAGATTATAATGGAGTTGAAAAGTTCCTGTCGCCTAGTGGCATTGTAACTTTTGTGATCTCATAGTGTAATTACTTTACTGTTTTCATAGATTTACTGTAGCCTAAGTGTTTATGAAGTCTATAGTCACGTACAGTAATGTCCTAGGCCTTGCTGAACCTGATTCTACAGGGTAATGAACTACAAAATTCTTCCCCTGCAAAGGAGCCCTCAATAATCCATTAGACTAGATGAATGTAAGTGAGTCTCTTTTCCCAGACATTCTAGTGCTTTCCCAGTAGGTTTATGAGTAAAGCAGCTGTAGAGGCAGAGACAGAGGTTATACATGGGCTCTGATACTGAACTGAACTTCTCCAAGTCTTCTCTAGATACTACCCAGCAGAAATAAAATTCAGCCCCAAATACACCACCATAGCACATAAGGCCTATCAGCTAACCTGGGGCAGGTTGTTATTTTTATTTTTCATGGAAAAGCCACATTTTCTAGACTTAAGTTTGTGTTACCTTTCTTTTTTTTTTTTGAGACGGAGTCTCGCTCTGTCACCCAGGCTGGAGTACAGTGGCCGGATCTCAGCTCACTGCAAGCTCCGCCTCCCGGGTTCACGCCATTCTCCTGCCTCAGCCTCCCAGGTAGCTGGGACTACAGGCGTGTGTTACCTTTCTGCCATGCTTCTGCAAGGAACGCAATCCCTGCAGTTATTATTCACCATGATAGCATCTTAGCCGACTTTACTTTTATTCAAGAATGTGGTTTTACAGTGAGCAAATTAAGGCAATGGGCTGATATGAAGGGTGTTTTAAAATACAGGTTTTATTATTATTCAGGTATGGTGAGGCCAGCAGCTCAGGAGATGTTAGCCATTGAAAGCATAGCTTGTTACAATTCCTAAGGCATGGGAGCCATGCCATGGCATTGGGGTGGGAGGCACACCAGGAAGCACCAAGGTCAGCCAGGAGGCAGAGAGAAAAACATGTGCAAGAGCCCTTATTTCTACACAAAGGGATAGCGAAGGCAGGGCAAGCAGGCTTAGGCTTGGCTAGTGTGAATAATTTCAGTGGGCTCTAGGGCATAGGGGCTGTCCTTAGTTGTCTGGTACTTAGCTTTGGGGTGATTAGGGCAGGTGCATAATAGACCAGAGTGTGAGAGCCAGCTAAAGGAGGCATGGGGGTGTACACTTTGGACTGGTTAATTTGCACATGAAAGGCATGCTGCCCTTTATCTCCGGGGCTAGTCAGGATGGTCCTTGACTATCTAGGAATTGGCTAATCCTGGGAGGGGCAGTCCCTCCACAGCCAGCAAGGCTTCAGATGCCAATAAATCAGAATACAGAAGATAAAAGATACGATTAATACAGATGGGATTCTCTGCTCTCAGCATGTATCCCTTTGCTCAGAAAGCCTTGGAGAAAACGTAAAATGAATGTATCGAAGACTCAGTAAGACTTCTTTCACAAGGAAACACCTTGTGAATGTGGAGTGCTGTCCTCCAGGATGTACTGTATGCTCTTTATTGCTGTTTCTTTTACAGCCACTATACATTGTTCAGGAACAAAGGGGTGAAAGTGGAAATGGCTTCTTGCACTATTACAACTAATGATCCACTTCCAAAATGTTCATTTCCTATTCCCATGACTTTAGACACTCTTGAGTTAGAGTCAAAAGATGGAATTCATGCCCTGGGGTCCATGGTATACTTTCTGTTGATCTGGAAGTGGACACTTCCACCAAGTCTTTTCACCTTCCTCCTGCCGTGGAATGAAAGGCAATAACAGATAGGCTGGTGAAGCTCACAATCAAAGGGAATTGGAGGTGCTGCCGTACATTGAGGACATGGACCAGGATGCCTGGAACCAGGGTACCCTTTGGGGTGCCTCCCTGTAGTGCCATATTGACTTGCAAAATTTATCAGATGACTACAGCAACTTACACAACGAAGACAACCAAGGAACCGGATCACTCAAGAATCCAAGTTTTCGTCACTAGGTAAAAATCTCAACCAATTGAGGTGATAGCTGAGGGCAAAGCAAAAATGGAACGAAATGGAGAGGACAGAAGTTATAAATCCCAAATAAAGCCTTGTGACCGGTTGCAGAAGTGAGGACTGCAAAAAAGAAAGACCCACATTTTCTTCCATCCCCCTCCCACTTTTCCGCTAACTATTTCATAGAGGTATGTTAGTAGTGGTTCAGTTATCAATTTTGTTCATAGTTAAAAGATATCATGTAAGGATCATGGCTAAATCAGAGGATAAGTGAACATCACCAGACATGAATGCAAGGACCAGTGAAGCATTGGACCCCCGTTTTGAGGGAAAGGTTGGGAGAGTTTTCATCCGTATGAGCAATAGTCAAGCAAGAGCATATTGGTCGGTAACCTTAAGTATGGGAAGGAGTATGAATATGAATTGTAAGAACCCAAAAGTACAAACTGTGCCTCTATTGCTCAGTGGGTACTTATTATGACCCCCTTCTATTTTATCTACCTATAATATAGATGTAGGAAAGTTTATAAAGCACATGTTCTACACTCCCTTGATGCTGAAATTTCATCTGTGACCAGCACTTTCTGAGAAGTCTTGCGGGTAAAAGGGAGCAACCTGGGATGGTGACCTGCATGAAGGGGTTGGGTCACCTGACATGCATGTGGGCAGTTACAATGAAGTTTCGGATCTCCAATAGTTACTACAGCAGTGGTGTTTATATGTATGATATGGTTGGGACTATTCACTCTATAGCTTCTAAGCCTGGTTCCCTGGTTCTGAGATATTCTATAGGAAACCTGATATCTTTTAATAAACATTGCTTTCTGCTAAAACTAGTTAGAATAGATATCTTTCTACAACTAAGAGCCTGATTCCATTTGGACTGACTCTCAAAGTAACCATATGAAGAAGGCTCTACTGTTGTCATTGCTGTCATTTTACAGATGGAGAAATGGAGGCACGGAATAGTGCAAGGCCCCCAAGCTAGTCAGCTGAAAGGCAGGACTTAAATTTAGATTATTTAATTCCAAAGTCCTATTATCATCCTCTGTGCTATGTAATATCCAAGGATCTAGCAGACCAGGAGTAGAGGATGAGGGGGAAGGAAAGTAAGAGTAGAAGCAGGTAAAAAAGATCCTCAGAGAATTTTAAATAATTTATCTGTGTAGACAAAACTGTAAGTGACAGACACTTGGTTCAAACACAAATTTATGGATTCAATTTCTGTATTCTTTTCACTACTCCATGTGTAAACTACTAGCTGTGTTTATATGAAATTAAGAGCTTATGAAGACGAGGAATTTTAGCACTGTGGGATGAACTGGCTACCTTTGACTATGCTGGAAGGCTTAATGAATGAAAATGACAAACTCAAGGTTTTAAATTCTTAGTTCAAGACATGGTTTAAGTAACAGAGAATCGAAGATATTCACTCTCCATATGTGTGCCCGCTTGCAATTAATTTATTGAAAGTATGATTCAACCACATTTAGGAATATTAGATATGATTAAATTTAGACATGTTTCTTATACGGATGGCATGAGATTAAGTTATACCATGGGGACTATTATAAGGACTTGTCTAAATATTTACAGTACTTACGCTTAGCATATAGGGATTGACTCATACCACTGTAAGTATATATATGTAAATGTTAGGTTTGTTTCAACCAAAAATTCAGAAGATGAAGAGTATAATTTTCCGTCTCAACTCCTTGTATCACATTTAAGCCTATATCCCATCTGTTCTAATACATTCAATGATTCCTCAAAGTTTTTGGTCTACAATTGGGATTTTTAAAATGTGTTCTAGCATTATGAATGTTTCACTTTTGAAACCCAACATTGTATCATTTATTAAGGTGAACCTTAAGATGCTGGGAAGGTGGATGAGCTCCATCCGTCATCTTATATTAGAAACATCATACCCAGCCATCAAGAAGGTATTCTTCCCTAGCATATAAATATTTTATTATTAAAATGTCATGGCTCCTGAGAATATGAATAAATATGATATTTAAAAGCATATCCAATTATTTATCTATATCAGTTTAGACTCATGGATTCTCATATTATTGTGGGTTATATTAATAATTTATTATTATTGTTTATTTTTCTCAAATTTTCACAGATTTGGCCATGAGGAGTCCTTTCACATTGAGTCTACGTATGTGTTCCCATCATTTTTCTGAGATCTTCCTTACTTTCTGGCACCTCAAAATGTTTCAGGCTTATCTGGTACTTTCCTTGCCCCAGACCTGGAATCAGAATGTGAAGAAATTTTAGGTAATAGATGTGCTTATTGATATTGGGGTGTGATTGCTTCCAGGCCCTCTCAGTCAATGAAACTAGGAGTACATCTGTGATTCCGTACAGATATAAAGATATAATTGTATAAAGAAATAATTGGGGGAAAAAGAAAGCTCTTTGGTAGATTTTTAACTACTAAATGTAAAAGATATGATGGAAATAGAATATTACCATTTGGCAAACACCATAGAGATCATTATCTCAGTAGAGTCTAAAATTAGTGAGCAAAAGTATTAAGCACAATGAGAAACAGAATATTCACATAGTCTCAATGTATCTCCTCACAAGACACTTATTAATTACAAAGAGAAAAATAATCTCTTTACAGTGCAGGAAGCTGGCAGACACACAACGTAACCAAGTGATCAAAGTCACCATTACCAGGAATGGCATGGGCAAACGGGTTGTGTGCTCCTCGTGTGATGCACTGAGAAGTACACAGCAGGACTCTGGGGTGTGTCTGGCAGAAGTTCATACATCATCTGAATCTAATCACAAGGAAGCATCAGGCAAACCCAAACTGAGAAATAGTATCCGTAAGAACTAGCCAGGATTCTTGAAAAACGTCACGATCATGACAGACAAAAGAAGACGGAGAGACTATTCCAGACTAATGGGAACCAGGGAAACATGACAACCAAATGCCACATGTGATTGTGAATCAGATCCTAGATTAGGAAAAGGGTTTCATAGGACAATAGGTGAATTTGAGGAAGGTCTGCAGATTACGTAGTAGGATTGAGAGTCAGTCTCAACTTCCTGATTTTTGAGAGTTTTCCTGTCATTTGGGAAACTTGGGTGAAGGCTATACCAAAAATTCATTTAGCATTTTGACAACCATTTTCTAAATCAAAAATCATTTTAGATGAAGAGGTAAAATATTAGAAATATTTTCTAAAAGCATACCCAGAAACAGTTATGTAAAAAGAACCAAATGTCTAGCCATGAAATATTACTGGCTGCCTGTTAGGTAGCTGCTCTCAGAAAGACCAGGAGAGCGCCTGGTCTTTCTGAACTAAGGCCGGTTATAACTAACCCTTCTCTCACCCGAGGCTACGCTTATTAGCAGCAAAAGGGCAATGACCACAGCAGCCTCTGGAGGCTGGACTTTCTAGAAGACCAGATAGGGGAAGGTTCTTATATATCCCAAGTGTACCCTAAGGGATAATTACATTAGAAAATGGAGTAATTATTGGCCAGATGCAGTGGTGGCTCATGCCAGTAACCCTAGCACTTTGGGAGGCCGAGTCAGGTGGATCACCTGAGGTCAGGAGGTCGAGACCAGCCTGGCCAACATGGCGAAATCCCATCTCTACTAAAAATACAAAACTTAGCCGGGTGTGGTGGTGGACTCCTGTAATCCCATGATAAGACAGCTATTTGGGAGGCTGAGGCAGGAGAATTGCTCGAACCTGAGAGGCAGAGACTGCAGTGAGCTGAGATTGTGCCATTGCACTACAGCCTGGTGACAGAGACAGACTCTGTCCCGAAAAAAAAAAAAAAAAGAAAGAAAGAAAACAGAGTACTTTTTAATTTAAAATATATATTTAAAAGTTATATACTAAAAATTTTTTGCTACCATCTTCAGCTACCAAAAAAACCACTTGCGACATTATATATTTCAAAGTTATATTGAAATGCACAATTAATGCAGTTATTTTGATGAGCTGTCAGTTGTTTGTTTTTCTTTTTTGCAACTTGGATGCTATGGTCTGAATACTCGGTAATATCTGGACTAAGGGATATTTGGATTTCAGGCACTGGCTAAATTTACATTATGAACAATAAGCACTTTTCTCAGCATGAGAAAATGTTTTCTGAATTCAGGCACTTGTAATAACATGCAAAATTAGTGAAACAGCAATATCTGTACTAAATTCTTGCGTGGAGATGACTTTAATGACTCATACTTTACTCATGACATTGAGCACAGAACTTGACTCATAAAAGGTTTTCTAACAGATTTTTAAATGATTTAATATTTGTTTATCCTCAAAATGTATTTGTTTTAGAATATTTGCCTACACATTGTCTTTTTTTGCAGGGCATGGAGGAATATCTTCTTTGGTTTGTGTCCTCTTTGGAGGAAATAACTAATTCATCTCCAATACTAGCTTATTTTTAAATCTAAGAGTTCATTATCTTCACTTTAAATAGTCTTTCATTACTGCAGTCTCCATAAAGCTCCATGCAATCTCCATGGCAAAGCTCCTACTGCTCTGGCCTCTTCTTGAACCCTCGTGGGTGGGACTAGGGTTCCAGACATTCCCTCCTTCTCCAGTATGTCTAAACATACTCAGAATATCATTTTCTATCTTATAAAAAAGAAGCCCTCTGCTATGCTGAGTATACTTAACAAGGTCTGCAGGGCAAATGTTAATCTATAGGATATACACAGGATGTTTAGAATATGTTTGTATATTATAAACCATATAGCCAATATACCATGTGTATTCACTCATGCACATATACACTCTGCATGCAATTCTGTGTGTTTCTAGGCATATAGCTAAGAATGAAGCGGTCTAAGCTTGCATGGAGGAGGTGGAGACCTTGCTAAAATCATGATGTGTTAGCTAATAATATAAGTAGTAAAATCTCTGACCCCCCACAAATGCTTCAGTTAGAACAAATGTGCATAATACATTTAAGTGACTGATACATTTTAAATGTTAGAGATTGGCACTGTCCAGGGTAGTGGAAGGAATGTTCGACTCAAATTTAAAATATACAAATTCTAATCCTAGCTCGACCACTTTGTTACAGAGTCATCTAACTTTTCTGAGTCTCAGGGGTTTTCTATTTATAAAATGAAGTAAATATGCCTATCTTCCAAATACGAGCAGATTAAATAGAAAATGAATGTGGCCACTTTTTGTAAACATTAAACTACTTTATTCAGGTATTCCTCAAATATGTATTGAGTGCCTCTGCATTAAATGCTGGGGACATAGCCATAAATAGGTCAGCTATTGTCCTGCTCTGATGGACTGTCTCTTCTGATGGAAGGCAGATGTTCAACAATGCATTACACAATGTGTAGTTTAACTGATTCTGAAGCTTTACCAAAGGGACTTATCCTGGCTCAGTCTGGGAAGTCAGAGAAAGCTTTCTTGTGTTGGTGTATGCTGAACTGAGTAAGAATTACAGATTGTAGTGGGAGGAGGGAAAAGAACATTCCAGGCAAAGGAAGCAGCATGTCTAGGGACTCAGTATCTTGCCCTCCGTGGTGCTAACAACGCTAATGCATTTATCTCCAATGCAATGGGAAGTCATTGAGTGTTATGTTTTCTTTTCAGTAGCCTTGATTTCTTAAAGCAGTTCTAGGTTCACAACAAATGACAGCAGAAAGTACCGGGAGTTTCCATATACCCCCTAATGTCCACCAGTAGCCTTTTCAACTATCGACATCCTGCACCACAGTGGAACATTTGTTACACAATCAACAAACCAGCATTGTCACCCAACATCCATAGTTTCCATTAGGGCTCACTCTTGGTGTCGTATGTTCCATGGGTTTTGTACATCCTACGCAGAGGACATATATCTGTCATTGTAGTATCATAAAGAGTTGTTTTACCACCTTAACAGTGATTTTGATAAAGGGAGAAACATGTTCAAAATTACCTTTTGGCAGGATCTCCAGTGGCAGCATGGCAAATGAACTGAAGGTGGCCAAGAGTGAATGTAGGAAGTTGACCTAGACTAGAGAAACTTTAGAAATTTGGGTTAAAATCCTTGAGGGTCCTTGGAGAGATGAACTCAAGACAAATGAGGAGAGGAGACCAGAGCAGAGTCTAGCATGGGACAGCAGGAAGTGGCCACAGGGAGAAGGTAACTGGGAGTTCCTAGACAGAGTTAGCCGTCACTCTAACCAGAAATTCAATGAGCTCCCTCTCCCTGAGAGTTCAACCAAAGCTCGCTGTTCACTTGGCTTCTTAATGAGAATAGCCTTTTGTCCACTCACTGAAATGTCCATGACTTCGTCACGCCTATCAGGACTTAACGTGTGTAATATTATCAATTTCCCATGAGCATGTCCTTGTGTTTATTTGCTGAGACACATGATAAGACAGAGATTGGAAAGCTCCTCAGCTTTTCTTAGTTTGGCTTTTCCTCCTCAATCCCCAGGTCAAAACAACTGTCCTTAAGAGTGAGGTTTTTCTTTACAGTTTAGCTTCCTAAGAAAGCAAAGAGGGGTGGCAAGGTCCTACACAAAAGAAGGCAGTCACATTTAGCCAAGGAGGAAGAGAGGGAATACAATCTCAAATTCGGAAACATTTTCATGTTGTATTTGAGATTCTGTAAGAAAAATTCAAAGTTGGGCGGATAGGTGTGTGACAAAAACTGCAAAACTTTATAGCTAATGTGCAAAAGTTGGCTTTTGGAGGGAGTCATTCGCTTGACAAGTATTACTGAGTGCCTACAAATGTAAACTAGACAAACCCTTTCAATTTACCCTTTATCAGCTTTCCTAAACTTGAACAAATGTCAAAGGGCCTTTCTTTCTTCCTTCTTTCCCTCCTTCCTTTCTTCCCTTCTTCCTTTACTTCCTCCTTCTTTCCTTTCTTCCTTCTTTCATTCTTTTCCTTCTTTCCTCTTTTCTTTCTTTCTTCCTTCCTTTCTTACCTCCCTTCCTTCCTTCTTTCCTCTCTCCCATCTTCCCTTCTTTTCTTCCTTCTCTCTCTTTCCATCTTTCTCTCTTTCCTTAAGTTTATTCAAAAGTACATGGTGTTTTAATGTTTTCACCTACTTGAAAACATTCAACTGCTATGTTCTCAACCAAAATGTTCCAAAATGACCTAAAAAAGATCATGTAGAGAGGTCAAGGGTGAGGTATAGAGTCTTGAGGGAATTCTTCATATGAATAAGTTTTATTCATTTCCCTGACTTTATTGCGTCATTCTCAGTTGCCCCATTGGCCACTAAAAGATCTTTAGCCCTTCCTTTTACTTCTTCAATTGGAGAGATTTGGAAGGGAGGTGGGGACATTTTCAAATAGAGAAGACATGAAAGGAGGAGAAAATATTTGAAAACACTTGCTTTAAAAAAATGTATAGGACACTGACTACAAGTAGATTCTGGGGCTCAAATGCTCAGATTCAAAATCCTGCGTCCTCCAATGGTCAGCTGTGTGATTTGAGGCACATTGTTCAATTTCTCTGTGCCTCTGTTTATTCATCGGTAAAAACAAGATGCTTTGACAGGTTGCTTGTCTGGTTAGCAGGACAGTTCCGGGCACATGGTAAACAGGACCTTCCATGACCACTGCTGGAGAAGTGGGGATCACCACTTCAGTGAACTGATCAAAGTAGCAAAGGGTAAAATCAGAGCAAGGAGATGCATCTTCTCCCTCCAAACGCAGTGCTCTCCCGCCACCATTCCCAGCTTCTGCCTAAGCGGTATCCCCCAAGAGTGAAGTTTGTATTCAGAATTCTGAATACCTCCCTAGAGTACTTAGCCACAGATGCACATTTCAATTCCTCTCCTTTGGATCACCTTTTCCTTATTGTATTTTATGTTTTCGCATTCAAAATTGAAATGTGTTTTCTACCTAAGTTCCCCTCAGTTAAAAAATATCATGCAGTACATCCCCCTGTGGAGAAGAAATGTATCTAGTTCACATAGTCAGAAAAATATGTGGTTAAAATCTTTGAATGGCTGTGTAAGCAGAGTGTCTGCTCATTACATGAGCATATACATCCATTTGTAACTCCTTTTTATTCATTCATTCATTCATTAAGTAATGGTTCCAGCAGTCTGGAAGAATTACTTTTTAGTTTGCATCTTAGAGAAAATATGAGAGGGAAAGAAGAAACCATGGTAATGTGCCAATGACTGCAAACATAGCGGGACACTGGACCACCCCGATGCAGTCACCCAAGGTTCAGGTTCTGGGGGAAGCATAACAAGACACTGCACCAGCTTCCAAAGAAACAATTCATACAATCAACCTAACCTCACATTTCTCTTGTCTTGACGATTATTGAGTCATTAATCTTCCCAGTGTCAAGGCATTGTCATCACTGAACCCCACTAAATGAGTATCCATGGCAATAAATAGAGTAGAGTATACATGAGTGAGAAAAACCTTGGCAGCAATAAGGACAGCATCACCTAATGAATTACCAGGAAAGGTTTAGTAAAACCAGCAGGCAGAAGAGGAGAAGCCGGAAGCGGTGATGCTGGGATCTCGTGACTGCTCCCCATCCCATCATATTTGTTGAACCAAAGCTACAGTATGGTGAGGAGAACCTGTGCTAGTTTAACCAGAGGCAGATCCAGCAATGTTTACAGCAAATCAGGGGCAAACACACAGGTGCATGTACACACACACACCCACCGAGTCAATATTTTTAGGATAAAATTTGATGCAGGATATTAAAAAAAATTAAAGTCATCAAAAAGTCAGAATTTTGATCAATTTATTACACTATATTTTAATTATGATTGGGAGGAGAGGGTGTTCTGCCAACTTCTTTTTTTTTCTTTCTTTTTTTCTTTTTTTGAGACAGAGTGTCACTCTGTTGCCCAGACTGGAGTGCAGTGGCGTGATATCAGCTCACTGCAACCTCTGCCTCCAGGGTTCAAGTGATTCTTCTGCCTCACCCCCTGAGTAGCTGGGATTACAGGCGCACCCACCACGCCCAGTTAAAGAGAATGAAAAGAACACAGAATCAACAGAATGGCAGAGCAAATGAAGGCTAAGGTGTTGGTGAATACTTGGGAGGTTATTATGACTCTAAAGGATAGTTATCAAGGCCCTGAGTATGCTACATGCTAATATGGCATCACATCTAACGGAAGGATCCCCGTCAGATGACATTCTGGGTAATATTTAATATTATGGGTTGGATGCTCTAAAGACTTGACATCAAGGCCAGGTTGTCCCATCCACACCTTCCAGGCCCCAAGAAGCTGCTCTCTGGCCTACAGGTGTTCAGCCCATCAGCTGTACCTCCTTATCCTGACTCCACCCAGGGGCTGTGTGTACTTCAGGGCACATGAGTCTGAAGCAGTCGACTCCCAAGTTTTCTGAATGTGAAGCCCTATGAGTAAAAAACTTTTGAGCATGTGTTCCTCATGTATTATTACAAATTAGTATATTAGATTATATACATTTGCTCAAAACCAGAAAATTTAACAGAATGAGATATTATTTTCTGTGTAGGTCCTATACACAGAAAATAAGTTGGCAGACCATCCTCTCGTCCCAATTGTAATTAAAATACAGTGTAATAAATTGAACAAATTTCTTACTTTTTTGATGATTTTGATATTATTTTTATAATATCCCACGAAGATGAACCATTTTATCTTTCCTGCCTTCTGGGTTACGTTCCCTGGTTGCAGGCAGAGACTGTGGAAGCCACGGCTTTTGTGAGTGCCATTGGGCTGGACCTGGGCTCTGCTGTGGCTCCCATTGTGCTGGGTGGTCTGAAGCCTGGCCCCTGAATTCTAGGATAGGAAGAACAACTGGGGGAGATTAGGTATGAGGGGCGAGCCCAAAGGGTGCTGAATGAGTCAAGGCAGATGCATTTAACCAGGTCCAGTATTATCATAGATTTATTTGTTTGGGGAGGAGAAATACAAAATTTTTGGAAAAATGTATCACATAACCAATGGAAAGATTTGCAAACTGCTGTCTATGTCACATGAGTTGCTGCTGAAAAGTACTTTCATTGTTACTGTTAACTTGTCACCTCCACATTGTACATGAATGTGTGTGTTCCTGTGTACATCTTTTGCTTTGTTTTCAAAAAACATCAGTGTTCTAGTGACAAGAAAGTCCTTATTACATATTTTCCAAATTTGGCACGCTTGCCTTTTTGTAAATGAAAAGTTTCTAATTCATCATTAAACTTTATAACTGTACTTTATTTGCCCTGAGATAACTTAGGAGCCTCTAAGAGGCACAAATTACTCGTATGGTCATCCCTTCACCTCATTAAGAAATGTGACAATCATCCTGTATTCTTAGACGATATCTGCAGGGATGTGGACAAAGACTCTCTTCTTGACCAAATTCTAGTAAGGCTCCACTGAGCCCCGTTCTCCACTAGGCCTCATCCTTGGCCTATAAAGGCTTGAACAAACATAAACATAGTTTCTAACAACTCAAAGCCGCATCCTTAGCATGCCCCTAACCTCCTTAAAGTGCCTGCCTGAGAATTGCAGGGCTGCTTAAGGAAGTTTCTGTTTGTTTCAGCCAAAACCTGAAGGTAAGTTCCCTGTCTCCCAGCCTCCAGCTGGAGAAGGTAAGTACCCTGTCTCCCAGCCTCCGGAAGAGCAGCATTTTGAGAAGGAGCACTTAGAAAATCCAGACGGTTTCCACATGGACCAAGCTTCCTCCCTCCCAGCTTTTATGGTTTTTTACTTCCCTGACTCTCCTGAGTCCCCACTCACTCCCCTCTTCATTCCCTCATTCTCCCTTTAAAATGCCCAGTCACTTCTGCACAAATCAAAGTGCTGACTGAAGTCTGTTCTTACCGCTGTAACTAGTGCCTGGCTTTGTTTATTTCTGACACTATTTAAGCCAGAAAAAGGTTAACTGCCCCACGTCACAACACAGAGGGCATAAAACAAACGTGGGAGGCTGGCACCATCAATCTTATTGCCATGGGATATGATGAACCCATCCAGGGTTCATTTCTTCACGGAACTCACAGGGAAAGACAATTACCTACTATAGTCTGAGTCAAGACACCAGTATCAATCTGCACATTACCTATCAGTATAACTTAATTTCCTGTTTGTTTTCATTAGATCAAAAAATACATGTAGATTCACCTTCTAGCATTTTCCTTGTACTTCCAGTGGGCCATCTTGCATATACCCCACATTCGGGACCAGGGATCTGAAGAGCAAACTTATGTAAGGAAAGTGGAATTGGAATTCATGCCCCACAGTCCACGCCCCGTAGGAGACGGATTCCACATGGGGTGATTCAGACTTTACCCCGGTTAGCCCTGGCCCAGAAATGCCAGGCTCTTGCATGTGCGGGGCATTATCTATACAGATGGTATCCCCATCTGACAAGCAGGGCTTTCTTGGATCCACGGGCACTGTGCCCAGTAGATGAAAAATGCGAGCAGCACAGATTCAAGCCACTCTTGTCTTCTTAAAATAAGCAATTCATTTTTTAGGGAGCTATTTTTAATAGCATTAGTTCTTGGCAGCTGTTTCCAAAATGGCTTCCACAATTCTAAGAAGCTGTGATTCATCCTTTGGCCTGGCAGTGTCCTGGGTACATGGAAATTCCAGGGGGAGTTATAAATGCCACTTTTCATGCTTGTAGCTCACAAAGTCCTCTGTGAAGCCAAAAGTGAGATTCGGCAAATTCCATGACAATGAGAAACAAGAACCAGTATTCAGTTGATTGTTGGTCAAACACTGCTGTCTTACCAGTATAGGAATCACACACATTAGCAACTGGAAGCCACGGAGGTCTCTCAGTCTGTTCCCTGTTGTCCGGATGGGATCATTTCTTCACGGTTGTTTTCTGGATCATACTTATTTCCACATTGGCTTGTATTACTCTTTTCTGTTTTTTATTTTTACACTATATGTATTTAACAAAAAAGTAAAACATGCATAACAGTTTTTGGTTTTTAAATGTTCTAATTATTTTTATGTGCTTTCCATATTTAGTAAAAACAAAAAATGTCAAACAATACAAAAGTATGGAAAATGAAAAGTAAAAGACTCCAATTCATAACCCCTTTTTCACTTGGCAGAATTAATCACTATTTTGGTTTGTCTTACTTCACTATTTATACATGAATTTATTATACCATATTTAAGATATATTAGGTAACTAACATTACCATTTTGTTAGATATGCTGCCAGCAATTTTCCAAGTAAATGCAGGCATACACATGTATTTTCGTATTTACTATTTTTATTTAGATTTTTCTGTTTTCACTGGGATTATGCTATGTATACTGATCTTCATTTCCTGTTTTGCATTTTTTCTTTTGCACTTCTTTTTACATTGGCACAATTGCCTTTATAATGGTTGCACAGCATTTCTCTTACGGAATCATCATAATTTATTTAATTGCTCCACATGAATGGGACTTCAGCTTGCTCCAGGTTTTTACTATGACACTGTGGTGCTCCCAACGTCCTCATACTTAACAATCTTAACAAATTGGTCAATTTCTAGCCATGGGATCTTTAATATGTGAATTATAAATTGACTAAATAGAACCCAGTTGTATTTGGAGAAAATTTTACCTTAACAGTGCCACCAATCGTCATTGCTGTCAGCATTGAGAATTCTTTTAATGTATTTTTAAGTGTTTTAAGTTGTAGCAAAACACACATAACAGAATAAACCTTCTTAACCATTTTAAAGTGTGTAGTTCAGTGGCTTTAGTATTATACATTCATATGGTTTTGCAAGCATCAGCATCATCCATGCACAGAATTCTTTTTATCTTCCCAACCTGAAACTCTGTTCCTATTTTTCATTTTTGTTTTTCTTGTTTTGTTTTTTTGTTTTTGTTTTTGTTTTTTTGAGACAGAGTTTCGCTCTTGTTGCCCATCCTGGAGTGCAGTGGCACGATCTCGGGTCACTACAACCTCTGCCTCCCGGGTTCAGGCGATTCTTCTGCCTTAGCTTCACGTAGCTAGGATTACAGGCGTGCACCACCATGCCTGGCTAATTTTTGCATTTAATAGGGATAGGGTTTCACCATGTTGGTCAGGCTGGTCTCAAACTCCTGACCTCAGGTGATCCACCCACCCCGACCTCCCAATGTTCCTGTTAACACTAACTCCCTCTTCCCCCTCTCCACAGCCCCTGGTGACCACTATTCTACTTTACATCTCTGTGGATTTGATTCTCTAGGAGTCTCACAGGAGTGGGACCATATAGTGTCTGTCTCTTCATGACTGGCTAGTTTTACTTAGCATAATGTCCTCAGGGTTCATCCACGGTGTAGCATGTATTAGAATTTCCTTCCTTTTCAAGGCTGGATAATATTCCATTGTATAGATACACTACATTTTATTTATCCATTCATCCACAGAAAAATACTTGTTTAATATATTTTAATATTCACTTAGTTGCAAATTTTCAGATCCTTCAATAGTCTAATTTAAAATCAGGAAATTTGAGGAAAATGCACATGTATGAGTCCATCATAGCTCTACGGTCCCACTGCATGACCTTTTAGGTGAGGAGGCACTGACGGTTTGCTGTCCTCCTCTGCAAGTACCTCTGGAAACTTTGTGCAGGCGATGCTGTCACCACCCTCCTCAGCAAAACCAGAGGGCTCAGCCTGCAGCCCAGCCCCTCGTGGCAGGCGCAGCCCTGCTGCTTATCGGAGGGATGCATCACAGGCATTGCTAACACACAAGAGGAGGTGACTGAAGAGCGTGATTGTTCTCCTATTGTGTTTTTGTACGGTTCTTTTTTAATTCTCATGAAACTTCGTGGAGAAATTTCAGACATGTAATCAAAGTATCTGCACTTAGGTTTAGAGCCCATTGCATGTCTTTGTGAGAGTCTGTGGGCTTCTGCTACCACCTGACTTAGACGAGTTAGATTTGGCGAGTTCGCTTCATCAAAATTTCCCTGGCATTTTGTCTGAAGAACCTAATTTTCTTTTTAATACAATTTTCCTCCAAAATCCTTATAAAACACAGAATCTTGATTTATTCTCACTTACTGCCCCAAAACTCCCAATTTCATCTCATGACAAGACTAGTAAAAGGCAAAAAGTGAGATGGAAAACAAATTACAAATGTATTCTGGTTGCTGGGTGATGAAAACCAACACATGTAATTTTAAAATAAAGCAAGGACAATTACTTTTCAATAATTTCAACAGAATTAATAGACTAGGAAAGGAGTCCTGTTTATATTATTTTTGTTGTTCTTGAAGCTCTGGTTTTCCTATAGACATGGCCTCAAGAATCATTCAACAGCACCCTAACATAGACGAGGTACACAGGGTGGGAGAACAATCAGGTTTTGGGTAGCACCTGGTCTACAGTCGATAATACAGGACTTATTAAAAAATAATTTTTAGGCAAAGAGTAAGGGTAAAGGTTCTCAGTGGAAATTCTCCTGTAAGAAACAACCCTCAAACCATTTCTTCTCTAGGCTTTAAGAGCCAGGCCAGCAAGCTTTAATATGCAAATGTAGGCAACTAAAAACTAGGTCCACCCAACATGGCCAACATGGCAATTCCCACAGTCTTCTCCTTGTCACCACCTGTGCCAAGTGTCATGGCCGCCTCCAAATAACACCTTGTGTTCTGAACATCATGACAACCCACATTTGCATATTAAAGGAATAAGGTGGGAAGGCCAGGTTTTTCTTGGGCTAGGTAAATAACACACCTGGTCAAACCAATCCCCTGGGCGCTGTGCAAACCAAACGCCACCTCCTCTAGCATCCCAATATAAGCAACCACTTTTCTGCCGTGCAGGGGGTTTGTCTTTGCTCAAATCCCCACTCCCTCTGTCTCTGTACAGGGAAGCTGTTTTCTTCTTTCTTGCCTACTAAATTCTCTACTCCTTAAAACCACTCCATGTGTGTCCGTGTCATTTTATCTAAATCGGTGCAATACCAAAAACCCTAGTGTTCCTCCACTCATCAAAGCTGTAGCATTGGCAGGCACTAGATAACTAGTTGCTGGAGAGAAGAGTGAAACATGTAACAAGTCATATTGCAAACCGCAAAAGTTACTCATCTCACCGTTCTCTACACATCTTTATATTTAAAACCACAGGCTTTCATACACATATATTTTGCCGAAACAGAACAAATTTTGGGGTAGTTATATTATTTGATTAAAACCAGTTTATAAAAAGTGTCTACGCAAATGAGCCTCCTAGGGCATTAAGAACATTACTTCTCCAGAAACAGAGCTAGTGTCAAAAGTGATACATAATTACATCACATTTCCTCACAGAAGATTTCCTGTTTCATTTTGTTTTGTTTCTAGTTGCCATTTTAGTCCCTTATTATGAAGTTTTCCCAGAAAAGATGATGGCCCTTCTTTCAGGGAAATGAACAAAGTGTAATATTTTTTAAAAGGTACAGGCCAAAGGAAATTAAGAACTTCCTGGATGAAATTAGGAAGTAATTATTTAAATACATGGGTAGAAAATAAATCCAGAAATTCTGAGGAAAATGGTTTTTAAGGTGCACAGGTGTCCTGGGGTTGGCTAGCGTGAAGTAGGCAGAAATAAGACAAAACTACTAGATATGAATCTGCCCAATGCCGCAACAGCCAATCCCCGCCCCTGCTCAGTGCGTCTGCACACAGGTGCACATACACAGTACCTATGTGACTTTGGATATCGGCCACGGTTTTCCAAAGTAGCTCCAGAGACGTTATCCCCCAAAACTCAGAACTGAAGCAGGAGTTGGGGGAAGGGAGAGGGGTAGGATGCGGAGAAGTGGGTCTGGGATTCTGTAGACCTATTCCTAAGCCAAGTGCCCAACACAGAAGAGCTTTGTGGAACACCAATTTAGTAGAATTTTCCTCCCTCCATTCTCTTTGTGGCAATTCAGAGATGGCCCAGCTGGCTGATCTTTGGTGATTATGGAATGGTCACAAAGACAATGAAATAAAAGAGAAATAGGAAAGGCCAGCTTCTATATCTATTACATTTTGCCTACATTTTAAGGCAACTAATTTGAGTAGCTAAACAGTTAAAGGCAATTAAGAAGAGTTGACTCACAGTCTTATTTTTTATATACATCATAGATGGATCAGGCATTAAGGCAAAAATAAGAAATGAAATAATGACATTAAACAAGCAGGTATTCTTTTATCTCTATAGTGACAATCTTTGGGGAACCATGAGCCACAAAGAAAGCAGGTGATGTACCACTGAGAACCCTGGGCAGGCAGGAGGGCTGCGAGCAGACGCAGTGTCCGCTGGGAGGTCAGTGGAGGGGAGGTGCTCTCCTTCAGTCCTGGGTCCTTCACTGCAGGAGTTTTAACTTTGGACTCTCTCCAGTTCTTCCAGTGTGAAGACTTCAGCTACATCTCAGCAAGAAGGAAAAAGTGTTCGTTCATCTTCAACCTGCAGTGTGCTGCGCTTGCTTCTGTTTGGATGTAAGTTTTGCTCCCTCTTGTCTTCCTCAGACCCTGCTTAAGTTTGCATTCTCCAGGAGACAGAGAAACAACAGAAGACAAGGAATGGTCTTCTCCCTTCCAGCCCACATGAGGAAAAACAAACATGGTGGCGCTTCTGCAAAGCAAGTGATCAAATTATGATGATTAGACACTGCTCTCAATAGGGAGGGCTGAAAATAGCAGGTTTGCGAGGTAAGAGCTCATGCAAGAGAGAGCATAGCACAGCATTCCCAGTGACAGTGATTATGGTGCAGTTCCTTGGAGGGAAATGAGCTAATCTAGGCTGCTGGTACAGTAGGTCAATCTTCTGCCCGGCACCTCCTTTTTTCCCCTAGATAATGGAAAATAGTTTCATTCAGCACACCGGGGATACAGCACAGCACTCAGGGCTTCCGCACTTTTTGCCCCCTAATAGGAGTTAGGTTTAGCCAAGTAGGAGGGAAGGAAGGCTTGGCTGTGCTGGGCCTTTCAGAACTGGACTCCACAAGACAGCAGTACCCACCGGGGCAGAAGCTACAAGCCCTCTATGTTGACTGACCCTCCTCCAGGACAAGGTGAATTTGGAATTCTGGAATTTGAAAAATTGGCCCAGTGTAGATGCTCAGGAACCCAGTGAGGACAACAGAGACCTTCTAAGTGGTGATAATGTTTTCTCAACTTTTTCTTTCAGGATTTTATTTGCATCTCGGAATATTGTGTTAGACATGTCTTTCATTTCCTGTATTTTGATGCTTTGACTTCTGGTGGCTTGCGGACCCTGGAGGGACAATACCGCCCCCACCTCCATCCCAGGCCTAGGTAGTTCCTAGAGACAGCAACCAACTCTCCCATATGCAAACCAATCGATCCATAGCCCATATCCACACCACCTCCTCTATCTGGCTGTCATACTCAGGGCCATTGTCCCCCATCCTAATTGCCCCAAGACCAGATATAAACAATGAGGGGCAGCCATTATGGCCCAGAACTTGCTAAAATTACTCAAACCCATTGTAAACTCATAGCCCTGCCTTTCCTGTTCCTTCCTGCATAAACCACAATAAAAGCTCTTGCCCACAGTTCTCCCCTCTCCCTCTGCCTGCTGGCCAACCCCAGTGCTTTCCTGTGTGCCCCTACCATGGCACAGCATACTTCCTCACCCCTCACCTCAATTCCCCACCCCAGCCCCAGGTCCCATCTCCTGGAACTGTGAGTAATAAACATCTTTTCCATGGCAAGCATCTCCTTATATGCTGGCCTTACTGCATATCAAATTTTCTGCTAACACCCTATATTTTCTTAATACCCCAGGTAGACAGATTTATCAATACCCATTCCAGATGTTATCATGCAGAAATCATGGACACATGCATTCCTTCTAATGAATAGAATCTGGTGTAATCAGGGAAACTTCTCTATTTCCAGAGTAGGGGCCCTTTAGAATGCCTGCCTAGTGGGATTTCAAAGTTGCTATGAAAAGAGACTGTTTGGTAACTAATTTTTCAGTGGCAGTCATCAGTCACTGCCTGATTTGTAGGGCTAAATATATTATAGTCTCGAACAAATGTCAGCCAAAGAGTGCTGCTGAAGACCACTGCAGGGATTCTACAAGAGCTGGATCTGGTCTTAGTGTGTCTTAGTTTAAAATCCGCGTCTCCAGATGTCCAACACTGAGTGAAGAAAAACAGGAAATAAACAGGGCCCAGCACTCAGAAGGGGCCCAGGGTGAACCTGTCATGCACCTCAGGACCCAGTGCTGTGGGAGGTTCTGTTGTTCTACTGTAGGACCCGTGTTTTATTCCTGGGGCCCAACCTGCTCTAGACAGCCCTAGACTCCCCCCAAAAATATTACAAAGAAGTTTTAAAAATTATTATTTTCAAATTTTCTTCTATAGGTTTGTTTTTTGGTTAATTATGGTTGCTTTGGGTGTCTTTAAGTCAACTTGGGTGCTCCCATTGTGTTCACCGTGGCTTTCTTACTATGATCTTCAGATTTACAACACCAGCCCTGTGGAGGATTTTTTTTTTCTTCTTTTTTGTTTTGAGACAGAGTCTCGGTCTATGGCCCAGGCTGGAGTGCAGTGGCGCGATCTTGGCTCTAGGCAAGCTCCGCTTCCCAGGTTCACGCCATTCTCCTGCCTCAGCCTCCCCAGCAGCTGGGACTACAGGCGCCCACCACCACGCCCGGCTAATTTTTTTGTATTTTTAGTAGAGATGGGGTTTCACCGTGTTAGCCAGGCTGGTCTCGATCTCCTGACCTCGTGATCCGCCGGCCTTGGCCTCCCAAAGTGCTGGGATTACAGGCATGAGCCGCCGCGCCTGGCTTCTTTCCTTCTTTTTTTAATTCAGTTCTCCTTTCCTTTCTCTTTTTTCTTTCTTTCTTTTTTAAATAATAATACATTTTTATTAGGTAGTATAATTAGCAAAAGTATTGTGTAGCAATATGCCAGTAATTAAATGTGTTCACTCTTGTAGAAACTGGGACTTCTTGGTTAATACTTGCCTGTAGATCCATTTATCTTTCACAACACTGTAGATGTAACGTTTCTTTCCTGGGCTGGTATTGGAGATCTTGAGGTGTGCTTTTTCTGTCTGTAGCTTCCCAGCTACCTGAGCTTTGGAGCAGCCGGGAAATTGTCCTCAGGACTTCGTGTCTCCAGTTCCCAACCGTAGGTACTGCAATCTCTTTTTCAGTTAATTAATTTATTTTTAATTGTCAAATAAAAATTGTATGTATTTATCATAGAATCAATGGATGATTGGATAAGGAAAATATGACATATATACACAGCGGAATATTATTCAGTCTTAAAAAAACCAAAATCCTCCTTTCTTTCCAACTTTTTTTTAAATTTTGAAAACTAAACATTTTAGAAAAGTATAAAAATCCCAAAATAAATAAGTGTGTCCACTTCCCAGATGAGAAATTATTGTTTGTCATGTTGACTTTTTTTAAAATAAAAAAATGAAACATTTACAAGTAAAACTGTTACTGGTGGAGGGTGGCCAGTTTCTTATCTTTTTGAACAAAGAATTGGACAAAACGCACAAACAAAGCAAGGAAAGAATGAAGCAACAAGAGCAGAGATTTACTGAATATGAAAGCACACTCCACAGGGTGGGAGAAGCCCGAGCAAGTGGCTCAAGGGCCTGGTTAGTTACAGAATTTTCTGGGGTTGAAATACCCTCTAGAGGTTTCCCATTGGTTATTTGGTATATGCCCTATGTAAATGAAGAGGATGAAGTGAGGTTACAGAGTTATTTACACCTATGCAAATGAAGAGGATGTTTCTTGTCATAGCTGAAGTAGAGTTACAAAGTTATTTACTTGGTCTTAGAAAGTTGGGGTTTTTCCCGTTGATTTAGTTCTAGGAAAGCCTTGGGTTCCCTGTCCCCAGACCCTATTCTCCTGCCTCAAACCTGCATATGCCTTTGTCTGCTATGCCCAGGTCTGTCACCCTGCTTTTTTCTAAAAACTATTCACTCTTATCAACTTGATATATGTTCTAGTTCACTTTTTATAACTCTGCATTACATATACATAAATCCATAAGCAAGATAGGTATTATTGGGCTTTAAAATTTTATATAAATGGTTTCATGCTATAAACAGTATTCTGTACTTTGCTTAGTTTTTTAGATGTATCTGTCTAAATCACTGTATGAATGTACCACATTTATTTAGCCAGTCCTCTTCTGATTCTGCAGTGAATATTCCTATATGTGCCTCTCAAGCAGGCATACTAGGGTTTCCCTTGAATACATTCACAGAACTAGAGTTTTCTGGGCCTGAAATTATGCATGTTTTAAATTTAAGTAAACACTGTCAACTTGCCCTCCAAATGGGTTGTGCCCATTGTTTTTTCTCCATGAAATTGCTGCAAGGTACATATCTATTTGAAGAAGATTGTTAGGAAGGCTCCCAACATTTTTAGAAAAGAGGGAAGCAAATATTTTTGATAAATGTCCAAAGTTGTATTAAAATAATGACAGAAAGCATTCACCAGTTATTACGACTACCTTTTAGTATGTAAACTTACAAGATATAGTGCCCTGTAAGGTTTGAGGTGTAGGATGTCTGTCATTGCCTCCAACTCTTACCCATAACCACTTCGCTCAGGTTTAGCTTTCCATCTTTTCGTAGGGAAAATCCTTACTTTTCCATTCTCTGTCAAATCTAGCAGCCACAGGACCTGATTCTAGTAACTATACACTACTCTTTAGTAGAGATTCCCTTCTGGAAGCTTCTGTAAAAATCCCATTGTGTAGCTGTGACCACATTGGCCACTCTGGGCTTTGAGACATCGTACCTTTATGGCTCTCATTGCGTGACTTGTTTAACTCTTCATCCATGCCCTTAAATCGCCCTTTGAGACTTGCTGCCTTATTCCTATCCTCATGCTTGAGGCAACCATGAAGAAAACAGAGGTAGTATTTCTCTAAAAGGTACAGTAATCCTAAAATACTGTTTTTCCAATCAGAAAAGAAGTACCTAATGGGACTTTTACCTATTGATCACCCAGTCATCACTCACTGAGCCAAAAATACAGGGACATTAAAAAAAATAAATATACGTGAGTTACTTTTGGGTTCCAACATTTTAGAAATTGTAACTGCTCTCTCATATAATTCTCCTAACTCTTAAATTGGATCTCTTTCCATTGTAGTGGAAGATTTTAAGTTCATTTGAAGTGAACAAATATATACAAATTTAAAAGTTTTTAATATTAAAAAATGTTAACAGATTATAATTTCTTCAAACTTTAAGTTTATTTTACACTTTGTATTTATTAAATACCTGACAAGACTCTCAGAAGAAAGCTCCAGAAAAAAATTAGTCTTTTTGGAATCCTTCAAGTGCCTACAACTTATTAGATGGTTCTGAATGAAAAAAATAAACTGTTCCTTTTTTCTTCTCTCATACCACAACAACCAATACAGAGGACAAGCAAACAATCAGTGACTGAGTGGATACCAGCTGGGTGTCCTCCCATTCAATTATGATGCAGTCTACCTAAAAATAGCATCAGATCCCACAGGTTGAGAATTTACTCAACAAGCCTGTCTCTCTTACTTCCCATGCAATTGCAAACCCGAGGTTGTTTTGCCTGTGCTTCTGACAGACCAGCTATAAATCCCAGGATTTCTTATTTGGATTCAATTAATTTGCTAGTGCAGCTTACAGAACTCATGGAAACACTTGCTCATGTGGATCAGTTCATTATTATAAAGGGTGTTACAAAGGATACAGATGAAGAGAGGCATAGGGCAAGAGATGCACGGGGGAAGGAGCACAGAGCTTCCATGCCCTTCCTGGGTGCACCACCCTCCAGAAACCTCCTTGTGCTCAAGTATCTGAAAGCTCTCTGAACCCTGTCCTTTTGGGTTTTTATGGAGGCTTCATTTCATAGGTATGATCGATTAAAACATCGGCTATTGGTGACCAACTTAATGTTCAGTCCCTCTCCCCTCTCTGGAGGTTGGGGGGTAAAGCTGAAAATCTCAATCCTATAATCATGCCTTGGCTATTTTTTTGTGAACAGGCCCCATCCTGAAGCTGCCCAGGGGCTGCCAACCATCAGTTAACTCATTAGCATACAAAAAGACACATCACTTTGGAGATTCCAAGAATTTTAGGAATTGTATGCCAGGAGATGGGGACAAAGACCAAATATATATATTTCGCAGTATGACATATGGAAATCTGCTAAGCATTGTAAAGGATGCATTTTCTTTCTATGTAAAAAAAAAAAAAAAAATCACATTTTAAAAAATAGTTTATGGTGTCTAGAAAATTCTTAATTTTCCAGGGAGCACAGATATAAATCTGTGTATAGAAAATCACAGACATAGTGCTCGACTGAAACAGTGCTAATCTGTGGTTTGCCTGCCCTGCCCTCAGGTCCCTGGAAAGGAATTGGCTATAAACTGCACATTGCAGACACTGGGTGCCATAGCTGGTCTGGCATGATTCCCACAATGTCCTCTCTCTGCCTCTTCCTGTTTGGACTTCTTTATGTCTGATATGCTGTGATCATTATGCATTCCACAGGACCTTTGCTTGGTGTTCTGGTGATACACATAGCTATATGTATACACTCTAGCAGGGTCAAATGTGTGTTGAAAAATGGTGTGGATATGGCATACCGTGGCCCAGAAAGAACATCCCCAAAGCAATAGTATTGGTTCTTTTAACTTCTGGCCCCCAAAAGAAATAGGTATAATATTTGGAGTGAATAAGACTCAATGACTTTTTTTGGTATATATGTCTTCATCAATTAGATCCAACCAGAGAGTTTATATTAAAAAGCAGGATATTTGTAACATGGGCCAGAAGCCGTTGATCTATAGGTCTCTCTCTCTCTATGTGTGTGTGTGTGTGTGTGTGTGTATATATATCTATATATATTTGTTTTGTAATGCCTTCACAATAGAGTGACCAACTGTCCTGCTTTGCCTGGGACTGAAGAGTTCCTAGTGATGCAGGACTGTTTTGCTCCTTAGCTCAGCTAGGTGTGGGTTCTTGTCTCATGACCAGGAAGAATTAGGCATGCAGACATCAAAGAGTGAGTGGAGTAGAATCTTTTAAGCAAGTGGAAAGCTCTCAGCAAAAAGAGAGGATGCAAGTGAGCAAGTGTCCCCTCACAATTGAATATCTGGGCTTAAGCCACGAATTCCTGGCAGCTCTACCCCATCCTTCTAGTGCACATGCAGGCTCTTAGACTGAACTTCTTTATATTGATTTATTTCCCTTACTCTGTATGTGTTAAGGAATTCAATTTTCCACTGCAGGCATGTTTAGGCAAGCCCCCTGTGCAAGTTCCCTTATCTAAACAAAACATCTGGTGTAAGCACTTGTGGGGCGGGTAAGAGGTTCTCCGGGGCCCCTTCCCTACTGTTTGCCTAAAGCAAGCTGGCTAACTCCTTTCACTAGGACATGGAATTTCCAATGTTTTTGTTGTTGTTGTTGTTTTTAAGAGTAAAGATTTCCCTATGTTGCCCAGACTGGCCTTAAACTCTTGGGCTCAAACTATCTTCCTGCCTCATTTCCCAAGTAACTAGGACTAAGTTGCATATCACCCCACCCAGCTAGAATTTTATGTTTTAAAACTGTGAAAGTTCCAGGCAAACCAGGGTGAGTTGGTTACTCTATTTATGTGATTATAAATATGATTATGAAGTGTGACTGCCCCCAACAGAAGAAAAAGTTCAACCAGGAATAGACGGAGGGGAACAGTTGGTTACGGAAGCTCAGAGGGACATTCAGCCGATGAGTGAGGTCAGCAGTCTGGTTTTAAGGCCTGAAGCAAGACCAGAAAGTGTGGGGCACATTCAGTCAAGATGGACTGAGAATGAGAGTCAAGGTCAAACAAGAGCTAGGTGTGCCCAAGGTGTAGGCCAAAGAGTCCCAGCATTTTGAATAGTCTCAAATAGCATTTTGAAGGTCAAACACCTCCACCTCAAGGCTTTTTTGTTTTTTCTCTTTTTCTTCTCTCACCTATGGACATGCTCTCAAACAACTTGGATAATTAAGCCAGGTGGGTTGACGTGGCAAAGGAAGGTCACCTGGGCAATTATACTCCAGAACTAGTCTCATATAGGACATTAAACTGATTAATTCTTGGAAAATGAGAATTTAGATCATTCCCTACCAGATTCTGCCTAATTTTTCAAGGTCTAAGAAATCTTGTAGTTGGGATACTCATGGGCTCTAACGACAATTGGTAATATCTTTCATTTGCCTGACACTTTCAACTTCTCAAAGTACTTCACATCTGTGTCTACCTACTATTTGCTCTATAGCTCCTAGAAGTGCATAGATAATTATTACTAGCTCTTTTTTAAAGGCAGAGATAACGATAAGCATTATTAAAATCTCAGGGCTATAAACAAAAGAGTCAGCCTGGAATCTGTGTTTTCTAATTCCCAGTTCTCTCCTCAATTAGGGCTATACACTTGGGAAAATTACAGATAATATTTTTATCAGAAAAAAACTAGAGAAGGTCTAATGCAATAATTTAAAATGTTTAACATAGCAGAATCATATTGCCAATATATGCAAATTCCATCAATTCTCCCTTAATCCCCATGAACTTCTTCCTAATGCCTAATCTCCCTGGAACTCAGTTTGGAAGTCACTGATGAAGTCTATCCTGTTCACTTTCTATGCAAGGAAACAGCCAGAAAGACCTCACTGGGATGTGCCTCAGGTTACTCAGTTGGTTAAAGGAAGAACTAGAATCCTGCTCTAGGGCTCTCAATTTTCAGTTTATTATAAACTATCCATCATTGCTTGAGGTTTTACAGTCTTTTACAACCAAGCAACTATCATAATCTGCATTTTGTTGTTTAAATTCTTTTATTTTCCTGGCTTCATTTGTGATTGCTTATTTTTTATAGAGATAAGTTGACAATATAAATCAGAAAATTACTTCACAGTTCAGTATTTTAGTTTGTTAGTGGAATTCTTATCAAGCACTTAAAGAATCATATGGATAAGTTACCGGGGACATCATAAACATATTATAGCTTGCAGTGTGAGCCTATCGGTATCAGCATGTGGAATAGAGAAAAATCTTATCAAGAGAAGTATCACAGAGTAACATCAGCAAAATGACAGAGCAGAGTAAACAGCTCCAAGCTCATGTCCCTCCACAGAAACACAGAAAAACAAGCAGAATTGCCAGAACCAACTTACAGGACTCTGTAAAACAGTCAGGGCTTTACAGAACCAACTGAAAGCTGAATCCAAACAAACAAAAGGCAAGTTAAGAATGGTTGAAAAGTTTTGTGGCATTCTTTTATTTCCACTTGCCCCAAACCCTCCCCAGCTGAGAAGGGGTCTTTAGGATGGCAGCCTGCATCCCTAGCCTGGGATGCTGATCCCTGGTTCCAGAGAGAGCAGAGCAAGACTTATGTGTAAATCATTCTGTTTGTCTGCTCTAACTTGGTGAGGGCTACCTGAAGAACCAATGCAAGGTGCTCATCTCTGTTTTGCCTAATGTGGAATTACTCAGGACAAAAAAGTGGCAGGCATTGCTCAAAATCATTGCAAGATAAATGAGAAACTCACAGTTGCCTTGAGCAAAATATTACAGTCAAGGTTTACAATAGAACACCTAAAGCCTGGGAGAAAAAATGAGGAATAGTTTATTTTGGAAATTTGGGCATTCAAAAGCACCTGTGTATACTGGAAAATCTAGAAAGACACATGGATGCCCAAGGAAGAATGCATTCTCAGAAAACATCTGAGAGGATCCTAAACTTTCACCTTTGATCTCTAGACTCAGTGCAAGCAGGAAAGAAAGGTTGAGGTAGTGTCGTAAAGAGCCTGACTAAGTGTTGAAGTATTGAAGAAGGAGTACACCAGGGTAGAGTCATCTACAAAGACTAGAAGAGGCGGAGTTTGGAGTTTTTTGTTCCGTATTTTGATTTGTTTAATATTTTTACCTCTTGGTGTTCAAGGAAATCTGTATCAAAACAACAACTGAACACAAGCTAAAGGAACAGAAGTTTCAGGGACACACAACAAAGAACACAGTCTTCGCAAAAACAGCCTGAAAAAGTCACTAAAGAAACCGATGTCTGTATCCTTTAACAATCAAAAAGAACACATCCTGGGGAACGGGAAGAATCTGATTTCCAGAATTAAACTATTGTAATATTCAAATGTCCATGTTTCAACAGAAAAAATTATAAAGCATACAAAGAAACAAAGAACTCTGGTCCATTTTCAAGAAAAAAACAAATTCACAGAAACAATCCCTGAAGAAGTGAAGTCATTAGCCTTACTATACAACAACCTTAAATCAACTGTTTTAATTATTTTCAAAGAGCTGTAGAAAACCACATAAGAACTAAAAAAAAACTAGAAAAAAATATACGAGCAAAATGATGATATCAATAAAGATACAGAAATTAGAGAAAGGAACTATATAGAAATTTTAAAGCTGTAAAGTAAAATAATTGTAATAAAACATGCAGTAGAGTTTTTCAACAGCAGATTAAAGCAAGCTGAAAAGAGACCAAGTGAACTTAAAGAGAGAACAACTAAAATTATCTAGTCTAGGAGCAGAAAGAAAAAAAGAATGAAGAAAAGTGAGCAGAACATAAGAATCTATGGGCCTATCAAGTGGACCAACTATGCATTATGGAGTCCCAGAAGGACAACAGAAAGATAGATAGGGTAGAAAGAATATTTGAAAAAACAATGGCCAAATCTTTGCCAAATTTTATTAATGACAAGAATTTACATATTCAAGAAGCTCAAAAAACTCCCATACAATAAACTCAAAGAGAATCCCACTGAAACAATCAAACTGTCAAACCCATACACAGAATTTTAATCAGCAAGGGAGAAATGACTTGTCATGCAGAAGACATCCTCAATAAGGATAACAGCTGATGTCTCATCACAAGGCGTGGAGGCCACAAGTCAGTGGGATGACCTACCTAAAGTGCTGACAGAAAAAACTGCCAACCAAGGACTTTAAAACTATCGTTCAAAGGTGAAAATATTAGGATACATGCAGATTTTTTAAAGCTGAGAAAATTTGTTACCTGTAAACCTGCCCTTCAAGGAATGTTAAAGGCGGCCCTTCGGGTTCAAACAGAAGGACACCAGGCAATAACTTGAAGTGATAAGAAGAAATAAATATTTAAAATAAAGGTTACTAAATAGATAAATATTAAAACCAGTGTTCTTGCATTTTTTGTTTGTAACTACACTTTTTATTTCCTACATGATTTAAAGATAATTGTATGAAAATCGTGGTAAATCTGTTATCTGTGTGTATGTGTGTGTGTGTATATATATATATATATCTCATAATATACAAAGATAATATGTATTATGAAAGGAAAAGAAGTCTTGGGACTCCAAAATCACTAAACTAAAGGGAAAAGTCAAGTGGGGAACTGCTTAGTGCAACTCTGCCTCCCGTTCTATTCAGTCACCCCTCTGCTCACTGAGGTAAATGCGTATCTGATTGTCTCATTTGGAGAGGCTAATCAGAAACTCAAAAGAATGTAACCATTTTTCTCTTATCTACCCATGACCTGGAAGCCCCCTCCCTGCTTCAAGTTGTCCTGCCATTGCCTCAGGTTTTCCCACCTTTCTGGACTGAACCAACATACATCTTACACATGTTGATTGAAGTCTCATGTCTCCCTAGAATGTATTAAAACCAAGCTGTGCCCCTAATACCTCGGGCACATGTCATCAGGACCGCCTGAGGTTGTGTCATGGGCATGCATCCTCAACCTTGGCAAAATAAACTTTCTGAATTAACTGAGGCCCGTCTCAGATTTTCAGGGTTCATGATATCTTTATATTTTATGTTAGGCACATAATATATAAAGATATAATTTGTGACAATAACAATAATATAAAAGGGGATAGAGATATGTAGAAGAAGAGTTTTTTTTTTTCTATTGAAGCTAAATAGGTGTCAGTTCTAACCATATCACTATAAACTTAAGATGGTAAATATAATACCCCGGCCACCCCTGAGACCATGTTTAAAAAACATACACAGAACTCAGCAAGCAGAGGATCAAAATGGTGTGAAAAAAAATCAACTAACCACAAAGGAGGCAGTAATGGAGAAAATGAGAGTCACAAAGGGAATAAAACATGCAGAAAACAAATAGAAAAATAGCACAAGTGAGTTCTTCCTTAACTTCCTCAAAATTAAATGAATTAAACTCTCCAATCAAAAGGCAGAGTTTGAGAGAATAGATTTTTTAAAAATGATCCAACTGTATGCTGTCTCCAAATGACTCACTTTAGATCCAAATAGACACAAATAAATTTAAAGTGAAAAGATGGAAAAATATATGCCATGCAAACAGTAACCAAAAGACAGCTGGAGCAGCTATAGGTATCAGGCAAATAAACATTAGCCAAAAACTGTCAAAAAAGACACAGAAGGGCATTATATATTGATTAAAGGTTTAACTCATCAAAAAGATTTAACATTTATAAACAGATATGTACCAAACAACAGAGGCCCAAAATATCTGAAGCTAACACTGACAAAAGTAAAGGGAGAAATAGATAATTCTATAACAGCTGGAAACTTGAATATACAACTTTCAATAATGGATAAAACATCTGGACAAAAGATCAACAAGAAAATAGAGAGCATTAACAATAGTATAAACAAACTAGAAACAGACATATATAGAATATTATACTAAACAACAGCAAAATACACATTCTTCTCAAGTGCACATGGAAAATTCTCTAGGATGGACCATGCATTAGGTACAAAACAAGTCTCAATAAATTTAAGAGAATTGAAATAATAAAAAGTATCTTCTTTGACCACAACAGAATAAAGGTATAAATCAATAACAGAAAGAAAACTAGAAAATTCACCAATATGTGTAAATTAAACAACACACTTTTAAGCAACAAGGGGTCATAGACAAAATGACAAGGAAAATTAGAAAATATTTAGAAACAATTCAAAAGAAAAATACAGCATGCCAAAATGTATGGGATGCGGCAAAAGTGGTATTCAGAGGGAAATTTATAACAGGTAAACATTCACATTACAAAAGATGAAAAGTCTCAAATCAATAACCTAACTTTACACCTCAAGGAACTAGAAAAAGGGAATAAGATAAACCTAAAACCAGCAAAAGGAAGAAAATAATGAAGATTAGAGCAGAGATAAACACAATAAAGAACAGAAAATCAATAGAGAGAATCAATGTAACTAAAAATTGATCTTTAAAAAGATCTATGAAATTGGCAAATCTTTAGCTACACTGACAAAAAAGAAAGAGGACACAAATAAGTAAAATTAGAAATAAAAGTGGGAGACATTATTACTGACCTTACAGAAGCAAAAAGAATTTAAACAAATGCTATAAACAGTTATACGCCAGCAAATTAGATAATGTAAATGAAATGAACAAATTCCCAGAAACACACAAGTTCTCAAAACTGACTCAAGAAGAAATACAAAATCTGAACAGAATTATAACAAATGCAAATATTGAATCAATAATAAACCTCTCAACAAAGAAAAGTTCAGGGACAGATGGCTTCACTGGTGATTCTACCAAGAATGAACATCCATTCTTCTCAAACTCTTTCCAGAAATGAAAGGGGAGAGAACACTTCCTGATTCATTCCGTGAGGCTAGCATTAACCTGATACCAAAGTCAGGTTTCTTGTAATGAAAAGAAATCACAAAGAAAAGAAAACTACAAGGAAAAAAAAAATTACAGATCAACATCCTTTGTAAAACAAAAGTACTAACAAATTGAATTCTGCAGCACATTAAACAGATTATTCACTACAACCAAGCAGTAGTTACTCCAGGAATGCAAGAGTGACACCACCACCAAAAGCAGTACAACAGCAATAACAACAACAAAAGAAACAATGTACTATAACACATTAATAGAAGGAAGGGAGAAAAAATGCGTGATAATCTTGATTGATGCAGAAAAAAGACATTTGACAAAATCTGACACCCTTTCTTCATAAAAACACTCAGAAAGCTAGAAATAGAAGGGACTTTCCCTATGAAAAACCTACAGATAATATCATATTCTATGGTTAAAGACTGAAATCTTTCCCCTTATGGTCAGGAACAAAACAAGAATGTCTGCTTTCACCACTGCTATACAACATTGCACTAAAAGCCCTATGCAGAGCAATTAAACATAAAAAAAAGCATCCAAATTAGAAAGAAATAAGCAAAACTATTTATTTATCAGACAGGTTCTTACTCTGTCACTCAGGCTGGAGTGCAGTGGCACAATCATGGCTCACTGCATCCTCAACCTCCCAGGATCAAGTGATCCTCCCACTTTAACCTCCACAGTAGTTGGAACCACAGGTGTGTGCCACCATGCCTGGCTGATTTCTTTCCCTTTTCTTTTTTGTAGAGACATTTTGTATGTTGTCCAGGCTGGTCTCAAACTTCCGGGCTCAAGCAATCCTCCCACCTCGACTTCCCAAAGTGCTAGGATTCCATGCATGAGCCACTGTGCCAGCCCAAATAAGTAAAACTATTTCTACCCACAGATTACATTATTCTATATATATGAAATTTCCCAAATAATCCACCAAAAAAAGCTACTGATGCTAATGAATGAATTCACTTATTAGCTGAAAGCTGAAAGGCACAACATCAACACACAAAAATCAGTAGTTTCTGTATAACAGTAATGAACTATCTAATAAAGAAATTAAGAAAAAAATCAACTTACAATAGCATCAAAAAGAATACAATATCCAGAAATAAATTTATCCAAGGAACTGAAAGACTCATACACTGCAAACTAGAAAACAATGCTTAAAAAAAATCAAAGGAGACCTAAATAAATGAAAATATTCCTATGATCATGGAAGACAATATTTTTAGGACATCAATACTACCCAAAGCAATCTATAGAGTGAGTATAATCCCTATCAAAATTATAGCTTCCCTTTTTTGTGGAAATGGAAAAGTTGAGCCTCAAATCCATATGGAATTTCAAGGCTTGTAATATCCAAAACAATTTTGAAAAAGAACAAAGCTGAAGAATTTATATTTCCTAATTATACAACTTTCGATAAAGCTACAGTAATCAAAAGTGTGGTATGGACATAACAATAAACATATAGACAAAATGAATATAATTGAGGCTCCAAAATATTCATTTATCTATGGCCAATTGATTTTCAACAAGGGTGCCAAAACCATTCAATGGGGGAAAAGCTGTTTCTTCAACAAATGGTGTTTGGGCCATAGCCACATGTGCAAGAATGAATTTGAACTTCTTCACACCATGTGCAAATCTTAACTCAAAATGAATCAATGATCTAAATATAAGAGCTAAAATCACAAAAATCTTAGAAGAAAACACAGGGTTAAGTCTTTGTAACTTTCGATTTGGCAATCGATTCTTAAGTATAATACCCAAAGCACAAGCTACAAAGGAGTTGGACTTCATAAAAATAAACAATTTTGTGCATATGTGGGCATAATCAAGAAAGTGAAAAGTCATTGTACAGAATGGGAGAAAATATTTGCAAATTACAGATCTCTTAAGAATTCATTACTGAGAGTGTATAAAGAACTCCTACAACTCAATAGCAAAAGGAAAATCCCATTAAGAAATTGGCAATAAATTTAAATAGACATTTTTCTCAAGAAGACATACAAGTGGCCCATAAGTACAGTAAAAAATACTCAGCCTCATTAGTCATTAGAAGAAATGCAAATCAAAACCACAATGAGGTAGCACTCCACACTAACTACAATTGCTAAAATCAAACAAAACACCTGTAATCCCAGTACTTTGGGAGGCCGAGGTGGGTGGATCACTTGAGGCTGAGAGTTCAAGACCAGCCTCACTAACATGGAGAAACCCCGTCTCTACTAAAAATACAAAAATTAGCCAGGCATGGTGGCACATGCCTGTAATTCCAGCTACTCAGGAGGCTGAGGCAGGAGAATCGCTTGAACCTGGGAGATGGAGGTTGCGGTGAGCCAAGATCGTGCCATTGCACTCCAGCGTGGGCAACAAGAGCAAAACTCCATGTCAAAAAATAAATAAATAAAATAAAATAAAAAATAACTAACCAAAAGTGTTAATGAAGATGTAAAAAAATTGGAACCCTCATATGTTACTGGTGAGAATGTGAAACAGTGCAGCTGCTGTGGAAAACAGTTTGGTGGAGCCTCAAAGTTAAACACAGGGGGCCAGGTGCAGTGGTTCACACCTGTAATCCCAGCACTTTGGGAGGCCAAGGAGGGTGAATCACCTGAGGTCAGGAGTTCAAGACCAGCCTGACCAACATGGTGAACCCCCGTCTCTACTAAATACAGAAAATTAGCCAGGCATGGTGGCACATGCCTGTAATCCCAGCTACTTGGGAGGCTGAGGCAGGAGAATCGCTTGAACTCAAGAGGTGGCGGTTGCAGTGAGCCAAGATTGCGCCATTGCACTCCAGCCTGGGCAACAAGAGAGAAACTCTGCCTTTCTCTCTGTCTCTGTCTCTCTCTCTCTATATATATATATATATATACCCTCAAAGAATTGAGAACAGGTACTCAAACAAGTACATACACACATATGTTCATGACAGCACTATTCACAATAGCCAAAAAGTGGAAACAGCTCAAATATTCATCCAGGGATGAATAAAGAAATTGTGGTATATATATACAGTGAAAAATTATTTGTTCATAAAATAAAATGAAGTACTGTACATGCTACCATGTGGATCAAATTTGAAAACACGCTAAGCGAAAGTAACCGCACACAAGAGGTCACGTATTCTATGAGTCTATTCATACGAAATATCCAAAATAGATAAACCCAGGGAGACAAAGTGCAGGCTAGTGGTTGCTAGGGATGAGACAGGAAGGAATTGGGAGAAACTGCTTATTATTTATGGGTTTTACTTTGGAGTTACGGAAATATTTGGAACTAAATAGAGATTGTGGCTGCAAAACATTGTGAATACATAAAATGCCACTGAATGGTTCACTCTAAAATGGCTAATTTTGTATGAATGTCACCTGAAAAAGTTATTTTTTAAAAAAGAAAAATGCCACTCTTTTCAATAGCTTATTTTAAAATTAGTTGAACTTTTGTTTCTATCCAGTCTGCAAAAGGAAATCAATAATTTCACATTTAGCTGGCTAATGTTAACGTCATCTATTAGCCAATGTGGACATTCTCTGGTTGCATTTGGGTAATATATTTTTCTTCATGTCATTGGGGACCTTAGTTAATAATTTTGATCACCAGATAAACCTAACTGTAGCTAAATCTGACAGCAGATGCCACAGCATATCTTTTCTTTGTTCCATAATTGGTTAGCTCTGGGTTAGGCACAAGGTAAGCATAATCTGGGAATATGTCTTAACATAATTATCTAAAACCAGGACTATGCATTAACTATGTGCCTTTTCTTTTCTCATAAGTGTCATTTGTGAGCTTGGTATTTCATCTGTATGTTCTCTATAAATTTCATGGAATAAAAGTATATGTTTACTACATGTTATCAACAGAGAGATACTCTGACTTCTTTGCAACTAGTATGACCAAAAAATCACAGAATGAGCTATGTGGGGAACCTTGATAGGTAAATGGATGCTCAAGCCTTTGGCATCTTGTCACCTGAGCCTGAACCCATGACCTGCTCTGTTGTGTGCATTGAGAGTTGAGTTAATGCCATTGGCAAGCAAGGCATTGAATTAGATCATCTCAAATGATAACTCTTTAATCTCTTTATGAAACAACTGGTCTTGTCTAATGGTCTCCCTATTAAATGTCATAATCAGATTCAAGATGGTGAAAAAATACTGACTTGGTAGCCAGAATGCTAAGTCTAAATTGTATTATTAATGAACTGCAAGTATTACATCAGGAGTCAAAAGGGTAGAGTTTACTCAGAAGGTGACAATGAACAAAAATGCTCAGCAAATTGCTTGAGCTTCTCAACTAGTGTTGGAATATCTGATAGTAGATAATAATAACAATAATAATTGGTTATTAAATTCTTACAGAGTACTAGACCCTGGATTAAATGATATATCTAGACTGATTTCATTTTTACAAGGAGAAAAACAAAAAGGTTAAAGCTCTTATTTTTATTTGGCAGATCCATGATTCAAATTCAAGTTTTTGTGACTCTACAGTCTTTAAATGCTTACGTATGACCGTGTTCCAGACCCTCTCAAACCATAACTTGGAATACTCTAAGTCTCCAGAGAGATCAGGTATGAAATGGAGTGAGACTGTCTTTCTTGCTAATTTCAATTTGATTTAATCAAAGATAGGAACTAAATAGGTAATTTATGCAACTAGCTAGAAGTTTTAAAACATAGTTGTGCATTGCTTAATGATAAGGATACATTGTGAGAAATGCATCCTTAGGTGATTTAGTGGTTGTGAAAATGTCACAGAGCATACTTAGACACACCTACACGGTATAGCTCACTCCACACCTAGGCTATACGGTACAGTCTATTGCTCTCAGGCTACAAATCTGTAAATGTGTCTATACTCAATACTGCAGGTAGCTGTATCACAGTAGTAAGTAATTTTGTATCTCAACATATATAAACATAGAAAAGGTATACAATAAGTATAAAAAATAAAATATGTGTACAAAATAAAAAATGGTCACCTGTGTAGGGCAATTACAGCTTGCAGGGCTGGAAGTTGCTCTGGGTGAGTCAGTGAGTGGGTAGTGAGTGAATATGAAGGTCTAGGACATTACTGTACACTACTGTAGACTTTATAAAAACTGTACACTTAGGCTACACTACATTTACTTAAAAAACAAAGCAATTGCACTACAAGGTTGCAAAAGCTACATCATTAGGCAATGGGAATTTTCCAGCTCAATTATTGTCTTATGGGACCATCTGTATATGTGGCTCATCATTGACTGAAACATTATGCGGCACATGACTGTATCTCACCAAGCTTCTGACAAGTTATAGACAAAGAAAAAAACAAAATCCTTCACTTATACTGGTAATTGAGCCTCATGTTCACCAAGTGTTTAGTTTTTAAATGTCGATGGGCTGCATTTTTACGCCACAACGGGCCAGTTTGGGATATACATTAATGATATCATTGGCTCTACAATACCTCAGTGGGTTGAAAGAAAAGAGACTCACTTGAGCTTTGTTTTTTTTTTCTTTTTTTCTTTTATAATTTCAACGTTTAGAACCAGGGAGTACATGGGCAGGTTTGTTATGAGGGTATATTGCATGACACTGAGGTCTGGGCTATGAATGATTCTGTAACCCAGATAATGAGCATAGTACCCAGTAGGTGGTTTTTAGATCCTTACCTCTCTCACTGTCTCTCCACCTTTGTAGTCCTCAGTGTCTGTTGTTCCTGTCTTTATGTTTATGTGTACCCAGTGCCTAGCTCCAACTAATAAGACAGAACATGCAGTATTTGGTTTACTGTTTCTGCATGAATTTGCTGAGGATAATGGTCTCCACCTGCATCCATGTTGCCGCAAAGGACATGATTTCATTCTTTTTATGGCTGCATAGTATTCCATGGTGTATATGTACCATATTTTCTTTTATACCCAAAGGAAAATAAATTGCTCTACCAAAAAGACCCATGATCTCATATGTTCATCACAGCACTAGTCACAATAGCCAAGTCATGGAATCAACCTAGATACAGCCTAAGAGCATCTTACTCCCTGGCCCAATTCATGCCAGATAAAGAACAACTTTAGTATTAACATATGACTCCAGCATTTATGCTATGAAAGCCATTGAGTGAGGGATCTAATTCTCAATTCACTTCAACTCAATTCTAATATAATCAAACTCAGTAAATTTTCACTCTGTGCCTACTACAGCTTGGCATCACACAGGATACAGTCACGATAAGAATAATGTCCCCATTCTCGAAGAACTCACAGGCAAGTATTGAAGTCAGTTGAGTCAACATGGATATCATTCTGGGATACAGGGGCTGAGACAGAGGCAGAATGTACCAAGGGAAGAGTGTTGATCCAACCAGGAAAAAAGGAGGGATTCCCGGAGAAGGTCCTCAGTGAGCTGAGTTTTGCAGGGTAAGTCTTATCTTGAATGGATAAGAAGACTGTCAAAGGGAACAGCATGTGCAAACTCGAAAAAGAAGCAAGTCCGGCCATAAGCACTCCCAATTCTTTTGCCTCCATAATAGTCACCTAGTCTGGACTGGCCTCTTAGCAGAACAGTTAACCCAGGGGCAAGTGCTATGACATAGCAGGGCTGTTCAGGAAACCATAAGTAGTTCTAGAAAAGGAGTCTAGCCACACAGTCCTAACCCATCCCTACATCTTCGATTTTGATTCATCTACCTCCCCTGCATCTGTGTCTCTCCCTACTCTCAACTTCTCCTTGGCTGAATTCATCTACCACCATTCATATCTACTCATGGTTTGGAAAAGGACTAATAAAGACCCAGAGCTCACAATGTGGGACTAGAGAAACTGAGAAAAGGTTTACCTTCTATTTTTTCTGACTAAACTAAGATAAAAAGTCTTTCCCAGCAAGATACTATTATTATTCTTGGACAGTTCTCTATTTTTAAAATTTGGGCCAGATTGTGCTTCTTGCTTTGGAGTTAGGTCAGCAAAGATCATTCTCCTTCCCAGCCCACTTTCTTTTAAAAATCTCCATCTGTATTGAATTTGAACTTGAGCAGGGTCTGTTTCTGAGATTATCTTGTCACAGTTGACAATGCTCTAGTGCCCTCTCCCTTGATGTTGGTTGGTTTATAGGGTTTATTGCCAGGTTTAAAAGCTAACTTCCTGGCCTTTCATCTTTGTATATTCTTATAACAGAAGCTCAGGGCAAAAAGGGGTTTTAAAAAAAGGTCCCAGAGAGAGCAAAAAATAGATGAACAGATGATTCATCTAAATATGCTTGGTCTGATATCAAATAAATATATATTTTAGAGGAAAGAATTATAGTATAAACAGAAACATCTCAACCATCTGTCCGAAGTTCTTCCAATATAATTACATTACACTGTGGCTAATGGCTGGTTGTTGATCCAGATATTTGGCAGAGAGGGTAATACCCTTCTGGGATCTCACAGCCATCCACGGCTTCCTGCCTCATTACCACTTACCAGTTTTATATCGACAATTAGGATTAGTGAAGAATCCAAAGCTTTCACTGGGAGAAACAGTCTCTGACTTAGTAAGTTAAATTAGCAACTGAGAATGCCTCAAACCTCAGCCTACATGGTTTAAAGATCTCTTTCTTAAGATAATAGTAAACAAATTCAACCAAAAAACTGCCCAGGGAAAACATTGGAGAAAAATCTTTCATGATGACAAATATTAATCATCAAACTCAAGTGTTTATGTGCTTCAGGCCTCAGTCAGCCTCCTCTAGTTATTAACATTCAAACTTCCTTTCACGGTAGTCTGCATGCAAGAAGAAAGCATTCAAGTTTCAGGCTTTTATCGATGAGTTAAGACAAGAAGATGGCAGACTCTTGCTTTTTCCCCCGAAAGTGAAATCTACTTTCTCTATTCACCTTCTGGAGTTTCTGGTGGTACATATCTTCCTTCTGTAGAGTCACTGAGCTGAACACCCTCCAGAAACTCAAAAAAGAGGCAAGTCAGGCCCTAAGCACTCCCAGTTCCTCTGTCTCCATGATAATCACCCAGTCTGGCCTGGCCTCTTAGCAGAACAGTTGAGTTTATTTATTTGATCATCTTCACCTCTTTCTTGACAGCTGACTTATCTGAAGCGTTCCTCCTAGGTGATATTTCTTGTACTGGGTCAACAAAAAGCAAGGGGCAGAATTTCAGCCACTTCCAAAGCCCCAGAACCCAAATCATTAGGTCTCCCCAAGTCTGTTTGTGTTCCCCCTTGTATAAACACAGACGCAGCATGGTAGTGGTGTGGAGTTGATGACAAAGGCTTTCCTTTCTCACCTCCTGCTAGGTTTTTGACACTTTATCCCTAGCGTTCTGCAGCCGAATGCATGGATTCACAGCTGGGAACTGGGAATACAAATCGCTCAGAGAGCTGAGAGGTGAAAGGGCAGCTAGAGTCTCCATGGGGCTCCCAGAATCTCACTTCCCATTCCCCTCCTCTCACTCCCCTCCCCCCAGGGCTGTCACCAACATTAGCCGCTACTGGTAGCTGTAGCAGTTCAGAGTCAGTCAGCGCTTGCCGCCCCTGTGCCAGGCCACTGACTCAGTGAGGACTGCAGATGGAGGGGGGGTGGGGGGCACACTGATCTACTGCGCAGAGGCACACTTGTGAGCGGACTGGCTGCCGGTGAGGGAGAAGAATATTGACATTCTCCCCTTCGGAGGGGGAAGGGAATGGTCTTGAGGTCTGCAGGAAGAGATCACAGCTGCAGGCCCCAGTCAGTTCCCTAACTCAAGCTAAGTCAGTTGTGTTCAGGTGCTGTTCAAGTCTTACCCAGCCCTGGGGTCAAGTTATTTCTGATGTTGCATTTCTTGAGGCTAGACTTGAACGGTAAGCATCATTCTTCCAGCCCATGTGGGGTCCAGATGTATATGGCTGAAGGGGAATTCTTTTTATTGCTTCTAGAGGTTCTGGGTGGATAGAAAAATTACTTCACATTCCAGTGTGTTATTTATATGCATTCTTCAGCACTCCATGATAACGTGATAAGCGCCCTGAGAATTGGGAATAGAGTTTGTAAAGGAGTTGAGCTGACTCAAGTAAAACAGTGAAGAAAAAAGAGAAATTGGAAACAAATTTGGAGGACTCGACAGAAGGAAGACAAAGAGAAGTCGGAAAGAACTGAGGGCTGGATTTGAGAAGACCCTTGGTTTAGTCAACTGTTTGTATGATCATCGTTAATGAGCAGCATTCATTCAGTGGGAAGACGGGTAGAAGAATAGTTTAATTGGCTTGAGAGAACTCAGGCAGCCTGTAAGCATGACCATCAGTTATCTTTCCCTGATGTCAACAATGGTAACAACAGTAACAGTATTAGAGGAATAACACATTTTCCTAGAACTCCCACTTTCAAAGAGTCTTTTCTCACTTGTTTCTGTAGACTTTCATGGGCACTATTTCATTTGCCATCTTCAGTTCTCCATCCCCTCCCCAGGGCTCAGAAAGAAGGCTGGGCTTATGGAAAAGGCAAGGGCTGAGAAACAGACAGATCTCCACTGTGTGACCTTAGACAAATTACTAAATTCTGACTATCTTCACGTTTCTCATCTGTAATGGAAGGAAACAACGTGCACCTCATATTTTGTTGGGTGGCCTAAAAGAAGCATGCATTAGCATTCAGCACATGGTAGCTATTTTACACACTGGGAAGTTTATCTAACATCACCCACAACTCTCTACTCCAAGCCAAAATGGCTTACTGATGTCTGTTGCCTCCCAGCCTGCAAATTAAAATAAAATGGGATCTGAGGAGCACTGCAGTATAATGGAATGCATGATGGCGTGGAGGGAAGAGACCTTGATTTGTCCTAGCCCTTCAAGTGCTTAGAGAATTGAGATAATGTATATGAAGCACTTAAGATGGTGTCTGGTACATCGAACACACAATGTCTAAGTCTCTTGCTTCACATTCAGTTGGATAGGAAATCTCATTGGCTCTACCATCTAGATATATTCTCATGTATGTGTGCGTGTGCGTGTATGTGTGTGTGAGGCATGGGAATGAGTTATGCCGATATAGGCAGGAGGAGACAACTTATGTACACATACATTCTACTCCTTCCCCAAGCCCCACTGCTACTGTCTGATCTAAGACATGCCATTTCTGGCCTGAATGATTGACTATAGCCTCTTAACCAGGTTCCCTATTTGTTCTCTACTTTCTGCTGTCTATACTTAGCAGCCAGGGTAATATTTTAAAACATAATTCAAACCACGCCATGCCTCTGCCTTGAGCATTCCAAGGGCTCCTGACTTCATTCAGAGCAAAAGCAAAAATCCTTAAAATGCCCTACAAAATCCAGCCTCCCCGCCTCCCAGCCCTTACTTCTCTGAGCTCTGACACACCTCTCACTACCCTCCCACACATATCTGTGTGACTCATTCCCACATTTCCTTCACATCTTAGCTGAAATGTCACCGTATTTAAAATTGTATCTGCTCTGGCTCCCAGCTCTCCTGGCTCCCCTTAGCCTGCTCTCTATTTCCCACTGCATCACCACTAACCTACCAGGTAAGTGACTTATTAATGCTGTACGTTGTCTGTCTCCCTGCTGAGGTGTAAGCTCCATAATGGCAGAGATTTTTGTTGTCTGCATGTTTATAGCTATATCCTAAGTAACCCAAACAGTGTCAGCCCACAGTAGGGACTCAATCAGTATTTGCTGAATAAATTAATAAATGGTCATCATCTCTGGAGGGAAAATCTCAACCTCTAAGGGTCTGCAACTCTCCTTTTTCTTTGTTTTACAAATATGGTGGGGAGGAAAAGAAAAAGTGTGACCTGAAAAATTTCTTTCAGGTCTGGAAGTCAATTTAAATTTACTAATGGATCAATTTATTCATTCATCAAAGGAACATTTATTGAACATTTACTAAATGCTGAGAATACCAAAAAAGTGAATGCAATAGATTCCCTAATATTCCTAATTTTGTGAGAGAAGTAGCCTTGTAAACCAGTAAGTGAAGGATACTTAGACAGGTGTTATAGAGTTGAGTGAGTGTGGATTCAGATAAAAGTTTCTAACTTTTCTGGAGTGAGGAGTGAGAGTTGGAAGGCAGAGGACAGAGGTAGAGGAAAAATTCATTTGAGAAGACTTCATGGAGATTTATCAGTTGAGGCTGGAAAGATGGATAAGAATTTGTAGGTTGACAAAGAGGGATGATATTCTAGGCAGATGCATGAGGTTCCTGAAGGAGTAGGGTGGGGTGGGGTGGGAATGGTAGGCTTGGGGTAGAGAGGGAACTAAGGCTTTACTCTGCCACTCATGGGAATCTCTGGTTTGATATTAAGTAGGGCAATTATACAATCATACATAAATTTCTAATACCTCACTATGATGTGAGAAATTGGAGGTGGCGGGAATAAAATGGAAGGCTACAGCAATGCTATGGTCATCTCATGTGAGGGTCTTGAGCCTGGGGGTCAAGAGTCAAATACTTCATAGAGGTTACATGCTAAATATATTACTACTTTGTAATCTGCTTTTCTTTCAGTTAGTATAAACATCTTTTCATGTCCATCTCTATATACAGATGTATAAACATCTTTTCATGTCCATCTCTATATACAGATGGACATGAAAAGATGTTTATACTAATCTGTATATGCAGATATAGATGGACCTGAAAAAATGTTTATATTAACTGAAAGAAAAACAGTTACCCTTAATGACTGCACTATATTCCATTCTCCAGTGTATCTAATGTATTTAACAGGCCCCTTATTGCATATGAAGATATCTTATGTTCTTAGTATCTATGTCTACATTCATTGTTTTGATTATACCTATATTAGAGTGCAGTCTAAAATAGTCTTAAATAAGTTTGACAGATAGTAACTTAGAAATCACTCTTTATGGTAGACATCATCTCCATTTGATGGACATGAAAACTAAGCTTTAATGGAATAATTCCCTTGCCTAAAGTCACAGGGCTACAAGGGGCCCACCGTGATTTCAACCCAACATATGTGTGGCCTTGGAAACTCAGCTTATTGGATTAACATTTTGCATAAATACTCATGGACTCCTGTGGCTGGAAAATACTTTATAGTTGCATAATCCATTCTCACTCTAAGGTTTTATAAGGTGGGCAAGGCTCTAACTGGGAATTTAGACCTTTTGTATTTTGACCTCCTTAGTAGACTAATTTTACCCTAAATTAGGGAGCCAGTGACCAGCCCTGAGCACAGTCACTCCTAACCCTCAGGCAGATGGATGCCTTCACAAGGAAACACACTGTATCAGCATCCTGACCCCAGAGGCCCTGATCTTCTGTCCCAGGAATATGTGTGCAGGTGGGCTATTAGCAAGCAAGCACAGGCTATGAGCTGAACCATTGCTTGCAAGTGTCTTCATCAGGCACTGTGCCTGGTACACACAATTATACACAGCACTTGTCCACCCCTCTTATCACCCACAAAGTGCCGCAGATGAATATTCCATCTGATCGCAGCAGAAATCAGGAATTTGAAGTCTGGAGCTCGATGACATCATACCCTGAAATGGGAGGAGGAAAAGGTCAATTTTCATCTACTAAATGTCAAGCAACCAGCTTGACTGATTGTTTTTACTGACTTGACCAAATCGATATGTTGTTAAGTCATCGTGTTGACACTGATTAAATCAATACGGTTTGATTTGGAGGGAAGAAGCCGATAACAACCACAAACATTTAAGCAGTGAGCATTCAAATGCTTATGTGGTGTACCCTCTAGTGTTTGGGCATCATCAGAATTCCTGTCCATTCTCACATTAACCCTGTGGGTGGCCACTCCTCCTATGAATATCTCCATCTCACACAAGAGGAAGCTGAGTTTGAGAAAAGTTATACATCTTGCCCAAGATCATCCGGGTAGTGACCAGGCCAGAACATGAGCCAAGGACTTAGCTATTGTGCTCGACTGCTATTGCTAATGGCTTGAAAAATGCTGCAGGACCCAGCTCTTGGCGGAGGTGGATGGCTCCACTGCAATCTCCTGCTCTGCAGGTGAAGGGCAGCAATGGGGCCAAAGCCTTCCGTGGGCCCCCTATCAATAGTGAGCAAATAATTAGCCAGACCACTCTTGCTGTGCTGTCTCAGGGTTTTCTTTTGTTACCTAGTGACAAAAGAGTGTCCTGGAAGTTGCACACAAAGCTAGAGCGAGTTTCTTCATTTGGATTTTTATGCTTCGATGCTTTGAGGTTGGGGGTGGGGAACAAAAGAGCTTAAGCCTGGAAACATTCACTCTGTTGGGCGCCTCACGTGCACAGCTCTGGCCGATGTGTGTGTTTGTAGATATTTATTTCGTTGCCTGTGTTGGAATCATTTGAGCCCCCTGTGCTTTGAACTTGAAAGGATCTTCAAAGAGTGACATCCTCTCAGAAGTCTGGACACAAAGCTTCTTTCTGCCTGCTCTTCCTCTGGTTGCTGAGCATCACCGTGGGTTTAGGTGGATTATCTTTTCTCTTCCCGACTGTGGCCTAACCGTTCTTACAGCTCCGGAATGTCTTAGTGTTCAGTACCTGTCGTGGGTCAAACTGTCCTGAGGTGTGGTACGCTTCAAGCAGAAAGAAGGAAAAATGTTGAGTGCTTTAAAAACTTTCATTTACCTCTTTCTTACTCATGATTTTTATTTCAACAAGCAAATATGTAGTACTTCTGAAAAGCCAGTTCCTGTTTAGCATCTAGGATGGCCACTTTAATACTTGTTTGTCTTCCGTCTCTCACAGATATATTGGTGGAAGAGGAGAGAGGGGAATCACTGTAAAGAAATTTAGGGGTTCTGGGCATGGTGGCTCATGCCTGTAATCCCAACACTTTGAGAGTCTGAGGAGGATGGATCACCCGAGGTTGGGAGTATGAGACCAGCCTGACCAACATGGAGAAACTCTGTCTCTACAAAAATACAAAAAATTAGCCAGGTATGGTGTGCATACCTGTAATCCCAGCTACTTGGGAGGCTGAGGTAGGAGAATCGCTCGAACCTGGGAGGCGGAGGTTGTGGGGAGCCAAGATGGCACCATTACATTTCAGCCTGGGCAACAAGAGCAAAACTCTGTCAAAAAAAAAAACAAAAAACAAAGAAAGAACAAAAGAAAGGAAGGGAGGAAGGAAGAAAGAAAGAAACTTAGGGGGACAAGCAATTTGTCACACATAAAAGGAGTTCTAATCCTATTTCTGCTCAGTAGGAAGTCCAGTGACAGGTAGAGGGCTACAGCATGTGATGATAAGGACAATCATCTGAAGCCCTGGATGACTGCCCTACTTTGGAGGAAGCCTGCTTTGGAGTATTGCAATGAAAGGATGAATGAGCAATTCACCCCCCTTTGCAGGAAACATCGCAATGGGACACACTCTGCAGCCAGACCCAAGGCCACAGCCAGAAATGAGAAAGGATACACAATTTGTGGAGTGTGGCTGTGAGGGAAGGCCAGCTGCAGGAAGAATAGTAATGAACCAGGAGACAAAAGACCCGGATTTTGCTTATTACTCAGCAGTCCCTGCATCGGCTAAATGCAACTGCAAAGCAAGATCATTCAAAGAATATTAAGAACTTGAGAGTTGAAATCTCAAAAAATAGAAGAATCAAAATTACCAGTGTGGGAAAAGTCAAAATTTTGTTAGACTTCTTCATGCTTATTTTATGATTTTGCATTGCATTTATGTTTATTTGTGTGCTGGGGAGTTGAGTATTAGTAGTTGGCATGCAAACGTTTTGATGCCTAGGACTTCTAAAGGTCAGTTTTACCTGGACTTTATCCGAGAAACTACCATCTTCCATCTAATTCTTGGCAAGTCTGAGGCTCAGTTTTCTTCTTTGATGTTGGACAAGGTTTGACGGAGTGAGGGGTATGACACGGGGATCAGATGAAGTTTAAACTTAAAAAATCTGGGATCTCAATTAATTTTGACTCTTATATGCTTCCTCCAAGAAAGAGAGATTGCTGATATACACAGTACGTGGATTGGTTAAAAGAAGAGCCATATTTCAGAAGACTAGCCTGATTGAAAAAGTCTTCTCCCAAAATCAGAAAACCATTTTAACTGTAGGCAGAGGAGGCTTTGTTGGCACTTGGAGTCTACAAAGTGTGAAAAGAGCATTAGGTGGGTCGAACCTTAGGAACTATTCCCAGAGATCTCTTAATACTTCTTGTTAGAGATGTGGGAAGGATTGTTTTAAAGTATTTCCAGTGAGAACATCATTGCAATTTCAGGTCTAGAAAACAAAGGAATGCTTGGAAAACACACACACACACACACACACACACACACACACAGATCCACAATTGATTTTTGCAAGCTTTGGTGTTCTTATACCTAGAGACTAGACCTAGAGGAAATGGATCTTCCATGCTTCATGCCCCACGTAAGAGAGCCAGGCCTCTGTTTCACGTTAGATCACTGATGCAGAACCACGGTGTAGAGGTATGTTCTCCTTCTTATTGGACTTTCATTTGTGTATTTGAGCTAAGACCTCAACTCCTTAAAATAGGATTTCCAGTATCTTCCACCCAAGAGGAAGACATTTATGCCAATCCTTTTCTGCCCGGCTAGTTAACCCTGGGGAAAATCACTCCACCTTACACACTTGTGAAACTAACCAAGGAGTCCCTGCAGCAGTCAAGAACTCAGAAAGAGCTTGGTGAACTTTGGCTCTCATTTTATTGTTATTTAAGAAGTTAACTAGAATAAAGTAAAGCTATAACAGTTGTCACCACTTGACATAAAATACCCTTCATTATACACATACACTCTCAGTGGCAACAAAACCACAGCCTTTCTAGGCTTACTGTCTTTACTTAGTGTCTCTTTCCAAACTGAATGCTGGGTTTTGCACAGTTTATTTACCTATTTCATAAATGCAAATTCCATAGTCACGCAGATATAATTACCTTCCTCATTTGAGGAAGTGTGTCTTGTGCTTTTTCAGATGGCCTCAAAGAAACATGCACGATGCTTGGTATGTAACAAATACTAGCTGAGATGAAGAATTATTTAGAGCTGGCAGTGAGAAAAGGTTTTGCTAGAGTTCATGATGAATAATTTTGGTAAATGCTCCCAAAGCTAATTAGAACTTAATTAGATACCACCGCACATTATTTGCTGATTGTTTCATGTGTTTATTTATCTCTTCCTTACTGCTTTATAAGTTCCGTGAGGGTAGGTCGGGCGTGGTGGCTCACGCCTTTAATCCCAGCACTTTGGGAGGCCGAGGTGTGCAGATCACAAGATCAGGAGATCCAGACCATCCTGGCTAACATGGTGAAACCCTGCCTCTACTAAAAATGCAAAAAATTAGCCAGGTGTGGTGGCGGGCACCTGTAGTCCCAGCTACTTGGGAGGCTGAGGCAGGAGAATGGCATGAACCCTGAAGGCAGAGTTTGCAGGGAGCCGAGATCACGCCACTGGGCTCCAGCCTGGGTGACAGAGCAAGACTCCAGCTCAAAAATAAATAAACAAATAAATAATTAAATTAAAAAAAATAAGTTCCACGAGGGTAGACATTCTTCACACATATTTAGGTCCACTTACCTACTACATCTATGTAACATATATATAATTAAGTAAAATAGTTAAGTAAATTAAGTAAATAGTTAAGAATAAAGCCCTTTATCCCAGTGTCCTAGACTTACCACAAAAAAGCTTGTATTAGGCCGTTCCTGCATTGCTATAAAAGAATACCAAAGGCTGGCTAATTTATAAAGAAAAGAAGTTTAATTGGCTCATTGTTCTGCAGGTTGTACCAGCATGACTTCAGCATCTGCTTCTGGTGAGAGCCCCAGGAGCCTTATGGTCATGGCAAAAGGCAAAACAGGAGCAGGCACGTCACAAAGTGAGAGCAGGAGCAAGAGAGTAAGTGGGAGAACCTGCACACTTTTAAACAACCAGATCTCTCATGAACTCACAGCAAGAACTCACTTATTACTAAAGGGATGGTGCTAAACCATGCACAAGGTGTCCACCCCCATGATCCAATCACCTCTCACCAGGCCCCACCTCCAACATTGGAAATTACAATTCTTATTTTATTTTATTTTATTTTTTGCGATGAAGTTTCACTTTTGTTGCCCAGGCTGGAGTGCAATGGCGCTATCTCAGCTCACCACAACCTCCGCCTCCTAGGTTCAAGCAATTCTCCTGCCTCAGCCTCCTGAGTGGCTGGGACTATAGGCATGCGCCACCATGCCCAGCTAATTTTGTATTTTTAGTAGAGACGGGGTTTCTCCATGTTGGTCAGGCTGGTCTTGAACTCTCGACCTCAGGTGATCCATCTGCTTCAACCTCCCAAAGTGCTGGGATTACAGGCATGAGCCACCATGCCCAGCCTGGAGATTACATTTCAACATGAGATTTGGAGGGGACAAATATCCAAACTATATCAATGTCTAGTAGCATCCTAGTAATTAGAAAAGGCCCGTTTGAATTAACCAGCTTAGCAAAAGAATGCAGTTGAACTCTGTGCTCACACACAGGTGGAAAAGCCTGCAAGTAACCCCTCTGAACATTGCAGCACCTGACAGCTGCATGATTTCCTTGAGGTCCTAACTTTTGTCACAGCTCTGTTTGGAATAATTGTGTATGTGTTATGGCAAAATATCAAGTGAAGGAACCAGTAAAATGAGAGAAATCATAAGTCAGAGGATGTAAACACACACACACTATTGTTCAACACACTTGGCTTTAGAGCTGCAGTCTGAACGTAAAGCCAAGGGAAAAATCCTCTTCTACAGTGGAAGTTTCATCAGAAGGTCCCACGCAAGAGGCTTAAGTTGCCTTTGCAATGCTCTCATGCCAAAACTAAGGGTATACATTGAACAATTGATGTTTTTCATTATGGAGAGTTTTAAAACAGTGCTAGTGCATTCTAAGCCATATGTTTTTATCCTCATAGGAGTTCCACAAAGTAGGTTTTCTTATTCTGCTCTCTAGTTCACGCTGAGTTGCTTTCACACTGAAGTGCAGGATGCTGCTTCACTTGCCCAGGGTCACAGGGTTAGCAGGTGGAGGGACAAAGGTCCAACCTTTGTCCGTGCACCTTCAGTCATCTTTCCAAAATCTTTTCTAGTCTCTTCTCTTCTACCTTCCCCTTCTCACTTATCACAGGCCCACCAAACAGCTTCCTTAAGTGGAGATAGAAGGAGGCATACCACCTGCTCCCATATGGGACATTCCAATTTCATCTTCATCTACATAACAACATTTTTCCAACTCTGCAATGCAAAATGTATTCTAAAGCTATTTCTTGGAATAATTATGCTTATCTGACAGTCAATCCACTCTTCTTTTACAAGGGATCCGGCTACAAAAAGTGAGATTTTTTTTTCAAGGCCTTTTGCTCTTTTCTGCCTGTGATGGTGCAGATTCTGAAGGGAATGGTACCATCAAGAATGCTGTCAGGGTGACCTAATCAGTTTCCCAGGGGAGACAGTAGACATCTGTGTTAGGGGCTGAATGTACCTGGGTCCCTCTTAACCCTGTTTCCTTGACATTTAGGGATCTAGCAAGGGTGAATGGATGTCCTCGTCACTCCTCCGGATTTTGGAGGGAAGGATGGTAGGCATCGCTCTTTGAATATCGCAGCCATGCTACAAAGCTCCTAATCCAGATGCTGATCCCCTCTTCATCTGCACATCCCTTGTGGTTCACAATGTGTTCTTAGCTCTACAACCTAAGACACTGAGGGGTCCTCAGTGCCCCTTGAAGAGTTCGACAACACTGCCTTGAAATTCCCAAAGCCCTCTCCAAGTGCTCTTCAAATTCTCAACTTACACTGCCCATCACAGAAAAATTAAGCAGAAAGTACAGAGATTTCCCACGTACCTCATGTTCCCGCCTCCCCCACCCACACACAATCTCTCCCATTATCAACATCTCAACCAGAGTGGTCCATTTTGTTACAGTGGATACATCTACACTGACACATCATTATCACCCAAAATTCATAGTGAACCCAATTTACATTAGGGTTCACTCTTGTTGCTGTACATTCAATGGGTTTGGACAAATGTATAATGACCTGTATCTACCATTACAGAATCACGCAATCATTGCACTGCTCTAAAAATAGTAGTACTCTGCCTATTCATTCCTTCCTCCCTGCAACTTCGACAGCCCCTGCTCTTTTGACCCTCTCCATAGCTTTGCTTTTCCCAGGGTGTTAAATAGTTAGAATCACACAGCATATTGCCTTTTCAGATTGGTTTCTTTCAGTCAATGCTATGCAATGATGCTTCCTCCGTCTCTTTTTGTGGCTTGATGGCTCATTTCTTTTTATTGCTAGATAATATTTTATTTGTCTGGATGGACTGCAGCTTATCCATTCGTTTACAACAGGCCTTCTTGGTTGCTTCTAAGTTTGGCAATTACAAATAAAGCTGCTGTAAACATCCTTGGTGTTCAGTTCCTTTTAATAGCAAAATATCAAATCATTCCCCCTTTCTTCTGCAGAGCCCCTTCCTTTCTCCTCTAGTGGTTTGGAGTCTGCTGACATAGGCATTCTCAGGGTCTTACCCATCTTGTGGGCTTTTCTGTGAATGTTTTCAAAGATGCTTTCCCCCAAAGAGGATACTGAAGGCAGCCATTTCGATCATTCTTTTTTTCACTATGTGACACAGATGCACTAATTCTTATAATATCATCCTTGTGCCTGACTTATAAATGAGGAAATGAAGCTCCAGAGCTTGAGAAAAAACACACAGAATGGTGGATGCTGCAGGTGGGGGCCTGGTACACATACTCTTGGAGCTCACTCTGCCCAGGTCCCCTTAGGTCCCGTCTGTGGCTGCAGCTCCCAAAACCCTGCTTCTGCCAGCTTTGCTACCATGAGCCTTGCCTGTAACTTTAGAGAGTCCACACTGGGTGCTAGAGCAGCCTTACCCCGTATGCCGTTTATGTCTTCCTTCCTCCCCCAGGGCAGCCAGTAGATGTTTTGTGGGTGGTACAAAAGCCCAGCTCCCTTATCTTGATGCAGGACAAACTCTGAGATGTCATTTGCCCTCCAGAGCTCCCCATGAACTCAGGCCGAGCCTAGTGCTTCACCAGAAAGCTCACCTGTGCTTGGCCTCTTCCTCCTTCCTGACTTGTACCCCTCACTCTCAAACAGGTTTCTCTTGGGAGCACTTCTTCAATAAAGTGTTCTCATCATCCTAAAGCCTTGCCTCAGAATGTGCTTCTGAGCGAACCCAACCGCAGGCAGAATGAGGTTCACCTTTCTCTTAGGCCCATGAGGAAGGGGTATGGCCTGGGAGTGCTGCATCCTTGGGAAGAGCCCTTGGCATTCAGGCCCCTGAGGTTACGACACTGTCCACAGGCCTGCCACGTGCACAAGGCTGCTGTCAGCATTTCTCTTGTTTTGTTCTTCAGAAGGACAGGAACGCCAGATGACTAAAGACTACAAGATATTCAAGAAGTCAAGACCATAACAGGACCAAAACAAACAAATAGGGGAAAAAAGGACATTGGAATAAATGAGTTAATGGAAGGCTCAGAAAGTAACCAAAATAAGTATAATTCCCAGGGATTCAAAAAGTTACTGTATCCACAAATGACGAAGAAATGCAATCAGAAGGTGAAAGGTTTTAGAATTTAACAAATATGAGTGCCAAAATAAGAACAATTTAGTATGAGGATTGGAAGGTAAAATCAAAGTCATCTAACAGAAAGTAAACCCAAATTATCAAGAGGTGGGACACATAAGAGAAACGATTAAGAGATGTGGGCAGGGGGCAGTGGCTCACACCTGTAATCCCAGCACTTTGGGAGGCCAAGGCAGGTGGATCACGAGGTCAGGAATTTGAGAGCAGCCTGGCCAACATAGTGAAACCCCATCTCTACTAAAAATACAAAACATTAGCTGGGCATGGTGGTGGGTGCCTGTAATCCCAGCTACTCAGGAGGCTGTCAGGAGATTTGCTTGAACCCAGGAGGTGGAGGTTGCAGTGAGCTGAGATCGAGCCACTGCACTCCAGCCCAGGGGACAGTGCGAGACTCTGTCTCAAAAGAAGTGTGAAGATGGCCCAAGACCCTGCTATTAAAAGCCAAGTGTTGATGAGTGGATACAAAAGTGTAGCTAGATAAGAGAAATAAGTCGTACCGCCCCAAAACGCTACAGGGTAGCTCTTGCAAACGACATCTATTACATATTGTCAAATAGCTAGAAGAGCAGATTTTGAATGTTCCCAACACAAAGAAACAATAAATGTTTGAGGTGATGGATATGCTAATTACTCTGATTGGCTTATTACACATTGTATACATGTATTGAAATATCAACTGGGGGTGGTGGCTTATGTCTGTAATCCCAGCATTTTGGAAAGCCAAGGCGGGTGGATCACCTGAGGTCAGAAGTTCGAGACCAGCCTGGCCAACATGGTGAAATCCCGTCTCTAGTAGAAATACAAAAATTAGCCGGGCGTGGTGATGCACTTCTGTAATCCCAGCTACTTGGGAGGCTGAGGCAGAAGAATCACTTGAACCTGGGAGGCAGAGGTTGCAGCAAGCGGAGATCGTGCCACTGTACTCCAGCCTGGGCAACAGAGTCAGACTCCATCTCAAAAACCAAAAGATCATATGTACCCTGTAAATATGCACAATTACTGTGTGTCAGTTTAAAATAATGACATAAAAGGAAGAAGAGATTGCCAAGAAAACAAATACTTTATCAAGAAAATGACACAAGAAAAACCCCCAAGCACATGAAAGACACAAATTTCTCAATGGAAAGCCATATAGATGAAAAAGACCCATGTCTAGAAACATCATATGAAATCCCAGGACACAAGGGATAAAGACATGATCATAAAAGCCTTGAGAAAGAGAAACAGGGAGGAAAAAATAGATCTACACTTATAGAGAAATGAGAATCCAACTGACGTTTGCTAACAGATGTTGGACAGAATCAGAATGGTATCAAAAACTGAGGAAAACAATGATGACAAACTGTCTAAGAAAGATTAGGTCTAAATATCACATGGTTTTCAGTAAATCACGAGGAGTAGGAAAAGGTCCTTTTTAGCATCCTGTGGCGTAGAATGTTGACAATGGAAATGCCGGGATGTGCACATAAAATCGTGCAAATGATTTCAGAAAGCAACTGCCATGCAGAAAGCCATACCAAGGTTCCAAGATAAAATCTCTGTCACAAGAAGTCTCCAGGAGGATGGAGAGAAGGAGGCTGTTATTGCAAGTCACTTATTATACTGCAAATTTCTTACACAGTCACATGGTCAAGGTTTAAAAATCTCTTTGTAGGCCGGGCGCGGTGGCTCAAGCCTGTAATCCCAGCACTTTGGGAGGCCGAGGCGGGCGGATCACGAGGTCAGGAGATCGAGACCATCCTGGCTAACATGGTGAAACCCCGTCTCTACTAAAAAAACACACAAAAAAACTAGCCGGGCGAGGTGGCGGCGCCTGTAGTCCCAGCTACTTCGGAGGCTGAGGCAGGAGAATGGCGTAAACCCGGGAGGCGGAGCTTGCAGTGAGCTGAGATCCGGCCACTGCACTCCAGCCTGGGCGACAGAGCGAGACACTGTCTCAAAAAAAAAAAAAAAAAAAAAAAAAAATCTCTTTGTAACGACACTGCAGGGAATTAAGAGTAATACGTATTTCATGCCCGACAGTGCTACAGTGAAAGGCAGCTTTCTCTCTCTCCTCTAGATTCAACTATTTGGGACCAATGTTAGAGCAGGTCCGCTGTCCTCCCTGAGGCCTCTCTGATCCTGAAAGAGTGAGACGTCAGAAGAGGAGAGTGCATTTAGGCTAGAAATTAGCAGCATAGTTCACCTCTGTATCCCTGTAAGGACATTTTCCCCCATTGCCAGCCATGAAAGTACAGGTTTTCACGTTTTTAAAAAAATTATTTATGCAACCAGACTTTGCTGAGTAGCTACTATGCACCAGTAGTGTTAGTAGGCATGAGAGGTTAAATACTGAACAAGACAAAATTCCTGCCCTTTTGTAGATTAAAGAAGAAAAATACTGTAATTATCCCAAGGATATGGAAAAAGTATTAAATAAAATTCAAAACTCATTCATTTATTGTAAAAATTCCTTGCAAACTAAAAGTGGAAGAGAACTGTCTTGCCATGATAAATTACATCCATCAAAAACCTATGAAAACATCATGCAGAACAGTTAGACTTAGAGGTCGGGAAGACAGAGACTGCCCCCACATCACCACTTTTAGTCAGCACTGCCCTTGGAGGTTCCAACTGTACAGTTAGAAGAGAAACAAGAGGTAAAAGAAAGAAAAAGAAAAATATTGTCCTTATTTTCAGTTAAAATGTTATCATAGATAATAAGAGAAACATTAGGCAATTTATCCAGATTAATATGAGAGTTTAGCAATATAGTTAAATGCAAAGTTTGATGTTATGCAGTAGGGAACCCAGAAATTGACCTAAACATACATTGAAATATGATAAAGGGATAAAAGTAGCATTATAACTTATAGGTGAAGAATACATTTTATAATAAAGATGCTGTGATAACTGATTGTCCATGTGGACTAAAATAAATTTAAATTTCCTGTCTGACACCACAAAATCCTAAATATATTAAAGACCAAATATGAAACATATAACTTTAAGCTTTTGAAGAAAATACAGGGGAATATTCTGTCACTTCTAAATAAAAAAAGGGTTTCTTAAACAAAATGGAAAAGACTGACATATTTGATTGCTTTAAAATTTTAAATGTACTTATATTAAAAATCATCATAAAGCAAAAAGGTAAGCCAAAGCTTGTAATAAAGTATTCTCATACAACTGGCAAAAGATTAGTACTTAAGATATATAAATATAGATATAAATATGCCCATATATAAGATATACACATAAAAATTTAAATATATAAAGTATGTAATTATAGTATTTAAGAATATATACAATTCATTTTAGATATATATGTATGTATGTATGTATAGGTACATATCATGGAAAATGAACAAATCTAATAGGAAAAAAAGGGCAGAACAAATATTTCACAATGAGAAAGCCCAAATGTCAGTGAGGATGGGGAAAAACGAAAATTCTCATGCAGGTAGACCTGTAAATTTGCACAAATCCACATTGGAGAGTAATTTAGCAATACCTAGTAAAGTTGAAATATGAATATTCTTCAACTTAGCAGTTCCACTTCTATGTATATGACCTAGATAAACGTTTGCACATATGTACAAGGATAAGCATAAAACTGTTTATAGCAAAGCATTGGGGAAAATCCAAATGGCCATTCCCTCTTCATAGATTGCATAACTAAATTCTCAGATATGCATATAGTGGAATACTATACAGCAATACAAATGCATAAAGAGGAACTGAAGTTTACAAAACATGGATAACTCCAAAAAGAGAATGTTGAGTGTAAGAAGCTAGTTGCAAAATGTCAAACATTGTGTATAACACTTATATAGAGTTCAAAATAAAGCAAAACAATCTATATTATTATTTTCATTATCATTATTATTATTATTTCGAGACAGTTTTGCTCTTGCTGCGCAGACTGGAGTGCAATGGTGCTATCTTGGCTCACTGTAACCTCCACCTCCCAGGTTCAAGCAATTTTCCTGCCTCAGCCTCCCAAGTAGCTGGGATTACAGGTACCCGCCACCACGCCCAGCTAAGTTTTGTATTTTTAGTAGAGATGGGGTTTCGCCATGTTGGCCAGGCTGGTCTCAAACTCCTGACCTCAGATCTGCTGCCTCGGCCTCTCAAAGTGCTGGGATAACGAGCGTGAGCCACTGTGCCTGGCCTAAATTATTTTTGATATTTATATGTAATAATAGTATAAATACTGTGTGGAAATGCAAGTAGCGAAGTCAGTTACCTCTGGGAAGAAAGACAGGAGCATCTTCAAGGCCCCGAGACTTCTGCCAGCATTATCATTGCTTCTCTTCCAGCTTTCACTAAAATTCTTTTCAGGATCTTTTAATCCTTCATTGACAGTCTCCTCAAGGCTGCCTGGTCCCAAAGCCAATGCTACAATGTTTTAGCTTTTTTTTGGTCATGGTAGCACCCCAGTCCTGGTACCAAAATCAGTCCCAGTTACTGTTGCCATATAACAAGCCACCCCAAAACCTAGTGGCATACAGCAATCCCTTTGTTATGCCCATAGATTCTGTGGGTCAGGAATTCAGCTAGTGCACTGCATTCCACAATGTCTTGTGCCTCAGCTGGGAAGGGCTTGAAGGCCATGAATGAATCAATGGCTGGAGGCTGAAGTTCTCTGGAGGAGTCTTCACTCCTGTCTGGCAGTTGATGCAAGCTGTTGCCTGGGACCTCAGCTATTGACTGGAGCAAGGTCACACATCCTCTCCATGTGGTCTGGACATCACAGCATGGCAGCTTCAGAGGAGCTGGACCTCTGACTGTGACAGAAGACTACAAAGACATGGGCCTCAAAAGAACCAGGTAGATTCTCAACAAAAATTTTCTTAGTTGATAACTCTCAGTAAGATATTTCATCTGCTCTTTCTTTGAGCAAAGCGACACGATTTTATTGAGTTTATCTTTAAAGATTTGATTTCTCTGGATCAAGATCTCACTCTTCATGACTTTGAGAGAGGGACTGGCCAAGAAGCAAACTAACACAGTAATAATCCAAAAACGTGTAATGTCTTCAGGGAGAAACAGTGTTAAATAGTTAAAATGATATATGGTAAAATATTGTGAATAGTTTATTTCAATTTTCTTTCAATAACAACAATAACTCAGGTATAAAATGCTGTGAAGTAAAAGTCCTCTAAGAATCTACTATAATGAAAAGTAAAAATGCGTGGTAATTAGAGTTTGCACAGAGTTTCAAAAACATTTGTTCTCTGAATGGATGGATATTTTTCTTAAACTTGTAAGAATATTATGTGCTTCATAAAGCTTTGCTTGTGCTTAGCATTTTAACCAGCATCTCGCTGGAACTATTTCATATCCAGACATAGCAACTGGTGCAGAACCACAGCAAGGCAATGTCCTACAAGAGAAATAAAGATGATTATGACAGTGTAGCACTAGTCTATTATTTCATATCCTACTTTCGATATGATCAAGGAATGCTAGGTTCTTATTGGCAGTCTAAGCCTTTGACGGAAGATTTTTTAAAAGGAGGAATGGAAAATATGAAGAGAACTGTAAAATAGGATGAAATGAAAAGTTGGCAGGAAAGAGAGAATCTGAAGGAGGAACAGAATAGAATAGAGAAAAAGATGAGGGGAGAGTGAAGGGAAAGAGAGAGAGAGAGAAAAAAGCAGGTAATTGAAATATGATTATAGGCCGGGCGCGGGGGCTCAAGCCTGTAATCCCAGCACTTTGGGAGGCCGAGACGGGCGGATCACGAGGTCAGGAGATTGAGACCATCCTGGCTAACATGGTGAAACCCCGTCTCTACTGAAAATACAAAAACTAGCCGGGCGATGTGGCGGGCGCCTGTAGTCCCAGCTACTCGGGAGGTGAGGCAGGAGAATGGCGTCAACCGGGAGGCGGAGCTTGCAGTGAGCTGAGATCCGGCCACTGCACTCCAGTCCGGGCGACAGAGTGAGACTCCGCCTCAAAAAAAAAAAAAAAAAAAAAAAAAAAAAAAGAAATATGATTATAAAGGGGTCAAATTGTTTCTGGCAATGTCTGAAGGGAGAAACATCTGTCTCCATGTGACACAATGTACTTTTCAGAATGCCCTGTGTATTAAAATTAAAACATGACTGCATGTTATTGTGATGTCCCATCAGAAATATTCTTTGGAGATAACAGTTTATTGGACTAGAGAATCCCACTAATCCTCTCACATCCAAAAAAGCATCCGGTGGAAAATAGCCTCAAAAGACACTCAGAACAATCTGATATTTCTACATAAGCTCCATGAAAAGGGAGTCTTTCAATTAGTGACAGGAATTACATTTGTGTTACTGCAGATTGTATTCACAGTGTGGGAGTGATTACCATGTAGTATGTGTCCCTGAAAGCCAAATGATCTGCTCTTTTTAGTTTCTGGTATCAGAAAAAAATAGCAAAACTGTCCAACAGATAATCCCCAAACCATGACGAGTAATAAATCTGCCTGCTGAAAAATCTTTAAGAAAACTTCCTCTGGAGGGGAAGGAGAAACGTGGGAGGTAAAACCACATGTGCAGAGTCGCTGATATCAAAATCGTAATATTGCTTCCAGCTCAAATTTCATATTTTATCCTTGTTAAAATACAGAAGTGAGACAATGCCGTGAAGGCATCTTTACCGAACTTGAATTTTTAATGCAGCATGGCCTGTGAACCAGACTAAAAGATAACAGCTGGAAGCTGGTACATTCTGGGCAATTGTTATTTTTGAAAAATAGTGGCAGCAATAAGACATCAAAATGGTCTTTTAAATTCTGTCTTCAGCATGAAGCTTCTACCCTGGAGTGGGGGAATGTAAAACTCCAACTGACTTTGCTGATTAATGGAAATTTATAATCATACACCGTCACTGCTAGGAAGAATGGGCACGGCTTTGCAGATAGCAAAAGGGTAACTCGGTTAACCAAATGGGGAAGTTTCCTGCTACTTATGGCTGGGGAGGCAATGTGGGGAAAAACAGGGGGTGTTGGTTTATGGATATAAAATATGAGTACCCACACTTCAAGGATTCTATCTCTGGTACTTCCTGACACAGATTTGGGGTTGGGTAGGGAAAATGGAACAGGGTGCTGTACCTTATTTGACCTCTCTGTATTATTATTATTATTATTATTTGAGATAGTGTCTTGCTCTGTCACCCAGGCTGGAGTGCAGTGGCATGATCTCGGCTCACTGCAACTTCTGCCTCCCGGGTTCAAGCGATTCTCTTGCCTCAGCCTCCTGAGTAGCTGGGATTACAGGCATGCACCACCACGCCTGGCTAATTTTTGTATTTTTAATAGAGATGGGATTTCACCATGTTGGCCAGGCTGGTCTTGAACTCCTGACTTCAGGTGAGCTACCCACCTCGGCCTCCCAAAGTGCTGGGATTACAGGTGTAAGCCACCATGCCTGGCCTCTGGATCTTCTTATGAATCAAATGTTTACCATGAAGCCTCATAGTTAATTCTTATGCTTCCTCTTCAAACAGTTCTTAGGGCTGGGTGCAGTAGCTCACGGCTGTAATCCCAACACTTTGTGGGAGGCCAAGGTGCGTGGATCACCTGAGGTCAGGAGTTCGAGACCAGCCTGGCCAACATGATGAACCCCCGTCTCTATAAAAATACAAAAATTAGGTGGGGCACGGTGGCTCATGCCTGTAATAATCCTAGCATTTTGGGAGGCCGTGGCAGGCGGATTGCTGGAGCTCAGGAGTTCGAAACCAGCCTGGGCAACACGGTGAAACTCCATCTCTACTAAAAATACAAAAAAATTAGCCAGGTGTGGGAGTGTGCACCTGTAGTCCCAGCTAGTCGGGAGGCTGAGGTGGAATTGCTTGAACCCAGGAGGAGTGAGGTTGCACTCCAGCCTGGGTGACAGAGTGAGACACCATCTCCAAGAAAAAAAATATGAAAATTAGCCGGGCATGGTGGCACGTGCCTGTAGTCTCAGCTACTTGGGAGGCTGAGGGAGGAGAATCACTTGAACCCGGGAGGCAGAGGTTGCAGTGAGCTGATATGGCGCCACTGCACTCCAGCCTGGGTGACAGAGCAAGACTCTGTCTCAAACAAACAAAAAAGCAAACAAACAAAGAAATAGTCATTGGGCTGGGTATAGTAGCTCACACCTGTAACCCCCACACTTTGGGAGGTTGAGGTGAGAGGATCACTTGATACCAGGAGTTCTGGACTAGCCTGGGCAGTATACCAAGTGAGACGCTGTCTGTACAAGAATGTATAAAAAAATTAACTGGGCATGGTGGTATGCACTTGTATTACTGCAGCTACTTGGGAGGCTGAGGCAGGAGGATCAGTTGAGCCCAGGAGTTCCAGGCTGCAGTGAGCTATGATTGTGCCAGTGCACTCCAGCCTGGGCAACAGAATGAGACCGTCTTGCAATATATATATATGTATTTAGAGTAAGTCTACAATTATATCCATGTGAATCTGCAAGTCTCACACTTCAAAGAAAATAATACAAATCTATTTTCTGCCTTACAAACCCTGTCCTCTTCGCCACTACTCCTTGTCCCTGTCTCAGACACACCTCAAACCTGAAGCTTCCTTTAAAGTCCTCTCCTCTAACCTTCACAACATTCATCATTTTGTTGGGGGTTGCCTGAAGTAGAACCCGCCATATCTTTTAAATGTTTTTGTTGCACAAAATTCACATCATTTCGTCATTCTGTGAGTAAATTAACCTATTTTATTCAGTTTTCCCCAGGAGGGTGTGGCATATCTATACTGCTGTATAGTATAGTATATTTGACTTTTCTGGACACCCTCCCAGGTCCCCCTCATGTCTCCATGCTGTAGTTTGAAAAAAGTAGATTTAGGTAACCCTTTGTTCTAAAGATGGCTAAAAGTCATCCATATAACAATTAAGTTTTCTGAGAAAATTCAGGTAGGATACATCCTTTACTGAGTAAATGCTTATGAATGCTTCCAAGGACGGCAATAGGTACAGACTCTTACTAGCAAATACTCACGCTAAACCCAAGGCTTGAGGCTCAAGAGTGAGGAGCACTGGTTACTGCAGGAAAACTGGAGGAAGGAATTGCTTTTTAATTGTATAATGTAAACTCTACCAACAATGTCTATGGAGCCTCTATTATTTACCACACAGAGAAAGTTCATGAACATTTTCTTAGTTAGAAAATAAAACTTTCAAATTAAGATGCACCTGCCAATTTTGTGCCAATCCACAAAGTGAAGGGCAGTATTTCAATTAAATTTATAAAGATGGATTTGTGTATTCTACCTCCCCTGCACTTATACATACACACACACACACACACACACACACACACACACATCTATTACCTTCTATTATTCTCTCTTATGGGAAAGACAGGTAGGCTAAGACCCTAGTGGATGCTTGTTGATGTTAGAGATTCAGAGGTCAAGGTGGTGGTCATTCCTGGTGTCCTACAGCCAGCTGCCCTGGGGAGAGAGGGTGAGGCATGTCTGCACCAGGCAGCCTTTGGACTTTGTCTGGAAAGCAGTGAGGGAATCCTGGTAGCTTCTCATTCTGTTGACCTCATAAGGCAGCCCTCATGGGTCTGGAGTGGTGACCCTGAGTTGCTGTGGGGGCCCCACAGGGCTTGCTTCAGAGGACATTTGGTAATGCAGAGAGTCTTCCATGCATGGCTGAGCAGTATGGGGAGGTGTTCTCTCCTTAGAAGCCACAGCCTGCTGATACAGTCTTTTCCAGCAGCCAAGTCCAGGAGAAGGAAAATAAAGATGGCCTCTGATTACAAACCACCACCATGGTCCTCTGCTTGAGCAGAGCATTGACTCAGACATGAGGCTCCTCCTAGGACAGGGCACACACCAACGCTCGCCTGAAGCAGCCAGGCTGGAGACATGGGCTCACAGAGGGACAGAGTCATTGCATGATCTTGGATTCTGCTGAGACTGAACTAGAGCTGAAGGGACTTGAGTTAGGAATTAGAACTTCCTGGCTGAAAAGGTCAACAGACATTAAAAGTGGCTGCGGTGTATCCTTCTCTAGAGATTTTGGGAAAAAGGACCATTTTCTCTGGGGAATAGCATGAATTATAATCCAGCCCCAAATACGGAAATGCTTTTAAGATCTCTTCTACCATTTTATTTCTACCCTTGATGACTTACCCAGGAGTACCTAAAAACAAATCTGAGGCTGTCCAGGGCTCTGCTGACAAGTCTGAGGACTAGGCACTTTGATTTGTCTAGGAAGTAATGAATTTCCACTGTTTTGAAATTAAGATGAGGACAGGTACAGTGGCTCACACCTGTAATCCCAGCACTTTGGAGGCCATATTGGGAGGATTGCTTGAGCACAGGAGTTCGAGACCAGTTTGAGCAAAACAAGGAAACACCTAACTCTACAAAATAAAAGAAATTAAAAAATCAGCTGGGTGTGGTGGCATGTGCCTGTAGACCCAGCTACTTGGGAGGCTCTTCTGGGAGATTGCTAGAGCCCGGGAGGTTGAGGCTGCAGTGAGCCATGGTCAAGCCACTGTACTCCAGCCTGGGTGACAGAGTGAGACCCAGCCTCAAAAACACAATGAAATGAAGAGGATTATCATGTGCTGTGAATTGTACTACAACAAACTGTACCTTTTAATAACAGAAGATCTGCAGGCTTGGAGTGTTTTGAAAGAGAAGAAAGGTAGAAGATGAGGTTGGAAAAGGGCTTGGGGCTAGATTATGAAGACTATGGAAGGGGCTTTGAACTTGAAGCAAGGAAAGCAGTCCAAAAATAAACGTCCAGGTGGAAAATATTTTGACTTGGACTAAGTTTCCTGGCAGAAGATGAAGAGAAGAGGCTGCATTTGAGGTAGTTTTTGAAGTTACAGCATTCCTGAACTGCTGGTGGATTGGATATTGGATCTGGGAGGTGAGGGAGAAGAAGGAATCAAGCATGGCTCTAGGATTCTGGATTAGGTAACAGTGCGGATGTGTGTACCAGAGACAAATGGAGAAATGGGTGTGCTGTGAGTGTGTGCAAACACGTATGTGTGTTGGGGTTAGATTGACAAATCTAATGACATGTCAAGTATGTGATGGGGTACAGGAAATGCCACCCCAAAATGTGATGCCTTGGAAATTGAGAAAACAGCAGAAGCTGGAAGGTCCCTCTGACCTCTCACTCCTTTCTCCCCTGAAGTGGAACACAGAAACTAACATTCTCCTCACCCCTTCTTCCCTAAAGCAGACCATCAAATCTAGGAAGGTGACTCTGATCTTCTCTTTTCCCCTGAATACCCTCACGTACCAGGTATCCTGTTCTATCCCTAAAGGAAAGGAATGCCACACAGGGACCCCAGGAAGAAACTGAACATATAGGCCTTCCTAAGTACCCCCCTTTAGATCATACCTTTTTTTTTTCTCCAGTCATACTTCTGCACCACTGTCCATAACAATATACATATCATCCCATTCCTTTGGTTCTTCATTTCTGAGGGTACTCTTGCTACATAAAACATAATAAAATAAATTTATATGCTCTTCTGTTTTTAACCTGTCTTCTGTTATAGCAGTCTCAGCCATTACTCTCATATTGGGTGAGGAAAAGATACACTTTTTCTTCCCTACATATGCAATTGTATTTTCTGACCTGAATATAAAGGAAGAAATTAAGGCTGGAGGTGAAGATAGGAATAGACTCTGCTTATCCATAATAACTGAAATCTAAGGTAATGATGAAATAGTCCAAGCAGAGACTAAGGAGAGAGAAGAAAACGAGTAGGGAGCTGGGTCAGATCCAAAAGAAAATGCATGAGGGATGGAAGCAGAATAGAAGACCCCATATGATACTAAGAAATGGTCAGAGTGGAAGAAACAGTCAGGAGAATGTGGGCTCACAGGTGAAGGTAAGAGAGTGTTGAGAAGGAGAGGTGATCAGGAATGAGGGTACTGGGAGAGTTCAGCGAGGGTACAGGGAGAGTCCAGAGAAGTAATAAGGAACCCAGTGAGAACTGCTGCAGAGAAGTGCAGTGGGAAGCGCCCTGGGCTTCAGTGGAGTTGGGACAGTGTTAGCGTGAAGGGGCAGAGACGATGCTATCTGGAGGGGAATGTTGAAAAGCGTAACTGCAGGCCTGGACACAGTCAAGGGGAGAAGAACACGTGTTGACTGAGTTCGAGGAGATTCCTTTTAGAAGCACAGCTGGAGCTGAGCCTTGAGTGATGTTTAGGATTTCACTTAGCTGACGGGGAGGAGAGAGATTTTACACATGGGGAATGAGCCTGAACAAAAGACTGGACCTACATTTCCAGCACAGTAGGCACAAGTCACTTGTAACACGGGTTCTAGATGTATGCCTAATTCAAATGGAGATGCACCCTCAGTGCAAAATATACACCAAATGTCAAGGACTAACTATGAAAAAAGATTGTATAATATCTCATTTACAATTTTATGTGATTACATCTTAAAAGGTAATCTATTGGATACGCTGGGTTACATAAAACAGATCATTATAATTAATTTTATCATTTTCTTTTTTTACTTTTTACGTGAGAGTATTAGAAAATTTAAAATAACATTCACAGCTTGCCGCCTGTTTCTATCAGACAGTGCTGGCCAGAGATGGAATGAGATTGCGTGACACGAGGACCACCAGGGGAGAGTGTGTGCTCCGGCATAAAAGAAGATGAGTTTGGATCATTTTAGTGGAGTCTAAGTGGAGAGAATCTCCAAATGCAAGCAGAGATATGCCAGGAGAAGGCTGTTGGAATTTCTTAAGCAGGAGAAGGGCTCTAATCTATGGGAAATTCAGGCATAGGGGAGTCTGTGTTTTTAAATAATGAGAAAACTAATAGAAGGAAGGGTCCCATGAGCCTTCCTTCTATTCAGTTTCTTTGTCTTCCAGCACTTCAGTCAGCAGACAATCCAGAGCTTGATGTCAGAGGCTGGGGCTTGGAGGTGAACAGTGAACTCACTAGAAGAGAAAGGAGAGCTAAGTCTGTTGGTCAACTCCTGTGCACATAGCCTGGCAGGAGTTGCCTTATGTCACGGAGTGAGATGGTCAGGCACAAGGACTTGGGAGCCAAGCAGCCTGGGACGAAATTCCAGCTGCCCCTCTTACCTACTGTGTGACTTGAAGTAAGTCAGAGAGCCTCTCTTGGCTTGGTTTTCTCTTTTGTTTAAGGCCTTGAATACTGTACATAGGGCTGCAGTGAGTTCTAATGAGGTCATGTACGGGAAATACATAGCCGGGTATGTATGTACACAGGAGCACTGTGACTCTCAGTTAACATTCATTGTTATCATCGTTGTATTCATTTAATAGCTCTGTAAGGTGGGGAGGGGTGTTGAGAGACCCATTTTATAGGTGAGGGTGCTGGACAAGGGCTATTATGAGAGCATCTTGATTTCAGGCTCTCCTCAGTAGCACCATGGACAGATCACAGGTCACTATGAAGTTTAACCTGTGCTCACAACACATCTGGCCAGTTTGGGGATGATAGCGGGCTGGTCCATCCCTTCCAGGGTAGATAGCTCACGAGAAAGAATTGCACTTCCAAACCTTGCTTCTTAGAACGTCCCCTCCCCACCTCTCCACTCCTCTCCCTCTTCTGCTAGCTTTTGAATGTGTTTGCTCTTGCCTCTCTAGTTCTTTTAATTGTGATGTTAGAGTGTCAATTTTAGATCTTTCCTGCTTTCTCTTGTGGGCATTTAGTGCTATAAATTTCCCTCTGCACACTGCTTTAATGTCTCTCTGCTTTAAATGTGTCCCAGAGATTATGGTATGTTGTATCTTTGTTCTCATTGGTTTCAAAGAACATCTTTATTTCTGCCTTCATTTCGTTATGTACCCAGTAGTCATTCAGCAATAGATTGTTCATTTCCATGTAGTTGAGCAGTTTTGAGTGAGTTTCTTAATCCTGGGTTCTAATTTGATTGCACTGTGGTCTGAGAGACTGTTATAATTTCTGTTCCTTTATATTTGCTGAGGAGTGCTTTACTTCCAACTATGTGGTCAGTTTTGGAATAAGTGCAATGTGGTGCTGAAAAGAATATATATTCTGTTGAATTGGGGTGGTGAGTTCTGCAGATGTCTATTAGGTTCACTTGGTGCAGAGCTGAGTTCAAGTTCTGGATATCCTTATTAACTTTCTGTCTCTTTGATCTGTCTAATGTTGACAGTGGGGTGTTAAAGTCTACCATTATTATTGTGTGGGAGTCTAAATCTCTTTGTAGGTCTCTAAGAACTTGCTTTATGAATCTGTGTGCTCCTGTATTGGGTGCATATATATTTAGGATATTTAGCTCTTCTTGTTGAATTGATCCCTTTACCATTATGTAATGGCTTTGTCTCTTTTGATCTTTGTTGGTTTAAAATCTGTTTTATCAGAGACTAGGATTGCAACCCCTAATTTTTAATTTTTTTTTTTTTTTTTTGCTTTCCATTTACTTGGTAGATCTTCCTCCATCCCATTATTTTGAGCCTATGTGTGTCTCTGCACATGAGATGGGTCTCCTGAATACAGAACACTGATGGGTCTTGACTCTTTATCCAATTTGCCAGTCTGTGTCTTTTAATAGGAGCATTTAGCCCATTTACATTTAAGATTAATATTGTTATGTGTGAACTTGATCCTGTCATTATGATGTTAGCTGGTTATTTTGCTCGTTAGTTGATGCAGTTTCTTGCTAGCATCGATGGTCCTTTGCAGTGGCTGGTACCAGTTGTTCCTCTCCATGTTTAGTGCTTCCTTCAGGAGCTCTTGTAAGGCAGGCCTAGTGGTGACAAAATCTCTCAGCATTTGATTGTCTGTAAAGGATTTTACTTCTCCTTCACTTATGAAGCTTAGTTTGGCTAGATATGAAATTCTGGGTTGAAAGTCCTTTTCTTTAAGAACGTTGAATATTGAATCTTGGCCATTATTCTGAGTTGAGCTAATCTTTATAGTTAGGCAATGAGCCACCTCTGCTGGAGTTACAGTGGGTTCCTGCATTTTGGCAAAATTTACTTAAATCGATAACTAATACCAGCTTACAAACTTTCCTCCACAGTCTGCATTGCTCTCTAAATGGCAAAGCTGTTTAACTTATGCTAGAGAAATTTTGATTTGGTATATTAATGTTGATCTGTTTCATTGATTATTCAGCCTCCTTTCTCTAGAGTCACTTTTCTTTCTGGAGCTTTGTAATATTACCTATCATCGTACACACTTTGTGAATAAGCAGTGTTCTCCTGAGCCATTATTAGAAACAATAGTATGAAATGAGTAAAGAATTCCAAAATTATACTAAAAAGCCAGAGCAACTGGTAGTCCAGAACCATGTGTATTTACATGGAAAGTAAATCACAGAGCAGTATGTGAGTATGGGGAGATGAATGTTCTTGTTTAAATCAGGTGTTACTGAATTGCTAACACTTCTGTGTTACTAACTTGCTAACACTTCTGTGATCACGTGGTTCCACAAATGGATTTCTTCCAGCACCACCTTACATTGAGGCTTCCACACCACATTTTTCTCTTAGTCTCTGGCTGGTTTTAACTCTTCTCTAAACCTATTAGTTAAGCCTTTAGAACTTTCTTTTGATATGCTTCCCTTTTCCCTACCCTCCCATTTTGAATCCTGAATAAGAAGAAAACAAATAAACACAACAACTACAAAATAGCTCTGTAGATATGTGACTGGTCCCTGATCAGCTCACATTCAATAGTATACCTGAACTCTATCCAGTAATTATTCTCAAAGACTCCTAAGCCTTGGTGAGCCATCCTTAAAACTCCACATGATTTGTCCTTATTAACGAAATTTTAAAATTCTTCCTTTCTGTTTATTTACCTGGCAATGTTTCTGAAAATTCAGAGCCCTGGCTGTTCATTATTTTTAGTGTTGAAATCAGATGCTCACTAAACTCCCTCTCAGTTTCTGTAACTTAAAAGTGTATAGGAAAAAAAAGTGTTCATCTAATAAGATTCTTTGGGAGGCTGAGGCAGGTGGATCACCTGAGGTCAGGAGTTCGAGACCAGCCTGGCCAACATGGTGAAACTCTGTCTCTACTAAAAATACAAAAAATCAGCCAGGCGTGGTGGTGGGTGCCTGTAATCCCAGCTACTCGGGAGGCTGAGGCAGTAGAATTGCTTGAACCCAGGAGGCGAATGTTGCAGTGAGCCAAGATTGTACCATTGTACTCCAGCCTGGGCAATAAGAGTGAAACTCAGTATCATCAAAAAAAAAAAAAAAAAAGATATTTGAAATTAGATGGAAAAAAAATCTTCCAAATCCTGCCAACCTTAACAAAGTTACATTAGTTTGTATACATCTTGAGATATTTCTTTCTTTCTTTCCTTCTTTCTTTCTTTCATTTCTTTTTTCTTTTTGAGACAGAGTCTTGCTCTGTCACCCAGGCTGGAATGCAGTGCTGCAATCTCAGTTCACTGCAACCTCCACTTCCCGGGTTCAAGGGATTCTCCTACTTCAGCCTCTCAAGTAACTGGATTACAGGTGTGCACCACCACACCTGGATAATTTTGTATTTTTTAGTAGAGACGGGGTTTCACCATATTGATCAGGCTGGTCTCGAACTCCTGACCTCAGGTGATCCACCCATCTTGGCCTCCCAAACAGCTGGGATTACAGGCTTGAGCTACCACGCCTGGCTGATATTTTTCATATGTAGATTTTTTATAACTATAATCAGAGTGTACAAATAATTTAATATGTCTCTTTTTATTTAATACTATATGAACACTTCTCATGTTGTTTCAAAGTTTGCAAAATATAATGTGTAATGCCAATGTACTATTTCATTAAGTGAGTTAACTGTAATTTACATAACCACACCTATATTTCAGTTATTTGGGTGACTCCTAACTTGCATTTGCTACTATAATAACTTGGTGCATGTATATTTTTTCTACATTAGATGATTTGAGTAAGATACATTCTTAGAAATAACTTTTTTTTGCTGGGTACAGTGGCTCTTGCCTATAATCCCAGCACTTTGGGAGCCCTAGGCAAAAGGATAGCTTGAGATCAGCAGTTCAAGACCAGCCTGGGCAACACAGCAAAACATTTCCCCCCCAGCCGACTTCTACAAAAAATTTTAAAATTATCCAGGCTTGGGGGTGGGTGCCTGTAGTCCTAATTAATTGGGAGGCTGAGGCAGGAGGATCACTTGAGCCCAGGAGTTCAAGGTTGCAGTGAGATGTGATCATGCCACTGCACTCCAGCCTGGGCAACAAGGGACACCTTGTCTGTAAAACAATGAAAACTAAAAATAATAATATTGGGGGACAATAAGAGAGGCTTATTTTGGTAGCTTTTGATAGATCTTACAAAACTTTTCTGAAATGATTGTACCATAAGCCATGAGTAACTAATACGAGTTTATCACCCCTGTCATTTATAAATTTACAACTGAAAAAATATGAAATGCCATTTTTAGACCTTAGACAACAACAGGTGGCATAAGTCTATGATTCCTAATAGAAGGGGGCAATTGAGGTGAGCCTCAACCTTACTTTTGGATATACTTTCTGGATGGTAGTGAATAGGAAACAAAGCTTGAACAGAGCATAGTGATTTCACTGAACTGAGAAGAAAGATATTGGAATTTGGAATACTGAAGCAGCTAGAATTTGCAGAGGAGGGTAAAAGAGAGAAGAGAGCTGTGGGAAGACTGAACTCTAGAAATCTGTACAGGAATATTCCTGAAGCTTTGGTTAAATACTAAGTATTCATATACAGAGCAAGAAACTACTAGTTCTAGCAAGTAACAATCTACCTTTTGAGATAGAACCACTAAAGAGAGAATATTTACTTGGAAGCTGTGAAATAAACATTTGCTAGATTTTGCACCAGCAGGGAGACATTCAAGACCTCCAGCCAGAGTGTAGATACCTCCTTGAATGCCCTGAGCATTCAATAGAGACTCCGGCAAGATCACGTCATAGGAGTAAATTAATCTAGCTCTAGGGAAAAAGCTGTTTTAGACCCACCCTAACAAAGTTTTAAAAGCACTCCTTAATAGGATAAAATTTATCTCCAAGAGTGAATTAACAGTCTGCCAGAACGAAAGTTGACACTTACTAAGGATGACAAAAAAAAAAAAATCTAGACTGCAAACAACAGAGCATTTGTAATGCCCAGCATATTACAAAAACACTGCCAGGTATGTACAGAAACAGTTAAAGGTGGAAAAATAACAAAAAGAAAAAAATGTATTAATAAAAAATTCTCCTGAAATGACAAGGTGTTTGAATTAATAGACAATATTATAATTACGATAAAGGATTATTACATATACAATAAAGGATTTAAATGAAAATGTAAAAATAATGAGAGAATAAATAAGACTCAGGAGAGAAATGGGACCCATAAAAATAGAAATTTTAGAACTGAATAATACAACATTTAAAATAAAAATGTATTTCATGGGCTTAATGGCAGATCAAGCACAGCAGAAGGAAGGAACTGTGAATTCGAACTCAGGGTTAGGAAAACTATCCAAACTAAAGCAAAATTAAAGCACTGACTTTTTTGTTTGTTTGTTTGTTTTTTGAGATGGAGTCTAGCTCTGTCGCCCGGGCTGGAGTGCAGTGGCCGGATCTCAGCTCACTGCAAGCTCTGCCCCCCGGGTTTACGCCATTCTCCAGCCTCAGCCTCCTGAGTAGCTGGGACTACAGGCGCCCACCACCTCGCCTGGCTCATTTTTTGTATTTTTTAGTAGAGACGGGGTTTCACTGTGTTAGCCAGGATGGTCTCGATCTCCTGACCTCATGATCCACCCGTCTCGGCCTCCCAAAGTGCTGGGATTACAGGTTTGAGCCACCGTGCCCAGCCAGCACTGACTTTTTTTTAATGCTGGTTAAACAATGAAGAGGGACTAATTAAACTGTAAGAAAATAGAAATAAGATTAAAATATGTAATTGGAGTACTAAAAGAAGAAATAGACATGGGAGAGAAAAATATTTGAAGACATAATGATCAAATATTTCCTAATTTAGATGAAAGATTCAAGAATATCAACAAAATGCAAGCAAGATAAACATTGAAAACCACACCTAAGCACATCATACTCAAACTGCTAAAAACCAATTATGAAAATTAAATATTAAAAGCAACTAGAAGAAAAAGGATGCATTAAACATACTTGAGACACAATAAGAATGGTTGCTAACTTACCAGAAATAAGGCAAGTCTAAAGATGATGCAATGAGATTTAAATTGCTGTAAGGAAAAAAACTTTCAATCTAGAAATCCAGCGAAAACATCCTTCAAAAATGAAGATCACCAAACCAAGATGCAGTAAATGTACTTCTTCATACTCTTCCCACCAAGTTCTGGTAAAACCCAAACCAAGCGAAAAACTCACCCCCACTAATAACAAAAACTGAATATCACATATAAAACAAATATGAGAAGACTTTGAAAGGTGGAGAGAAGAAAACAGATCAGCATGAGATCTCAGACCCTACATAATGACATGGTAGTGAGTCCTTGGTTTCTTTCCCCACTTGTATATCCTACATCAGGTGCTGGAGAAGTAGATAATGTGAAAACATAAAGCTAGAAAAGACAAAAGGAGCCTCAAGAAAAAACCTACTGTTTCTAGCCAAAGGACAAGGAAAGGGGGAATATAGGAAAACAGAAAACCCTTAGACAAAAATTGCCCTACTGCAGCTTCCTACCCCTGCCGGAGTGCTCTCAGAATGGACTGGGTGAGGAGCCAGTAATTTCATTTCTACCAGCAGTAATCAGACACCTCCATACCTGATATCACTGGGGAACATTATGGGGATTCTGGACCCTCTGTCTGCAGTAATGAAGTGCCCCCTCACCATCCTTGCCTGGAGTAATGTCAGAGGAGGCCACGTGGGAAGCCAGAACATTCACCGCCAATCCAGATTGTTCTTGAACAACCAACCTTACGTAACTGACATTAAGAAACACTGCATCCAGCAACTGTAGAAAACAGTCTTTCCAAGCATATGTGAAACATACACAAAGATTGACCACGTGCTGAGCCATAAAATAAGTCGACCACACCCAAAAAGATTGAAATTAATATTACTCAATCAAAAAAATTGAGTAAGAAATCAGTAACAAAAAGAACCCCAGAAAAACCCCCAAGTATTTGGAAATTAAGCAACACACTTCTAAACAACCAACAAATCAAAGAAAAAATTAAAAGGTAATTAGAGAATATTTTGAACTTAATAATAATAGCACATATCAAAATTTATAGATTGCAGCTGGAGGGAAATTTATAGCTCTAAATGCTTATATTAGAAAAGAAGAAGGAATTTAAACCATGGGTTTAAAATCCATCTTTAGGGGCAAAAAGAAGAGCAAATTAAATCAATGTAAGCAGAAAAAATGGAAATTAAAAAGAAAAGAAATCAGTGAAATAGAAAACACAAGACCAGTAGAGAAAAGTAACAAAACCTAAGTTATTTCTATGAAATTGTTAATGAAAACCTAACACTGGAGGTCCCAGATTTAGAAAACAACTACTATTAGACCTAAGAAATGAGATAGACAGCAACACAATAATAGTGGGGGACTTAAATACTCCACTGAAAGCACTAGACAGGTCATCAAGACAGAAAGTCAACAAAGAAACAATAGATAGAAACTATACCCTAGAACAAACAGACATATATATTTACAGAACATTCATCCCAACAACTGCAGAATATACATTCTTCTCATCAGCACATGGAACATTCTCCAAGACAGACTATATGATAGGCCTCAAAGCAAATCTCCATAAATTTAAGAAAATCAAAATAATATCAGTATCTTCTCAGACCACAGTGAAATAAAACTGGAAATAAATTCAAAAAATCCTCAAAACTATACAAACACATGGAAATTAAATAATCTGCTCTTGAATGATCTTTGGGTCAACAATGAAATCACAATGGGAATTTAAAAATTCTTTGACCTGAACAATAATAGTGACACAACCTATAAACCTCTGGGATACAGCAAAAGCAATACTAAGAGGAAAGTTCATAGCATTAAATGCCTACATCAAAAGGTCTGAAATAGCACAAATAAACACCCCAATGTCACACCTCAAGGAACTAGAGAAACAAGAACTAAACCCAAACCCAGCAGAAGAAAAGAAATAACAAAGATCAGAGCAGAACTAAATGAAATTGAAACCAAAAAAAAATAAAAATACAAAGAAAAAATGAAACAAAAAGCTGGTTCTTTGAAAAGATAAACAAAATTGATAGACCATTAGTGAGATTAGCCAACAAGAGAGAAGATCTGAACAAATTCGATTAGAAATGAAACTGGAGATACTACAACCAATGCATAGAAATACAAAAGAGCGGCTGGACGTGGTGGCTCACACCTGCAATCCCAGCAGTTAGGGAGGCCGAGGTGGGTGGATCACCTGAGGTTGGGAGTTTGAGACCAGCCTGACCAACATGGAGAAACCCCGTCTCTACTAAAAATACAAAAAATTAGCAGGGTGTGGTGGTGCATGCCTGTAATCCCAGCTACTCGGGAGGTTGAGGTAAGAGAATGGCTTGAATGAGGCAGAGGTTGCAGTGAGCCGAGATGGAGCCACTACACTCCAGCCTGGGCAACAAGAGCGAAAGTCCACCTCAAAACAAAAAAAAAAAAGAAGAAGAAAAAGAAATACGAAAGAGCATTTAAGGCTACTATGAACACCTTTACATGCACAAACTAAAAAATCTAGAGGAGATGGATAAATTCCTGGAAATATAACAACCCTCCCAGATTAAACTGGGAAGAAATAGAAACCCTGAACACATCGATAACCATCAGTGAGACTGAATCAGTAATAAAAAAAAATTCCCAACAAAAGAAGTCCAGGACCAGGTGGATTCACAGCTGAATTCTATCAGACATTCAAAGGAGAATTGGTACGAATCCTACTGAAACTATTTCAAAAGATAAAGAGAGAATCCTCCCTAAATCATTCTATGAAGCTAGTATCACCCTAATACCAAATCTAGGAAATAACATAACAAAAAAAGAAAACTACAGACCAATATTCCTGATGAACATTAATGAAAAAAATCCTCAGCAAAATACTAGTTAACTGAATCCAATATTATATAAAAAAGATAATACATCATGATCAAGTGGGTTTCATACCAGAGATGCAGGGATGGTTTAACATAGGCAAGTCAGCAAATGTGATATATCACACAAACAGAATTAATAATGAAAACCATAGGATCATCTCAATAGACACAGAAAAAGCATTTTATAAAATCCAGCATTACTTTATGATAAAAACCCTCAATGAAATAAGCGTATAAGGGACTTACCTCAAAGTAATAAAAGCCATATATGACAAACCCACACCCAACATAGGGAAAAGTTGAATGCATTCCCCTGAGAACTGGAACGAGACAAGGATGCCCACTTTCACCACTTCTATTCAACACAGTACTGGAAGTCCTAGCCAGAGCAATGAGACAAGAGAAAGAAATAAAGGGCATCCAAATTAGAAAAGAGGAAGTCAAGCTCTCGCTTTTTTGTTGATTACATGAATATATACCCAGAAAACCCTAAAGATTTATCCAAAAAGCTCCTAGATCTGATAAACTAATTCAGTAAAGTCTCAGGATACAAAATCAAGGTACACAAGTCAGTAGCACTGCTATACACCAACAATGACCAAGTTGAAAATCAAATGAGGCACTCAATCCCTTTTACAACAGCTGCAAAAACAAAACAAAACAAAACAAAAAACACTTAGGAATATAACTTAACAAAAGAGGTGAAAGATCTCTACAAGAAAAACTACAAAACACTGCTGAAAGAAATCGTAGAGGACACAAACAAATGGAAACACATTCCATGCTCATGGGTAGAATCAATATTGTGAAAATGACCATACTGCCCAATGCAATCTACAGATTCAATGCAATTCCCATCAAAAAGCATCATTCTTCACAGAACTAGAAAAAACAATCCTAGAATTCGTCTAGAACCAAAAAAAATCCTGCATAGCCAAAGCAATACTAAGCAAAATGAACAGATCTGGAGTCATCATATGGCTAGACTTCAAAATATAGTATAAGGTTATAGTGACCAAAACAGCATGGTACTAGCATAAAAATAGGCAAGTAGACCAAAGGAACAGAATAGAGAAACCAAGAATAAAGCCAAATACTTACAACAAACTGATCTTTGACAATGCATACAAAAACATAAATTGGGGAAAGGGCACCCTACTCAATAAACAGTGCTGAGAAAACTAGCAAGCCACATGTAGAAGAATGAAACTGGATTCTCATCTCTCACCTTATACAAAAATCAACTCAAGATGGATCAGATACTTGAATCTAAGACCTGAAACCATAAAAATTCTAAAAAATAACATCAGAAAAACTCTTCTAGACATTGGCTTAGACTAACAGTTCATGACCAAGAACCCAAAAGCAAATGCAACCAAAACAAAAATAAATACATGAATGAGACTTAATTAAACTAAAAACGTTCTGCCTAGGAAACAAAATAATCAGCAGAGTAAACAGACAACCCACAGAGTGGGAGAAAATATTTGCAAACTATGCATCTGACAAGGGACTAATATCCAGAATCTACAAAGAACTCAAACAAATCAGCAAGAAAAAAACAAACAATTCCGGCCGGGTGCGGTTGGTGGCTCATGCCTGTTAACCCCAGCACTTTGGGAGATCACTTGAAGTCAGGGGTTTGAGACCAGCCTGGCCAACCTAGTGAAACCCCGTCTCTACTAAAAATACAAAAATTATCTGGGTGTAGTAAAAATACAAAAATTATCTGGGTTCATGCCTGTAGTCCTAGCTACTCAGGAGGGCGAGATGGGAGAATCGCTTGAACGTGGGAGGCAGATGTGGCAGTGAGCCGAGATCATGCCACTACACTCCAACCTGGGTGATAGAGACCCAGTCTCAAAAAAAAAAAAAATATGTATATATATATATATAAAATATAATAAAAAGAATACCATCAAAAAGTGGGCAAAGGACATGAATAGGCAATTCTATTTTTCTATGAAAAAATGCTCAATATCACTAATTATCAGGGAAATGCAAATTAAAACCACAATGCAATACCACCTTACTCCTGCAAGAATGGCCATAATTTAAAAATAACAATAGATGTTGGTGTGGGTGTGGTGAAAAGGGAACACTTTTATACTTTCGGTGGGAATGTAAACTAGTACAACCACTATAGAAAGCAGTATGGAGATTTCTTAAACAACTAAAAGTAGAACTACCATTCGATCCAGCAATCCCATTACTGGGTGTCTACCCAAAGGAAAAGAAGTCATTATATGAAAAAGACACATGTGCTCAGTTCCCAGTTGCAAAGACATGGAATCAACTTAAGTGCTCATCAACCAACGAGTGGATAAAGAAGATATAATATATATATATGTTTTATATATATATATATATAATGGAATGCTACTCAGCCATAAAAAGAAATGAAATAATGTCTTTTGCAGCAACTTGGATACAGTTGGAGGCGATTATTCTAAGTAAAGTAACTCAGGGATGGAAAATTAAATATTGTATGTTCTCATACATACAATGTGTATGATATGTTCTCTCTTAAAAGTGGGAGTTAAGATATGAGGTTGCAAAGACATAAGAATAGTATAATGGACTATGGGGACTCAAGGGGGAAGCCTGCGATGGGGCTAAGGGATAAAAGATTACATATCGGGCAGAGTGTACAGTGCTTGGGTGACAAATACACTAAAATCTCAGAAATCACCACTAAAAAACTTATCCATGTAACCGAAAGCCACCTGTACTCCAAAAACTGTTGAAATAAAAATGAACATTTAAAAAAAGAAATGTTCTGTATCTTGATCGGGGGGTGGATACAGGGGAGTATGTGGTTTGTAAGAAATCACTGAGACTTGTATATGTCACTATATGTAAATTAAACCCCAATAAAATAATCAAGCTACAAAAAAGGACATTCAAACTCCCCCTCCACAAAAAACAAACATCAAAATAATGATTTATCACATTAGAAGGCATTTTACAAATTAAGAAAATTTAAAAGCATTTAATGATGTAATACTCTTAGTTTATAAACAAATATTATAAATCAATAAAAGCAAATTATCTCCAAGAAAAACATAAGTAGAAACTACAAAAATCAATTTACAAAAAATACGATATACTTTTGGTAACTGTCTCAAAGTCACACAATTACTTTGTTGAAGAACAAGAACTCAAATTTAGATTTCCTGATTCCTTTTCTGTTACACCAAGAGAACGGAGATTGTATCAACAAACGCTGAAAACATTTAAGGGCATGATATTCTCAGAATTGTAATAATAATAATTCTCTCCAAAAGGATGACATGGTTATCAATAGAATGTTCTTCTCTTTTTAAGTTAATAAAATTCAAGTAATTCTAAAATAAGACAATTCTGAGAGAAAATTTTAAAAATTGACAGAAAACAGTAAGTTACAAATACATTACAATGCAGTTATAATTAAAGTGTACTGGTGCAAGAACAGACAACTTACTAGGGCAGAATACATACTTTCTTTGTATAGAACTTTTAAAGGGAAAGAGAATATTAGTTAATAAATTACATTGAGATAAGCAAGTAATTTGGGAAAAAAACAATTTAACATCTCACTACACCATGCACTAAAAATACAAAAAACTAGCCGGGCGAGGTGGCGGGCGCCTGTAGTCCCAGCTACTCGGGAGGCTGAGGCAGGAGAATGGCGTAAACCCGGGAGGCGGAGCTTGCAGTGAGCTGAGATCCGGCCACTGCACTCCAGCCGGGCGACAGAGCGAGACTCCATCTCAAAAAAAAAAAAAAAAAAAAAAAAAAAAAATTTAACAGTGAAGAAAATAGTATCAAATATAAATGAAATATTTGAGATTAAGATTCTGGACAGAGAAGCAATTGAAAATAATCTTTAAGGAAATGAGACAGATGGAGAAATTTTGATTTGTTAGGTTATGATGAACTTCAACTGACTGCTAATAAATTCAAAGGTGAAAACAAGAGGCACATTTTGCCATGCAAAAGTTTATTTTTAAGTAAGATTCTAATTTTAATTGAAGCATAATATTTATACAGAAAGACGCACAAATCTTAGGTGTGCAGTCATTAATCCCTACTCAAAAGTAACCTATATTCTAACTTCTAATACCACATATTAGGTTTGACTATTTTCAAGCTCTATATACAGGCAATCATATGGTATATAATATTTTGTGCATTACTTAGTTCCGTCAACGCTATGTAAAATTCTTTCATGTTATTATATGTAGCATTCATTTTCACGGCTGTATAGCTTTCATTCTGCTGTTTGCCATTTTGATCTATTAAAGTAATGCTTACAAAAACATTGTTGTACATGTCGTTTGGCACACATATGCACACATTTCTATTGGTATACACTTATGATAGAATTGTTGGTTTATAAGGAACATCTATTGTGATGTGTTTAGGTAGATACACCAAACAGCATATGACAGTTCCCACTGTTCTGTATTCTATACTTGGTACTCCCTCCCCCTCTTTTAGCCATTCAGAAATGGAGGAATGGGAGGTATTATATTATCTTATTGTGATTTTATTTTCCATTTCTTCAATTAATTATGATGTTGAGCTATTTGGTACCATATTTTGTGAAGTATCCATTAAAGTTTTTGGCCCATTTTTAAATTGAGTTGCCTTTTTCTTAACAATTTGAGAAGTTTTAAAAAATATTTTGAATGTAAGTCCTTTGTCATTTATATATAATATAGACATATTTTGTTCAGTGGATTCTCATTTCACTTTCTTTTTTTTTTTTTTTTCTTTTTTTCTTTTTAGACAGTCTCGCTCTATCGCCCAGGCTGGAGTGCAGTGGCATCATCTCAGCTCACTGCAACTTCCATCTCTTGGGTTCAAGTGATTGTCATGACTCAGCCTCCTGAGTAGCTGGGATTACAGGCCCACACCACCATGTCTGTCTAATTTTTGTATTTTTAGTAGAGATGGGGTTTCACCATGTTGGTCAGGCTGGTCTCAAACTCCAGACGTCAGGTGATCTGCTCGCCCTGGCTTCCCAAAGTGCTGAGATTACAGGCATGAGCCACTGAGCCGAGCCTTCATTTCACTTTCTTATGACTGTTATTTTATTAACAGATGTTCTAAATTTTAACAAGTCCAATTTGTCAGTCCTTTACACTTTGCATATTTAGATTTACATTCCACCTGGAATTTAATTTTTTTTATACATTGTGAGGTACAATGTAGGTAGGTAGGATTCAAGTTGAGTTATTTCAAATACAGTTACTCATTTGGCACAGCCACATTTATTGAAAAGAACTTCCTTCCTCTCTGCACTGCAGGAACATCTTTGTAATAAATAAGTGACCATATATGTACAGCTTTGTTTCTGTTCTTTTTGCTTGCTTACTGTCTTTGCCCAACACTATACTATTTTAATTACTGTAGCATTATAATAAATTTTGATATCTGATAGTGTGAATTCTACCTCAATATTATTTTTTATCTTCTTAATTTTTTAAATTGCTATATACATATGCGTCTGTGAGAGAGAAAGTGAGCCAGAAAGTGAGAGAGAATCACTTTTAAACTTTTACCCCCAAAATGCACACCTTCTAGGGTTTTTACTATGATTGCATTGAATCTGTAGGTAAATTGTGGGAGAAATTACATCTTAAAATACTGAGCCTTCCACTTTATGAAAATTGTATATCCTTCCGCTTATTTACGTCTTCTTTGATTCCTCTCCATAAAGGTAGTTTTATTTTCAGTATAAAGTTCTTGTATGTCTTTAAATACATGTATTTTAAAGATATTTGATTATTTTATGCTATTCTGAATTCTACCATTTAAATTTTAATTTCTTTAAGTTGCTGGTGTATAGAAATACAAGTGATTTTTGGGTATTTGTGCATTCAGTAATATTGTAAAATTCACCTATTAATTATATGTTTTACCTGCATAGCTTTTTTATTTTCTATGTGCAGAATCATTGTTTTTTGTGCATAAAAGAAGTTTTATTTATTTATTTCCTATGTTATGCCTTTATTTCATTCTTTTGTCTTATTCTATTGGCTAGGTCATCTTTCAAATAATGATGAAAAACTACAAAATTATTTAGATAGGTGGTATTAACTCACAGATTTTTGTACACTATCCATTATCCAAAACTTCCCCTTTTTAACTTTTTTATTTGGATTTTTTCCCTTTAGCTATTGCTTCACAATACTTAACATTACAGGCTTTGAATACAGATAAACAAAAAATGTAACTGAACTCTGTCTACTTGGAATTGAAGATTTAGCCAAAGTAGTTGGCTGGAAACCAGCAAAATGAGTTTAGTGAATTAGTATTAGATGTCATTTCTTCATAATAGTCCCCATTTCTCTGCATTTCCATGAAAATTCTGTCAGTAGTTAAAAGTTCCAAAGGCCTAGCATTGTTCATTGTCTCTGTTTTTCTGAAACATAAATTAATCATCTGCTATGAAAAAAATCACTAAGGAAGGAACACTATTTTGGTGGAGGAAAAAAATGACAGGTGAAGAAGAGGAGGATAATTTGGAATTCAAGAATCGAAAAGCTCTGGGTACAGTCAGAATAATAACTTCATAAAAATTTAACTTTGAATTGTCAATTATTTCAGAATCGGAAATAACTTTTTAGCCTGGTATAGCAGGTGCCAATAAATGTTTCATTCTCAGAGAGCTAAAAAAATAATTTAAGTCACTATTTATACCACATACACTCTATCTGTAGTAGCTAACACAGTGACTTCTGTTTCTTTCCTTACCACTGGCACGTGATTGACTGGCTTGCGATTGACTGGCTTAAGTCTAATAAACATCTCGCTGAGGCGGAAGACTTCACACTTTGATGCTCTATCTTTGTATCTACTTAATTAGTTTTCTCACCACTAGAACCACCACTTTTACATACCCATTTTCTACTCACTTTACAAATGAGAAATGTCAAAATGCAAAAAAAAAAAAATTAAATAATTGCATAAGTCGAGACAATGAGCAAGGTGACAAAGGTGCCTAAATGGAGCCACTGGCTGGCAGACATCATGCCCACAGCACCACAGCACCACAGCATACAGGGCTCCCATTTTCTGCTGATGTCTCCGGGGACTGGCAGAGTCGGTGTTCTAAAGATTGTTTAGAACTTGACTGTAGCAGTATTTGAGGTCCACACTTGACTGTAGCAGTATTTGAGGTCCACTTGTAATTACGTGCTGCCTTTTAGACATTACCCTCCTCATTTGAAGTATATACAAATAAGAGAGGCAGGGGAAGGAGCAGCCCAAGTTAAAAAAAAAAAAAAAAAAAAAGAAGTAATCAGTACAAAAGAACACAGAAACCAGTAAAAAAGAGGGAGGGCTAGGGAAGTACCAGTGAACTGAGGAAGGAGGCCTTCAGCTGTGATTTAAAAGTGGGGAGGATTTTGGCTTTAGCAAGCTGGACCTAAATAGGTGTAGATATATAGAAGTGCATATAAATATAATGACGTACTTATGTTCACATACATGAGTGTAGGGGAGAGAAACAGTTGAGTTTTTCCACAGTTTCTTCATAACTCTGTGTTCCAAAATATTAAGTATTCCTGCATAACAGGAATTCAGGTGTGTTTTTTAAAATATGCTCCAACTTTTTTCCTGAATTTTATGTACAATGAAGAAGTACTAGATTTAAATAATAAGATTTAAGTAGAATTATAAAATCATTCATGAAAACTAAATATAATAAGATTTAAACAGAATTATAAAATCATTCATGAAAAATAAATATAATAAGATTTAAATAGAATTATAAAATCATTCATGAAAAGTAAATATAAGTAGGGAGTGTTACGTTTTCAAGTGGGAAGACCGTGTCAGGAGTGGAGAGATCTTCTCTACCTACACAAATACCCCACAGGAGTCTCGATTGAAGTTGGTGGGCTACAGACAAGCCTGACTCTCAGGAAGTACCGATTGCTCCAGATCAATTATTTAACTTACTCATTTTGAATCAAGTTGTATCTGGCTCTAAGCCTGTATTGCATATTGTTTTAATTTTTCTGTATATTATGTCTCGACATGTTGAAAAAACTTTATGGAGGAGACAGACAGCCTTCCCTGAGCCAGCTAATTGTCAGAGCCCAACCCAGCCCCAAACATGCCTCTGATATGCAAACTAACCAACACAAAGCCGCACCTCCTCTATCCCACCCTTGCTCCGCAGGAGGCAATATTCCTCTGCCCTAATCATCCCAGGGCCAGGTGCCAGGCAACTCCCTAGTGTGCCACCCCTATAGCTTAGGGCCCTCTGAAATTATGCAAAGCAGCCAATCCTAAAGTGTTCACCCACCTTGCCTTGTCTCTCCTGGAAAAATCCAGTAAAGGCTCTGGCCTAAACCTTCCCGTCGTCTTGCCTTCTGCCTCCTGACCATCCTGGCGTCTTCCCCACGTGACTCTGCTTGGCACTAGAAACTGTGAGGATCATGAACTTTGTTTTCCTGAGCCTCTCCAGTGTCTCCTCTTGTGACCACAGCTGGCTGACCATCTTATATGAGAATACAAAATGCCAAACACAGTGGCTCATGCCTATAATCCCAACTCTTTGGGAGGTTGAGCAGTGAAGATCACTTGAGGCCAGGAGTTTGAGATAAGCCTGAGCAACATAGCAAGATCCTGTCTCTAAAAAAAAAAAAAAAAAAAATTAGGCAGGCATGGTGGCATGCACGTAGTCCCAGCTACTGGGGTAGCTGAGGCAGGAAGATTGCTTGAGCTCATGAGTTTGAGGCTCCCATGAGCACTGATTGTACCACTGCACTCCAGCCTGGGTAACAGTGAGACTGCATCTCTAAAAAAATAAATAAATTGAATAAATAAATACTTTTTAAATAAAAATAACAAAACAAAACCCTCATTTGTCAAGTTTGGTAAAAGATTCAATCTCGACTACTTTTTGGGGACCCCTCCCTGCTTCCTGCCCCCCTGGGATTTCATGAAAGCCTCCTGGCTAACACAGCCAAGGAAACTGGAGAAGGGCTTCTGGTGTTCAGGCCTCAGAGGCTGTGCTGCCAGTGCTCAGGCTCTTGGGCATGTGAAGTTGCGAGAAGGACACCTGCTAGTGCCCCCTCTCTCCCCACTCCCCACTGCCAGACTCTGCCATGGCACCCAACACAACCATCCCACCTTGAAGCCCTGCCATCTCCAGGTTCAGAGCTCTTCCACTGTCTCCAAGAAAAATTGGAAATCATAGTTTCTGGGAAAATCTCCTCAATATCTTAAAGTTGGCCACCAATTAAACATCTTATGTGCACTGTAGCTGTCTACACGGCTAGGGGTTGAGTTTGCCTGAACGCAGCTCCCAGTGGCCTGGCAATGCTTCCCATGAGGGTGAAGTGGCCATTCCACATTCTCTCTTTTCTGCTGATAAGCCGACCCAGCAAAAGCAACAGCGCTACTGCTAATTTTTCAGTAACTCGTCCTGTTGTGAAAGAAGTATGCGTGCTAACTGCATGTGTTTGAGGCACCAGGGAACCTCAAAAATAATGAAAAAAAAAATGACCAAAGTCATTATTTCCCAAATGGGCATAATAAAGCCCTTGCCTTCCAGACTTTACAAGGTTGTTGGGAGGATCAAATGAGTTGGGATGCTACAATGCTCTAGACGAATGCATATAGGGTAAAGAAATTGGGTAGTACCAGGTGGAAGAAGAGAACAGATAGGGAGTACAGGGAGAGCTGCTGGGACTACTGTTGCTCAGAGCCACTCTTGCTTCCTTTACATTTATGATACCTGTTTGCAACAGTGAGCACTGCCGTTCTATGTAGCCAAACGGGAAAAGGACAGTCCTTTTCCATGTCATGTAGCTTCAGAATTGCCACCTGTACATAAACGGGTTGCATTACCCAGGAAGAACCAAACAGTTTTACGTACCAGCATCATACTTTATAAATGGCGATACGCTCATGTCTAATATCCTCTTTTCACTATGGAAGGTCAGTCAGCCACAGTGTGTTTGTCCATTTTGCGTTGCTATAAAAGAATGCCTGACGCTGGGTAATATAAGAAAAGAGGTTTATTTCACTCATAGTTCTGCAGGCTGTACTAGCATGGCACTCACATCTGCTCAGCTTCTCATGAGGCCTCAGGAAGCTTACAATCATGGTGGAAGGTGAACGGGGAGCTGTCATGTCACCTGGGGAGAGAGGGAGCAACAGGAGAGAGGAGGAGGTGCCAGGCTCTTTTTAAACAATCAGCTCTTACATGAACTAACAGAGTGAGAGCTCACTTATTACCATGAGGACAGCAACAACACATTCATGAGGGGTCTGCCCCATGACTCAAATGCCTCCCACTGGGCCCACCTCAAGCACTGGAGGTCACGTTTCAACATGAGATTTGGAGAGTCACATTCAAACCATGTTACCGAGTGTGTCCATTCTAGAGTAGAATGCACAGGAGCAGAGACATGTGACTGATCGCAGAGGAGAGGACCTTGTATCTGTGGCTTAGCCCTCTGATGCCCAGACAGATAAATGGAAGAGAACTGGAGAAATTAATAAAAGAAATTCAGGATATCATATGCACAGAGGCTTTGCTGGCCATAGTACCACTTTGTGTTTCCTGTTCTTCTTTGTGGTTCTGCTGACATTATTTATTCATGATAACAGGGAATTAGATTGTGTTCTTCAGGGCAGCGAAACAGATGTGAAATGCAGCAAATGCGAGGGGGTGTGTGTGTGTGTAAATGTATCTAAAATGGGTATGGGGACATATAAAAGCTTCACAAATCACAGGACTACCTTATATGTTTTGTAAAATTTTAACATGTGCAAAGCACTTTTTAATGTGTTCTTTCATAAATTATGCATGTTGATGAACATCATAATTTTATGGGATTGGGCAAGAGGGAAAGCCCAAGGTGTCTAGGGTTTCAGATTGCAAGCACAGCTGAAAGAGTCTGCTCTTTCTGGAAAAGGCCATCAGACTCAAAGACGACTCTTCTTTGTGCTGCTTCTGCCAGTCCACTCTAGATCTGTCCCTTCCCCTGAGAAGTGCTGATGAGGATGAAAGGGCCTGTTGGAGGGTCTAAGAAGGATGAGCAGCGCAGGCTGGAGGGAGCCACTGACATTGCAAGAGGCACAGAGCGTGCTGCTTTGGACAACTGTCCAGAGTGGTGCAACCAGACCGGGCCAAGGGGCCTCTTGCACCGACTGACGTGAATGGCACCTGTAGGAAAGTTGCCGATTGTGCATAAACATGCTTCATGCAAACGAGGCCGGCTGGAACCACTTTACACCTTCGTCTTCCCTCACCCTGCTTCCACAAACACACCCAGACACACACCGACTCATACACATGCAAACACATTCAGGCCCTGTGTCCTCCCAAAGCCTCACCTGGCGTGGACAGCTGGCTAGCTCTCAGGAGGGAGAGTCAGAATAGAACAGAGCAGATGTTAGCCATAGGAAAATGCTGAAGGAGAAACACAGGGCATGCGGAGCCACGGCGGGAAGAAGGAAAGATGCGTTAGAAACTGCAGTAGCAATCATGAAGTAGTACGTGAATCTGGATTGTATACCAGCTTTCAGCCAGAGATCTCAGAGAGCTTCACTAGCATCATTAGAGAGGTTATCATTTCCATTTTGGATGTGGGAATGCATCAAGGGAAAAGGGTTGGATCCCTTTGACCAAGGGGCGAGGAGCAATCCTGATGGTGAAGGAGCCCAAGGTTGTTTCTCCATTAGACTGATTCAGATGGTTGAGAATCCAGGATGCACAGTGACCTCAAACATCCCTACCCTGGGCACTCTCAGTGACCCCAGGTTGCAGGACTTTCCTTTCCATTAATAATGGATCACATGCCACAGAAGGGAGGTCTCTAGTCAAGGGTTTTGTCCCTGGTCCCATCCTGCTAAATATTTTAAACAATTTTTTTTTGTGAAAACAAAACCAATCTGATTATCAAATTTGCAGCTGCCAAAAGTTAGGGGAGATGACTCATTTCTTAGATAACAGAATTGCTTTGCAAAAAACCTCTATCAAGCTGGAATGATTGACCTGACCTAACTTGATAAAATTTAAAAGGAATCAATGGAAAGCCCTAAACTCAAGTTTAGAAAGTCAGCTGCGCTGACACATGACATAGAAAACCAATAATAGCAATCTTTTTGAAAAAGACTTGACATGTTTAGTTGACTCTGCAATTTAGAGAAAAACTTCTAAGAAAGCTAATGCAACCGAAGACACATTCATAGACATATAGAGTCATGTAGTCATAGAATATTATTACTGAAGGTGACATCAGAGGTCATTGCATGATGGAGCAGAAGTCCTTCAAGGTTAAATATCAGACTAGATAGAAAGGATATAACATGGGTTCTATCTTGTGCACCAACTCTAATCAATGAGAAGTTGCTGCCTGGAGAACCGCTTTTGAGAAGGATTCTGAATTCTTATCTGGGCTCAGCAGAAAGGAGGGCTGTGAGAATTGAGTGATTCTGTCGTGGCCTAGAGAGGGAGTCCCAGGGCTACAGATGTAGGAATAGAGAGCTCCATGGGCCTGCCTGCTCAGCCCCATGGAGCTCTGTATTCCAGTGCATCCTGTTGCAAGCACCTGCAACCTCTGCCTAGGCATGTTCTCTTGATCTGCACATGGGGGAGGCTGGGTGTGCTATGAAGTAAATCCCTCTGATAGATGGGAGTGGGAAGATAAATATCCCTGACATCCTCGCCCCTCAAAGGGGAAAATCCTCAGGTGTGCTCTGCAGCCTCTCCTAGAGTTCACCAGCAAGTTAAGTCTCAGTTGCCCATAGCAGTCACCGTTGGATGCCTTTCTTGTCTGTCTCACCTCCCCAGTCCTCCACAGATGCTTCCAGGAATCACCTCCCAAATAAAGCACTTTCACCCAAATCTTTGTGTCGGGATCAGCTTCTGGGGACACTCATCCAACACAGCTTCTTGTTTTTCATTCTTGATAAAACAAAGAAAACAATAAACAACCCAACAGGAGCTGGGCGACATGATCAAGTATAGTGTGAAGCACTAGATCACTGAGAACCTGAGGACAGAGATCAGGATTATGAAGGGCCTGGTGTCCCTCAGCCAATAAGGAAGAACTCACAGAAAAGGGTGATGATTCTGGGAAGCAGAGAGGGCAGAGGGCAGAAGGCAATGCTTCCGCTACACAGAGGCAGTTGAGCATTGAGGTTATCAACACTGAGTTTGGTTTGGCAACCCTGGGTATACAGTTCAGAGTTGCCACCTACTAGAAGTGTAATCTTAGATATGTTTTTTACCTTTTTTAAACTTCTCTAAAACTTTGTGTCCTTATCTGTAATATAGACATTGTAATCATGTCTACCTCTTAGTGTGACTTCGTGAATTAAATGTGATAATGCCTGACTCATAGTAAGCACAAAATAAACACTAGCTATGTAAGACAAGCAAGACTTCTTTTTAAGCTCTTGAAGGCATTATTAGAGCCAGTGTTTCAATATTAAAGGCAATCAGATTCACATTTAAATTAATCAGATCATTATTTTTAAATCATACTGATAATGTGTGTTGTCTGGCAATGAAACTGGCTTCCTTGTGAATGGCCAGGAGGAGGCGAGAGTTGGCTGTGGGTGGGTTTGGGACAGATGCCTCCTCTCCCTTGCCCTACTGCTTTCTCCAGCCTCTTCCCCCAGCTTTCTTCCTTACCTCCCCCATTTCCCATCCAAGGCCCTAAACTGTTTAAAATCTCCAGGGACTCCTTTGTTTGCTTTCCTTATAAGCATATTCCTGGCAAATGCGGATCTCAAGAGGCTAATTTGGTGCCATCTGGAAAGAGCACTTTCATCTTCCCCAGCACTTCACTTCCAAGATGCATTTGTACCAAGCCCCAAGGCAAGTGGCTGGGCAGCACAGCTTCAGAGGAACATATGGTGGAGGGAAGCCACCCACGGGGACCCTGGAGAGGAGCTGAACACGGACTTCCTTTCTCCACTGACTGGGGTTGTGAACAAAAGGTTCATGAAGACTCCTGCAGCAGGATTGAATAAAACCAGTGTCAGGTGGTCATCCTAGAGCAGGACCCAGTCCATCAGGACTGGGAAGCTCACATCGGCTAGATTGCAAAGTAGACAGGAAACTACCTTCCTTCCTAATCCTCATCCATGCCCCCTCCTCCATGCAGTCTACCTTCACTGTCTCTCCACACTCCACATTGCTATAGGGCCATTTTACTATTACACTCTTTAGAGAGAGGACACACACAACAAACTGTTACGAGAATATCTAAAATATGAAAAAAGTATTAGCGCTAGATCATATACCAAATACTCCCACCAACATCAAAATTAACAAGGGATTGTTGGTATACCATGATGTCAATTCCTCTACACATTTAAGTTATTACTTATTTAAAAATCACTATATTTGAAAGTAATTTGCAGTTTAGAATTTATCACTTCACAAGAATTCCCGAGTAGGCCCCAGGGTCAATGATATTAGATAAAACACAGTCAAACATAAGGGTGTTACTTCCATTCTTCCATTGCTAAAGTAATTTTTTTCCATTTAACAAGCATTGATTGATTGTCTACATGCTGGACATTGTTTTATATGCTGGGGATTCAACCTCAAAAAAGACAAAGTTGGCTGAGCACTGTGGCTCATGCCTGTAACCCCAGCACTTTGGGAGGCCAAGGCGGGTGGATCACGAGGTCAAGAGATCAAGACCATCCTGGCCAATATGGTGAAACCCCGTCTCTATTAAAAAATACAAAAATTAGCTGGGCGTGGTGATGCATGCCTGTAGTCCCAGCTACTTGGGAGGCTGAGGCAGGAGAATCGCTTGAACCCAGGAGGCAGAGGTTACAGTGAGCCGAGATTGTGCCACTGCACTCCAGCCTGGGTGACAGAGCGAAACTCCATCTCAAGAAAAAAGACAAAGTCTTTGCCCTATGGGGAAATTATTTCAAACATTAAAAAATAATCAATAAAATTCACTGTGGAATGCAATTCCCTAATGATATATGTGCAATGATCTGCGTGGAAACTATCACAGTCGGAGTACCAACTGGGCCTGCAGAACTCCAAACGCACCAGCCCCAAGTGGCTGCCTTGTCCATTATGTACATTGTTAACTCATAACTAAGAAGAAGCAACAATGTAGGGAGAATGTGTGAATCCATGCTTTGAGGCCATGTAGAGAAAAGAGTAGAGACCACAGAGGTAGCGCACCAAGTCATAATACCCTGGAACTCAAGGATGTGTCTTAATTATTTTTATGTTTCCTGCCCCTGGCATATCATAGGAGCTCAACAAGTATTTATTAAACTGAAAAACCTAACATATAGCGCTGGCATTACAGCCAATTTTGTTTTATCCTTGGCCTTTACTGTTGAATATTGTTTAATTCACTGGTTTGCTCAAATTCCCTTGATGGTGCTTGTGCACGAACAATGCTTCCCTGCAGTGAGGCATCCTCTTTTCCTTAGCTTTGTTCTTCCTCATTTTCTCCTTTTAAAACTTAGTTTTAATTGCAAGATAAGCTGGGGCTATTGCAGAAAAATCAGCAAAACTCAGCACAAAGAAGAAGAAGAAAAAAATTCTCTTCTTTTCCTGCCACCTGGCAATAATCAGTATACACATTTTGGTAAGTCCACTTCTACATCTTTTATGATGTATAATTGGAGGAAAATATATATATATATACATCCCCTTTCCAAGTGCCATTGTCAATTTACAGGGATGAATGGGGGACTATATCCCACTGGGAGTTAATCTGGCCCTGGGCCATTTCTGTTTGGCCAGATCTACCTACTGCCCAAAGTTGACCACTGAAAGTCGATGGCTATGTTGTTGAAAAAGGCACGATGTTAAAGGCTGTTTCCTGTGGATCAGGGGAGCCTGGGCTGAGCCTGAAAGCAGGAGGCTGAACAAGGCAGAACTGCTATTCTCCCTCATGAGCGTTATCTCCATTACAGGCAAGGGAACTTCTGGAAATTATGTTGCATTGAAGAAAATGGTTTTTTTGAATTACTGTGGATTTAAACTGTGAACTCTGTGATGCAAGCCGGCATGTTTTATCTAGTAGATGTCCACTGGAGGGTCACAGAAAGAATCAAGTTACATATGTACCCCTCAGTGCAAGTGAGAGAGCTCATGGGGTTGGAGCGGGGAGATGGTCAGTGCTGAACTTGAGGTGATAAAGCCCAACCGCTTTGGTGAAGATCCCACCACGCCTATTTACCTCCAATGATGGTATCTTCACTGCGTTGTTCAGAATTGGAGACTAGAGTGGATTACTGAGCTAGGCAGTAGAAGAAAGCAGGGTCCTAATCCTGTGAGGTGGCAGGATTTTTCCAAAAGAAAAATATAATTTTTATTACTTTAGAAGAAAGTGGATCTCTTTCCAAGAAAAAAAAAAAGAAGGCAGATTTCAATACAGGAGGCAAGACTGTGAAAGCACCCCCATACAAATTTTAACTTCTTGTTTTTCTTCTCTCTTGGACTCCAAGAATAGTCATATTTCGCACCCAGGATAACTTATAGCTACAATCATTCTCTTTCATTTTTTTTAACCCTACAGTCACTCAGGTACAGAGTCACAGGACTTCATGAAGGGGCACTAGATGAAAATGTGTCCTCCCACATCACCCCTTTGCCGAGGCCAGGGCAGGGTGGCAGTGTGTGCAGAGTTGGTCTTCACTCCCAGAGTTCCAGTGATCTCAGATCTTTCTATCCAAGAATACAGTATGATTTTCCATCTGTTTAATTTGGTCCTCATGTCTTCTAGGAGTGTTTCCAAGTTTTCCTTATATAGTTATTAGATATTTCTTGTTAAAATCATATCTAAGTATTTTATACATCTTTTTGTTATTGTAGATGATGTCTTTGTTTTCATTATATCTTCTAATTGGTTATTATTTCTGTGTATAAAGACTATTAGATTTCTATATGTTAAATTGTTGGCTAATACTTCAAATACAATATGAAATAGTAGTGACTTTATTGCTCCTGACCTTAGCAGGAATGTCTCCAGTGTCTCTCCATCAAATAAGATGCTAGTCTGGGGGCTAACATGGACAGATATTGAGATACTTTTTTTTTTTTTATTTAAGAAATATCTGACTTCTACTTTTTTCAGGGTTTTGAATCATAAATGGGTGTCAATTTCATCAAATATTTTTTCAGCATATACAGCTACATCATATAGTTTTTTTTCCTCTCAGATCTAATAATATATTGAATTACATTAATGAATTTAATATTTAACCAGCCTTGCACTTCTGGAGTAAGTTCCACTTGGTCATAATATATTATTCTGTATTATTGGAACTAGTCCATGGTCATAATTTTTCTGGAAGCAAACAGTAAGAAGTGTTTTGCTATATGACTTTATCCATCACATTAAAATAAATGAAAAGAAAAAGGAATTAAATGATATGCAGTATATTTTTCTTCTTTTATATGCTTGTCCTTTATAATTTTCTAAAGATTAACTCTATGGCTCTTGGATAATTTCAGCTAGCCCTTTGAACAACCTTATATATAAATGACTGGGTTTTGTAGATTTGAGCACATTTAATTAATCTGAACAATCTTTAACTATATTCTTCCCTGACTCAGTATGTGTGGTTTGCTAAATGTTACTTTTGACATTAATGAGGTGGCTGACATCCAAGGGGACTTTGAAAACTCCTATATTTTCAGTCCCAAAAGTCTCTTTCCTTTTCAGTTAAGAGAAGTCTTTCTTTTTAATCTTGTTCTGTGTCTAATGCACAAAGTGATATCTTTCTATTTTTTCATCTTTTGGAAAACATCTTTACTTTTCAATTTCGCTGTTATCGTACTTGTTCCTTAGCTAGTTTGTTTCCTTCCTTTCCTACTATTTTTTGAAACATTACTGCAACCAATTATTTTCTGTTTCCAAATATTTACTTACCACCTTTCTTTCTTTTTTCTTTTTCTTTTTTTTTTTTTTTGGAGACAGAGTCTCATTCTGTCACTCAGGCTGGAATGCAGTGGTGTGATCTCGGCTCATTCCAATCTCAGCCTCCCAGGCTCAATTGATTCTTGTGCCCTTAGCCTCCTAAGTAGCTGAGACTGCAGCTGTGTGCCACCACACCTGGCTAATTTTTTTTGTGGGTTTTTTTTTTGTTTTTGTTTTTGTTTTTGTTTTTGTTTTAGCAGTGACAGGATTTCACCATGTTGGCCTGGCTGGTCTCAACCTGACCTCAAGTGAACCACCCGCCTCAGCCTCCCAAAGTGCTGGGATTAAAGGCACGAGCCACCGTGCCTGGCCACTTCTCACTTTTCTATACTGCCCACTGCTATAGGACTTGCGTACCTCCAATGAGAACTGCCCATCCTACTCCACTGATGTTGGTCTTGAGATGTACTTTGACCAAGGGAATGTGAGCAGAGATGCTATATGTCTTATCTAAGCAGAAACGTTGAGCTGTTGCAAGTTTCATAATTCTTACAGCCCCAAAGTGGTTCTAACAGCTTGGGAAGACTTTTGTTTTTCTCTAACGATACCACTGTAATGCAAAACATTTTTGGAGCTCCTCTTTTGGAGTTCACTTCAGAACCATTTTTGAAAACCTTTAATAGCTTCATAGCTGTTTTTTGAAGGCATATGTATTCATTGAAAACAACCTAAAGTCAACCACAGCCAAGTACATTTTAACGGGTGTGAGTATGAGCTTGGATTGAGGAAGCTCTGTATTCAAAGCATGGCTGTACTATTTAATTTCTGTGGCAATTTATCACCTAAAAATGGGAGCAATAACAGTGATGGATATGTTTTGCAACCAGCTTTCATTTCTAGTCTCTTCTAATATTTTTCCCACATCACAGGAAAGAACATTTCCCGGTTACCTTGTCTCCAGCCTTCTCAGAAATGGAATGAGATGCTCTGATTTGAAATTTGGACAGGGAGACTGAACCCATATTAGCTTGCTGGTGGTGGATGGTAGTGCAGAGATGTGTGGAGCCCAGGCATTATGAGACTGCACCGTGACCTCAAAGGACTCTCCTTAAACCCATTCTCATTTGTGCTGTAGGTTGATTATGACCATTGGTGAAGGCTTCTTGTAATTTCCTAACATGAACAGTAGCAGCAATTTCCTGATTCCCCAGGCCACATGGTAAACCTCAAAATTAGTGGTGGCCTTTCTTAAGGTTTTATTCTCTAGCCCTTCTCAATTGGAAATTCCTTATATTAAATCACAATCTATTTAGAATGCTTAGCAAGGTTTCCATTTTTCTGACTGATTACTTTTGCCATAGGATTGCTGTCATAAGACTGTCCCAGAATTAAATAAAGTAATACATTTAAAATGCTTAAGACAGTGTCTGAAAATATTCCATAGCTATTATTACTATTAGGAAGCTGATCAAAATGAACAATACACCCTCAAGTCAAAAAAGGAGGTGACCACCTAGATGGGAGATTGGTACTCACAAGTGGTATGAAAATTGAATCTGAAGACAATTTCAGACGAGGAATTAGGCTCCCTAAAATAAGGCTGCCATCACCCGAAAATTCTAAAAAGAAAGACAGTTATTTAAGCAGATGTTTTGATATATTGGTTCTTAAATAATATACTAATTTTTATTCATTTTTTGGAGTATTTTGCTCAGGTTTCCCATCTATGTGAGGGAATGTGAGGGTTGTGAACCAGAGGAAGAGAAGCACCTCCTACCTCCTCCTCCTTCTCTGTCTCCTCCTTTTCCTCTTCCTCCTCCAGAAACCCCAGACCCAAGGAAGAACTGAATTGAACAACACCTTCTTGTATTTCCATGAGTTTTTCCTTAGGTCCAACAACACCACACAAAAATCCAACATCACTGGCATTTTAGGAAGGGACTTACCTTATTCACATTCCAGGTGGGTCTTCAGGCTTCCTAGACAACAAGGTTAGATATATGAGAAATCAGATTGCAGCAAAAGTACTGGGTATCTAGGTTGAAGATTGGAAGTGCTTAAAGGGAGAGAAAATAATGTAGAAAGGAGGATCCTAAATATAAACGTTCAGGAAGTTGCAGCCTTGTCAAAGATGGACTCTGTTGCCAAGTACCAATTAAACAATTCACAAATTAACAGTGTGACGCTCATCAGCTCACATTGCTTCAAGGACTGCCTATGAAAATTCCATCATGTTAAACACAAGCTACTTCTGTTGATGTCTTCTTTCTGTGTCTATCTAAATAGTGAATAATACTCAATAGAAGAAGATTAGCTTGAACGTTAGCTAAAAGTTGCTCTATTTTAATCACAAGACACCAAGAAAAGGGAAGTAAGATGTTTCTATTTTCTGTTAACATTACTTGGTTTGATATCTGGACTGAGGGAATCCAACATAGCCTCCTTCTGCATAGTCATCCATAAGTTTAAGTCTTCTCACCTATAGAAGGGGGATAGTAGTAACTACCTTGCAGGGCTGTTGTTAGGAATAAGATAATTTGTGCAAATCATCTGAAAGATTACTGACCCTTGATCAAAACTCCTCCCAAAGGTGGTTAATTCTTGCTGCCTCCCATGACTTCCTCTCCTGTCCTGTGTCCACACAGTCAGGCTTCAGTCCCACGTGCGCTGGAGCTGCTGGCAAGAACCCATTGCAGCATCTCTTCCCATCTTCAGGTTCAGTGACGTCATGCTATTAGCTTGAAACCAGCTCCTTGGGAATATTTATTTTATGGAGATTGGCAAATGCTATAAATCAGGATTTTGTTTTTGTGTTTTGGAGAACCAGATTACCAGCACACTCACCCTGCTTTGTCCCACTTTCCCACTGATTCTGCTCCTACCAAAGTCATTGATGACCTATGTCTGGCTAAGGTCAGTAGTCAGCACATTATCTCCTCTTATTCAAGCTCCCTGGTGGACCACTGCTCTTTCTTTGAACGTTTTCTTCTCTAGAACTCTACACACACACTTTGTTTTCCTCTTACCTTTTCAGTTGTGCCTTTTCAAGTTCATTTGTTGGATTTGCTTCCCCTACAGACTTATAAATGTTAGAGTGGCCATTGCTGTGTTCATTGGCTTTCTCTCTCTGTTAAATACTCTTCTATCCTTACGTGGTCTTACATAGTTATGTGACTGCAAATATAATCTATAAAACTCCCCAGATCTATTTTTTTTTTTTTTGAGACAGATTCTTGCTCTGTCACCCCTGGAGTACAGTGGCACAATCATAACTCACTGTGGTCTCGAAAGTCTGGGCTCAAGTGATCCTCCCACTTCAGTTTCCCAAGTAGCTGGGACTACAGGCATGTATCACCGTGCCCAGATATTTTTCTTTTCCTTTTTGTTTTCTTTTTAGAGACAGCATCTCCCTATGTTGCTCAGTCTGGTCTCCAACTTCTGGCTGCAAGCAATTCTTTCATTTTGACCTCCAAAAGTGCTGGGGTTATAGGCGTGAGCCACCACGCCCAGCCGCAATTCAATTTAAACTCACACTGCCTACTCAGCATCTCTGCTTGCATGTCTAATCGAAGTCTCACACTCAACATGGCCAAACTACAGACATTCCCCCTCACTCCCACCTGCCCCCCGCAACCTCTGCACAAGTATCTTCTCTTTGCTAGAATCTTCTCTGTCTCAGCCAATGCCATTTGCCCACTTCCTCAGGCCAAACATCTAGGGCTCATACTTGATTGTCTTCCCACACACTCTTCACAAATGAGCGTAATTTATATGAGTAAAGACCAAGATTCAAGGCTAACAGCTCAGGTATGAACAAAGGTCCACGTGAAAACAGATGGAAAGTTAGGAATGCAGAGTCATCCGGAGCAATTGAAAGGCGGTATTCGGCCTGGCATGGTGGCTCATGCCTGTAATCCCAGCACTTTGGAAGGCTGAGGCAGGCAGATAATGAGGTCAGGAGATCGAGGCCATCCTGGCTAACACAGTGAAACCCCATCTCTACTAAAAATATTAAAAAATAGCTGGGCATGGTGGCATGTGCCTGTAGTCCCAGCTACTCAGGAGGCTGAGGCAGGAGAATCGCTTGAACCGGGGAGGCAGAGGTTGCAGTAAGCCAAGATGGCGCCACTGCACTCCAGCCTAGGCAACAGAGCGAGACTCTGTCTCAAAAAAAAAACAAGACAAAACACAGAAAGGAGGTATTCAAGATGAATCTGAAAGTATAGTTTGATGACAGATAATTGTTCTGTAATAAAACAATTATTCTTTAGGCAACAGAAAAATCACTGGAGGTTTTTGAGCCTGATCTGACCATTGGTTTAGAAAGATAAGTTTGACCATGAATTTAGACGATCAGAAAGAATCTGAACTACGGAGTAGACAGAATGAGAGAAAAACTTTAACTGCTAAAAGCACTAGGATTTGACTGATCGAATATGAGAAGAGCAAGAAGAAACAAAAGGTAATTGAGAGGGTTCCAGTTAGTGTCTCCTGGAAAACGGAAATGCCAAGAACCGAGGTAAGGAACAGATGAATGGTAGGCAGATTGTGAGAAGAAAAAACAAAAATGTGTTGGTTGGTTTTAGACACAATGTGTTTGAGATGTCTATGAGGCAGCGAGATGGAGCAGGGACCCTTCTTAGGGGCTGCTGGGCATGCCCCACCAACCTTGGAAATAAAGGAAAATCTTGAGTTCCTTCATGGGAAATTCTAGGCACCTTATCCTTGAGAAGTAAGTGAGCAACCTGAGAAACAAGAAGGTAGTAGTAACTTAAAACAATTGCCAGAAAGTTAATCACAAACTATTTGGTTCCCTATAAAAACTAAAGACAGCATCTTAACATATGTCCCTGAGTTGTTTTTCAGAAACCTGGACTCCCACCATATGAAAGATGCGGCCTGCTGGCACAGAGACTTCAGATGAGGGAAACTGGCTTCTTCCTGAGGGGTCCAGAGGAGGTCACACCCAGGAGCCAGACCTAATGCATCTTCCTACTGACCCAAATTTTTAAACAAGTTTTTCTTCCTTAACCGATTGCAATTCATAAAGTTGTTAAATCCACCTATAGCCTGTGGACCCCCACTCTGAGGTATCCTTGCTTTTTAGGTCAAATCAATGTATACCCTCCATATATTGACTTACAACTTTGCCCACAATCTCTGCTTTCCTGTCCTTAAAAATCCTTATTCATGACTGGGCGTGATGGCTCATGTCTGTAATCCCAGCACTTTGGAAGGCCGAGGCGGGCGGATCATGAGGTCAGGAGTTCGAGACCATCCTGGCCAATATGGTGAAACCCCATCTCTACTAAAAATACAAAAATTAGTCAGGCGTGGTGGTGGGCACCTGTAATCCCAGCTACTTGGGAGGCTGAGGCAGGAGAATCACTTGAACCTGGGAAGGTGGAGGTTGCAGTGAGCCGACATCGCGCCACTGCACTCCAGCCTGGGCAACAAGAGCAAAACTGTGTCTCAAAAAAAAAAAAAAAAAAAAAAAAAAACCCTTATTCATAAGCCATCTGGGAGTTGGGGTCTCAAGCATGAGCTGTCTGATAGTCCTCACCTGATGCTCCACAATAAATGCCTAATGTTGTCTCCCTGCAAATCCCAATGTCAGTGTTTGACTTTGCTGCCCCAGGTGGGCAAACTCGAGTTCAGTTCAGTAACAGTGGTGATAGAAATGTCCAGCAGAATCAAAGCTCAGAAAAGAGGGCATAACTGGAGAATGATTAGAGGGTACTGAACCATACCCAACTTTGAATTTTGCATTCAATCCAGTACCTAACATGTGGTGAGTGTCCAGTGAATATTGCCAATGAATATTGTATCTTTGGGAATAATCACTATGGACATGTTGTAAAACTTGTTAGAACAGATTAAATTGCCCAGTGAGAGAAGAGATCTAGGACAGAGACTTGGAGTATCTATCTTTTAAGCACAAGAAAGAGTAATCATGCAGAAAGATGGATGTAGGATAAGACTATTGGGAATGGAGTGTCATGGAACCCAAGAGAAAAAGGAGGTTCAACAAGCAAGAGGTTAGTTTCCACACTGCACATTTCTACTAAAATGTAGAATGGAATGAGGGCAGATAAAATGCTGTTGGATTTGGCAGATCATGTGTGAAAAGAATGTTAATGAAGTGGTGGGAACAGAAACCATACCATGGAGGCTATGGAGTGAGTATGTGATACAGGAGCCCAATGGTGCAGTCATGCCTGAGAGTACTGGGTCCTTGTGAAATATCACAGATGTCTCCATAGTCAAGTTTCATAGTTTTCTGGTAGTGATATAGATAATAATGAATCTTTCGAAAGCCCTTCTGTCCGTGCATATAACCCTCTTGTCATGGGCATGTGGAAAATGCCCATCATGACAGATCTGTCCAGCTTTCTGTCATGTTTCAAAATCAAACCATACATTTTTACCCAATAACTTTGTGTGGCTGACGTGGGGGCATCACATGCCTGCCCCAGGCAATGTCTGGGGAAGAAAGCTTTCATTCTGACTGCCTTTGTTAATGTTTTTCCTAATTTGGAAAGTCTTTCAGTAATTCAAGAAAATCCTTTCCTTCCTCTACAGGAGAGAGGGATCTCATTATGATTGAGAAAAAATATCAAGGAAGAGTGAGTCATATTTTCTTGATAGCATAACAAAGTGAAAAATAGGGTGTAGGCAGGTTGAGAGCGATTATAGCAATCTTCTTAGTGGCTAAGAAGATTTCCCATGATCATCATAAATGAATAATGGTTCTACAAGGAAGAGATTTAACAAGAGAGGGAAAGGGGGAGTAGGGAGAGGGTGGGGCTGGGGAGAGCACCTAAATGATTTAATGTTGGTCCCCACCCTCCCCCACTGAATCAGTTTTTAATTCCCCTTGTGGCTACTTGAATTAATCTCCCCCAGTGATACTTGCTTGAGATCAATCCTTCCCCTGCCAGGGCCATTTTTCACATGTGTCTCTTAGCTTGGGGGTTTCTGGCCCACAGAGTCAGTAAATTTGACCCCAAGCCTGTCTGAGAGAAGGCTATCAATTCTTAGGGCAGACTTTTTTCCCTCCCACACCTAAAATTTGGGCTGAGATTTTACTAAGGTTGAAACCTTATGGAAGGAAGGGGTGCCCTGCCTGCCTTTGGAACTTTGTACAGGCATAGGGCCGACTCTGAGAACAAGGACCAGGCCTGAGACCCCAACACTGCCTTGCCCCCGAGCCTCCTGCCTGCTAGCGGACAGAAACATAAGGAGTGCACTGGAACACAAAAGAAACAAGTTCACCATGACTTTGCAGACTAGCTGAGAATCTCCCTCCCAGTTTCCTCATTATCAGGAAGGACTCAGATCTTCCTAGGCACAAAATACTCAGATGCCTTTACTCTGGTGAAATCTCAAGGCAAGCACCTCCCTGGTAATTGCCAGCTCCTCAATTCAGGAAGAGATGCCTTTCTATGCTTGTCCTTAAAAGTCAAAACCCTGCCTAGCAAGACAGCCCTTTAACGCATGCCTTCTGCATTTCCCAACTTCCCTCATGGAAAACTAATAAATCAGAGATGATTTTCTGTGCATTGTGTGGTACACGCCGTTACATAAAGAACTTGTTATTTTTTTCTTTTTTTCTCATGGGTTGCAACATGTCATTTGCCTCCCTCTGGTCTCATTGTTATTTTCTCATTCTCTCCTCCCATATTTTGTAAGAGTGCATTAATTTATTGCCATTTTCATTTTTTAAAACATCTTCCTCCTACCTCAACAAGCATTTTTGCCCAAAGCGAGTATTATCAGCTTCCCTCCAGTTCTCCTTGTGTTCGTCTGTCAAGTGTTCTTATTCATTCCATTTGTGAAAAAAAGAACTCTCTGGGCCAGCACAAAGCATCTGCTGCTTCCATCCAGGCAAAGAAAGACGGTGGCGTGGGGTTTTTATTTACTGAAGGCTCGGACAAATGCAGACCTAAGTGTGCATTCCTGGTGCTCCTGGCTTTGTAGTTGTTACAGATGTTGTTGTCCTGCTAGGAGCAGAAGCCCCTCACAGAATGCAGAAATCAATGCCTGCGTCTCAGCCTTGCTCTTAAGGGTTAGTAAATGAAGAGGGTGTTTTAGAAGCACTATGAACTCACCCTGAAGTTCTCAAGTAATCAGGAACTGCCACTCTCCTCTTCTCTTCTACAAAGGAAATGCAAATACATGAGGTAAGAAGAAGACATCTAAATAATAAAAGCCCCAAGTGGAAACTATTGGTAAAAATTAGGAAAAAGTCATTAAAGTTAGGTAGAGGCAAAAGAGAATGGCAATTTCAAGAACTGAAATGCACCTTTGGGGAATTCACGAGGGACTGGAATCTGCTTTGCCACACTGCTTAGGGGCGGAGGATGTGAAACAGGCAGGGGCCAGGCAGCGGAAGGAGGACTGTGGCTAAGGCCATCCCAAGCAAGCTCTGGCTGGTGTGCAATTCTCCAAATTGGGGAGGTTGTTCTAGACAAACCCTTGGATGTTTTTGAATATTTACCCTCAGCTTTGCTGAGCTGAGCAGATTAAATAGAAGTTAAATAGAAGCACTTTGCATCTCAAGCATTCACGTTCTCCCAAGTGTCTGAGACCATCCTGAAGATTGAGGAAGGCAGATCTACAGAACCAGAAATTGAAAATACTCCTTTTTATATTAAGAAATCTACCTGAATTACCAGGTACCTCTTGAGAGTCACTTTTTCTAGGTTGAGTACAGTGTTCTCACTCGACTGGGTTACGTCCTGCTTTAGATTGGTTCTGTTCACTCCATATAGCAGAAATTTCAAAAAAAAATTGAAGCATGTATGTATATGTTGCTTTCTTTAAAAAAATATTTTCACATGTATTGACTCTTTTGAGTTTTTCCACAACCGTGAAAGGCAGGCTTCATTTCGCAGGATCAACAAGGTAAATAATCAGCTTAAAATCATACAAGTGCTAAGTAGAAGACAACTTCAGTCCACACCTCTAATCTTTAAATCCTGGATTCTTCCATGACTCTACACTTTTTATCTGTAGACAAAATAGGAGGAGCACAGACCAACAAGAGTAATATCGAAGGAGATCAATAAGATATAGCTGCAGGATCGACATTGCTCATTGTAAATGTTAAGAATTATCCAACAGTGACTCACCTGATGTGGTTATTGTGGATATATTCATGATGAGCAGGAACACCACAAAATCAATTAAACCAGTCAATATCTGGTTGAGAATTCTCCCTGCAGAGGAATGGGCCCTTGCTGGGCTAGTCATTGTGTTCAATTCTGTTCCTAATGCTAATTTCATCTCAACTATACCACTCTTTCTTATCTTTTAGTAGTTTCACTCCTGGGAATCTCTTCACAGGACATAATTTAAAGGAAAGGAAAAGCTACACACATGAAGTTATAGCAGCATTACCTGTAGCAACAAAATATCAGAAGGATTTAATGTCCGATTATGTGGGAATAGCTAAGTTTGGTAGATCAATTTGATAGAATATTATGTGGCCATAAAACAATGATTATAAGGATTATATAGCAAAATAGAAAATACCATAGTATTAAACACAAAAGAAGAATAAAAATGTGCTGGCTATAGTTTGCTGAAAATATAGTTTTGTATGAACAAGGGTTGAAAAAATTAGAGCAGTGGGCTATGCATGAATCTTTAAGAATGATTATTTTACATTTTCTTATGGCAAATAAAAATCAAATAAGAAATAATAATAATGAAAAAACTGTTGCTCAACATTAATAAAGCTGCTGTGTGGGTGTCTGTGTGTTGTTTAATGATTCATTGCATGGATTTAAAACCAAGAGTCCCTGGAGTTGACATTCAAAATTCTCACTGCTTGCTGGATAATTTTCACTAAGCCTTTTAACCTCTGTAGCTTGAATTCATTCCACTATAGGAAGGGCAATTTTTAGAGTAGGAGTCCAATGCTTCTTGAGGGAATGAATAAATAGACAATGGGAAAAGGTCTCATCGCTGTAGTAAAGGTTCTGCTTCCAATGGATTCAAGAAGCTGTTTTGTCCTATTGTCAAGATGAGGGAGGTCAGCTGGGCTGTTCTTCATGCTGGTGTTTGTGATTGCGTCTTCCACAGTGGAAGAGTGTGTGTGATACGTACATTTAAAAGCACACCTAACATTGGATAAAACAATGAGCGCATAAATAGTTCCTGGGGGACAATGAAGGGCAGAATGTGACTCCGTTTCCCAAGTCTCCATTCTGCCTACACAATCAATCACCTCTCAGGTCTCTTTGATCCAGGGCTCAAAGGAAGGAGACTTGATGTTCTTCCCTAACCCAGAAGGGAGAGACCATGGGTTTCAGAGAGTGCTGACTTTTTAGTACTAAATCCCCAGATGTAGTAGTTCAAGAAAATGGTGAGAACAAAATCGATCTCTTGTCTTTAAAGTGATAAAAGTTTCAATGATAGTCATTCATTTCTGTATTCGTCCATTTTCATACTGCCATAAAGAACTTCCCGAGACTGGGTAATTTATAAAGGAAAGAGGTTTAATTGACTCAAAATTCAGCATGGCTGGGGAGGCCTCAGGAAACTTACAATGGTGGAAGGCAAAGGGGAAGCAAAGCGCCTTCTTCACAAGGCGGCAAGAAGGAGAAGCGCTGTGTGAAGGGGGAAGAGCCCCTTAGAAAACCACCAAATCTTATCAGAACTCACTATCATGAGAACAGCATTGGGGAAACTGCCCCCATGATTCAATTACCTCCACCTGGTCTTTCACTTGACACATGGAGATTATGGAGATTATGAGGATTATAATTCAAGGTAAGATTTGGGTGAGGACACAAAGCCTAACCATATCAATTTCCTTCTCATCTTAAAATCATCTGATCACATTATGTCATAGGTCATACTTGCCTTTTTATCACCAATATCAGGTGCATACCCTAGCACAGTGCTGGGCACACAGTAGGTAAATAAAGAGCAGATGAATCCTGCATCAGCAGCAAGGAGACCTGGGCAACCATCAACAGCCTGTGTGCCCAGCCCTACTTGAGGGCCTACTCTCAGGCTCATTAATTATGTTTTTTTCTTAAAGAAATGATTTTATTTTGAATAGGTAAATATATGCACACAGTACCAAATGTTTAAGAGAATAGTATAGAGCAGAAAAGTAAACCTTCTTCCCATTTTTTTTCCACTAAGTCGCCTGGATACCTTTCCAGTGATAGCTCTGCAGTGACAAGCACATATGTACATAAATTTTTTTTTAGCAACTGTAAAGCATTCCATACTGTGAATGTACAGTAATTTATTTAACCAGCCTCCAATTTATGCAAATGAAAATGTCAGTTGTTTCTCATTTTTGTCCTTACAAACAATGCTACAAATGCACACCTGCAATTCTGCACACACGTACCACTGCAGTTTAAGTTTCTAGACACAGAATGGCTAAAAGGATGAATGGGACAATGCACATGGGGGCTAACTAGACATCTATTGTCCCATTTGGGATCAGGAAATATTTATAAATTGACTGATGGAAATTTTTAAATTTATGATGCCTTCCTATCCAAAAGCTTAACGTGTCTTTCCATGTATTCAATTCTTGTCTCATGTCCTTCATCTTAAAATTTCCTTCATCTAAGGCTTATGCATTTCTTATATAAATGTATTCTTAGCCATTTTCTCTTGCTTTATGTTGCTACTGAAAATGGGGTCTTTTCTTATACTCGATCTTCAATAGTCTGCACATATGAAGGCTGTTGATTTTGGTTGTGTTGATTTTGATTGTGTTAATTGTGTGAAAGTTTTTCTACTGATTCTCTTAGGTTTTCAAGCTTACAATAACATCATCTGTGAATATTAAAGCTTTATTTTTTCTTTTCCAAATTGTAACCCTTCTATATTTTTCTTGCCTAACTAAATTAGCCAATATCTCCAGTAAAATATTTTCAGTGGTATTAAGGGTGTCTTTGTCATGTTCCCAACTCTTAGTGGTAATGTTATTTTCAATTTCCTTAATCTAGGAGTCTGGCAATAGAATATTTCATGATTTTCTGATTTACTGATATCTGGAAGTAAACACATATGCAATTCTAAAGCATGGCTTTATTATAAATGTTTTGTATAATGTAAGTAATTGTACAATTAATCATCCTGTAACAGAAAGATGAGATGAATAAACCTGATACATTTTTCTATCATTCATACTTCAAAGGACAAAAAATCATCAAGGTGCACCATGGCTTGGATATCAGCTTTTATTTTCTACAACAAAAAGTAACCTTAATGAAGCAATAAATTATATGACAAAATTCAAAGATCAGATAAGGTGAAGATATTAAAAATAAAAGTATTGAATTACGTATACAAGAAGGCCTTGACCAGTAAATGCATGGTTGCTTTTCTCCACAACACAGAATTCACAATACTGGAACACTTCTGAAAAACACCAATTGGTTGAGGATCTTCACGAAAATCTGCCCAGTGTCAGGCTGTGAGTGGTTGTTCCTGGGATGACTGGGGAATGGTTAGGTTAGGATGATGGTGGGGTGAATATGTTTGTTGAAGCCTGTCTGAGCCTAGACTTCACAGTGAGGCTCCCCTGGCAGTGTGGGAAGCCTCATTTGCCCCAGGCTCAGTTTCTTTGACTCCCCAGCCAAGATTTCCACAGTGCCCATGTGTTCTTAACCAGGTGAACGAGTAAGTTCCATGGTTCAAAATCTCAAAAGGACATTAAAGGAACTTTAGGAAGAGTGCTGGTTAAGAGCATGCTGCCTGTCTGTGACTGTTAGGGTCACTATTACTCCCCATTTTACCAGCTCTGTGCCTTAGAAAAAGGGAATTAGTCCTTTTAAGGCTCAGTTGCATCATCTACAAACACCATCCTTATAAGGTTGATATAGGGATTATAGGATATGACTATAAAGGGCTTAGCATGGTAAGGGCTTAGCATGGTACCAACCCTTACATGTTTCTGGGGTGGAGGAAACCAGCCTTACTGAGGGGAAAGATAAGTTCCCAATATTACACACTAATTTGGAGAAGGATCAATTCAGTTTTGAAATTTCAGAAAGTTGGCCGGGTGCAGTGGCTCATGCCTATAATCTCAGCACTTTAGGAGGCCAAGGTGGGTGGATCGCCTGAGGTCAGGAGTTTGAGATTCTCCTGGCCAACATGGTGAAACCCTGTCTCTACTCAAAATACAAAAATCAGCCGGGCCTGGTGACGAGCGCCTGTAATCCCAGCTACTTGGGAGGCTGAGGCAGGAGAATAGCTTGAACCCAGGAGGTGGAGGTTGCAGTGAGCCGAGATTGTGGGGCCACTGCACTCCAACTTGGGTGACAGAGTGAGACTCCATCTCAAAAAAAGCAAGAAAGCAAGAAAGCAAGCAAGAAAGAAAGAAAGAAAGTTGGATGGAACTGGGACTGTTGTGACAGACAGCATGTCCTAACTCAGGCCAGTGAAAGAAAAATGGGTGACCATTTGAAAGCCAGCATTCCAGCAAGGCAAACAGTATAATACTATACATTCTCCCACACCACATCCCAGTCACATCAGATTCTAACTCATCATTTTCAATATGTGCTTTTGCTTATGATCTTGGCTATCTCCAATATAAATTTTTATTGTTGTTGTTTTGATGCTTTTAAATCTAAGCCTTAACTTCTCTTGGATATTTTTATGTTCCCCTGACAAAAACTGCTCTATAGTATGATTGAGGATACAAATCATGTGTCTCCCAGGGTCAAAGTAGCTTAAGACACTGGGGTTGTCCTGAGGAGGTGGTGTAGCCAGAGGAAGCACTCTGGCCCTTAGCAGGCTTTCTGAATGACACTCTAAGACCAAGTCAAGACAACAGATGAGTTACAGTACATGGTTTAAACATTACTCACCTGCCCAAATACTTCAAAATTTGCAGCAGGGAAATGAACACACTATCTACTAGAGGTACCAAAGAACCCTTATTTGGGGTTCAAATAATTCAAGGCAGTTATTAACTTGCAGAATTTTCAAATACATCATGACCTCACAGAATTATTTCATGATGGTGTCTGTGTAATACAAAACACTTGGGCTAGTGACGGTTAAGATGTCTTGTGTCTGGGAGGCTTTTTAAAAAGACATATGTCGAAGTAGGAATTTGCTACTGGCAATGTGGCCAATCCTGACTCTTCCCAAGTTTTGCTTCACTGGAATTAATTCAAGGACTCCAAGTGCCATGCGACCAGTTCATAATTTTCTTTAGACACAATTATAAATAATTGAGGAATTTGGTTCATCATTGAAAAGAGAAGTCCAGGAACAAGCTAATTATACTTATTATTAAAATATGTAGAACGTATTTCACTCAAGATGAAGCCATAGGGAACACAATCAGCATATTCACATATTGTGTTTTTGGTTTGTTTCCTGGACCCCAGCCAACTGCTGGCTTCAGCAGGGCCATCTCCTTGACTGAGGACAGAAGTGTGGCACAGCATGGAAGGCTGAGCAAAGCACCAGATGCCTTCTGGAAATGCCAGTGTGACTTCAGGAAATAACAAAAATGGTCTCATATCCATGGATCCTAGTGAAGGCAGGAACATCACTGTCCCTAATCATATATATGAGAACAGAAGCACAGACAGAACCACCACTGGATTAAATTTACCGATCTGTGGCAGGTAGTTATTAAGCTCAACACTCTGCAAAACTGTGAGTGTGGTTTCTACAGTGATGTAAATCAGAGTTTGGACTTGCACTTCCTCAGAGAATGCAGTGCTGTACAATACTAGATCTGTGGAATATGAATAGGAGTTACATGAAAAAAATTCAAGATCCATTAAGCTTGGAAAGTTTGAGGTTAGATAAAATCAAGTGAGTTTACTTACTATAAGTTCTCTCAGACTAATATGCTAATGCGCGTTGTGGTTCTCCAAGCAGATATTATGGTATGTTGTATTTATCAAAGGTACTTGACCGGAAAGGGGACTCCTTTGTTTAGAGCATCTCTTGGGGCCACCTTCCTCAGTGCACTTTGGGAAGTGCTGCCTAATTGAAATCAGCAGCTGGGTCAAAGAAGCAGCCCAGCAGGAGCCTGAAATGCCCTTGCATTATTGAGATTCTCCTGGCCAACATGAGAGTACTGCACTGATATACTAAGTACTACATTGCCTATATAAGTACTCAGTACTTATAGTACTGAGTACTAACTGCCCTGTGTCACTGAGTTCTGTGCTGTCCTACTGAGTACTACACTGTGTTACTGAGCACTCCACTGCCTTACTGAGCACTGCACTGCGTTACTGAGTTTTGCACTGCCTGAGTACTGTACTGCCTTACTGAGTACTGTACTATATTACTGAGTACTGCACTGTTACTGAGTACTGCACTGCGTTACTGAGTACTGCACTGCCTTACTGAGTACTGTACTGTATTACTGAGTACTTCACTGTGTTACAGAGTACTGCACTGTATTACTGAGTATTGCACTGCCTTACTGAGTACTGCACTGTATTACTGAGTATTGCACTGCCTTACTGAGTACGGCACTGTATTCCTGAGTACTGCACTGCCTTACTGAGTACTGCACTCCCTGAGTACTGTATTGTATTACTGAATACTTCACTGCCTTACTGAGTATTGTACCGTATTAATGAGTACTGCACTGTGTGACTGAGTACTGCACTATTACTGAGTATTGCACTGCCTTACTGAGTACTGCACTGCTTTCCTAAATGGTGCACTGCCTGGCATTGAGTGAAACAGGTTCCACGGGAAAACAGAACGGGCTCAAACATTTTATACAGGTTTCCCCTGATCCATCCACAGCCCCACTGTGAGTAAATTTCATAAATCTCCTGATGAAACACAGCCTCTCAGGGATCCTTTCCTCAGGTGCAATCATGGCCACAAAGGGAAGATTGAAAGGTGGCATACCACTGACAGGCTGTTGTCTTACCAAAATATCTTTTGGAAGTTGCATATTAATTTTTCTAAGATAATATTAGATCACAGGAGAAGTAAGGTGAAAAGCTGTTAATTCCAGACTCTGAGGTTAATTAGCTCTCTTAGATGGTGCATCTGTAGGAACATGTAACAGGTATGATGACAGAGTCTTATGCTTGGTTTCCTTTTTATAGAATCTTGAATCAGGAAATATTTTAGTTGCAGCAGAAGACAAATGCTACAGGGAAAAGAGACATTTTTCCAGAATTCACCCCAACTTCTCTCTAATGGGGGCTGAGATGAAAATATTCTCAAATCCTGTGCAAGACATTCCCATGAATGACATGGAAGAGAAATTTTTGAGTGACATTTGGAAGGAAATTCAGCAAATCCGTCTCTCTCTCCATATTCCAATTTGCAGACTCCTCAGTTTCAGACTCATGAGAATGAACATGAGCCACCTTTCCACTGAAAGACCTCAAGGCTCTGTATCTCCATAATTAATTCAGGCACATTAGTTATGCAGGGGGAGGGGATAGCAGCCCCCCGGGTCCAAACTGTTGACATGGTGGCCCACCTCCCCCCCATCCCGTCTCTCCTCAGGCTTATGCTTCCCGGACACCAGCTGTCATGCAGGAAGCTGCAGCTTCTCTTTCCCCCGCCTCCTTTGCCGGCTGGAGCTGCAGGATCATGGCCTGCAGAGTTTCCTTCACCATCTGGAGCTCCCTCTTGAGAGACTGTGGGCACGTTGTTAAGGAGCACATTCGAAGGTGATGGTGGCCCTCTGCAGCCTCCAAGGGATTGAAGAGCACGTGAGCCTACTGGAAGCAGATGGGCACTGCCACCTAATTGCAGTTTCAAGTTCTTTCAAATTGGATGAATTAAATATTAATATAAATTTTATACTTTTTCTTTTAAGAATGACTGCAATTTCTACAATGCCTGAGGTATTGACCATCTCAAGTCAGGTCTTAGAAAGGAAATGGAAGAAACAGCTCTTAGCCGAGACAGATGGCCAACTTAGATGCTCAATGATATGCAGTTGGCGTGACCATAACTACAGCTAAGCCCCAAGTTGGGGCGGGGCAACTGTCAGATGCAAATACTCTTGACAGTGGAAAGGGTAGAATGCTTGAAATCAAAATCTCGTCGAGAAATACAGGATTTGGGGTCACCATAAGTCGGGAGAGGCATACTGGACCAGACTCAGTTATTAACACGGTCTCTGTTCACCATTAACCAGTCTTGTCACCCTATGCAAACCAGTTAAAGCCTCAGTTTTCTCTTAAGATGATGACTTTGAAACCCCTCCAGGTCTAACCTGCTGTTACCTGTTAGTATATTCCCAGTGACTAGGAAGGGCACTCAAGACTAGATAGAGTCCATCAAAGGGCAGAGAGTTTGCTTTCTCCGGTTTGGTTGGTTGGTTCTTTTTTTTTCTTAAGCTGTTGGGCTCTTCGTTTTCTAACCTATAAAGTTATTTCTCACATGGAGAAAACAATCATAGAGAACTTAGCAAACAGTAATAGATAAGGCTGTAGTTCTCTTAAGAAGTGGGTTCTCGTCCGGGTGTTCAAGCAGGGGAATGTTTAACCAACAGTGGTTTTTCTGTCCATACATCATCCAGTTCATCCTTTCCCTTTTTACTTGTAGTCAGAACAACTCTAAGGCAAATGCAGGGTGAGAGTTGGGTTTAACAAGCAAACTGATCCATTTTCATCCAACAGGGACCAAGGGGGAAAGTAGAAATATGTTGACACCACCTAAATATGCTGAAGTCATCACATGAAGCCAGACCACTCCAATAGTACTAGATCAGACACGGAGGGAATGGAGAGCTTTGGGAAAGGGAGTCTGACTATTTACAGACCACCTACACTACCACGTGGTTCTCCCAAAGTGCAATGTCAATGCAACGACAACAGAAAAAGACACCCTTACAAACCACTGTGGAAAGCATTCCCTTTCTTTTTCTTCCTTTTTTTTTTTTTTTTTCTTTTTTGAGACAGAGTTTTGCACTTGTAGCCCAGGCTGAGTGCAATGGTGTGATCTCGGCTCACTGCAACCTCCATCTCCGGGGTTCAAGTGATTCTCCTGCCTCAGCCTCCCAAGTAGCTGAGATTATAGATGTCTGCCACCATGCTAATTTTTGTATTTTTAGTAGAAATGGGGTTTCACCAGGTTGACCACGCTGGTCTCGAATCCCTGACTTCAGGCAATCTGCCTGCCTCAGCTTCCCAAAGTGCTGGGATTACAGGCATGAGCCACCATGCCCGGCCTCCTTTCCTTTTTCAACAAGGAACTTCAGAGGATCCTGGGAATTATGCAAACGAATCTCTTCTAAGCAAATGTGCCGAACCACCCTGAAAAGTTCTGGCAGTTTTTCACCTTCTTGAAGCTTCACTAGACTCTATCATTTGTGTAATTTACATGCATTTACTACTAGGATTCTCTCCTTGCATTTGAACTTGAGGAAAATGGGAGGTGGGTAGGAGGGAGCCCAAGGGAGGAAAGAATCCAATATTTGCCTTTCTTTTTCTTTTTCTTTCTTTTTTTTTTTTTAAAGAGGCTTTGGTTGTTTCCATTTCTTGCATAGCTCTGCTAATCTTTAGTGAAAACATATACGACTTCATACAAGCAAAAGCGTAAGTGGTCCCAGACTGAATACCAAACTGGAATTTAATCACAAAGTTATGCTACAACTATGAAGAGCAGGCACGGAACTTAAGCAGTTTATGAATCCTGACAAACTCCTGAGATTTAATTACCTTTGACATGTAGCCTGGGACTACATGCCGCTATTTGTAATGTGCTAAATGATGACAAAGGTTTTTAGAGAGAGAACGTGAATCAAAATGTGATGTTTTTTTAAAAACTCATAAAACTTCTGGCACTGGCAGAACACACTGAAAAGGTTAAAAGTAAGGAGTGAGAAGTTTCAAAAGCAAAAGACGAAGTTAGTCTATAACTAAATTAACACATCAGCCCCTCATACAACAATTACTAACACAGATAGGGGTCAGAAAACCAGCATTTGAGGAGGTAACTCCCTAGCTATGGTGAGCTCGGCAAATCATTGAATGCTTAATTATTCTACTTGTAAAATGCTGAATCTCGTACCTTCCTTACAGGGTTAGGGTTCAAAGAAATATTTTTTCCTTGTGAGAGTATAGTGTCTTCTTTTTTTTTTGAGACAGAGTCTCACTCTGTGGCCCAGACTGGAGTGCAGTGGTGCGATCTCGGCTCACTGCAAGCTCCGCCTCTCGGATTCACGCCATTCTGCCTCAGCCTCCGGAGTAGTTGGGACTACAGGCGCCCGCCACCTCGCCCGGCTAATTTTTTTTTGTATTTTTAGTAGAGACGGGGTTTCACCGTGTTAGCCAGGATGGTCTCGATCTCCTGACCTCATGATCCGCCCGTCTCGGCCTCCCAAAGTGCTGGGATTACAGGCTTGAGCCACCGCGGCCCAGCCTAGAGAGTATAGTGTCTTTTGTGAGTCGTCATGAGATTTAAAGTTTATTTCTTAATATAACAGATGTAACAAATACCTTAGGCTCTGTCCAAGCAGGGTTGGACATCAGAAATCCTAGAAACCTCATTTAATGAGCCTGTGGGGGTAAAAATCATTAAAATAATAATTAAAATCATATTTTATTTGCAAAGTACTTCTCTCTAACCAACCTGCCTCTATGATCCCTTACAAAGTGTGAGTTACAAAGCATTTTGGATGTACTGGAATGGAAGAGTGCCCAGGGAAAAATGCACAATGGGGTGGGCGAAAGCACATTCGAGAATAATTTGTATGGAATGATCCTAATTTTGCAAACAAAGACTATTGAGATAAGCCATTTATAGGTCTAGAAAAGGGCTTCAGGAGGACAAAGTAGTGATCTCCAGGTAGAGGCAATGGGAGGGAAACAGCTTTTTTATTTTCCATACTTCTGTGATATTCACAATGGAAATGCATTGCTTTCATATTTAAATCAATATGTTTATAAAATAAACCACTGGAAACATTTCCCTGTTAAGCAGTTGGGAGAAATGAAAGTGCAGAGAGAGATCCTCATTCTTTCTTTCATTCATTCAAACATTCAAATGTTTCCTGAGTTTCCACTGTGTGTTAACAAATGTTATGGACACAGCAGTACAGGAGTGAATCAAAGTCACTGCTATCATGGATGGCATAAATACCTACGAGAGCAGCAGACAGTAAACAGGCTCCATGTTGATAGTATGTCCAGCTGTGCTGTGTTCACAGTAAGATGGGAGGAGCTGTGGGAGGACCTGGAGCAGAGGGGTGACATGTCAGTTTGGCTGCTGTGCTGAAAATGGATTAAAGGGGGTAAGGGTAGAAGCAGAGAGTGACCAATTAGGAGACCACTGCAATCGTTCAGGCAAGAAACAATCATGGCTTGACCAGGGTAGTGGCAGTGGAGGTAGGAGAGGTGGCTAGATTCTGGATGTGTTTTGCAGATACAATCAAGAGCATATGGTGACAGACTGGATGTGGGACATGGAAAATGGAAAAGCCATCAAGAAGGACTCCCTGATTTTTTATCTGAGCAAATAATTAGAAAAACACAAAACACATCTGTATTTTATTAAGAAGGAGAGGACTAGGAATGAGCGTTTGATGTTTTTGGTAGAGGAGGGAAGGAATTGGATTTTAGACAGGATAAGTTGGACAAGCTTATTAGCCAAGAGAAGATGCTAAGTAGAAAATAGATAAAAGTCTGGCATTCATACTGAACCATATATTTTTTAAAAATATTTTGCAACATTTTCTCACTGACTTACAAAAAATAAGCTATCTCATTTGATACATCTAAGCAAGATCTTAAGGCTAAGTAGTAGCTATAATCAGATTTTCTGATCACGAATCCAATAAGCTCATAGTTGAAGCCCATTGAGACACTTGACCTTGACCTTAATTTTTGTCAAAGAACTGAAAAACAATTGGAATTTTAGGCAAATTGAAATTTTAGGAAAATTCCAAAACTATTGAAATTTTAGGCAAATCCCAAAACTAGAATAGAGGTGCTAACTGCACCTAACTGCAAGAATAGGCCTCAAAAAGCAGAATAATTCTTATGAGCCCTGTGCCTTAGGGACCTGAGTTGCTAAGTATCTGCCCCCCATAACAGATATGTCACCAAGTACCTGTGGTATCTAAGAAAATTAGCAGATTCTTTATAACAACGTCACAGGGATGAACATCCTAACATCTTTAAAACACCTTTGGAACCCAAGCCCATTCTTTACCTCCCTGGAATAGACTATCCACATGGCAGGTAAGTATGTAACTTGTTAAAAATGTCTGTGTTTGCAATTAGCAAAGGAGTAAGACAGCAGGACACCTGCATTCAGGAATAGATGATAAGGCAATATTGTGATTTGGGGCACCATTTGCAAAAGATTCTGGAATTCTTTAGCTGGAGTCTTCTGTTTTTATAAGAAAACAATTGAGTGTCTTACTGTCAATGAAATGTCCAAGTGAGCATTTCAATGGCTCAGTCAAACTTCGGTCTTCGGTTCATCTGACCTAGTTTGATTCAAAAAGCAACAATAGTACAAGTTGAGCATCCCAAATCCCCAAATCCAAAATTTGAAATACTCCAAAATCCAAAACCTTCTGAGCACCGACGTGATGTTCAAAGGAAATGCTCATTGGAACATTTCAGATTTTGGATTTTTGGATTTGGTGTGCTCAACCAGTAAGTATAATGCAAATATTCCATCATCTGAAAAAATCAGAACTTCAAAACACTTCTAGTCCCAAGCATTTTGGATAAGGGACCCTCTTATCATTTGAAAGTGCTGCTCCTATGCTACATTATTTCTTCTTACCACCATTCCTTCCTGGGTAGCCACTACAGCCCATAGTGCTGGAGAATTTAGTACTGGAGATCCTCATGGAAAAGCCATGAGGATCGCAGTCTTTTAAGAAAAAGAGGAAAACCTTGACTATACCCAAGACTTGATTCAAAGAATTTGATACTTGTACACGGAAACTCTGTGTTGCCTACCTGGTGCCAAGCCCACCTCGTGCTTAGCCAGAAGCAGGACAGCCCTGTGTCTACACCCTTGCCCTTCCCCACTCACTGTAGGGCTCCAACTCTTCCTTGTCCCATTTCAAAGCCAAGTGAGAGCCTAAGGAAAGAACTGTGACTACTATATCTGCACCAGCCCACCACTCACAAAGCTTTAGATACTGCCATCTTAGGCTCTGGGTTTTCTTTCTTTTCCTTTCCTTCTTTCCTTTCCTTCTCTTCTTCCCTTTTTCTCCCTTCCCTTCTTTCCCTTTTCCCTTCCCTTCCCTTCTCCTTTCCCTTGTCTCTTCTCCCTTCCCTTCTCCTCCCTTCCTTCTCCTTTCCCTCTCCCTTCTCTCCCCTTTTCTTTCCTCTTTTCCTTTTCCTTTCCTGTCCCTTCCTTCCCTCCCTCCTTTCTCTTTCTTTCTTTTCTTTCTTTCTTTCTCTTTCTTTCTTTTTCTTCCTTTCTTTTCTTTCTTCTTTCTTTTTCTTTCCTTCTCCTTCCTTCCTTCCTTCCTTCTCTTCCTTCCCTCCTTCCCTCCCTCCCTTCCTCCCTCCCTCCCTTCCTTCCTTCCTGTTCTCTCTCTCTCTTTCCCTCTTCTCCCCCTCTTTCCTTCCTTCCTTCCCACCCTCCTTCTTTGGCAGTGTCTTACTTTGTTGCTCAGGGTGGAGTGTAGTGGTGTGCAATCTCAGCTCACTGCGACCTCCACCTCCTGGGTTCAAGCAATTTTCATGCCTCTGGAGTAGCTGGGACTACAGGTGCGCACCATCACGCCCAGTTAATTTTTGTATTTTTAGTAGAGATAGGGTTTTGCCATGTTGCCTAGGCTGGTCTCGAACTCCTGGTCTCAAGCAATCCACCCATCTCAGCCTCCCAAAGTGCTGGGATTAAGGTGTAAGCCACCACACCCGGCCAGGCTCTGGATTTTTTTTTATCTATAAACTATGTGAGTGGAGCTCCATGATCCACATGATCCCTCTTCCAGCCCCTCAGCTCTAGAAGTGGAAAACATCTCCAAGGAGGCAGGACAATTTCCCATAATTCCTGTTACCTTGGTCTGTTCAAGCTAAAAATTTGAAAGTTGAACTAAACCAGGGTCCTACAGAGCTGTGGTGTTTGCGCACAAGCCTGGATGTATTTAGAGCATGCCGTCGAGCACCACCAAAACTAATCAATTGGGCACCATGCACTCCAAATAAGCAGAGAAATAGAATTCCACAAGGGCTTCCCAGACATGAATGTAAATACAACTGCAAATAGAACCAGAGTGTCTCTACCTCGCCTATGACTGAGGGGCAGGCAGAGCTACCCTGAGGGCTTTAAAATATGCCAAAAATGTACATATCACAAGTGTACTTCTTTTCCTTTGAAAGTGTGTTGTAGAAATTGAAGGAGGAAGAAAATGAGAAAATTCCTGCTTAAAAATCCACCTTAATTTGGAAGGTTTTTGGTTACAACATTTTGAGCATGGAGGAGACACTGCACACAATCAAAATGTTTTTCAAAACATAACTGCTAATTAGGACCCCAGACGACTGTGAAAATGCACTAGAGATTCACGCTACTGCTCCTGGAAGTCCCAGCTTGACTGGCTGTGAAGTCACACCTCCTGTCCCCTTCTCAGGCACTAGGCGTGAGCCACCTCTCCACCGCCAGCTCTCCCAATTAATGGTGCAGACTGTTTTCAGACACTCGCTGCCACAGTAGCTGACGGGTTTGTGTTGTTATTTGGTCATGCTACATGTAATTTGGTGAGCCTGTCAGGACGATGAAGAGGCATGGGCTATTTCCTCTCCCTCCTTGGATTTGTCAATCAGTGTCTTCTTGATAAAAGTAGGAGACACCCAGTAGGCTGCCCATAACACGGATATTAAATTAGGAGGCCACAAGGACCTATTTGGAAACTCAGTCCCACTGCCCACCCCAGCCTCTGTTGATGCCACACTAATAGTCCTTACGCACACATATGGTTTATGTAAAAACTAAGTGTTTTCCACACAAAGAATAAACATCCATGGTAGCATCTGTGGCTTGAGTCTTTCAGACGTGGACGTCCAATGTGGGCTTACATTCATCACATTCCAATGTGGACTTAGATTAATTGGGTACCCTCTACCTCACATGCACAGTAGGCTCTGGCAGCATGCTTAATGGAATCAAACAAAATACTGCACTCACTGTGCAATCCTTCTGTATCACTGACAACAAGCTGTTTCTTTCAGCCACACTCAGCACTGTATCTTTGATCAAACATGGACATATAAACCAGTCAGAGTTTGGCTGTAGGATTCTGGCAGCCTCTCTGAATCTCTAGAGAAGCTCTCATTTGAAACAACGGCTTTTGTTTGTGTAGGGGAGCCTCCGTAGAGCCTTGTAAACATGTCTTTCTATCTTACGGTGTAATGTTCCACTCAAATTTAAGTGCCTCTTTGTATGAATTCAAAGACACCTTCTGTGTATTTGTTCTCAATCAGTGACAGAACAAAAGACTGGAATTTGAAGAAAAGTCTGGATTGAACTCCATATCATTGTGTAGATTTTATTGGAGGGAGGGAGAGAGCTGACTTCAGTACCTAAACCAGTGCTTCTCTGCTTATCACAGCAGAGATCAGCGAAATTCTCAAAAAATGGAACATCAGTAAAATACTTTGATTATAGCTTAAAATTTTAAAGTAATTGTGTGTTCCATGGAACAGACCTGTCCATTTACGTATAGGCAATAGCTGCTTTCTGATGGGCCAAATAGGCCCATGGGACTTGTGGCTGGAAAGTTCTGCTACTCATCAGAAATGACCTTGTGCCAGCCAAGTCGTTCTTATTTTTCGACTGTCAAGTCTTGTTTTTTTTCAACTGTCAAGTAGGGATAATAATCCCTATTTATAGACGTTTCATCAGAATTAAATGACTTTTCATCTAAGCTATTGTGGAGCTACTGATTGATTCCTTTAAGTGTTTATTACAAAATAGTTGAATCAATCTACCTTGAAACTTTTTGTGCATAAATGGGATGTTCTTGGAGCTTGTGACTAACTTACTAAGAACTGCGAGACAAATGGACTTGGATAACACTTTTCTACCTAAAATCATGCACTTACCCATGGCTACGTTAAACGTACATTGTGAATATGGCCTTATTGAACCCCCATAAAAACCTTAGAGGTGTATGTTATCCTGACGTTACAGATGGGAACCTTAATGCTTAAAGAGGCATTATCACTTATCCATGATCCCACTGCTACTAAATCTGGCTTGGATCAGCTGTGGAAAAACTAAAAGGATCTTGTTTAAACACTGCTTAACCCCTTTTATTCTCAGGGGTCTTTGCTAGACCTGCCTCCCAGCTCTAGTAAAAATACGATCCAATTCCCCAGAATCAAACTAACCTTTTAGAAAATTTCACAACAAGAGACCAGCACAGAAACCTGACTGTAGCCCTTAGAACTGCTACCTGAAGACAGAGGTACCTCCTACTCAGGAACTGCCCATTTGGTGGGCTGGGGAACAGGAACTCCTTCACATCCACTGACTCTCTGCAGTGGGTTGCTCCTCTGTGCCCCATCATCTGCCCATTTGCTGGGAGCCATACCACCTTAGATGTGCTCAAAGATTTGTGACCCCATGAACATGGAATAAATAAAAACACCATCCTTATTCTATGTTTCTATGTTTCTTTGGGAAACTTTCTGATAATAGCTTAAATACAAGATTCTTAAGAGGCAGGAAATTATGAAGAACAGAGTATCTGCTTTTCAAAATTTACCTAAAGCAATGTGAAAATCGTTGCTGATTAAGTTGAATAAATTTTCTGCTCAGCTTAATAAACAAGGTCAAAAATATAAAGTTATAGCAAGGAAGGAAGCGTAGCATTGGATCTATCATTAAGTTGCAGATCTGACTATTTGTGACTAAGATTAATCCTTGGCCATTCAAAGCTACTTACACACACACACACACACACACACACACAGCCCATAAAGTATGGCAAAAACTGGAATTCTAAAAAGTAAGACAGCAATGACAAGCAAAGACCAAAATACCTAAATTTCTCACAAATGCATCTAATAAAAGACATTCTACTGAATAGAAAGATGAATAGGGAAGCGTTTTTGGCTACAGAAGTGTCAACTTGTGATTAAATAACTGAAAGGATATAGGGCTGCATATCCCTTCACCCACTGTGTACCCATTCGTTTGCTCTCAGCAGAACTAACCAGTGACAAACTGTGTCTACAGATCAAGATAGAACGGAGTGCTTCATATGGATGCATACCTAAGCCAGTATGTTCTCAAGCCATCTTGCTCACTAGCAGCTAGTTTTGAGGAAGGTGTTTATAGGTTAACACCAAGGATGTTAAGTCTGGTACAAGAAATTCTATCACTGGGAACCAGAAGGGACTAAACTGAGTTCAACCATGTGTACATGGTTAGAAGTTGAAAGGAAATAATCCAAAGTCCTGTTTGTTTTGTTACTTACTGCCCATTACTAGGTAGAGTTGCTAGATAAAGAAACTCAGAGATGGATTTAGGACACTTGGTATTGAAAAAGCTCATAGGAAAATGAGCCAGTCAACTGTTTTCTTCCACCAGGGCCACACAGAGCCAGCTTTACACCCACTGGAAACTGCATTTTGCTTTGGCTTCCTTGTGTACATGTCTGAACTTAATTGTTAGCGGTTGGGTTTAGCAATTAAAAATACTGAACTGCAGCCAGATGTGGTGGCTCAAGCCTGTAATCCCAGCACTTTGGGAGGCCAAGGCGGGCGGATGACTTGAGGTCAGGAGTTCTAGATTAGCCTGTCAAACATGGTGAAACCCCGTCTCTACTAAAAATACAAAAAAAATTAGCTGGGCATGCTGGTGGGCGCCTGTAATCCCGGCTACTCAGGAGGCTGAGGCAGGAGAATCGCTTGAACCCAGGAGGTGGAGGTTGCAGTGAGCTGAGATCACACCATTGCACTCCAGCCTGGGCATCAAAAGCGAGACTCTATCTCAAAAAAAAAAAAAAAAAATACTGAATTGCTTACTGAAAACTAGAGAGAAAATGTTTCATACCTGATAATCTCAGAGATCTGAGGTGCTCTGCACTATAAATAACAGCAGCATCTATTTGTTGCCATCTTCTGAGGCATAACTACCCTTTAAAGACGTTCTTTTATAAAATAACTTTGTCTTGCTTAATCTGCAAGATGAAAAGGATATGAATGAGATCTTCATCGTGACTGTGGATTGCTGTGTGAAGTTGCTCTTCCAAGTACAATAGCTTCTTGCCTATGTCTTCACACTTTTCTTCAAGTTCTGCAGAAAGGATGTAAGATTCCTGCCAAGAGGGGTGGGGGGAACAAGATCACTGGTTACAGCCGTGAACACAGACAGCACACAAAGGGAAGCTTCCTGGAAAGAGCTCTCCCAGTTTCTGCACCTCAGTCAGAATTGTGCTAGGGCCTGTGTCTCCCCCGGGGATCAAACTTGAGAAGTTGTGAACTGATTTCAAGTTATAACCAAAGAATGAGCTTTGTCTACATAGTTCCACAGGCTACCTCCCTTGTCTGGTCATTTCAAAGTGCTGCTTCCAGTATGTCAAGTCCCAAAGCGGATTTATCAAACAGAAACTCTGAATCTTCCAGCTGTATCAATGGGCAAATTCAAAATTTAATAGGGATTCTAAAAAGAGTGGGGAGAGGGGTCACAGGAGCAACTAGGCTAAACTGTAAGGACAAAGGGAATATTCCTTTAAGGACACAGGAATTGACTAGGGCACTGAACATTTGTTTACACACTGACCACAGTCCCTGAATGCTAGAATGTAAGTGCCATGAGGTGTATATTGCACATACAGCTGCTGCTACCACCACCATACACGGGAGCTTAAGCCCCATAAGAGCAGGATGATGATGTCTTGCTTGCTGCTGGTCCTAGAGTCCCTGGCATAGTATCTGGCACATGACAGGCAGGTAGTATTGATTGATTTAAGGAATGAACAGTTGAGTCTTAGAGCTCCTTCCTTCTCTCATGTTTTCCCTTCAAACTTATTTCTATGAGCCAGAAAAGGGCCTTCTTTATGTCACTTTCCTGCACAAAACCACCACAGAGCAGAGTCTAAACTCTGCCTTCATATGACCTGGCACAAAGCCCATGGTTCAGCTGTATCCCCTCTACTCCCCTAAAGGCAAGCTAAGCTTTGCCAGCCAGACTAACCTGGTTGCCTTCTCTCATGCTGTTCTTTTTGCCCATGCACTCTTTCCCATTCTTCTCTGAAACCCAACCTTTCCTTCAAAGGCCCCAAATAATAATTTCACCTTGTAGGGCAATCATTCTCATAAGTGCTGTGTCCACTCAAGTGAGGTAAGCTCCCTGTGGGTAAGGGCCACGGGTTCACCATTCATCCCAGGGCCCCAAGTTGAATGCTGGGCATGTAGAAGGCCACAGACTTGTAAAGGAAAACAATAAACAAGGTTAAGAAAATGAGAACAGAAGACAGAGATTCTTAGAATAAAGCAGGGGGAGAAGCAAGAAATGAGCTCAGAAATAAAACTTAAATGTAAAGGTAATATTTCCTCAACTAAGAGTGAAAAGCTTAGAAGATACACTAAAAAATTTTTGCAGGTCAGACGCAGTGGCTCGTAGCTGTAATCCCAGCACTTTGGGAGGCTGAGGTGGGTGAATCATGAGGTCAGGAGTTTGAGACCAGCCTGGCCAACATGGTGAAACTCCCATCTCTACTAAAAATACAAAAATTAGCTGGGCATGGTGGTGGGTGCCTGTAATCCTAGCTACTCAAGAGGCTGAGGCAGAAGAATCGCTTAACCCCAGGAGGCGGAGATTGCAGTGAGCTGAGATCGCACCACTGCACTCCAGCCTGCACAACAGAGCAAGATTCTGTCTCAAAAAAACAAAAATGCATAAGGTAAACTATTAAGATATGTATTCAGCTTAAACTACAAGGTTACTATAAAAGCTACAGTGAATACCAGACAAGAATAACAAAATGCCCAGGTGTGCGATAATAGTCCCTGTTAAAAGGTCTTTGGAGATTATGCGTTATATAATATTATAATCAGGATACACAAATAACAATTAAATTCAGGTATATAATTTGACTTTTGCTATATTAGCTTTAAAATTTACATGCCAATGGCCAACTACATTAGAATAAAATAGTGCTAATGGGAACTGCAAATAACTATTGTAAATATTGGAGAAGTCTAGTATATTGAAGAATGAGCTACAAGCTACAGAATGAGCTATATACATTTACTGCAAGTAAGTGTACATAGAAAAGAAATCTAGTGGCAATAACATACAATTGTGGGGACATATGGACACAATTAAAGGAACTTTAATGTGAAGCACCCAGGAAGGTTTACTTGAAATTGACCATAACAGTGGTGAGAACACAGCAAATATATAAAAATCAAAGATACACATATATATATATATATTTTTTTTTTTTTTTCCTGATCCCAAAATAAAATTATCAGTCAAAGATGTGAAATTGAGGGTAGATTACACGGAAGTGTAGGAACTGGATATGAGTAACACCGTCATCACATATGAAATAAATGAGACACCAAGAAAAAGAACATCTGGGAAAAAATGATTGACAGTCATGAAGCCACAAATCATACAGGAAGGAGAAAAATACAGTGTTAGCAGGAAAATATATATGACTGAAAACACACTTAAAGAGAGAAAAAGCATAGACTCAGAACAGAAAACCAAGGAATTTAAAACACCCTTAAATGAAATCAAATGACTCAATCTTCATCTTACGGCTACAACAAATATGAAATCAAAGCTAAATTAAACAAATTTAAAATAGAGTTTTACATTTCTCCCCCAAACATATAATTCCTGCTTGTTTTCCTTTTTAAATTATGGGCAGATTGATAGTAATGGCATAAATTTTGGAAAGCAATTTCAGACCACATAACAAGCGTTTTAAATTGTTCGTATCTTAGGACCCAATAATTTCCCTTCCTGGAATCTATCAAAAAGAAATAATTTGTTCATTTAAATTGAAATAACTTTTATTAAGCCCTTGTAATAAGCATGGAAGAATGCCTATCACATATATATCAAATAGAAATAAAAGATTTTTCATGCAAAAATGATGGCATTATAAGTGTGGGAAAGAGGAAATAACTGCCCAACAATAAAGGGAATAGTTAAAATAAGTTCTGGTACATTAGATTTGAATTTAGCCATTAAAGTCATTTTTAATAAAGGAGCATTTAATGATGAAATAACTCAAATAGGCAAAGCATTAAAATATTTAAAATTATTATTTTGTGGGGCAGTATTACAGGACATTTTTATTTTCTTCTTTATACTTGCCTGAACCTTTAACATCTCTAAAATCTGGAAAAAAGTTACCAAAAACCCTAATTCAAACATAACAAAAAAGGAAGAAATTTACCTGAATTTTTTTTTAGTTTTTTTAGAGATTAAAAAACAAAGAATATAGCGTAAGGGAACAAATTCAGAGAGCTCAAGTCACCTGGTTAGCTAACAGAAGATCTGACTGGCATCCTTTTGTGGGGCTGGTTTTCCAAGGCAGTTACAGGACCTCTCTCAGGCTTGTGCAGGAACCACTACTTGTTGGTCTGACAGCTTGTGATTCTCAACTGAGAGGATATTGAACGTGAACCAGGTGGATATGACTTAAGAGATGTATTACTTTACTGTAATGCTCTCACTTGGAATCTTGGGAATAGAATTAGTTTAGACCTAAACTGAGAATTGACAGCTGATGAGAGGGTAGATTAATATATTTCTATCAATCTGATGAAAAATTCTGTTCTGTCCAAAGAAATCTGTCTGTCCAGAGAGAGCAGGGTGGGATCAGAACTATGGGTATTGGCTGGGTGTGGTGGCTCGCGCTTGTAATCCCAGCACTTTGGGAGGCCGAGGCAGGCAGATCACAAGGTCAAGAGAGACCATCCTGGCCAACACAGTGAAACCCTATCTCTGCTAATAATAAAAAAATTAGCTGGGTGTGGTGGCTCACACCTGTAGTCCCGGCTACTCAGAAGGCTGAGGTAGGAGAATTGCTTCAACCCAGGAGGCGGAGGTTGCAGTGAGCCAAGATTGCACCACTGCACTCTGGCCTAGCAACAGAGGAAACTCCATCTCAAAAAAAAAAAGCACCATGGGTATCCGCTGTGCAAAGTTGCCCAGGTCCTGCCTACTAGCCCATAAATCAGGGACTAGGCAAAACTTCCTTGGCCATTTCCATGCCATGCCCAGGTATGGCAGAGTGTAGCTGTGGTCATAGCAACACACTTTTCTGGAACATTGCCTCTCCACCATCAAGAAACAGAGTTTATTACTTCTCCTATTAAACCTGGATGGCCCTTGAAATTCCTTCAATGTATAGAACATAGTGAAGGTGACACTGCCTGACTTGCAAAGTCAGGTCATAAAAGGTGACATGTCTTTTCAGATCACCCACCCTGGAACCCAGCCTCCATGTTGTGAGGAAGCCCAAGCTATGGGCGGGCTGTTTATAGACATCTGGATGAGAGCCTCACCTAAAGCCCTAGTCAATAGTCAGACTTGGGAAGGACCGAACCTTCAGATGGTCCCAGCCCCTGTCTTCAAGTCATTCAGCTAACACCCAGACATTGTGGAGCAGAGACACCCTCCTCACTGTGCCCCACCCCAACTTCTGATCTACAGATCCACAAATATCCTAAATAGTTCTTTTACATCACTAAGTTTGTGGTGATTTTGATGCAGCCATAGTAGCTAAAACAGTGGGCTTACATGGGTTGTCCCTACACAGAACCTCGCATGAGTGGATAAAACGATTGCAAAATGCTAGCAAGAAGTGCATCTTCACTGGTATCTAGTTAGGGAGTTAACTGACGAGACTTTTGAAGCTCACTAAAGTGCTAATGCCCAGATTTGTCTCAGGGAGGGGAGCTCCTACCCATGCAGGGCGCTATGGCCATGAGGCTGGGAAGTGCAACAAAGACATTACAATGAGTGGCCATCGCCACTGGTCAGTGATCCCAGATCCCTGGCTCCTAGTTTAATATCTAAGTTATTGAACAGTACAGGCACATTTTCTGAGGGGGGTGTGTGTGTGTGTGTGTGTGTGTGTTTATGCACCAAGTATAGTCAAAATTTCCTAGGAAATTCCTCAGGAAGATATACCACAGTAAGTCCAATATATCTGATTGCAATACAACCCACAGGGCCTCACTTTCTTCCAGCTTTAGGAGAAGTGGCTCTTTCTTCAGTGGACACTTAGCAGAGCAAGGTGCTCACATCATGAGAGGCAGAAAGGTAAGAAATATACAGATTCCTGTCTCCCGGGCCCTCACACTGGCCTTGGGACACACCCACTGCCTAGACTGAAGGACAACATTGCTGTCTATTTAAATGATCATGTCCTCCTGGTATGTGATGTTTATATGTTACGGTCACACAGGACGGCACAGTCTCTGCAGGAAGCATGGAGTGTATTACACTACTTCTAGTTTTTCCCCTGCTTTGAAAGTACCTTGCTGGAGTATGTTCTCTCAAACCAGTGGGCTTTAGGCCTTATTCTGCAGAGATCCCCTGGTAGGAGGAAAAGGGTTTTTACTGTCAACCCTACCCCAGTTTCTAATTTTATCTGTCTTATTTGTTAAACCTTCGTAGAAAGCTAAATAAATAAATAATGGGAGCTGTTGAAGAGAGTTTGTTTGCTTGTTTTAAAATAAAAGAAACTTTTTTTCAAAGAAGGTATCCTTAGTGAAAGCTTTGGAAGCACTGACATTTCTGTTTAAGCCAAAATAGTGAGTTGTAAGCCAGGTGTATTAATCAGGAGGCTCTGCCTTGGGTTATAACTGCAAGAGAAATGGAACTTCCTTATCTTAACACCATCTTGTTTCCCAGGACAGCAAATGCATTTACAAAGATCTGCCTCCTTCAGGGCTACTAAGAATGTCGGAAACCTTCCCTGAGAATCTTAATACCTAGAAGTAGAGAGTGCTGCTGGATTTGGTAGGGGTCTTAGGAACCATTCTCAAGATTCAATTCCTTCTTTTACACACAAGAGGCTCGAAGAGTCTTTTAATTTTTATTTATTTTTATTTTTTTTGAGACAGAGTTTCGCTCTTGTTGCCCAGGCTGGAGTGCAATGGTGCAGTCTCGGCTCACTGCAACCTCCGCCTCCCGGGTTCAAGCGATTCTCCTGCCTCAGCCTCCCAAGTAGCTGGGATTACAGGCATCCGACTCCATGCCAGTCTAATTTTTGTATTTTTAGTAGAGGTGGGATTTCTCCACGTTGGTCAGGCTGGTCTCGAACTCCCAACCTCAGGTGATTTGCCTGCCTTGGCCTCCCCAAGTGCTGGGATTACAGGTGTGAGCCACTGCACCCGGCCAAAGAGGCATGTAACTTGGACAAAGTGGTGATGGAAAGAAATCAGAGCAGCAAACAGCGAGCACCTGAAGACATGGTGTTCTCTTCCCTTTTACCCTCAGAACTCCGCAAAGTCTCAATTCCTGGAGCGTTCAGTCTTATTAAAGGGATATGCTCCCTCCAGGACACAGAGGCATACTGAGTGGAGATGACAGTGATGACGACCATGACAACCTGGGATGCAATGCTGGGATGCAAGGACCCCCCCCATTCACAAGTCCATAAAATACCAGGCTGGAAGCAGAGAAAAGCAAGCGGGCACATGGGAAAGGTGGCAAGAACGTCTCCTTTCCTAATAAGAACATGAGTATCTGGTCCCATCTCTCCCATCAACTCGGTGGATTCCAAATGAACATAGTCTGAACCATGTCCAAAACTTCACACACTGAGTGTCTCTCGGTGTGCAATTTGTAACTTTTGCTCCCATTTGTACTTTTAAATTAAATGTGATGTGACCAAAAAAGAGAAAGCCTACATGACTGATACTTGATAATTAAAAATGCCACCCACTACAAAGCCACCAGGATTCCTAGCTGAAATGGAGTTTTGTAGGATTTGCAATTCTGAATGGATCATTGAAAGTACAGGTTGCTTGGCATTTCAAAATGTCTTTGAAGACTCTCCAGTAATTTGTCTTGTCAGGCAGTCCTTTCAGCAATTCAAATTATTATATTTTTTCCTTTCTGAACATCCATCCCATCATTTAGCCCTAGGAATCATTGTTTTCCCTGCGGGTCAGAATGAAAAGCAGCTACAACAGGTAAATGGTCTGACTGCTACACCTAACACCCCCTCTCTTCAAAACCCTGCAGATTCCACTTCTTCCAGGAACGCTCCAATCCCGATTCTCCAACCCTGCCTGCCTCTGGGTAAGAGGAATTCCTCCCTGCGTGTGTAACCACCTGTCTTCCTCACCAGATGATGACAGAATGATGTCCTGCCCCTGCCTCTGTCGTCCTACCTTGCTCATAAAAGGTGCCCAGTAATGCTTGTTGCAGCAACGAATGGAGACTCCTGTATCTTATGAGAACTTGGAAGAAGCTGTGCTGTTTTTCAGACTACACTTCCAAGAGATCATTTCACCCAAGTGTAAAGAGCCAGGAAGGAAAACCAACAAGAAGAACCTTTCTGGATGCTGAACACATGCCTTTGCCTCCGTGCAGCCAAGAACAGCCTGGGTTAATTTTCTTGCCACAGGGACAACCATGGGGTCCTGGGGTCCTCCACAGTACTGCTGTACACACATGGCTTTTATTGGCCTCCAAGAAAGCCCTACCATCTTCCCTGCTGTCCCTCCACACGGGAATGATTCAGTAGCACCGACTCAGTCAGGCAATATTTCAAATATAATTTGCTTAACTCACCTCACGATCAAAACCCATAGGCCTGAATGTTTGGGCAGAAATTTTCAGCTGTGTTGAATTAGAGCTGATGTCAAATTTCTGTCCTGCTCACCCAACTCAGGGAGTGTGATTTAAAATCAGAAAATGGGATTTCCTTTGTTAGGCAGGATTTTCCCATTAAAGTGACTTTCAAAAAACATTTTTCTATAAAAGTGTATACCCAGAAAAGCATTCAGTTGCTAGCCTGAGCAGATGTCTAAACCACATGCCCCAGTGAGAAGAACAGCCACAAATTCCATGACCAGGGTCTCCAAGGACATTTTTACTTAGTTATAGTTCCCATAAACAAGGCTTAAGTCTTTCCCTATGACATTTGGAAGATATCAACATTTAAAATTTTAGAACTGGAGCTTATATTCAAAGGGTAGGGAATATATTACTAAATAATAATGGTTGTTTTGATAAGAGAAAGTATCTGGAAACAATATCTCATCAGGCTGTATCTAGAGTGATGAGGAAATCATATTTATTATTTCTATTCTGAATAGAAAATACCTTTGGAAGAGGTAACTGTTTACATTAAATTGCTAGGTAGGTGGGTACTACTGTGGCTGCCAACTCTACTTAGGAAAAGCTTCCACACCTAATAGAGCATACATTTGCAGAAATCTTATCATCAGTGGACATTTGCCACAAATTTGAGCAGACAGACTACACCTTGGGTTGAGTCACTGGACCAAGATGATTTAAATAGTCTATTTCTTAAGATGCTGTCAAGAGTTATTCTAAAGGGAGGGACTATGTGAAGTCTGTAAGAGTGTCAAGAAATAGAATAAGAAAAATCTCAAAACTGAAGTAAGAAGTACTGCTAGGATTCTAAGATTAATCTGAGAAAACAGGCAGTTACCCTTCAGGTCTCTCTTTCAGACACTGTGCTGGGGGCTGTGCTGAGAAGTCATCAGTTACTTCCACCCTTGCTAGGGATCAGTGGTGCAGGGGAGGGGTTAGTACCTGTAGCTCTAGCGTGAACCTCCACCTTGGATACGGTACTCTTCGCTGGGACTCAACTGCTTACCCAGATCCTTATTTCCCTCGGCTGTGTAATAAGACATCAGCAACACCTATCCACAAAAGTATATTTGCCAAGCCACAAAAATATTTAATTCCTGCAGTGCAAGTCACAGGCTACACAGTAAGATAAACAAACAAACAAACAAAAAGGACAGGTGTTCCCTTATGGCCTTCAAGCCAACTGTTTACATATTTTACATATTTGGGGGCTATAGCGGTATTTAAGTTTTTTTTTAATTTTAAAAACGTAAAACTGAACACAGCACACACACATGCTTACAAGCCAAAAACGCTACTTGAGCCTCATAATGGTTGTTACATCATGAAGTCTCACTCCTTCTCCTCTGGCTTGAGGTAAACCCGATGTGATCACCACCATCCGTGAACTTAGCTGATGCATCAAACCATTTCCTTAGTTTAGTATTAAAATCACTATCTTAAATATGTTCCTTTGGGCTGTTTTCCAAAATATATGCTTGGCAAATACATTCCAGGAATGCGATATGGTTTTCTCTTTCTTTTTAAAATACTATCTAGATAAAGAATATTTACTTCAAACAAATGCCTGCCCACAACACAAAGAATATATTTCACATGTATTTGACATAGATTTTATGATGTTTGCCTTTTCATATAAATGCCGAGTTCTACAGTTGTGTAAATGCCAATAAGCAGGGAGGCAAAATTGAGACACTAAGCGTCTATCTTTATTACTCTGATACGAGTATTCATCCAAATATTCAAATTATATGGTTATTCTCTGAGTAACTGCGTATTTCTTTTAAAAGCATCCAGATGTCATCAGTGGTAAAGAAAGCATCTGAAATATTTAGACCTCTTTAGGTCAAAGCAAACAATGAATTGTCTTCAAGTATCTGCATGCTTGTTTTGAAGGTGGCTCAGAGAAACAGGCTCTAAATAAAAGTAATTAACAGAACGAAACAAATTGTTAGAAGAAGAAATTGCTTGCTAATTGGCATATGTTAATTGGCCTGTGGTTTCTAGTTTAGTTGAAGGGAAACCTTTGAAAAGCTCCAGTTTATATTACACGATCATGCAAGAGGATGTGAACTGCTTTTCTTTAAGCACACTGGGCTTGATTGTCAAATCTGAATAAAACCAAACTTCATTAGAACCCTCTAAGAAAATAATCCATTTGAATCCAAAACGAGATTCATGGCATAGGCTGGTACCTAGATACACTCCATTTAACAGAAGGATTCAGATTCTGGGGATAGGGACATCCAACCCTAAGGCCCTTTTGCATAAGAAAACAAAAATGAAAAGTGATTTGAGGGATTCCTTTGAAGGGAATGTGTTCTTTGAGCTAAGAAATATTGAACTGTAAAAGGAAACTATGAAGACAGAATCAAATCCCAAACTCCATCCAGGTTCACTTTACAGTAAAACAAATTTGAACTTCAAGTGTTTTTTTGTAAACTGTTTAACTATGATACTCCCATAGTTACTGTTTTTAAATGTCAGCATTTAATCCTGGTTCTGGATGTTACCCCTTCCAAGGGAGAGCTTGCTTCCCACCCTAAAGAAGGTGGTGCCCGAGGTGCTCAGAGGTGCCTGAGAGGCACCTTCTCAGGCACTTCTGTAGTTTGCTGGAAATAGATAGGGATGCTCTGGTTGGTGGTATCAACTCTTTCTCTCAAAAGGCACTCAGACAAAAAGAGCAAAGGACCACTCTTCTTTTCTCTCGCTGTTACCCAAGCTTGTTGGCCTGAGGTTCCTAATCATATCAGCAAAATAAGATCTGCTCTGCCATAATCAACGGTTCCAGGAAATACCTGGGGGCCGGGTGGAGGAGGGGGTGTGGAATAACCAGTGGCTGGCAAAGCAGAAACACCAACATAGACAGAACGGAAAACGTTAAATTATTCACTGAAAAAGGCAGTGCAGCAAGTCTTGGGCAGAGGTAAGAAAATTTGACGCAGGAGTTTCCTGGAACCCCAGTCCTCATCTCCTGCCTGCTGCTAGCTAGGAAGGGCAGGAATAGCTCACCACCAGCTTGTGGGGGTCCAGAAGCTCCTGACTTTAACTGCCCTGGCTGCCAAGTGGTGGGGAAATCAAATGCACTGTAGCTATGATGAGGGGACAGGAAGCTATTTTATTTTCCACATTACAAAACTTCTCAGCTACTCCCAGGACACCACTAAGGATTCATTGTATAACACTTCCTCTGTTACAAATGCCAAAAATGAGTCCTTGCCATTCAGGCAGAGGCCATCCTGCTATCGATCCCTCAGTCTGCATCGGTGAATGACAAGGAATTTCCAAGGTGAACGGCGTCACCAAGAGCCCTGAGGTTGTTTTCCTCAGAAGCGCTGAACTATTTTTAATTAGTGGAAAAAGGGCCACCGTGAGGCCCTGGAGCACAGAGCAAGGTTCCACCATGTTCCGAAAGAAGGAGAAGCCAGCAGATCAGAGGAGTCCCCTTCCTTCCCTTGGGCGGGTGAAGGAGGCTGAGAAGCTGATGACAGTAATAAACTGAGAAAACCAGCAGGAGCCAGCTCACTGAACGGAAGAAACACCTCTCTTACCCACCTGCCAGCTTGTCCCTGGGCTCTGCTTTCTCTCTCAAATTCAGTGGCCAAGGCCAGGCCAGGGGCAGGGCCCTGATAAGCCTGCGCATTTCTGTTTCTATTGGTCAAGTTGCATTTGTTTCTTAACTTCTGTAGGCCAGTTGTATTTAAAAACCCTAATCATACAATCTAAACAAATACTATGGAGAGCAATGATATATTAGTGTGAAAAAAGAGTGCTTGTCTCCATAAAAAGCAAGTTGGAAACCTTGGAAAGACTCAATAACATTTAAGAGAGAGGGAGAGGCTGAGAATCGTTTTCCAAGTGCTCTTAAAATTTCCAGTCCACTTTAAAGACACCAAAAGTGGCAATTGTTAATGATGCATGACAGGTGAGGTTTACACAAGAAGGGTCATGTGAAAAGCCAATTAGCAGGCTCTACAAACAGAAATCCTTGGTCCTATATCGAATGAACAGCAAATGAGAGGGCACGTTTTCAGCTAGAAATAAAAAGGTTTAAAATACACATGTATCATCCTTTATGATGCTCTGCCTTTTCTGACTTTTTAATTAACCAACCAATTACCAACCCTGCATCCTGGTTGCTTCTACTGCTCTACTCTTGGGAAAGATGGCTGCGTTTGCAAAACTTCAAAATGTAGTGGAGACAGAACTTTTCCTCATGCCTTAGCTTTTTGCTTTCTGCCCAAAGACATTAAACAAAAAGAGCAAAACCAGCTGATGGGTAAGTGAACATTTTTCCCTTGTCAGTTCTCTTCAAAAGTGGGAGAGATATCAAGAGATCACGTAGTTGGGGATATGCTCCCTGGAGAATCAAAGTGAATTTCCAGCTGTCCTAGGGCCAGTAAGTGTCAGAGAAAAGAAAGAATCAGATCTGGACCCATTATGGCTGAAGAGGAAGCACTTTTGCCCAATAGAGACATTTCTAGATACAGAAATCAGTTTAAGACAAGGAGGACAAACATCTTCATTGTGGATCACCTTTTCCAGCCTTTTTTTCATGTGAAATTGAGTAAAAAGGAATGGAGATACTTATGTTGTGGCTCACAGTATGATACCCCAAAGTGTGACACTTTGGTATGCCGAGTACTTTGAACCAAAGGAGACTGGAAGGCTCAGAAGCGAGGTCTCTCTGACCTTCTCCTGCCCTCCTCTCTCACACTCCTTTTTCTCCCTGGATGCAAGCCACAGAAACCGGAATTCCTCTTCCTCAAAGCCAGTCTTAGAAACTAGGACTCCTCTCCTGCAAAGCAACCATAAAACCTAGAAAGGTCACTCTCTTCCTTCTGCCTTGAAGACCCTCCATCCAGAGAAGTCCTGCCCCATACCCAAGAGGAATAAATACTACACACAGTGTCCAAGAAGAATCTGAACAGACAGGACTTGCTGGTCCGCTCACCCCCCAGGCTATAACCATTAGATTACACCCATTTTGTCCAATCACATTCCTTCATAGCTAACTATTCTTCATTACACCTGAGCATAAAAGTAGTTTTCCCTGGGTCTTTGAGTCTTCATTTCTGAAGCCTCCTGTGTCATGTAAAACTGATTAAATTAATGTGTTATGTTTTTCTCTTGTTAACTTGTTTTTGTTATAGGAGTGTTAGCCCTTATGATGGCTGAGGAAAGGTATCACACCTTTCCACCCCTAAACTTACAATGCTTTTTGAAGACCTCGATCTGAACAGATGAGGCTACATGGTTGTGTTGTGTCTTACTGCTAATTCCTTTCATTGCAGCCGTGTTCACACACTGGCTACTCACATACTGCACGCAATGACTCAACATTGCCATGTCCTCTTTTGGCCTCTTTAGTGAGAGCTACTGGCTCAGAAAGGAAGCAGCTGGGATGAGAAGTCTGGGGGAGCGATACTGTCCAGGGAGCCCATTATGTAGGAAGAGGAGTGGAAACAGAAAGCACCCCGCAGGCTAGGTTGCAGACAGGAAAGAAAAAAATTACGCAGGTATTATGGCCAGAACAGCCAGTACAAAAGAGTCACTTCACAGCAGAGGAAGCCTGGCTCACGATTTCCCTGGCTCCATTCTGGCCCCCATACAATTTCTGTAACATCTATGAACCAGGGCCAATAGCAGCGGATAGTTTCCAGAGTCCTCAGACAGGCTTGGAGGAGAGCTGTCATGAAACTGGAAAAGAAAAGGGCTCTTACAATTCGAGGAAGTTCATGCTAAGTTTGGCACAGAGCCCTGTTGCTGACTTCCTCTGTAACAAAATCCAAAGCAAATTGCTCCGCCTTAATGGGCCGAGCTGTAAAATGGGGGAATGGTGCTCAGCAGCCTGGCAAGGACCGTAGACACAGGGAAGGTGTTAATTAACGACAAAGTCCTTGTGATAACAAATTATCACGAGAATGCACATCACCACGTTGGCCAGATAAGCACGGAAAAGGCTTTGAAAACTCGTCTCCCTGTGGGCCTCTGTAAGAAGTCAGTAATTTTTCATGGAAGATTTGGGTCAAAAGGAAATTGACTGTCTTCAGGGCATCAAGCTTCAGTAGAGAAACCAGTATAGGATGCTCAGACCCAGCAGGGAGTTCCAAAGCAAAACCAACCCAGACCTGCAAGCAAATAGACATTTTAGCCACAGGATAAATGCAAAGTACCCAGACTTCAATGGCGCCCTGGAAAACACAGGCAGGAAAACAAAAGCACCTTCCTAATGAGACCCTGTACCTTCCATAGTCTAAAATCCTGGACCCAAATACAAACGAGATTTTTTCCTTCGTTAAACCTGTCTCTGCCTGGGTCTCTTCCACTAACTCATTGCTCATGTCTACTTTTTGACAAAAAGTGAGTATATTACACATGTAAAGGAAAATTTAAAAATCTCAAGCACCCCCAAACTCCTTAGGCAAAAGGGAAAGTTAAGCCTGGAGACTGAGTCATGCAAAACCCTCTTTCAAACAAATAGCTGTTGCTAGCATTAGGCATACAAAAAGCATTTTAGAGATGCTTGTGAATGCCAGAAAGAGTGATAGGAACAAAAGTTAACACAAATTAGCCTCTACTATGTATGCATCTCTCACTTTGAGATGCATCCTTTCATTTAAATCTTCATCACAGCTTCATGAGATAGTTTTCATTATCCTCTCATGCCGTGGTAGTGTTTTTCTTAGCAGATGTGGAGATGCAGGCTGTAAGAGGCCTAACTGAGGATTGCAGCAGACTCAGACTCAAGCCTTGTGCTCTTTCCGGCAGGCCAAATTGCCTTTTGACAGTCCTGAGACAAAAGCACTGACTCAAACATCTCTAGCCCAGTTTTTAAATAGGTAGACATTTAAAAAAAATTTTTTAAATCATTGTTGTAAAGTCATACACAGTAAAATTCACTCTTTCTGATGTAAAGTTATGGATTTAGACATATGCATACTCACATAACTACCACCACAATCAAGAGAGAATACATCTATCATCCCGCCCCCAACTTCCATACACCAGATTCCTTCCTGTTGCTCTTGGAATGAGTCCCTTCCCCTTTCCCAGCAACAGCTGATCTCTTTTCTGACCCCATAATTTTGCCCTTCTCAGAAAACATTAGCTTAAAATCCATGTCACTCATGAATTCAAAGAACGGCTGCCCTCTCTCTGAACACAAACCCACCACTGTGATACAGGAACAGGGAAATGATAGCGAAAGCCTGCAAAAGCTATAAGGTCCCCTCTAAAGCACCTACTCGCCCCCAAGAAAGTAACAAATAAATATAGGACATCCTCAGCATTTCAGTTGGTGGAGAGGATCTAGGAGGCTTTCTGGGGGACCCCTGGAGCACCTAAACAGCAGCCACCACAGGACCTAGGATAAGGTTCCACTCTTTATTCATCCTTGACCCCAAGCTTCCTATTTTTCAACAAATATAGCTCTGTGTTCTTATAGCCAGATAGTGAAATTGACAGGTGCTTGTAATCTTATGCAGGAAAACGAATCCTCCTATGCCTGGGAAAGTCTGTCCCCAGAGAGCCCGGAGGGTTCAGGGCTCAGTGGGTAGGGCAGAGAAGGGGGGAGAGAGGGAGGATGAGAGTGATGGGGTTCAGAATACACTACCCCAAAATATGGCACCTTGGCATTTGAGGAACAGCAGAAGCAGGAAAGTCTCTCTGACCTTCTGTAGCCATTCTCTCCTGAAGCAGGCCATAAATAATTCTCTGACTTTCCTCTAACCACCTCTGACCACCCTCATCCTTAAAGTGTATAACCTATACCCAAAGGAAAGGAGTGTCCTTATCTCTGAAGACACACGGATGCAGTGAAGAATCTGAGCAAACAGGCCTTGCTAAGCTCCCCGCAGTTTATTGCCATTAGATCACATTCCTTTTGTCCAATTATACTTCTCCACATCTGTCTGCTATTCTTCAAACTGAAGCATAAAAATACACTGGTTTCTGTTGCTTTGGGTCTTCATTTCTGCAGGCTCCTGTGTCATGTAAATTTTCTATTAAGCAAATTTGCACATTTTTCTCTTGCTACTCTAGCTGCATGGGGCCTCAGCTGAGAACCTTTAGATGCATCAAGGAAAGATACTGATTTTTCTCCCCTACAGGAGTAAGGGACCTCTGCTGAATCCGTCCTGGCCTCCAGCAGAATCAGTGACCCATGGACTCCATCACACACCTGGCATGACTTCTGACTGCCCCACACTGAACTCCTCCTGGAAGCTCACTTTGAAAAGCCAGCCACACCTTCAAAGACTCATTTCCAGAGCCTGCAGTTTCTTCCATCCAGGAATAAACCCTTGTTTAGGTGGCACCTCCCTCCATCCCAGAATATTCTTTCAAACCATCCACCTGCAGCAGGTGGTAACTTTTCAACACCTCTACCCAGAGCACTGGAAACCAGGCTTTGCTGGAGGATTCCACCTGCAGCAACTGGGTTAACAAAAGAGGTGAGATGTCTATAAATTATAGTAGAGCCTGTGATTGGGCCAGCAAGGATGCAGAGTGACAACGGTTGCTTTCTTATAAGGCCACGGAATCCAAATATAGGATCAAGGATCAATTTTCCAAGCAGTCCAGAGGCAGTGACTAAGAACACAAAGGTCTGCTCTCTGAAGGTCATGGTCCTGCAGAGGGGATGTGAGGCTGCCAGGGCTGGCCTGGGGAGGTAACAATTTCCTCACCCACCAGTGGTGAGTCCTGGCAAAGACCCAGGGAGGAAGCACAGCTAACATCTAACATCAACCATGAGACTTGAAGGCCATGTGTCACGTTCCTCCAGCCTCTCCATGCTATTTCCTTTTCACACTCAGAACACCTGGGAACCTGGGCCAACAAAGAGCTCTGAAGACTCAGGTCATGACACTGAAACAGGAAAAACTTCCTAGGGCCTTTTTATGGAAAAGACTCTTGTTAGGGTGGGAGTAGGAAAGTGAGAAGAGGAAGGGGAAGGGAGAGAGGAAAGAGGGGAGAGAAAAGTAAAGTTAAATAAAACCATATTTTAATTTGTAATACATATATCTCAGGCCAAACTTTAGTTGTGTTTATGAAAGAAGAACATTATAAATATTCATTATGATCTGGTTTTGGTAAAAACAATTAATGGGATGAATATATATATTTGAATGTTTCATTCAAATAATAATATATTGTAATATATAGATTCTAAACATATAATTAAATATCATATGATATATGGTATATAATGTATAGTATATATGTTAAATATGTATGGCATATATAATCTATAGTGTATGATAACTATGTTATATATGACATATATAATGTATGCTATATATGGTAATTCTATATTAGACTGCATATTCTAATTCTAGCCACTAAATTAGAATGAAAATGGAACTAAATATGCCAAAAGTTGGGTTTTTTTGCTCTTCTATATTTCAAACTTTGACAAAAGTTTGTAATCATATTCAAGTTACTGAAACTTTTAAAAGTTTATATGCTCAATGGGAAGCCCTCCCAATATGTATTGTTCCCATTTGAAGCATGGTCCCAAAGTACCCCCTAGAATAGGAGTCCCCTCTAAAGGCCATGTGGAAAGGACAGACCTCTTTCTGTTCGCCTCCAGCACAGTACAGAGAGGGGATCAGGTGAGCCTTCCATTCTTCCAATGCCTGCAAAGGGGTCTTCATTTTATCCTCGGAGTGGAGCCTGGGGGGAATGGGAGGAGCATCTATACAGACAGCTCCCTCTAAGTCATCCATCTGCCTCTCATCTTCTACAGACAGGCTTCCCCTGGCTTCCTGGAGTTGTAGGCTCTGGATAAGCAATCGACAAGCTTCCAAGTCAGCTTCCCACACTTTCCCAAGCAATGGACACTTGCAGCTGAGACAGAGAGGAAACAAAGGCATAAAAATAAACTCAGTGATGTTTCATCATACCAGGTCAACAGCTTGTCTACCAGGCTAAAAGTCAGCCAGTCATCTTACACTTGATGACTTAATTTCACAATGATAAATTACTTCAACTAGAAGATGTATCAGAGGGACTAAATTTGTACACCATCAAGTCACCATGAAATGTGTTCATCCTTAGCTGCTTGGTCTGCAAAGGCATCCAAAATCCTATGTATTTTTCCAGACTCAGCAGCCCAATACAACACAGTTTCTGCTCATATCTGTATTTCCAGCCCTACTGTCTTGCTTTGAATCCTCAGACCTGTCCAACTCTTCCAGGCTAGATCATCTCTCTCCGTCCATTCCCCACCAACACACATACACCCAGGCCTTCATCTGACTAAATCATATTATCTTTAGAACTCGGCTTAAATAACCTTTTTGGGAGAAACATTCCCTGCCTTCTAACTGGAAAATATGATGGATCTCTTAGCATTTTTTACTTTTATTTCAGAATATTTATCACAATTCTAATTATTTATGTGATTATTATTTTCTTTTCCCTGAGAGCAGGGCTTGTAACTATGTTGTTCTCCACTCTATTGCTAGACTCTTTGTGTTAGTCTGTTTTCATTCTGCTAAAAAGAACTGCCCAAGACTGGTTAATTTATAAAGGAAAAAGGTTTAATTGACACACAGTTCAGCGTGGCTGGGGAGGCCTCAGGAAACTGACAATCATGGCAGAAGGTGAAGGGGAAGCCAGGCACCTTCTTCACATGGTGGCAGGAAGGAGAATTGCAGAACGAAGCGGGAAGAGCCCCTTATAAAACCACCAGATCTCATGAGAACTCACTATCCTGGGAACAGCACTGGGGAAACTGCCCCCATGATTCAATTACCTACACCTGGTCTCTCCCTTGACATTTGGGAACTATGGGGATCACAATTCAAGATGAAATTTGGGTGGGGACACAAAGCCTAACAATATCATTTCACCCCGGCCCCTCTCAAATCTCATGTCCCTTCCAAATTTCAAAACCAATCATGCTTTTCCAACAGTACGCCAAAGTCTTAAATCATTCTAGCATTAGCCCAAAATTCCAAGTCCGAAGTCTAATCTGAGACAAGGTAAGTCTCTTCCACCTAGGCGCCTGTAAAATCAAAAGCAAGTTAGTTACTTCCAAGATACAATGGGGGTACAGGCAATGGATAAATGCTCCATCCCAAATGGGAGAAATTGGCCAAAGCAAAGGGGTTACAGGCCCCATGCAACTCCAAATTCCATCCAAGGAGTCAAATCTTAAAGATCTGAAATGATCTCCTTTGACTCCATGTCTTACAACCAGGTCATGCTGATGTAAGAAATGGGTTCCCATGGTCTTGGACAGCTCCACCCCTATGGCTTTGCTGGTAAAGTCCCCCTCCTGGCTGCTTTCACAGGTTGGCATTGAGTGTCTGCAGCTTTTCCAGGTACATGGTGCAAACTATCAGTGGATCTACCATTCTGGGGTCTGGAGGATGGTGGCCCTCTTCTCACAGCTCCACTAGGCAGTGCCCCAGTGGGGACTCTGTCTGTGGGCTCTGACCCCACATTTTCCTTCCACACTGCTCTAACAGAGGTTCTCCATGAGCGCTCCACCCCTGCAGCAAACTTCTGCCTGGAAATTCAGGCATTTCCGTACATCCTCTGAAATCTAGGCAGAGGTTCTCAAACCTCAATTCGTGATTTCTGTGCACCCACAGGTCCAACACCACATGTAAGCCTCCAAGGCTTAGGGCTTGCACCCTCTGAAGCAACAGCCTGAGCTGTACATTGGCCCCTTTCAGTCATGGCTGGGACACAGGGTACCAAGTCCTGAGACTGCACAAAGCTGCAAGGCCCTGGGCCCAGCCCACAAAACCATTTTTTCCTCCTAGGTCACCAGGCCTGTCACGGGAAGGGCTGCCATGAAGACCTCTGACATGCCTTGGAGACATTTTCTCCATTGTTTTGGGAATTAACATTTGGCTGCTTGTTACATATGCAAATTTCTGTAGCCAGCTTGAATTTCTCCTCAGAAAATGGAATTTTATTTTCTATTGCATCATCAGGCTGTGAATTTTCTAAAATCTTATGCCTTGCTTCCCTTTTAAATATAAGTTCCAGTTACAAATCATCTCTTTGTGAATGCATAAAAATGAATTCTTTTAAGAGCACCCAAGTCACCTCTTGAATGCTTTGCTGCTTAGAAATTTATTCCACTAGATACCCTAAATCATCTCTCTCAAGTTCAAAGTTCCAGAGATCTCTAGGGCTGGGGCAAAATGCTGCCCATCTCTTTGCTAAAACATAACAATTGCTCCAGTTCCCAAGAAGTTCCTCATCTCCATCTGATACTACCTCAGCCTGGACTTCATTATCCATATCACTATCAGCATTTTGGTCAAAGCCAAGTCTCTAGGAAGTTACAAACTTTCCCACATCTTCCTGTCTTCTTCTGAGCCCTCCAAACTGTTCCAACCTCTGCCTGTTACCCAGTTCCAAGTCTCTTTCACATTTTTGGGTATCTTTATGGCATCTTCAACATGGATCATGAACTCAAATACATAGCATGCCCAGCATGCAATGTAAATGTGTGGAGCAGAGAAGGGATGATATAAACCATGACAACTAATATTCAGCCTCATTGGTAGAAGATAATAAAAAAGAGTGACTCTGGATAGTTGGGAGTACATATCCCTGTATACGGAGCACATCATCAACTCATCAACTCAGGCACACTGAAATTATGAGGGATGTAAATTCAATGTTGACAAACATTTTGACTTTTTTTGGAAAACCAAAAATCAGGAATTTTCAATGAAAATATATATTTTCATCCATCCAGACAGCTTCATGCCAGATTATTTTCTACAGACCTATCTTCCATTTAATAACCCTTCCTTCTACTGTCTTGAATCTGCTGTTCAATCTACTATTGTGTTCTAAGTTTCAGTTACTTTTAATTTGATTTTCTTTTATATATTCCAGCTCTCTGTCAAAATTCTCCATCATGTTCCCTATTTTCTTAGACATATTAATTAACATTCTCCTAAAGCCCATGTCCATAAATGATGAGATCAGAAGGATAAAGAAGGAATTAGGCCGGGCGTGGTGGCTCAAGCCTGTAATCCCAGCACTTTGGGAGGCCGAGACGGGCGGATCACGAGGTCAGGAGATCGAGACCATCCTGGCTAACATGGTGAAACCCCGTCTCTACTAAAAAATACAAAAAACTAGCCGGGTGAGGTGGCGGGCGCCTGTAGTCCCAGCTACTCGGGAGGCTGAGGCAGGAGAATGGCATAAACCCGGGAGGCAGAGCTTGCAGTGAGCTGAGATCCGGCCACTGCACTCCAGCCTGGGCGACAGAGCGAGACTCTGTCTCAAAAAAAAAAAAAAAAAAAAAAAAAAGAAGGAATTAGACAGAAGTAATATTGGAAGAGATTATCAGCTGAAAATACCATGTGTTGACAAAGAACATCACACCACACATTTAGGAAGCACTACAATTCAAAATAGGAAAAGATCAAAGAAAACACATACCTAGGCCCATCATAATGAAATTTCTAAACATCAAAGACAGAACAAAATTCTTAAAAGCAGTGAGAGAAAAAGAAAGGTACCTTAACTTCAAACGAACAAAAATATGGATGACAGAAACAGTGAAAGCTAGGAGACAATAAAACATCTTTAAAATGCTGAAAGAAATTAATTGGCAATCTAGAACTATGCAATCATTTTGAATTTTCTTCAAAAATAAAAGTAAAATAAGCTTGGCATGGTGGCTTATAATGGGAGAGGCATAATGGGACTTCTCATGTACAAGAAGCATTTTATTTCTTGATGGTGATGATTCCATGAGTTCATTTTGTGAAAAATCATCAAGCAGCACATTCATGATGTGTGTATTTTATGTCCATGCCAATATAAAATAACAAAAAGAGAAAGAAAATATAATAAGAAAAGGAGGAAGAAAGGAAGGAAGGAAGGAAGGAAGGAAGGAAGGAAGGAAAGAAGGAAGGAAAGAAGGAAGGAAGGAAGGGAAGTAGGAAGGAGCGAGGAAAGAAGGAAGGAAGGAAGGAAAGAAGGATGGAAGGAAAGAAGGGAAGTAGGAAAGAAGGAAGGAAAGGAGGAAGGAAAGAAGGGAGGGAGGGAGGGAGGGAGGGAAGGAGGGAGGGAACAGATTTTCTGAGAGATGCACTGGAGCAGCAGTGCAGGAATGGGGTCTGGTCCACACTAGAAACAACAGTCCTTAGTTGGGGGCACTTTGGTATTTTTCGTTTTCCTAATTTTAGCCAATCTAATAGGTAAAAGGTAGGATCTTGTTTGAAGTTGCATTTCTCCACTAGGATCATTTCATAGCCACTCAGATTTTCTTCTGTGAATTATCTTTTCATATTCATTGTCTATTTATTCCTTTCTTGGGTTCCCTATCCTTTTTCCCAAGGGTTTTGTTGAAGGAGACATTTTATTACCATTTCAATATCTTTAACTTTTACACTCTATTCAACTTTTCCATTTATTCTTCTGTACATTTTAATATTTTACATCCTTTATATAAATTAATCCTTTTTGAATGAATTTCAAATGTATTGTTACATGTTTGTTCATATTTTTTAAAACTATTTTTAAAATTACTTGTTTGTAGATCTCCTTTCCAGGATGTGTTTTACTTATTCTTTTTCTGATTTATCTTATTCAGTCTTATCAAAGGTTTGCTATCTTATTACTCTTTTCAAAGAACTGATTTTTCCTTTGTTAATCTTCATATTAATCATTTTTCACTATTTCATTGATTTGTTCTTATCTTATATTTCCATTTTCCCCATTTCTTTGGATTTATTATCTTACTTTTTATTAGCTTCTGTTAAACACTTAACTCATTTGTTTTCTTTTTCATATTTTCCTCTTTTGATATTTTAATGTTATAATAAGCATATTTAAAGCTCTTAATTTTTGTCTGAGTAATACTTTAACCATGTCCAATATATGTTTATTTAAAGTTTTAGTTATTATATATATATATATATATATATATGTATTTTTTGAGACAGAGTCTCGCTCTGTTGCCCAGGCTGGAGTGCAGTGTGATCTGAGCTCACTGCAACATACAGAAAAATATGGAAAATAATTTAGCAAACACTTGTGGGCCTATCACAAAATCTATCAATTTGAAATATTTTTCTGTAATAGCATTATATGTTTTTTTAGAATTTATAGCATTATTGTCCAGCAGATTTTACAGACAGCGTTTTTCATTATCTTTCCTAATGGTTCCCTTGTTAATTCAAGGATTGTATAGTGATAGATATATCTTTTAGTTTCTAAATAGAAGAGATTTTTTTCACCTCCCTTTTTGTTAGATTAATACCTAATTTTATTGCATACTGGTTGAGAATTAACTCTATAAAATTATCTGAGGGTTCTTCTATCACCTAGTACTTCATTGATTTTTGTAAAATTTCCATATGTGTCCAAAAAGAATGAGCATTGTGTTCATTGAAAGGAAAGTGAAGGCATATTATGTTATTAAAATTTTTATGTATTTGTTTTTCTTGTTGTTTGCTTCATCTATGAGTTTCTGAAATGAGTGTTTTAAATTTCCAACTATAATTCTTGATTCTTCTATTTCCTCCCATAATTTTATTGGTTGTTTTATTAGTCTCAGATTAGGATGTTAGATACCTAGGGGTTCCAATCATTACATTTTCTAACTGCTTCTTTTCTTTATATGACAATTTTCATTACTGATATTATATTTTAGCCTTAAAGTCTATTTTGTCTGATATTAAAATTGTTATTCCAACACTCTTTTAGTTCAATTTTATCTTTTTACCATTCTACGTTTTCAGTCTATTTGCATATTTTTAAAACGACTCTAACACAAAACATTTGCTGAATTGTATAAAACCCATTCTAAGATTTTATCTTTGGATTGCTGGTTTTAACCCATGTACTCTCAATAATTGTAATTACTGTGTAATTATTGGTGTTTTCTCGTTGATTTTAGCCCAGTTTTTCAATTAAAAAATTCCCTTTTTTCTTTTTTCTATTTTCCTTTTTCTTTTTATTAAATTCACATACAATTGTAAGAAAGAATATAGAGAGTTCTCATGTACCTTTACCCAGTTCTTCAAAATGGTAACACTTTGCAAAAACAATAGTGCAATATCATGCCAGCATATTGACATTGATAAAATCCACCGATCTTTGTCAGAGTTCCCATTGTGTGTGTGTTTTCATAGTTTTATACAACTGTATCACTTATGTAAGTTCCGGTACCCCTTACCACATTCAAGCTACAGAACAATTCAATTATCACAAGAATCCGCATGTCCCCTTTTATAACCACACCTGCCTACGTCCCATGCCTCCCCTCCCTAGTCCCTGGAGACCACTAAGTCTGTTACCCCTTTTTAAAATGTTGTCATTTCAAAAATGTTATATAAACAGAATCACAAAGTAGATACCTTCAGGAATTGGCTTTTGTGTGTGTGTGTGTGTGTGTGTGTGTGCTCAGTATAACTTCCTGGAGATTCACATATCAATTGTTTGTTCCTTTTTAACTGCTGAGTAGTATTCCATGCTATGTATGTACCACAGTGTGTTTAACCATTCACCCACAGACAGATATTTTGGATACTCCTAGTCTGGGGATATTATGAATAAAAGATGCTATGAACATCTGTGCACAGGTGTTTGTGTGAAATTAAATTTTCATTTTTCTGAAATAATCGTCTAACAGCACAATTACTGGGTTGTATCATAGTTACATGTTTAGTTTTGAAAGAAACTGCCAAACTGTTTTTCAGAGTGGCCATACCATTTGCATTCTTATCAAAAATGTATGAGTGATCTTGGATCCTCACCAGTAGTTGGTGTTATAATTTTTTTTTGTTTTTGCCATTCTGAGAGGTGTGCAATGCTATCTCATTGCAGCTTCAATTTCCATTATCCTCATGTCTAATGATGTTGACTACCTTTTCATGTGCTTCTTTGCCATCCATATAGCCTCTTCAGTGAGGTATATTTTATGTCTTTTGCCTCTTTTCTACTCAAATTAACATTTTTTAGTATTGAGTTTTCAGACTTTATACATTCTACATACTAATGATTTGTCAGATATATATGGTTACAAACATGTCTCCCAGTCTCTAGCTTGTCCTTTCATCCTCTTCACGTGAATCTTTACAGAGCAAAAGGTTTTACTTCAAAGAGGTTCAGCCTATCAATGTTTCCTTTTACTTGACTGTGCTTCTAGTGTCGAGTCTTAGAAATTTTTGCCTTGCCTTAGGTCTCAAAGACTGACTCCTCTTTTTTCCTAAAAGGTTTATAGTTTTGTATTTTACAGTTAGGTCCTTGATCCATTTTAAGTTAATTTTTGTAAGAAGTATGAGACTTAGTTTGAGTTCATCTTTTTGCTTATGAATGTTCAATAGCTCTAGCTCCATTTGTTAAAAATTCTATTGTTCCTTCATTGAATTACTTTTATACGTTTGCCAAAAATCATTTCACCTCAATTTATTTATAATACGTTGGATTATATCTCTTGGTATATTTTGCATAACAATTGTTCTGTGTATTACAATATGCTGGTGGCATCACCATCAGCTGGCACCAATATTTTGCTACTTTAAGTACACAAATAAGCCTCCCTTCCATTTCAGTCTCTACTTTCTGCACTTCAAAATATTATTTCCTGGTGTATTGGTTCACACCTGTAATCCCAGCACTTTGGAAGGGCGAGGCAGGCGGATCACCTGAGGTCAGGAGTTAGAGACCAGCCTGACCAATATGGTGAAACCCCATCTCTACTAAAAATACAAAAATTAGCTGGCACGGTGGCACGTGCTTGTAGTTCCAGCTACTCAGGAGGCTGAGATAGGAGAATTGCTTGAACCTGGGAGGTGGAGGTTGCAGTGAACCGAGATCGCGCCACTGCACTCCAGCCTGGGTGACAGAATAAGACTCCGTCTCAAAAATAAAATAAAATAAAATAAAATATTATTGTCTTAAGTATCAGATGACATTAACATTTTTGTCTCAATTACCATAATACAATACATAAAATTCATGAAGTAAAGGATAGTCTACTGTGTTTCTACTCTTTTCATTATTCTATATTCCTTTCTGTATCTCTAAGAGAATTTTGTCTAGCTAATCTTTAATCTGCTAACAACAAATACATGTAGTTTTCTTCATCTGGGAATATCTTTATTTCCTCTTCATTCTTAAAGGATAATTTTGCTGGATGTAGGATTCTAGGTTGACAGTTCTTTTCTATTATCATTTGATAATTGTGCCGCTTCTTTCTGGCTTCCATAGTTTCAGATGATAAATTCACTGTTACTGAAATTTTGTTTCCCTATAGGTAATAAATCTCTTTGGGTGTTCTCAAGGATTTTTCCTTGTCTTTAGTTTTCAGAAACTCAGTTCTTATGTGTGTTAGTGTGGATTTATTTGTATTTATTCTCCTGGGGATTTGTGTAGTTTCTTGAATCTGTAGGATTGTGCCTTTCACCAAATTCCAGGAGTTTTTAGCCACTGTTTCTTCAAATATTCTTTAGCCTCACTCTCCTTTTCTCCTTTTAGAATCCAGTGATATAAATGGTGGATCTTTTGCTATGTCCCACAGAGCCCAGAGGCTCTGTTCATTTTTTTCAGTCCATTGTTTCTTGTTCAGATTGGGTAAATTCTATTAATCTGTTCTCAATTTCGCTGAATCTATTCTCTGTCACCTTCACTCTACAATTGAGCCTATGCAGTGAGATTGTTATTTCTGTTTTCATATTTTTAGTTCTATAATTTACATTTGGTTTTTTAAAAAATTTCTGTATCTTTGCTGACCTTTTCTAATTTTTTCATTTGTTGTAATAGCTTATTGAAGCATTTTCATGATGACTGTACACAATTCTTGTCACATAATTCCAACATCTGATTCATCTCCATGCTGGTTTCTTTCTTTCAGTTGATTGTCTTTCCTCATCCAAGCTGTGATTTCCTTGTTTTTTATTATGATGAATGCTTCCTAATTATATCTTGGGCACGTGGGTCATTATGCTAAAAAAAGTTGAGTTCTATTTAAATATTTTATTTTATGAGGGAATTCTGTTTAGCTTTATCATGTAGGTCCTGTCCTGTCTATATGTGGTTCCAATGGAATTTTGATTTTTGAAGCCATTATGGTATGGTTCCTATTGTTTGTTTGGCTTTGAGTTTTTGTTTTGAGTTGGTTGTTTTGTTGTTGTTGTTGTTGTTGTTGTTGTTGTTGTTGTTTGTCTGCTGGATTCGTCTGGCTCTATGAGAACTTCCACTGGTCCCTGATGGTACTAGCTGAAGGGGCAGAAGGGGCCTCCCCCAGGTCAGGTAACTGAATGTCTCTTGGTGGGGGTGTAAAGTCTCAGGCTCTGGAGGACAAGAAGACTTCCTTGGCTGGGTACCTACCATGGCAGAATTCCCCTTGCCCCTGGTGGGGCAGGGAGGGGAGAGGAGGACACTCCCCAGGCTGGGCATCTGTTGTGGCAGGGTCCCTCTTGCCAGGGGCTCCTGACTAACCGGGTGTCTCTGGGAGGGGAAGGGAGTTGGAGGCCAGCAGGGAAGGAGAGCACTCCCCTGGCTGCTTATTGTTAGCAGGGCTCCAAATCTAGAGCAGGAATAAACCTAGCTGAGCTGCCTTTGGCTGCTTGGTTGGAGGTCAGGGAATCCAGGTCTAGGTTGTCTTTTTTCATGAGGTAGGTATGTAGGAAGCCCTGAAGCTATGTTTTCCCTCTAGTCCTGCAGTCCCAAGGCAGATTACTGTCCTCTCACAGTCTTTTAGAGTTCTCCTTCAATTAGCTCTTGCATTATTTTCAGGATTTAGAATTGCATTTAGTGGGAAGAAGCAGAGAGAAATGGGTCCATGCCTTTTTTCCTAGATCAGAAATCCTCCCTTACTTTTTAAACAATTTTTCTTTTTATATTTTCCTACTTTCCATTGAGTGGATCAAATCTTCTTCTATTGGTCTAAAAATTATACATTATATTTTTGTCTTCCGGTAGTTTCCTTTGTATCTGTAAGGTCATATTTATGTTTTTCCATATACATTTGCTGAGCTTTTCAATTTCTACATCTTCCTCCCAAACAAGAAGAAAAGTGTGTTAGTATATTTTCACCTCACTCTCATTCTACCCCATCCCACCCCTGAAGCAATAAATTGATATATATTTTGAGGCTATATTTTAATTCCAGGTTTTTATTAAGATTTATTTTTGTTGTTTGTTTGATTTGTAAGTTCTCTATTTCATCAACAGTAAAAAATTTGCTAAGGTTTATTTGCATACTCTGTGACACAGCTCATATTATCCTCCTAGATTTTTCATCTTCTTGAAATACTTCCTCAAAGAATATTCCCAAGAAGCTTGTGCATGATAAATCTTTTATGTATTTCCAGGTCTCACAGTCCCTTTTAAATAATGGTTTTATTTAATATTCTTGGCTCCACATTTTGAAAATATTACTTGATAGCCTCTTGTACGATGTGGTCTATTGAGAAGTCTGAGATCAATCTAGTTCTCATCCTTTAATAATTGACCTGTTCTTAGAATGTTCTCTCTACCACTGTTTTACGTAAATGTTATTACAACCTATTGAGGTATGCCTCTCCCCTTTTTTTCTATTCTGTTTTGCACTCTACTAAGCCCATCAGTCTGAGATTTTATACTTTTTCCTTTTTCTGGGTGGTTTTCAATCTTTCTCTCATGTTTCCTTCCATTCTTCTACTGATTGTTTTCCTTCCTTCTGGGATTCTTTTTACATGAACGCTATTCTTCATATTGCTTCACTTATCTTTTAAGTTTTCCCTGTCTCTGACTATTGCTGATGTCCTCTGAGAATTTCTGAGATCTTCTGGTTCACTCATTGGTTTTTCAGCTGAATCCATTTGGCATTCAATGCATTTACTGAAACTTAAAAAAAAATTATACTTTGCATTCTTTGATTTTCCATTTGACTCCTTTTTAGGGTTTCATGTTTTATGTCATGTTTCCAATATCCTTCCTTATCTTTGGGAAATATTTGATATGTGTGTTGAACACCTTGTATTTCTACTTCAATAATTATGCTTCAGGTTTTAGCCATTCCATTTATTATTGTTCTTTTGTAACAGCTGTCCTCCAAAGCAGTCTTGTTTATTTTCCAAGGGAGTTCTTATGTCCTTAGGCATATTAACTGCTTAGGCTGTTCTTGGGTCTTTGGAAAAGTGGATACTGCCCAGGCCCTAACTTGTGCAGGTCCCAGTGTGTTCAGGTGCTAGAAGGGTGCAGGGAAAAGATACTCTGGGGGAATCATCTATGCTCCTAGAAATATAGTCTCCCTCAGTTGTAATTACCCACCCCTTGGGGAACAGGGAGGACGGGGATGCTGAAATCCTGGCCATCTGCTTGACCCCTTCCCAGGCAGCGCTCCTCTGCTACTGCTTGTCTAGCCTCAACACCCCGAGCCTCACTGCCAGCAGGGGTTTGTTTCTGGAAGCACCTAGGTAGGATTGACCTTCCTCAGCAATGTGAAGGAGGAAGAAAAGGTCATGTCTGAAAAGCCCTCCTCCACACTATCATCTGTTTCCTCCCCACACGTGGGCCAAATCGCCTTCAGTTACCTGAGGAGTTCTCTGTTATTTTTTATTATGAACTTGACAGATCCATCAACATCTCTCTGGCTTCTATGGTGTGTGCAAGGCTGGATTCAAAGGAAAGAGCCAGCAGCCTAGCTTATAACTTTCCTAAGAAAAAAAGGTTTGCTGCTTCTGTAAATAATGTTCTACAGTATAATGACTGGAATACTGTAACATTGTGTCTGTTTGTTATTTGATGGGATAGAGGATGTGTACCCTGAGTGAGGGTAGGGCTAGTTCCCAAACTTCTCTTAGAATGCGCATGTCAAAGTTTGGAAGCCAGTTTGAGGGGATGCTATGCTAAGTGCCGAGGAAAATACGCAGTTGTAAAATTACAGTGTAATTTCATAATACATAATAATTTCATCAAGCTTTAGATTTTTAAGATACCTGCTTATTGCATCAGTTTGTACTAAAGAGAGTAGTGGTTGATTTTGCAGTCTTGAGCAGCTTTGCTATTTCTGCCCGGGGAAAACAATTAGGTCATTAGTCATAATTCTTTAAGAGAATGACTCATAGCGACTTGAACTGTGTGAGATCTTTGGTGATGTTTTCACAACCAGTAATGAGGCAGCTAGAAGATACAGTTTCAGGGTTTGGGGGTAAGTTCTTGAGAACAGAATTGATATTCACCACTCCTGCTATTCCTGCCAGTTGGAAGTAAAATGGGGTCTAGGAGATCATCTGAGTGTGGCTTGAATCCTCCTGAGACTCAGGCATGTTTGTGTTTTTCTATGGGGTTTTCTATGGGGAATGGTGCTGTGGGAGAGGGCAGGCAGTGAGTTTGTAGGCTTCTATCAATTTTAGGAAAGGAAATACTGAGTTCTGACACAGACGCCTAGAGTTTCAGCTCTTATAACCAAACTCTCTTTCCTGATTTATGAATAAGTTCACTTAAAGGGCCTTAGTATTTTACTCCATTTCTCGGAAGCTTTGAAAATAACCAGGTCGTTTTACATGACGGTGTAAAGTATCTGATGCATGAATGACCAATAGTATCAAATTTTCCGCTGCAAACTGATGAAGGTAGAATAGTCCTCATGTGTCTCTAGGCACTCTGGGCAACTGAACCTCCAATTCAGAAAAAAAAATGTTGTCATTCGAAATGTTTACATTTTATTCCTTTGTCTTTTATTTTCTAAGAAGGAAAAAGTAACACTATTTTCCACTGAACTTTTGGAAATGTTAGCCTCCTTCTCCAATGCCATTTCATAATATGAAAGGAAGAAATGTAATATAAGAAAGAGTATTTAACAAGGAATCTGTAGAGGTCGTTGTTGGTTGAAACTACCCACTCTTTCTTGTTTTGCCCTTCCTAATAGAATTTGGTTTATATTCAGATCTCCCTTGGAACACAATGGATAGCAACCCCTCCCTGGATTCTTAGTTAGAATGTGATGAGATTAAGGCAATTAACCTATGACAATCCCCTTCATAGTTATAGGAAATATAAATTAGGTAAAACCATTCTTTCCAAAACTCAGCCTGCCAGACAATAAGGGACATTTTGCAGAAAGGCAGTGCAGTTACTCATCATCCTCCTCATCCCCATCCCCACTCCCACCACCACCATCATCATTGTTAATAGTTTTTGGTTAGGTGCTGTTCCAAGGGTTGTACATACATTACTTCATTTAGTCTTCAAGACAACCTCATGAGGTAAGATGGTGTTGCTATATTGTAGTGTTTTTAAAACATAACCTTTAAACTGTTGACATTCCTATAATAAAGAGCTGGTGTCTATATCCTCCTCTCTTGAATCTGGGCTGACTTTGGTGCCTTCCTTGGAGTAACCAATGGAACAGAGAGGGAGTAATGCCATCTAACTTGCAAGGTAGGGAAAGGCCCCGTAGCCTCCACCTGGTTCTTCTGGGACCTTTGCTCTGGGGCAAGCCAGTTGTCATGCAAGGAATCTATCTATCTCAAGATTGTCATGCTGGAGGGACTACATGCTTGGTCAGTGGCCCCCACTGGGATCCCAGCTGACCGCTATTGCCATTGCCAGTCACATGAGTCTTGGCGCAGCCCCGCACAGAGAAATGCCCAGGCAAGACCTTCCCAGATTTATGACTCACCAAATTGTGAGCAAAGTACAAGGACTGTTTTAGGACAGGTCTCTAGTTCACAGGTGAAGAAACTAAGATATCATCAGAAATCAAAGATTTATTCTAATCATTAGCGTAACAAACTTCCCTTTCCTGTTGTGGATAAGCAAACCAGCCTCGCATTTTAAAGTGCTTTCCAACTTTGCAGCCTACTTTAAACTTGAATAACAATTCATTTTCCTGTATCACTCCATAGTATACCAGGATGAAGAGAGAAAGAGAACACCACCAGGAATAATTAAATTGATAATTATCTGAAGCAAGAATTGAAGTTTTAAGACACAAATTAAAAGTTATCAGGGATCCCCATCAAATAAGCTCTTCTTCTTAATTTCTCCATTTTTATTCATGGTGTCCTTATACCTGCCACCATCCTGGCCTGTTTGCTGTCTGTGGCCCCTTGAGAGCAGGGATCCTGTCTCTTGCCAACTCCTCCAGTCCAAGCGCCCAGCACAGTGCTGACATAAAGCAAGCACTCAATGCATGTTAAGAGAGTGAACCAAATGAAGGCTAGAAATCTTGGTCATTTTTAAGCTTCTTCTTTTCCTCAGCCCCAGTACCCTCTTATAGATTATAAACTGAGATTATTGTTCAGGTCTGCTTTTCCCCATTTCCAGCACTACCCCAAATTAAGCATTTTATTTCTTTATTCCAGGAAAACTACAATTAGTGATGGGCCTTTCTGTCTTCAAATATTTCACACTTCCAATCTATCCCATCTATTACTGCTCCAAAAACGTGAATGTCTCTTATTCCTTGTCAAATGGAGAGCAAAATTCTCAGAGGCCTTTCCCAAGATGCCCTCAGCCCTACTCTGGACTCCTCATTCATTGCACCCCTGTGAGTTCTCCACATACCCGCCAAGAGGACCTCTCTCTCTTCACAGAACAAAGGCATAAGTTTCTAATTACAGATGCCTATTTCTTATGCTGTTTCTCCAAAATCCACGCGCATTGAAATCCAACCATTTCATCAAGGCCCATCTCAAGGCTCACGTCACTTTAATACAAAACTCTTCCCTGACCTCACAACCATATGTGATGTCACCTTTCTCTGAACCACATGGCAATTTGTAGTACTCTCAAGAGAGTTGTTACATTCCGCCTTGATCTCTGAGTTTTGTCTACAGGTGCCTTCTTCTACTGTATGTAATTAATGAGGTTTGAGAATATTTCATGTTCATTTTTTAAAACCCTATGAAGACTGTAGTCTAGCAAGATGTCATCCACTATAAGAACTCAATAACTAATGAACTGAACAAACACTCAGGGAAACTACATTCAAAGGACTCCTAAATGAAAAGCACAAAAAAAATTGTTTAAAAATATCCATTCTAGTAAAGATTGATAGGGTAAAATCCTTTTCTATAAGTGATCCCAATGGATTCACTGCATTAGAAACTAAAGTCTCAGGGTGAGTCTCAACATGCCAGGCTATTTGGCCAGTGGCCAGTGCAGTATTGGCTTCTAAGCTGTCCAATATCTAAATGAAAATTTTTGCATTATTTGACTCTAACTTGAAGTGGGGAAAACCTTTCCAAGCAAACACAAACCGGAAACCCCAAAGCAAAAAACAGTGAAAAATCTAGATACATATCAATGTAAACTTTTATGTGGCAAATGTGCCATAAATGAAAGTCAAAATATAAATGACATATTAGGAAAAAATATTTCTAACATGTTGCATGGTCTATGAGTTAGATTTCTTAACCAGCAAACATTTGTGAAAGCCAAGAAGTAAAAAAGCAAATATCCCAAAAGAAAATAAGCAAAAAAGGCAGAGGAAGAAAAAAAACCAGTCAATCAATATATGATTTGCATCCAACATAAAGATGCGCAGACTCAGAGACAAAGGTTTGGGAGTTGTACAGTTTGCTGTTTTAAAGGTGAGGGATACGTCAGCTGCCTTTTTTAAGGAAAGTAATTCAGCAATATTGGTCAAAATTTAAAATGCACATGCCCTTTGCACTAGCTATTCCTCTTCTAGGCATTTACTCTACAGGAACATTCAGACAAGGTAAAAGAGACACATAAAAAAGGATGATCATTGCAGCATGAGAAATAACTGGAAACAACCAAATGGAGAAAATTGGAATCAGCACACTTATTGTTACATATCATACAGCCATTTTTACCTTTTAAAGTTGAAAGACCTCCAAGAAAAATTAAGCAAAAAAGGCAAGGCACAGAACAAAATTCTGTTATGATTCCATTTGAATTTTCTGAAAGTAACAAAAGGACATATATGTCCATACATGAGGGAGGTATTTCTGGAAGGATGCACTTAAAACTGCTAACAGCTTCCTCATGGTTGGAGGAGAGCAAATGGGGCTTTTCCTTTACATTTTACTCCTTTCTGTTGTGTTTTTGTTGTTGCTCAAATAAACCACACACACCCTTTAATAATAATAAAAAAAGTAACATACTTTGTCCACTTATTTTCCTTTTGTAATTCTGCCAAAGCATGCACCATCCTTAACTGTGGTGCTAAACATCTCCCCTTTGCATAGATATCCCTGTGATGGTTTGTGGGGGCCCCTGTTTTGATCAGTGCAAGCTCAACCTCAGGGAGACGGGCTTCCTAATAAGTGGCCTTCAGAAGTACAAGAGCTCCATTGAGTCTTGAGAACTATAGGATAAATGGAAACACATGCCACACTAAGGGCAGCCAAGGAACTTTAAAGGGAAGCAGGAGTAAGACAAGGAGAGAGCACTCCTCGTAAATCGCCTCTCAGCTTATCCCCTGAATACATTCCAGCAGCTCAACCCAGAAAGAATAGGTGCTGGCCAGACCCCACACTATAGGTAAAATGTGTTATTCTTCCTACCTCTCAGAACACACGGCTTCCCGAAGAGGGCTCGCTAATAAATGCCAAGAGAGTGGGATGGAAACAGATCTGCTAACGAGCTCTCGTCCAAAATGTTTTATCTTACAAATGTGTAGGTCAAAGAGTTATGGAGACAATAATTATGTGTAGCTAAGTGGACACATATATCTGGCTGGTGGAGAAAGAAAACACAGAAACGTGCCCAACGTATTCTTTGTTCTAGAGAGGACAAAGAATAAGCCATGCTGCTATGCACACAGGTGACGGCTTACCATGAGAACTGCAGGACATACAGGCAGGACTGGGGTCAGGTGAAGGCCTTAGGGATGCTCTCCCTTGTATCTGGTATTCCCTATCCACAAACCAAAGAAGGGGATGATGTTACCTCCAAACATAGTAACTGCAGTTCAGGAGACGTCTATGACAAAGTTAGGAGTAGGAGGAGAAGGGAAATGTCCCAGCAATGGTCAAGGAAGAGAGCCTCTGTTTCTGATGTTGAAAAAGGAGCAGAGCTAGTGGCCTGCAGCCTCATCAGGGCATGTTTGCAGGGGAAGCAGAGTCATTTCCAGTGCCCAAACCCCAAAGATTTAAGCCATGCCTACTTCTGGCAAAGAAAGCCCACACGTGACTCCTTTAAGAATGGCAGCCCACAAGTGCGAGACGGAAAGGCGTGAGGGAAGTAATCTGGGCTTTGTCTGACCTCACAGGCTGTCAGACTGTCACCCCAAGTACACAGAAGCGGTGAGGAATTTGACAACAGTATGAGGAGCAGTGCAAACCAATCACATATGTTTCCTATCCAAGCAGCCTTATCATCCCCCATCTCCCACCACCACAGGGTTCCTACACCATAAACACCTTTAGCTGTGGAGAGTGGTGCCTGGGTGGGGGGGCGTTAGGGGGGACTCTTCAGGGCGCCTGTGCTTCTGCTTGCCTTCCCCATGTCTTTCCAGGACCTTAGTGGTGGCCAGGACTCTCTGATCTACAACAGGATGTCAGGTCTTCTCTGAGACTGATGGTAATGCCTCATGTCTGCAGTGATCTGGTTTCCATGAACTGTGAGATAACAGAACCACCAGACAATACTAAGAAATATCCATTTCTCTTTTCCCCCATAACTCAGTGGCCCTAAGTGTTACACAGACACATAGTGATGTGAGGATGGACATGGCTCATTGATGAAGTGGAGAGTTGGAAAGACTGCAGAAACAGTAGTGGAGGAGAAAACAGTGCCTCTTGAGTCCTAGCCAAGGCAGTGCTGCAAGTTTTATCCTGGAAGCACAGGGAGGCACCCTCTGCCCGGAAGTCTAGTGTAGAAGCCAGACTGCATAGGTTCAAAGCCCAGTTCCACCACTTGCAGCCACACAGTGTTAAGATACTGAACTCACCACGCATGCGTTTCCTCATCCATAATGGAAGGATTGTTGGACTGTGGAGAGAACTGCACAGGTACTTGATATAAAGCACTTACACCTGTGCACGTCCTACAGCAACCAGGGTCTAAGTGCTAGCTCTTATTCTTAGCAGCTCTCTCACTTCTGCTAATATGCCTGTCTCAACTCAGTCTTCCCAACTCTGTAGTTTCTCACAATAAGCAATTCTACAGCCCTTGTCTCAGGCAATGTCTGCTTTATCCCTTAAAAGCCAGCTCTCTTTGATGCTCTCCCTCACTCCTCTTGGAAAAGCTAGTTATTCCTTCCTTTGTAGCAACATAGCATTCTGTACCTGTATTTTGACATGAAGCATTTATTTTAATCATCCGTGTACATGTGCTTCCTTACCAGAGCAAGGACTCTTCAAGGTCAGGGCATGCCTGGGATAAGCAAATCACCCAGTAAGTGAACAAATTTCTTAAAGGGTTTTCTTTAGCCTGTGTTGTGTTATCCTTACACCATCACCAAAGATTAGAAGAAATCAAAGCACAGACCAGAACACAGAAGTGAGCTTCCAGCAGGACCTGCAGAATGGGTGGACTGTCAGCCGAAACAGCAGGAAGACCTATTTTCTCCATCTCATCTGTTTATGAGCCTGATTTGGGTAGGAAAGAATCTTGATAGACATGTTTCAGCTAACTGCTATTACTTCATGGTCATTCTGAAATGTTTGGTACCCACCAGTCCCTAAATTGGAAAAGGAGAAAGCAAAAGACCAGAGAAGCCAGGCAAGGAAAAAAACAGCAAGGACTGGTTAATCAGAGCCACAAGGATGAAAGGGACTGCTGAGGCTGGCATGGGACACCCCGGAGGCTGCTGCTGCTTACATAGACAAGGTCTGGGCATGAAGGTGAAGACCTGGTCAATGTGACAATCCAAGAGCAGTATGGGTCAGCATTGTTGGGGGCACATGGCATCTGGGGGCTCCCCCAGGCATCTCTCTGCTTCCAGTGAATGGAAGTCTCATTGAAGTCCATGGAACTTGCACCATTGAAATTATATGCAAATTGTGTGTGTAGGTACATTTTTATGGGAAGAGGTTCCACAGATTTAATGGGATTCTGCCTTAGTCTGTTCCAGCTGCTATAATAAAAATGCCATAAACTGGGCAGCTTATAAACAACAGAAATTTATTTCTCACAGTTCTGAAGGGTGGGAAGTCCAAGATCAAGGGGCCAACAAATCTGACATCTGGTAAGTTCCCGATTTCTTGCAGGTGGTGTCTTCTTGCTGTATCCTAACACGGTGAAAGGAACATGGGAGCCCCCTGGACCCTCTTGTATACGGGCACTAATCAGCACTCAGGAGGGCTCCACCCTCGTGACCTAATCACCGCCCAAAGGCGCCACTTCTTAACATCATTGCACTGGGGATTAGGTCTAAATACATGAATTTGAGAGAGACATAAACATTCAGATCATGGTAGATTTTTTAAAAGATTTGTGACTTTAAAAATAATTTATGTGCCTATGAATCACTTAGGGAATCTTATTAAAAGGCAGGTTCTGATTTGTAGGTTAGGGAAGTGCCTGAGATTCTGCATTTTTAAATACACCCATGTGATATCAACGTTGCCGGTCTGCAGTCCACACTTGGAGTAGCAAGGACCAAGTTGCGGTTCTTTTTTTGTTTGAGACGGGGTCTCACTCTGTCGCCCAGGCTGGAGTGCAGTGGCGCGATCTCGGCTCACTATAACCTCTGCCTCTCAGGTTCAAGTGATTCTCCTGCCTCAGCCTCCTGAGTAGCTGGGACTACAGACGTGTGTTACCACGCCCAGCTAATTTTTGTATTTTTAGTAGAGACAGGGTTTCACCATACTGGTCAAGCTGGTCTTGAACTCCTGACCTCATGATCCACCTGCTCCAGTCTCCCAAAGTGCTGGGATTACAGGGGTAAGCCACCACACCAGGCCCAAGTTGCTGTTCTTATAAACTAAAATTGACAGCTTCTGGATTGCCAAGTCACATGCACCCATATAATTTAGATGCAAATTGATCTGAATTTTAATACATGTGGTAACATACACGTCACAAGACAAGCTCAGACAGGTATTACTGGCACTTTCTTAGATTCCTTTGAAGTTTAAGACCAGCTCATTGCTAATACCAAAGAATGAGGAAGACTGCTTTAGTTCATGGCCTTCCATCCCAGCTGAGAAAAAGATACCTGGAGTCCCAGGTACCTGGGTCCTTCTTGTTTGTTCAGAAGGAAATCCAGCAAAGAAATACTTTTTTCTTGTCTGGCTTTCATCCGTCACCTCTGGGAAACTGTTTAGAAAAGCAAGAATGGTCAATAAACTCATTTTGTTTGTAGAGAATTTGTATGGTGCTGATTATTTATGCATATAAAAGATCAGATTAGGCCTTTACAGGCAGATAGCAGACTTGGAGGCTGCTGGCAGCAAGTTCCACTGGCAAACACTGTCAATACAAAGTGCATCTTAACCCTGTTGTCACGGCTCAGCTTTCAGCTGACAATGAAGGCAATGTGACTGGAGAGTTCTAAGGCATTCAGGCTAAGTGAAAAAATCTGTCGGGGGCAGGTAGAACCCAGAGCATCTCACTGCTGAATTCTGCATCAACAGCTCTGTCCCCAGTACACAAAGTATCATGAAGGCTGCAATCTAAATTGAAGTCTAAAAATAGCACAATAAAATTATTTTCTTCTTTCACTCCACCAGAGAGCAAACAGGCTGACATTAATATCTGCAGGGCACAACCGACTTCTCAGAGTTGATGTAGGGAGAACCATTACACAATCGCCCTTTCTCAGGAACAGACTGACTGTCCCAGAAAATAAGGAAGAGAAAGTAATTACCCTGTTGCCGAAAACCAATAATGGATATTTGATTATGATTATTATTGGGGGGGGAGAAGGAGGCAGACCGCTGAGCAGCAACCAACCCTAAGTGAATCAGTATAAGGCTCTGGGAGGGAGATTAATTTTTGTTTTCTTTTCATCTCTCAGCCAGTCATTTGAATGAGACGCCAAACTTTAAGTATGGCCTGCCACATCCTTATCAGTATTCAATGCCACCGCCCTGTGGTCCCATTATCTTCACTGGATACACCAAGTGAAGTGACAGGCTCCTTGCTGTGGGGGATTGTTTTCCTTTGATTCTAAATGTGAAATGGATGAAGCAGGGTAACTGACATGTCAGATTTAGGAAACTCATTTTCAAGGCAGCAGAAAGACATTTTGTAGCAAATATTTACTTCTCTGTTTGTTTCCGACTGATATTGAACATACATGATCTAATCTGAAGGATGCAGGATTTACAATCTCTGTGAACAAAGGGATGTTACAGCTCATTCTGAAGAAAACAACACCATCAATTCCTTCAGCCCCTGGTGAAAACACTGCTGTAGATTGAAGTAACATTTGTCATAAAATAATGAAAGGGACCATGAGGAATGTAAGTAGAGACAAGACTGCAATTTCTCTGACTTCATATTGCTCCCTAAAAATCAGTTCCCCTACACTGTCTTACACATCCATTGAATTCCCAATAGAATGTCTGCCTCTAAGTACAAATGAACATGGCAGCTTCATCCAAAGATGACCATTCCCAACTTGAGATCCCCAGACAGGAGAAGCTGGGGACAGGGAGGGGTGACTTAGAACATGCAGGATAAGGGGACTGATGTGTATCACCCTCTCTGTGCCCAGCAGGGTACGAGACGCTTTTTATGCATTCCTTCATTCTAGTGTACAATTTCACTGTGAAGCGAGTATTACTATTATGAACTCAACTTTACGGATCAGGACACAGGCTGAAGAGCATCTGGTGTTTGCTCAGAGTTACCTAGCCAGCTGGGTGATGAATCCAAGACTGAATCCCATCCCGATGACAAAACCTATGATCTGATGGCACCAGATTTTCGCTCATTTTGGGAGAAAGATTTCAAAGTCTCCTTTTCTACCTGGGAACCACAATCTCCTATTCTACACTGAAACCAAATACAGCACTTACGAATTCATGCGACGAGTCATTTTGGTGTCACATACACAGCAGGAGACCCATAAAGTCACCCTTACCTGATCATTTTTTGCGGTAGGTCTTGATCATTTTTGTGAAAATACAGAAACACTTTACTGGAGATGACAGAAACAACAATAGTAGTTGTAAATGGCTAACAGACATAACAGATATTCATTGGTATGTGCAAAACTGAACATTTCCCTGTGCTACTGGTTAAAAACAAAGGTTTCAATGGAAAACTATTTCAAAATTCTGTGTACCCACATGCATACACATAAATATGTCATGACACACTTTCTGACATCTAATCCTTATTATTCTTCTCAGAACTCTAATTTTTAGCCTTTTCAATACTCCTCATCCTACTGCTACTAATGGCAGGAAAATGTTAACTGAGCACGTGCCAGTAATGGTAAGAACATGCTTTTCATACCATTCAATCTGCATAATAGCACACTGAAGAGGGTACTACTTTTTTTTTTATTATTATTATTATTTTTTGGTGGGTCAAGGGATGGAGTTTCACTCTTGTCACTCAGGCTGGAGTTCAATGGCATAATCTCAGCTCACTGCAACCTCCACCTTCCAGGTTCAAGCAATTCTCCTACTTCAGCCTCCCAAGTAGCTGGGATTACAGGCATGCACCACCATGCCTGGCTAATATTTTTTGGATTTTTAGTAGAGATGGAGTTTCACCATGTTGGCCAGGCTGGTCTTGAACTTCTGACCTCAGGTAACCCACCTGCCTTGGCCTCCCAAAGTGCTGGGATTACAAGTGTGAGCCACCATGCCCAGCCTACTTAATTTTCTTATATAGACAGAGAAATAGAAATTTAGAGAGATTAAATAATTAGTCCAATATCATAAAACTAGAAAATATTGAGGAGGCCAGAATTAGGTAATCTGATCCCAAAATCTATGTTCTTGACTTCGTGCTATGCTTTTTCCTCAAACCCCCTTCAGTTCATGTCCTTGCAAACCCCTTACTTGTGTCGGCCCCTAATCTAAATCTCCCTTTCCTCAGCAGTCTTGGCCAGTTCTTCATCCACTCAAATGCTACACTTTCTTGGTACCTTCCCTTGACTTCCCTCTTGGGCAGAACTAGTTCTTCCTCTATATATTATTTCTTTAGCTCTTCATGTATGTCTGTAGTAATGTCCTTATCGTGTCCGAGCCATGAGACAACAAACTCCTTAAGGGAAGGCCAGATGCCTTACTCATCCTTGTACCCCTGGTCCCCAGCCTGAGGTCTGGCACATGGTAAAAGCTCCATACAGAATTTCCTAAAAGCCCATCACTGGTTCCATGTTTTGTTTGTACCCTGCCATCCCCTCATCCACTACAGATGAGGAACATTTTATCAAGATCTTCTGAGTGACATCTCTTCAAATCCATAATAATGTTTTTGAATTTTCCCCCTCTTTTCTGTTTTTGTCAAGTGAAGAAGCCTGAAATTCATCAAACTATACTCAAAATATTATTTTCTAATTACCTCAATCATCCAATTTCTCTACTTTCCTTTGAAAGGCATTGCATTCTCCATATGTTTTATTCTAATTTGTGTTTCCTGGTAAACTTGTACTTTATTTTAAAAGTAACTAAAATTTCTAAATTCATAAAATCTATAAAATAGAGGTGGCTGATATAGTCACAGAAGGACTGACTGCAAAGTTATTTTCAGTATTTATCTTTCCTGATACATTTATCTGTCTGTTTAAAGATCAGTAATGACTTTATGGAGTCTGGGGATAGATCTGGAGTTAGACTGACAGCTCATGTTTGAATCCTGGCCCCATGCCTCACTAGTATGTGATTGTGAACAAGCAATTTAACCTCTCCAAGCCTCAGTTTTCTTGTCTGCAAAGTGGGAATAATAAAATTATCTATTTCATTGGAGTCAGAAGAAAAAATTAGTTAAAATGTGAAGCACTAACCACAACCAGTACCTAAACGAATACGATCATAACCACGACTGTGAGGCCCTCAGAGACTGGAGCCATTACTACTTCTCTATGCCAGTTTATTGCCTCTCAGCTCCAAATGTGCGTTGACTGCTCTGCAAAAATTTAGCTGGTCCCTTTAGATATTTTCTTGCTAGCTGACACAGTATTAAGTTTTGTCAGTAGAGGGAGCTATAAAGACCTTGCAGGAGGAAAAGTTCTCACCCCCCCACCTCCCACCTCCTCCCCCATTCCCCCAACCCCCACCCCTCCCCCCACCTCCTCAACTGCTACCTCCCTCTCCTCCACCCCCTTCCACTTCCCCCCACCCCCACCCCATCACCAGGCCCATATCAGTGTGCTCTCAGCCAGCTCTTGAAACGCAGATGGCTTCTCTAGACCCTGCTCCCACACCATGCACAGAGCTCTAGCACCCACAGCTCCTGAAGCAAGTGTTGTTTCCTCTGCTCCCAGCTCCTGCCATACAGTGGCTTCTCCAGTACTCAGCTTCTACATCCCTTGACTCCCGCAAGCATACAGCTTCCCCAGAATTCAGCTTCTACCGTCTGTGCAGCTTCCCTAGCATCTGGATGCCAGCATTTCCCAGAAGCCCCTGTTGTAGCAGATTGCCGCTGGTGAAACAACTCCCTAGGAATAACTTTCCTTGGCATCATGGAGGGTGATGACGAACTTCCAGAAAGTTCTTCCAGAAGGCACTTCCAGCAGGTTACACTGCTGCAGCATGACACTGACTTGTTGGCTATCCGGTTTGCCATGGTCATGCCGTCTCTAACCAGGTCTGGGTCTTATCTTGGGGGCAGGAAACCCTGTATCTCAGCCCTGCGGGTGGTGGCTGCTTCGTATATCTGCCGCTCTTATACTTTTTAGACTTGTCTTTACTTCCTACTGGTGAATCCCTCATGACTCCAGTTCTCTGTTAAAATTAATAATTATTTGTATTAGACCATCCCTGTTTAAATTACCAGGTGGTTTCCATTTCCTGATCTGCCCTTAACTGACACACACTTTGCCCTCACCTCCTTGCTCTTACGATGTACCCTCCCACGCCCTCAGCTTTCATATTGTTCTTCACACACTCCAAGGCTGTTCTTATCTTTTGAGTATTTGGTTTTTTCTGCCTACAGTGACAGGAAATGTCACCAGATCCTCACATGGCTGACACCTGAGTGTTTCCCCTAAGTCGCTTTCCGGAAGCTCCAATCCAAAGTAGTACTGTACAGTCCCTGCGGCCTCAATCACCAGCTAGCACATAAGCCAATTTTATTTTATTTGTAGCATCATGACTATCTGAGTTATCTTGTTCTTTTATCTGCCACCCTCCCTAATTCAATGTAAGCTTCAGGAGAGCAAAGATGGTGTGTTTTGTTTATTGGTACCAGAGCTCCAGGGAATAGAATAGTCGCCAAATTTAAAAGCACTTAAATAGTTACGTAAAGATGAAAAGAAATAAAGGAGGGAAGGAAGGAAGAGAGGAAGAGATGGAAGAAAAGAAAGAAAGAGGGAAGGAGAAAGGTAAGGAGGAAGGCAGAGAGGTAGGGAGGGAGGAATTCACTATATCATCCCCCTCCCGTTCTAATCTAGTTCCCAGCCCTAATGCTGCTGATTTAATCCATACTTTGCATTGCCCATCCTCACAATCACCGATGCTGAAAATCCTGGAATCACTACTCTGTTATTTCCCACACTCAGTCACCAAGTCTCATTAATTAAAGAAAAAATTGGCCTGCCTTCTCCTCTCTCTTCTCTAATAATGTCATCATTCTGGTCAGCTTTCCACGGAATCATGACTTTATTATCATAATAGGTTCCTTTCTGGTCCCTCTAATTTCACGTTCCTTTTCCTTTTTAATCTACTCTTAATAGTGTTGCCAACCATCTTTCTAACATACTGCTTTTCATCAAGCCCTTCCCCACTTCTCTACATACCAATTGTTACTTGTTTCATCACACTTAAATATATTTGTCTACCTTCTAACACTCTCCTATGTGACCAAAGGCCACCTAACAACCTTCACCGACCATCAAACCACAATAATCCTTTCTGTCTGGTCAGACTGGTTCTCCCAGCCCCATGAACGAGTCATGCCATCCTTGTTCTGGGGCCTTCACTCATAAGCATCTCTCTCCCTCCTACCATTCTGGACAGGGACAGTTTAAACTCTACCCCACAGAACCTTCATGGACAACCACAGGCTCACTGGTCAGCTCCTCTTAATTCCTATAATCCAAAAACACCTCTGGAATTATTTTTCATTAATGTATGTTTTCTTTTCTTCATCTTACCAAAAGAAATATGTAAGCTCCATCATTCTCTGTGGCTTCGAGTAGAATGCTGAATAAGCAGTGGAAAATGGTAAATGAGAAACCACTGTTAGCCCCCAGCTGAGGATCAGTATAAGCTCTAAAACCCGGAGGATCTGTGTGGTGGTTACCTAAGATTCTGTTCTAGTAGAGCAGTCTATGACAGTCATCTGTCCAAAGTCACAGTTTCCCTCATTATTCACATATTAAATCTGCTATAATACATTTTACATGCCACTGGTATAGACAACTTATTTTAGAATGAAACAACAATGAAAATTTTTCATAAAGATTTTTGTTCTTTTAAACAGCCTCAGGCCAGGCACAGTGGCTCATACCTGTAATCCCATCACTTTGGGAGGCTGAGGGAGAAGGATCACTTTAGCTCAGGAGCTCAAGATCAGTCTCAGCAACATCACAAGACCCCATCTCTACAAAAAATTTTAAAATTAGCCAGATATGGTGGTGTGTGCTCGTGGTCCTAGACTCGGAGGCTAAGGTAAGAGAATTAATTGAGCCCAAGAGGTTGAGGCTGCAGTGAGCTGTGATTGTGCCACTGCACTCTCACCTGAGTGACAGAGCAAAACCCTATCTCAAAAAGTTAACTTAATTTAAAGGGGGATTCTCCCTTCTATCTTCATCTTTTGTACTTTGGATATTTTTCTTCTCTTGAAATTGTTGAGTAAAAGGCTTTCTTGGGGTTGGGAAGATCTCCATCTTTCCTCACACTTTCACCCCTCAAAAAAAGGACCCCAGGAAGGTAAGAACAAGATATCTTTTAGCTCGATGGTGTCAGTCCCCATCAGTTCAAAGCTTCAGGGCTCTTGAGCAAAGAGAAATTAATGTTTTAAACTATCATATAACAAAAAGTTAGAAACCAACCAAATGCCCTTCAATGAAATATGGTAAGCAAGTTCTAGTATGTGCACTTATTGGAACACCAATTACTATTAAAACCACGTTTATAATTATCATATAGTAACATAGCAAAATATTTTCTGGGCAAACCATCTGGCTGAAAACAACAACAACAACAACAACAACAACAACAACAGTATTTCCAAAATCAGAGCATACAATGAATTATGACTGCTGTTCATTTTGGGGGATCTTGAGGTGGTATACTGGAACTATAATGAGTAAAACATTAATATCATCACAGTATGAGTCAAACACAGACTCCTGAAAAATCTAAACTCTAAAGAGGATTCTGGTTTCCATTTTTGCAGGACTGACCCTTTTGTGATAGAATGACTGATAGGTCTACATTAAGAAAATAAATAATGGTCTATTTAAGCCTAGGGAGTTTTACTTTCAAAAGTTGTGGTACCAGATGCAGAATAATGTGCTTAGTCTCACACCTTTTGCCTAACTGAGGATTATGAATATATATGGCTAAATTATTAAAAAGCAGTAGAAGGATAAAAATTGAATAAAAATGGTTTTCTATAGGTGGAAGGTAGAAGAGAGAATAAAAGTCAGGTTGGAGACAGAATAAAAGTCATAATTCTCTGAATATATCTTGTTTTATACACTTGACTTTGAACCATAAGGTTAGTGCTACATATGCTTAAAAATAGCAACCACTAACTAGAAAGCAAAATAAAATTAATAAGCCTATCTGTGCATTGAGCTAACTATGCATTGAGTTGGTGGTTTAACTACACTAAGGGGAATTAATTAAAATGATTTTAAGACTCTGCGATTTAACTGTACATCTCTAGTAGAATTTATCCTCAGAACAAAAGAAACTGTAGTTAAATCTTAAGCTGTTTTTAGTTATATTATTAATAACATCACTATTTATATGTATCTGCATATTACAGTATACTCCTAATATACTATTACATGTGTATTTGCATTAGGATATTATATATACATATATATCAGTATACTATTACATATAGAGAGGATGTATTAGTTCCTCTATAAAGAGAGAGAAATATGTACATACATATGCTTAGATATATATATATATATAAGTATATATAAGTCATTATACTGAGGATATTTGGAACCAAAATTTTCAGCGTAAGAGAACATAAATACAAATATAATATAACAGAAATTAAATAAAACCATGTAATATTAACTTTGAATTGAAAATAACAATATAAACCTGTGATATCAGTTCTTTTGGTAAACAATTTTCTAGATTCATCTAACGATAAGGCCAAGTAGCTCTGAGGATCTACAGCAGTGGTCCCCAACCTTTTCGGCACTGGGGACTGGTTTCATAAAAGACAACTTTTCCATAGATCAAGGGGGGTAGGGATGGTTTCGGGGTGATTCAAACACATTACATTTATTGTGCATTTTATTTCTATTATTATATTATAATATTTAATAAAACAATTATACAACTCACCATAATGTAGAATCCGTGGGAGCCCTGAACTCGTTTTCCTGCAACTAGATGGTCCCATCGGGGGGTGATGGGAGACAGTGACAGATTCTTATGAGGAGCAAACAACCTGGATCGCCAGCATGTGCAGTTTACAATAGGGTTCAGGCTCCTATGAGAATCTAATGCCACTGCTGATCTGACAGGAGGCGGAGCTCAGGCAGTAATGTGAGTAATGGGGATTGGCTGCAAATACAGAGGAAGCTTCGCTTATTCACCTGCCATTCACCTCCTGCCGTGTAGCCCGATTCTTAACAGGCTGCAGACGGGTACTGGTCCATGGCTCGGGAGTTGGAGACCCCTGATCTACAGGACTTAGACTATGGTCTCTAAATACCATTTTCTACTAAAAGAAACAAGGGCTTTTTTGGAGTAAACACTGATTTGATATTTGGGACAGTAAATATACACGATGAGTCTGAAACATTTTGTTACATCAGAAAACAATGAAGTTTCTAGGTTAATGTCAAAAGAGTCTGTAGTCAATCTGAAGGGGCTCTCATTGGTCAAAAATGGGGCAATTTGAAAAAGAATAACTTCTGCAAAGAACTGAAATATCACAAATATATAAAACCATGACTTCCTACTAATGCACATATATTCATACACAAACACTCTTCCATCCTTGTAGGATGCTAGAAAACCAGTTATTATTGTGGAAATGGATGCATTAGGAGAAAGAATTAGACATTTCTCCTGTCTTTCTTTCATAAATTGTACCTCACGATAATGAAATAAAGGAAAGTTAATTTTTTTATAGAAGCATTCTAGCTAAAAATGAAAATTGAATGACAGAACCAGATTATGACTATTTTGTAACCCCCCTCACGAAGTAATGAATCTAAGCCATAATCACCAATGTAGGTAAAAAGCTGATGGGGAATTTGATACAAGAAGGATGGAGCGCTCAACACCTCAACTCAGCAACCAACCTTAACATCACAGGAGGGAGACAACAGACATTATTGGCTTCCTTGTGTGGTACAATAGAAAGTCATGACACTATTGATGAAGCATTCTTGCCCATGAAATCAAATTCTTGGCCGTAAATATGACCAAGTCTCAAGACCTAACTACCAGTTTATTGAAAATACAAGAAAAAAACCACACATGTGAATGACCACTGGAACACATTTGCCAAATTCTGTAAGACAAACAACCTAGCTCTCCCAACAACAAAGAAGGAAGTAAAGGAAAAGGAGAGGGAACCAATAGATTAAAAGAGACCTAAGACACGTTTCTCAATTTGAATAAACCACTTGTTAAAATAAAATTATGAGACAATTAGGTAAAACTGAAACACTGACTAAATAGTGATGATATTAAAGAATTCTTATTAATGTTTTTAGGTGTGATAATGGTATTGCAGTTATTTTTTAAGTCTTTATCTTCTCGGAAGCATGCACTGACATATTTATGGATTAAATAAAATGTCTGAGATTTGTTTCAAAATATTCCTGTTGGTGCTAGGCTGGGGGTGGTAGATTCATGGCTCCCCAAATATGTCCATGTTCTAATCTCGAGAACCTATGGATTTTATCTTACATGCCAAAGAGGATGTTGCAGATGTGACTAAGTTAAAGATCTTGAGATGGGGAGATGATCCTGGATTATCTGGGGGATCTGATGTAATCACAAGGTTATTATAAGAGGGAAGCAGAAGAGTGAGAATCAGTGTCAGAGGAGACAGTGATGTAATGCGGAAGCACAGACTGGAGTGAGGCACTTTGAAGATGGAGGAAGGGGCCACAAGTCAAGGAGTGCAGGTGGCCACTGGGAGGTGAAAAAGGCAAGCAAATGGATTCTCCCCTGGAACCTTCAGAGAGAACCAGCCCTGTGGACACCTTGACTTTATCCAGTGAACTTGATTATGGATTTCTGGTTTCCACAACTAGAAGAGAATAGCTTTGTGTTGTTTCAAGTCACAAAGTTTGTGACAATTTGTTACAGCAGCAAAAGAAAACTAATAAGGTGGGAAAGTAGGTGGGTGGATAGCTAAACTAGTTTGCCCATGTATTGAAATTTGTTGAATTTTTAAGGTGCATATATGGGGCTCATTGTAATTTCTCTAGTTTTGTATATGTTTGGAAATTTCCACAGTAATCATTTTTTTAAGTCTTGCTAAAGGAACTCCTGTTGGACTTTTGGTAAGGTGCTGAATCTCTCTGAGTCCCAGTTGCCTTATATATTCTTGTTAATAATAGCACTCACCCCTCATTGGGTTGTTAGGAGGCATACAGGACATAATCCCTTTAAAGTATCTAGCAGATTATCCAATGCACAGATCTCTTGATGAAGGTTACTTATTGATATTATCACTGCCTGTCATTTTCAGACATTTCCAACAAACATTTGAAAAATGTCTGAATCAGTCTCTCTACCATGATCATTGCAATCCTCTAAAATGTATTTGTGCCATAAGTATTAAATATTCCATTTTTAAAAGCTCTTGCTTCTGTTTGATTGTTCTGATGGTTTCCCCAGATAGTGAACAATTTTAGCACCAAAGGTATGGAATTAAACCCAATATGGAGGTTATAAAAGAAATCTCTATCCTAGGAAAGTAACTGGCTGGCCTCTCAGGTTCCAAAGAATCCATAGTCTTTTTCCCCAGGATGAGTGTCTGTGCTCCTTGTTTGTTCTCCAACATGCAACTAAGACTCAGAATTCTTATTATCCTATTTAAACTGGAAAGAGATCTTCCTTTTTCTGTCCCAAAGTGACATCATCCTCTGAAGCAGCCACAAGAAAGGTCACCCTGGCTTCTTCAGGAACACATTAGCGGTGACTGTTCTGTGCCCCATTCCTTCACAGAAGCACTGCATTTTCTGCTCACTGGTGGCAACAGAAACCCTAGCGGGGCTTAAAGTGAGATTCACGGCTGACACCCAGAGGCTATGAAATAATCAGCATTTTCACAAACATCCCTTTTCCTGTATACTGTCTCAAGTTAACGTTAGGCCCTGGAGTCATGCTGGAGCTGGAGATGGGATTCACAGACCCATTAATGAACACTTTGCACCAAAATAGTTAGGTCCTTTGCTCCTGGCACCTGTCCTGGTGAGAAAGGGAAGCACAGCTGCCCACTGCCTGGCCTCACCTCCTGCCTCAGAAGTCAGAGAACTTAAGAAGAAAGCGCAGTGAGCCATGTAGATGTTTAATAAGTAAACTAATGAGCATAGGCTAAAATATTTCATTTCATTTTTTATTTGAATAAATGTATGCAGTACAATGGCAATTTTGTTACATGCATAGATTGCCTAGTGGTTAAGTCAGGGCTTTAGGGTACCCATCACCCAAATTATGTACATTGTACCCACAAGTAATTTTTCATCATCGACCCCCTGTCACTCTCTCACTCTCTCACCTTTCCAAGTCTCCATTGTCTATCATTTCTCTCTCTATGTCCGCGTGAACACATTTTTTAACACCCACTTATGAGTAACAACACACGATATTTGATGTTCTGTGTCTGGCTTGTTTCACTTCAGATAATGACTTCCAATTCTACCCATGTTGCTGCAAATGACAAGATCTCATTCTTTTTATGCATTTGCATTTTATGCATTTTATGTATTCCATTGTGCATATATGCCAAATTCTCTTTATCCAATCACCCACTGATTCCATATCTTTGCTGTTGGAAATAGTGCTGTGATAAACATACAAGTACAGGCTTTTGATACATTGATGTCTTTTCCTTTGGGTAGATTTCCAGTAGTGGGATTGCTGGATCAAATGGAGGTTCTATTTTCAGTTCTTTGAGAAATCCCCATACTGTTTTCCAAAGAGGTTGTACTAATTTAAATTTCCACTGATAGTGTATAAGAGCCTCCTCTTCTCCACATCTTCATCAAAATCTGTTATTTTTTGTCTTTTAGATAATAGCCATTCTGACTGGGGTACAACAATCTCATTGTGGTTTTAATGTGCATTTCTCTGATGATTAGTAATGTTGAGCATTTTTTCATATATCTGTTGGCCATGTGTATGTCTTCTTTTGCAAAATGCCTTCTCATATTACAACAATTCTTTGTTTTTTTTTTTTTGTTGTTGTTGTTGTTTTGTTTTGTTTTGAGATGGAGTCTCTCTCTGTCGCCAGGCCTAGAGTGCGGTGGCATAATCTCAGTTCACTGCAACCTCTGCCTCCCAGGTTCAAGCAATCCTCCTGTCTCAGCCTCCCGAGTGGCTGCGACTACAAGCGTGTGCCACCACGCCCAGCTAATTCTTTGTATTTTTAGTGGAAACGGGGTTTCACCATGTTAGCCAGGATGGTCTTGATCTCTTGATCTCATGATCAAGGCCTCCCAAAGTGCTGGGATTGCAGGCGTGAGCCACCACACCCAGCCTAAAATATTTCTTAAATTCCTCCATAGGCTTTTGAATTTCTTGAAGAAAATTACTATATACATTGGTATTATTGATTCCTTTTATTACAATACTAAGCTAGACTTAAAAAAACTGGCATAAAAAGCACTGGTCGGGAAATCATAAAGTTGACCAAATTAAGTGTGGCTATAAGAATTTAAATTCATGCTTCCACCCTCCTGGTAATTATCTCCAGGTTTTTCTAGGGATTCTTGCTATAGAAGTTAAGCAAATGGAAGTATCCACTGAAGTGCAGATAAACCAACTTTCTCCCTTAAAATCTATGTGAAAAGATCTGGCTGTGAGAATCTATACAAAAAGATGTGGTTATCTGATGAAACCACATCTCTTGCCAGATTTTTATTAGGCTTATTTTCACATTTTTTGAGGACCTGCACATAAGGCTTATATTTATTTTCCTGACTTAAGAAAAAAGACCAATAAAATGGTCCAATTAAGAAATAACGTTAATTTTTAAAGGTTGTTGAGTTTATTTTAAATGATAATCATGTTTCGGCATATTTGTTATTGTTGTTGTTTTCAGTCAAGCTCAGACTCTGAGGTGATCCTGAGCTAAACATCCAAAGAGAGACTCACACCTCCCACTCTTGAGACCACAGGAAGGCCAGCCCTGCACCCGCGCACACTGCCCTTCCCATTCTGGTCCCAGACACCCCAATCATGCTTCTCTCCTGCTGCTTTGACTCACCTGACCCTGCTTAGTGTGTGAGCTTTGGAGATGGTGACTTGATGAGTATGGCTGCAAGAGATACCATGTTGCAAACATAAACATGTACCCCTGTAAGAATAAAAAAAAATCCCCACCAACTCAGAACCACAGAAACAGCCATAGCTCTTCAGAGAAAATGACATTAGTTTGGAGTGGGAGTGAGGACGGTCCTCCGTGTTGTAACTTGCCTGTCACTGCTTAAACAGCTGACTTTTCTAGCTTTTCACTTTTGAGCCCTGAAAACAGAGCACTATTTGAGGGTCTTGTTGCTATTATTATTAATACGACTATTTATTTTAAAAGGATGGCCCACTCCCAATTAGAATGTTACAATCTTTGTTTGTAAAATTAAAAAAAAAAAGATAGCTCCACTGCTTGGGCCATGGGGAAGGAAATTATAGGCCTAGGAAAAATGCATGTGATCACACAGTGAATACAGATCTGAATGCTGAACTGCCACGGACAAGACGAAACAACTGACGCTTTGGTGGGTTGTTGATGATGTTTATCAACCACATCGTCGAAGACGCTTATGTTTTGAAACCAGATCAACAGCATCCATGATCCAAGTGATGTGGTCGATTTGAAGGACATGGGGAAAGCCTTTCCTGTCTGAAGTTACTCTTGGACCAGCAAACCCTGTCCTTCAACTTGCTGCTTCTAGACCTTTGCATAAGGTTGTAGCCATCTTCCAAATGTGTATTTATTCTTCCTTTAAAGAACAAGACATTGGCGGCCTGGCGCGTTGGCTCATGCCTACAATCCCAGCACTTTGGGAGACCGAGGCAGGTTGATCATGAGATCAGGAGTTCGAGACCAGCCTGGCCAATATGGTGAAACCCCGTCTCTTCTTAAAAATGCAAAAATTAGCCTGGCGTGGTGGCACATGCCTGTAGTCCAAGTTACTCAGGAGTCTGAGGCAGGAGAATTGCTTGAACCTGGGAGGCAGAGGTTGCAGTGAGCTGAGATTATACCACTGCACTCCAGCCTGGGTAACAGAGTGAGATTCCATCACAAAAAAGAAAAAAAAAGAACACGACATTGGCATAGCTAGTCTCACAATCCTCAAAATTACAATTGACTGGAATCCATCAAGTGAGACAATGGGGTCAAGCTGTAGAGGAAAGAGGAGATGCAGCCCAATATTACGGGTTTCACACAGGGCCCATGTACTCTACAAGTAACATATGGTCACCACTCTCAGTAACAGCTTACTTGCTTTTTTCTAAACCTTATAACCAGTTTCATTTTGTTTCTTACTCTTGAGTTCAGGTAGTGCTAGTTCATCAGACTGGCATAGCAACAGGCTGAGATATCAATTGCCATTTTCTTTATCTGCCTCCAAAATCCTATGTCATGAGGTCTAGTGGCTGTGATTAAGAGTCACAGTTGGAGATTTAGGCATGGAATCTGAAGCCAAATGAACAGTCAATTTGCTTTCAAGAGTCTGTCTCTTGAGATTTGTATCTCTGGATATTGTGCCACTGAATTCTTCTTAGAGAAGAATCCTTCTTCCTAGGTAGACTAACATAGCTGGAGATGAGAAGCCAGGCTCTCGTCATCACAGCTGCTAAATAATGCCCTAAACACTCACCACCTGGGAAACAAAGATGGGGCCACATTCATTCTGAAACCATACAGTTACACTTGACTAAACCCTTCTAGTTGAAAGTCTTCATAGTCACTTACGGATCTAAGGAATCAGATGAAACATACTCCAGGTGAGCCCCTGCCCCTTTGGCAAGCAGAAGGGCAAGACATCTTACAGGAACACATCTCTCCTTCATGCTCCCATAAGCCACACAAATGAGCACACTTATGCCAAAGCAACCCTCTAGAACAATTTCCATTCAGTAACTACTAGAGTTGATAAATGCCATCAACAAAACGAAAGTAAATTCTACTGAGCAGCAATAAATCAAGAAGATTCTAGAGACAGAGAGTCAATTAAAAGAGACAGGCTTGAGTTCATTCGCAAAGTGAGACCGGGCAGCATCATTACCACTCTGCACTGGAGGAACACATCCATTGCAAAACCACAGCTGATAACCAGCATGTTCACTTATTTTCCCATTTACAGAATAATAAAGGAAATAACTCAGTCAAATGACTTCGTGTAATTGTCACAAGTCATCATGTTGGTGATTCTCTTCTTTTTCTTAGTCCGCTAAATAATTGTATGATTTCTACTGGGGAATTTTTTTCTTAAAGAAACACAACTGAAAGGCCCTGCTTTTGTGATGAATGGGAGCTACAGAATTATCTTCTGAGGCTTAGCATACAACATGATCACATAAAATTCTCTCAGCTCGAGAAACTTCATCTTTACATCAGCAGCAACAGAAGGAAAAAAAAATGTTTTCCGCCTGAGGCAGTTGTGATAAGGGATTTAGAACCCATCCTGGTGTGAGCTTCCAGATATAATGGGATACAGCCCAGCACCTAAAGTGTCTGCAGCTCGCTCCCTTGTAACTAATGTTCTCACAGCTGTTGTATGACTCAGGGTGGCTGGAGGGGAAGGGGAAGAGGGAAAAAGGAGCAAAATGAATCATAGAAAATGTTGCATGTAATATTTTGTCTAACCTACATTTGCCATGGCTGCTGCAGAACTGTCATCAGTAAAGTGAGATAAGGACATTGAGCAAGTTCAAAAATGACTGCACACTAGAACTGAGCATCTGAGAAATTCCATGAGGGGTTTTACTTTTATTAATCATGTGTCTGAAGCTAATGGGTTCATACCATGTTAGCAAATTAAACTATCATACAATCTTGATGACGCTTCCTCAAATCATTTAAAAGTCTTCTCATTTAATTAATGACAAATTTGTTATCTACCTACTGGGGTTTCCATTGATACAGCAATTAATTTTTCTTTAAGATTTCCTAACTCCCAGCCAAAATGCATCAAAAACACTCAAGCTATAATGGTTTATCTTGAGTTTCTAAAAATCATCTAAGATTGAACATTCACCATTAATTAATTAAATTGTCTTTTTAAAACTGTGACAGGTGCCTTGAAATGTGCACACGGTGAAGCACATGACATATTGGGGGATAATGGGTGCACAGGCTCATAGAGCACCATGTACATAACCTACAAACGACACTGCCTTCCTCAGCTCAGTCCGTTCCTTAGCTCAGGCCACATAAAAATCACAGCTGAATAGCTTTCTGTCAACTTAAAGAAAGAGGAACCCTCAGGTTTCTTCAGTCACTGAGCACCTTGCCTAGTCTCAAACCTTAAATATTGGTTGATTTCTCAATTGATCTCAGTTGGCAGAGTGATCGTATCATTGCTTTACAGCAGAGAAACTTTGGGTTGAATTGTGCAACACAGGGGAACCTATTTAATGAACCCTTTTGTTTTAAGTGATAATCAATCTCCTGTCTATTTTCTATTCTATTAGTGAAAGTCATGGTCATCTTTTTCTTCAGGCTATCTTTTAAAAACACCACTGCATTCGATTAAGTGTTGAATTATCAATGACAAAGAAAATGATGACAGGCAACTAAGACCCCACGGATTCCACCCTCATAGTGCTACCCAGATTCTTTCCATGCTACTAAAATAAGTCTTGGGAAGAGGGCCCGCACCAGACAAGCCCACAGGGCTTCACTTCTAATCTTCCTTCTTCTTCTTTTCTGTCCATGCCATTCTCTAGGGTAATATTTTTGCTTTCTCCAAGGAAAAATACCAGAAAGAAAGAAACAAGTATATTGGAGTATCTTCCCTGCAAAATACTGTCTCTGAGATCAAGATGATTTTCTTTTGAGCTCCACTGAGGGTCAAGAGGAGGGGCCTTGGAGCTCCCCAAATCTCAGAAGCGATGGGAAATCCTCCCCAGCACCTGAACTTTGGAGCCTGCGAACTCAGGGCTCTGTCAATCTCAAAAACTCTAAAACAGCCAGATGGGTTCTGAGAGCCGCAGTGTGCTCTAGGATCCCTGCCACTTGATTGTAGGAACCACTGAAGTCTCTAAATCTTCTGTCACAGCGATTAGCAAGAACTCAATTACCTCATTTCTTTTTCTTCCCACCCTCTGCAGGAGGTGCTAACAGCTGGCCGAAGAGCAGACAGCAAAAAAAAAAAAAAAAAAAAAAAAAAGCTGGGTGTTTGGATAATCAGGAGGTTTGGCAGATCCTTAATGGAGGGTATTAGCTACAAGCAAACATCTCTCTGCTCCGCAGAATTTCACCAGGAAGATAAGGGATTCTCTTCTGTTTTTATAAAATAAAACCTATTTTTTAATGTAGAGTTTCTTGGTTTCATAATTTCCATGGTGCTATAATTCCTACTAGTACCTTCTAGTGATCACTGATTAATCCCTTATTATATGTAAGAAATAGTTTTTATCTTATCCTACTGTTGTCCCAATGTTATGACAGAAAATCAAGTCTTTAAGAGCTGTATTAACCTGGTAAAGACCCACAGCTCAGAAGTGACCACACTTGAATCCAGACGATCTGATTCCAGAGCTGGTACTTGAAAATAACAATCCTCAGGAGAGGGGTTACTGACGAGGCCCCTTCATGAGCCCCTCTCTATATGAAGCTTCCAGATGGACCACAGGGAGTTGGCGGTGGACAACACTGCTGCCACCCTCGGGGGTCTTCACTGCATAGGGAAACAGAAACAGGTTTTTTGTGTGTGTGTTTAAGGGTTTTTTGTTTTTGTTTTTGCTTTAAAAGTAATACCTCAAGAGGAAGGACACCTTTTATATTAATTACTGTGTCTGGTACTTCTGCTCAGGGTACCGAGAAGGGAAGAGTTGCCTCCGCCCCCCATGTTGTGGTCCAGATGGGAAGAGGCCAGTTCCAATTCGGGGTTGGTGGCTTCTTTTCTCGTTCTGAAGGAAAGACTTTCCTCAAACAGGGAGCTGGAATTCTAGAGGATGGAACTCTGCTTTGTTTTTCTGAAGAACTGCATGTAGATTTTTTGAATTGATCTGAGTACTCTGGAAACTAAATTCCGTCACAAGTGAATATTTCCTGGGAAAGTTATTTCTGAGTTAAAATTCACTACATGGGTTCTCAGAGAATGGAAAGTAGTATAATAACCAATAGGCCAATGCAGAAAAGTTAATTATAAATTATATCATTCACATTTTACACTGTAAAATGTTACTTAGTTTTACATACATATCAGTCAATACTTAATTGAGTATCTAGAATAGTGAACTACTATGGTGGTGAGTCTAATCCCCATCAAAATGTTACTAATGTTTTTCTTACCTTTGTTTTCCTTCCTTATTTTACTCTTTTTAATTCACGCCATTTTGTTATATATTATGCATTTTTTTCTCTGTGTATGTTTAGTTTATGCATTATTATTTTAAGCATACTGAAGATTTTTCTGATGAGATAAAATAAGGTAAAAGTTAAATGCAAAAATCAATGATTATAAAATTAAGGATCACATTTAACTTTGTAGAATTAAGTGCTTTATATTTTCTTACAGTTTGCATTTCAAACTGATGAGGTGATATAAATCATTGTTTCTCTTGTAAAATTGGTCAATATAGTTAAATAGCTTCAAAGTTCAAAAGTGTATAATCCAACAATGAATATCTTTATGGACACTGCTATGGTTTAATATTAGAACATAAGTAAAGGGATATTTTTTCAACACTCTCTAATTTAAACCGTGTGCACTCATCAGTAAGAAAATTATGAAACACCAATATTTGTTTCACAAATGATATACTTGTAATACTATATACATATAAAACATTTTTAAAGATAAAATATAAATGGATGAAATGGAAGCATAAAACAGAAATTATAATATGTTCTTCCCACACTCCAGTAAATTGTTTTGTGTGCACCTGTTTTGGAAACAATTGCTCCAATCTTTGACCCTAATTCCCATCTTCATTAGATTGAGAGCAGTTGGCAGTTGACAGTCTTTTTTGGCTATGACACACAGGCTCTGGGGGACTGGGGTAAGGGAACAGATCTTGGTCTTTGAGGTGTTGCTCACCCTGCTGGCCACCTCTGGACATTCATTAGCAGGGTGAGTTCACCTGGCTATTATTCCACATCAGGCTTCCTATTGAAATTTTAATAATTAAAAAGTAAACATTAGTTTTTAAAAAGAGAACTGGATCATCTTTGGAAAAATACATCAGTCTCTAAATTTCAAAGTAAATTTCAGATAAGACCATTGAGTTCTTGATAGTTCCTTCTAAAGCTAAGAATGGCCTCCAAGGAGGTATCCAACTACTTTCTTCTATGTTCAAAAGAGATTTAAATGATTTTTTGTTTGTCTTTGCTGATGATAAAAGTGTGAGACACACTGGAAACAAACACTTGAGGAACACACTAGAGTACAAGGAAGCAAACATCACCTATAATCCACTAAGTGCTCAAGAGTTTGTGGTCAAGGTTTTATGTTCAACTTCAGGAAAAAAAAAAAGTAGAGTTAGAATGAAGATATTCTAGAAAGAAGAGAAATATTCAAATTAGTCATGCATACAAGATTCCATCAGTTAAATGGAACCACTACACCCATCCTCACGGGGAGGGCTTGGCCCACTTGGGCCAGAGACATGAGTTTGCCATCCGGCATTAATGAATTCCTCCTATACAATGGTGAGAGATATAAGATCCATTTAAACAGGAACTCATCTACAAAGTAAGGACTTCTGAATATTTCATTTGACTCTTTAAAAAAGATAGATAACAGAGAATATGTAGTAATTGAGAAAATAAAAATTAAAGCAAGGTTTGTCTATAAGAGAAAACAAACTAGGAGAAAAAATTACACTTAACTACTAACCTCTGGAAACAATAAACTTGAAGAAGTGCAAGTAAGTTGGTCAAGCTCTTTAAGAGTAGTTTTTTCTATTCTATGATATACCAGTAAGATTTGATGGCAAGACAAATGGATTTGGGCACTGTATCTTCTCAGGTTGCCTTGACTTTCTGAATGTAAGAGTTGAGAATATAGTGTCAAGATAGCCAAGTTGCAAATAAATTTTCAAGGAAGAACAAGATAAAACTGCTATTTATCCACTCATTCTTGCATTAAGTACAATTGTCTGTTGACTACACGCCAAACAGCATGTCAACCACTTAGAATACAAGGAAAGTAAGGCATGGAAACCTTACAATACAACTTAGAATATAAGGAAGGTAAAGGCTCCATCTACAAGGAGCTCACAGTCTAAGAGAATTAGACAGACTGAGTGAACGCAACACATTCATGTAAGTGGCTACCACTATGGGTACCATGCAGGAAACAGCAGGAGGCCAGAAAGACTGTATAGAGAAGGACAATTGTGCTGAGTCATAAGAGTGAGTGTGAGCACAGGGGCTAGGTCAGGGAGGGCTCTGCAAAGATGCTGCTGTGGAGCACAGCTAACGTGGGGAAATGGGCTAGAATGGAGCATCAGTCACTTGGTGCAGGTGAGGATTACAGAGATGAGGTTGGACCAGTAGGCTGGAACCACCTCATGAAGAGCCCAAGAGGCAGAGAGGAGGAGGATATAACAAGGACTGTGGAATTTAGGCTGGATGTGAAGGGAGCCTAACAGGATGGTAAGAAAGTCATTCTGGCTGTGGGAGAAGAGCAGAGTAAACTGTTGTGAGCCAGGGGGGAAGACAGGCTGTTAGAAGATAATTTAATGGGCCAAGTTGCAAGTAGTAGTGATGGGAACAGAGAGGAAAGCCTCTATGGAATGACCAGGTAACTGACTGCAGCCACCCTCCTGGATATTTGGCTATACATAAGGAGAAGGAAGGATATCACTAAAACAGGTGGAAATTGGAAAAAAGATTCCACAAATGGAATCTCTCCTTTGTAGAAGGAGGAACAGGAATATATGCATCTAACTTATAACTCAGATGATTACAAGGCAAATCCTTGTTTAAACATACACTAAAAGTCCTCATGTAATATTTGCCCACTTTTGGCTTTGGGTTATGCAAGATGTGCTTTTGAACCACTGACTGCATCAGATACTTCCTAACTTTCTAATTCACTTGACGTGCTTGATAGAGAGTGGATCTTGAGTCCACATGAGTTTGCCTCAATATCTGGGCCTTCAGGTCTCTGTATACTTTGAGAGAGTAACAAAGATAGTGCTATCATTTGAATTTGTCCCCAAAGTGGTGACTAGCCAGATCTAGGTTTCTTAGCTCTGATCTTTAACGATATGCTCTCCAGCATTCTAATGGAAAAGGAGCAACCCATTCTGTTCTCAGCTGCTTCCTCTCTAAAATCCTGTAAGATCAAGACATGCTAAACAGGGGGAACAGGTAAAGATTTTCATCTTCTTTAATGGACAACTTGAGATGTTAATCAAGCAGTCACTAAGATGCACCATTGTGTCAGGTATTAAAACTGTTTTCCTATTGTAAAACGTTGATCCTCTTGGAAAGGAACTGTGAAGGCGACAGAGTCTCAGTGGAGGCCACAGAGTGTCTGAGAACAACCGTAACTACTGGGCTCCGTCACAGAGATCCTGACCCTCAGCAGACTTCTGCAGCATCCACTCTGGCCTCCTGTTCTGAAGTGAGAATAGAATTGCCTACTGCCAGAGGGGTTGCAGACTCCTAGTTGCTTTTTCTCTTCCCTGTTCCATTGTTTCTACCATACCAGTTCACATGAATCTGAGCCAGGCCTCCTAAGAGCTTGAAATAGCATGAAAAGGGCCTTCCAGAAGCAGGCTACAGGAAGGGCCAGCTACCGTTATGGTCATTTGAGACTGTGGCAGGATCCTAGGTAGCTAAGGTATGTGAGTCAAGAAGCCAGGGACAAGGTGGCTTTGCAACATCAGCAAGGCTGGAGAGGCAGAGAAAGAGGCTGGAGATGATAGAAGATGAGCTTAGGATGTTTCTAAATTATGTGCATCAATTCACATATTTATTCAATCATTCATTCAATACACGTTTATTGGGAACCCCTGTACCATCCAGCACTGGCAAATCACAGAGAATACAGTCCTGAACAAGGCAGACTTAATCTTATTAAGGGAGGAGACCACCCCTCATATTGTCTTATGCCCAATTTCTGCCTCCAAAGAAAGAAGAAGTAAAAACTAAAAGGCAGAAATGAAATCCACAAGCAGACAGCCCGGCGCCACACCCTGGGCCTGGTAGTTAAGAATTGACCCCTGACCTAATGGGTTCTGTTATCTATAGATTACAGACATTGTATAGAAAAGCACTGTGAAAATGCTGTCCTGTTCTGTTCTGTTCTAATTACCAGTGCATGCAGCCCCCAGTCACATACTCCCTGCTTGCTCAATCGATCACGTCCCTCTCATGTAGACCCCCTTAAAGCTGTGAGCCCTTAAAAGGGACAGGAATTGTTCACTCAGGGAGCTCGGTTGTTGGAGACGTGAGTCTTGTCAAAGCTCCCAACTGAATAAAGCCCTTCCTTCTTTAACTCAGTGTCTGAGGGGTTTTGTCTGTGGCTTGTCCTACTACATTATAATACCTGTCAAGGAGTACTTGGAAAGTGAGAATAAATCATTGCAAGCACATTACTCAGTCTTGATGAGTCAGGGAACGTTTCAGAGAGGAGAAATCTAAACCTTGAAGGCTGAATGGGAAGGCCTGGTGAGGGTGAGGGTGAGGGGTGGGCTGGGAGAGGCCCACCAGGCCACATGCAGAGGGGTGAGGGAGCAAGCTATGCTTGTGTGTCAAGGGCAAGGAGACCAGCCAGCCTCAGTCTACAGCATCTGACCCTCCTGAAGATGACTTCAAATCCCTAAGTATTGGGTTAACTATATGAAATTGTCATTTTTATAGGTCAAAAATGGTGAAATATCAGCAATTTCACATGGTTCAATCAAATACTTCCCTGGATGATACCCCTTAACCCTGTGCCCCTCTAAATTAGTTTCTCTCCAGAAAAAAAAAATGCAATGGCATTGGGAAGCATAAGGGAACAAGTATCAGCTGCAATAGGGTGATGATGGGGTGGTGATGGGTGATACTCAAGTACATGCAGAGGCCACATGGAAGAACGTCATGAACCATGGTAAGACATTTAGGCTTTATCCTTAGGACATCTGGCAGCCTTGTGCAATGACCAGACAGATATTTTAAGATGCTTACTCAAAACCACCTGGAGAAGGTGGTAAGAGGGCAACAGTGGAACAGCCAAGCAGGAAAAGTTGCTACTATGATCAGAAGAGGGGCCCACCCTGTCAGTGTGATAAAGGCAGGCTTGTGAGATACTAAAGAGGCAAGACTAACAAAACTCTCGAACTAAGTGAGAAAGGAAGTGGGGGAGCCAGCATGAGCCCATGGTGCCTGCCCACCCAGGCAGCCAGGTGGGTGGTGGGCCATGCATTGGGCTGGATGAAAAGGGGGAGGAGCTGACATGGAGGGAGAGAGGATGAGTTCCAGGCATGACTGTGGTAATTATGTATATAGGTTTTCATCTACAGTTCCTGACTCATAACTCCCACACCCACTGTTATTTCTCCTCTAGGCAGGTCATAAAAACTAAAAATATACCCTAATCTCCCCCCCGCCTTTCTGTCTTGGAGCTGGCCATAAAGAAATTCTCAGCTTTTATGTCAGCACCCTGCTGTTTTTGTTACTGTAGCCTTATAGTATAGTTAGAAGTTGGGTAACATGACGCCTCCAGCTTTGTTCTATTTGCTCAGGATTGCTTTGGATATTCAGCCTCTTTTATGGTTGCATCAGCCTTGGGAAAGAATTTATGCCCACATCCTCAAAAGCAATTGCAACAAAAACAAAAATTGACAAGTGGGACCTAATCAAACTAAAGAGTTTCTGCACAGAAAAATAAACCATCAACAGAGTAAACAGACAACCTACAGAATGGGAGAAAATATTCCCAAACTATGCATCTAACAAAGATCTAATATCCAGAATCTATAAGGAACTTAAACAATTTGACAAAGTAAAAACAAATAACTCTATTAAAAATTGGGCAAATACATGAATAGGTACTTCTCAAAAGAAGACATACACCGGGCGCGGTGGCTCAAGCCTGTAATCCCAGCACTTTGGGAGGCCGAGATAGGCGGATCACGAGGTCAGGAGATCGAGACCATCCTGGCTAACACAGTGAAACCCCGTCTCTACTAAAAATACAAAAAACTAGCCAGGCGAGGTGGCGGGCGCCTGTAGTCCCAGCTACTCCGGAGGCTGAGGCAGGAGAATGGCGTAAACCTGGGAGGCGGAGCTTGCAGTGAGCTGAGATGTGGCCACTACACTCCAGCCCGGGCGACAGAGCAACACTCTGTCTCAAAAAAAAAAAAAGAAGACATACAAGCAGCCAACAAAAATACAAAAAAAGTTTAACATCATTAATCATCAGAGAAATGTAAATCAAAACCATAATGACATACTATCTCACATTAGTCAGAATGGCTATTACTAAAAAGCCAAAAAACAACAGATGCTGGAGAGGTTGTGAAGAAAAGGGAACACTTATACACTGTTGGTGGTAATGTAAATTAGTTCAGTCACTGTAGAAGCAGTTTGCAGATTTCTCAAAGAACTTAAAACAGAACTACCATTCAACACAGCAATCCCATCACTGGGTATATATACCAGTGAGAATAAACCATTCTACCAAAAAGACACATGCACTCGCATGTTCATCACAGCACTATTCACAATAGCAAAGACATGGAATCAACCTAGATGCCTATCAATGGTGAATCGGATAAAGCAAACATGGTACATTTATACCATGGAGTACTATGCAGTCATAAAAATAATAAAATCATGTACTTTGCAGCAACATGGATGCAGCTGGAGGCCATTATTCTAAGCAAATTAATGCAGGAACGAAAAACCAAATACTGCATGTTCTCATTTGTAAGTGGGAGCTAAACACTGGGTACTCATGGATATAAAGATGGGAACAATAGATACTGGAGACTGACAGAGGAGGAAGGGAAGCAAGGATTGAAAACTAGTTCCAGGGGTACTATGCTCACTACTTGAGTGACAGGATCAATCACACTCCAAACTTCCACATCACACGATACATCCATATAACAAACCTATACATGTTGCCCCTGAATCTAAAATAAAAGTTGAACTTACAAAAAAGCAAGAAGGAAAGAAATTCTCTAACCTACCCTGTCTGACTGCAGGTCATAGACCCTCATCTCAGGAGCCCTGTCCCACACCTGAAGGAGGAAACCCTGCACAGAGAAGCTGAGGAATCTGAACAGACAAGTCCTGCTGGGTTTTCCCACTCAGTCTATTTGTGGTAGATCACACTTTCTGTCCAATCACATTGCCACATGGTTGTCCACACTTCAATCATGCCTACCCAGTGATGTCCCCATAAAAAGCCCAAGAGGAGGGGGTACAGAAAGCTTCCAGATAGCTGAATATGTGGAGGTTCCTTGAAGATGGTATGCCCAAGGAGGGCATGAAACCTTGGTGCCCCTTCCCCACAGCTCACCCTATGCACCTCTTCATCTGTATCCTATGTTATCTCCTTTATAATAAACCAGTAAATATAAGTGTTTCTCTGAATTTTATGAACAAGTCTAACAAATTAATCAAACCCAAGGAGGTGGTCATGGGAATCCCAATTTCTAGCTGGTTGGTCAGAAGCCCAGGCAAAATAACCTGGATCTGCCATTGGCATTGTAAGTGGGGCAGTCTTGTGGGACTGAGCCCTCAACCTGTGGCATCTGATGCTGTCTCCAGGTAGCTGGTGTCGGAATTGAGTTAGAGGACACCCAGCTGGTATCTGCGGCAGAACTGATTGCTTACGTTTTGGTGGGGAGAAACCCTCACGTATTTCATCACAGAAGCCTTCTGTGTTGATTATTGCATTGTGTGAGAACAGAGGAAAAGCAGTTTGTGTTTTTTCACTCAGAAGTGTTTGATCGGTTCTAATAGTAAAAAGAAGGAGGTAGTCAGGCACGGTGGCGCACAGCTGTCATCCCAGCACTTTGGGAGGCCAAGGCGGGTGGATCACCTGAGGTCAGGAGTTTGCAACCAGCCTGACTAACATGGTGAAACCCTATATCCACTAAATTAAAAAAAAAAAAAAAAATGAGCCGGGCAATGGTGGTGCTGCCTGTAATCCAAGCCCCTTGGGAGGCTGAGACAGGAGAATCGCTAGTACCTGGGAGGTTGAGGTTGCAGTGAGCCAAGATAGTGCCATTGCACTCCAGCCTGGGCAGTGAGTGAAACTCTGTCAGAAGAAAAGAAAGGAAAGGAGAGGAGAGGAGGAGAGGAAGCGGGGAGGAGAAGGAGGAAGGAAGGAAGGAAGGAAGGAAGGAAGGAAGGAAGGAAGGAAGGAAGGAAAGAAAGAAAAGGAAACCAAGGCATGTCTACTGCCAACCATGTGAATGCTTTACATATGGTATTTAAATTAACACACCAGTTGGGGAGGTAGGTACCCTTCCTCCAGTTATATAGCTAAAACAAAACAAAACAAAACAAAACAGACAAACAAAACTGAAGGTGAGTGCTTACCTGAGGTTAGGCAGTGTATATTTGGGAGAGCTGCAATTTAAATGGGCGTCTCTTTATCAATACCCATGTGCTTACGGCTACAACTTGCTGCCCAATAACCTAATGTACGGTGTGTGCTGTGCTGATGGCTACAACAATGGCAGCTGCAGTTGAGACCAAGAAGGATGTGCCAGAAATCTGTCCCGAACACACGGGAGAGGAGGAAGGCCAGACTCAGAGCGGAGCACCTGACCCAAGTACAAGCTCTCCTCATCCTGCTCACCTCTGCTAATCACCTGTGTCATAGACTCTCCCCAAGTCTAGGAGCATGGGAAGCAGGGAAAGATCAATCAGGGGTTTATAGGACTTCTTTCCAAGGATGAGAATAAATCCTGTAATGCCTTGCTTACCCTGAAGAGTAGGACTCTGCAAGGCAGGCCCTCTCAACATCTCTTAAGGGAAAAGCAGCATTTTAGCTCACGACAGTGTCCTAGCAGACAAAGGCTTAAGGCACAGCCTATCTAAAGAGTTACTTTACAAATTCCAAAATAGTAGCAAAATAGTCTCCATAAAACTAAATGACTTCCAGGAAAGAAAGCGTATATTCCACTCTAGTACTTGTTGCCTTAATTAGGAACAGATTCTGATGACTGGGATTTATTTTCCTAAGCACACATCCACAAAAGCCAGAAACATCTTGTCATGCTGCTGCATCCCTGACATTTCTCAAAGACAAATTCCTAATTGGGTCTTAAAAAAAAACAACCAGAAATTTTCATGCTGATTTTGATTCAGGATTCAAAACAGAACCCAAGACGTGCATTTCTATATTATTCCAAACCATGTATAAACTGCCTTAAAATCCTGAAGACTCCCTTCAAACACTAAAGTTTAAAAAAGGGAAAAACAGACTAAGAAATGAATTCTGAATTTAATGTAGCAAAGAAGATTCTTCTCTTTCTTATGGAACACGAAAACTATCCGGTGATCTCCCCAAGACCCTTTTAAACACCTTAATCTACTTACTTTTTAAAAGACAAGATGAGGGCTGGCACCTGCTCTTACACTTATGGGGTTCAAAAGGCTTTTTTTTGTGTCTTTCTTTGTTAATTTATTAGAGAAACTGGTGAGCCTTTTTCATTGATTTAACTAAATTTTGTTATAATAAAGAATCTAGATGTGCCACGGAGTCTGAAATACAGAAATTATTATCCTTACCTGCACAGTTGATCCTTAAGTGTTTCCATGTACTTCATAGTATTTTCCTTCACACTGGTTTCTGGGGGAAAAAAGGAAATCCAAAGTGAATGCAACTGCAGTCACAATTGAACAAAAACCATTCAACTAAAAGCTCAAAGCCAAAGGACTGAGGTCAAGCCACTAGTAATCGTAACATTCTATAGTTGGAAAACAGTCAAATCCATTGGAGTGGCTGCCTGAAGTCATGAGTTGGGGAGGATTCTGGGCCTCTGAGTGTCTCTGCAGGAGAAAGTCAGAGGCTGGAGGAACAGAGCTGAGCCAGCCTCGCTATAGTCTTTCAAAGGCAGCTCACTGATAGTCTATCACTGGACGATGTGTGCTCTGTCTCCTACCTTTCCCAACTGATAGCCATGGGCTCGGTTGTCCAATACAGGGAAAGAGAACCTGACAGTGTAATGATTCCCATCCTACAGATGAACCAGAAGAGCCTCACTACAGGTAGAGGAGGATTGTGGACCCTTTCACTGAGAAACAAACAAAAACATGGGATTCTGCCAGTAACTAGAAAGCAATTGCTCAACCTCCAATGAGTGATGAGATCAGCTACTCTTCAAGACAAACTCAGCGCTTCCTAATTACCAAATGTTGAAGGAATGAATGATTGCTATGGTTCGACAGATCAAAGAGGCACTTTATGGATAAAAGAGATTTGATATACTTTGAACAAGTTCTCCCCTTTTGCTCATCTGAGGAATGAAGGTGCCTTCCTCTCAAGGTGATAACTAACAGACATGCACACCAAGTGCCTGGATAACACCTGTAGCCAAGGGGTTTTTAGCAAATGGTGGCTGGAATGATCAATGATGCTGCCATGTCTATTATTAGTATTGTTATTGTTATCATGGGTTTTATCATTGTTTTTATTCCAACCTTTATTCTGAAGGATTATTTATGCCAAAGGGCTCATGTAGTCTCAAGTTGGGGAATGTGGAAACACAGAAGCCAGGCTGCCCAGATTGACGCTACTAGAGTGGATTCTTGGACTTCTATTTCAGTCAACACGTATGTGTAAGGTGAGGGACAGTGGAACTGGAAAAAGTACCCTGACATTCCCCATAAAGAAACTAAATATTTAGATGGAAATTAAAACAATTACACATTCTGGTTCATTAGTCCATAAAAGGTAAAAAGAGATATTTACACAATGAAAACAACTGTTTAAGTTGCTATCTTTTCTTACTGACTTATGCTTGTTTAACACACACACTTAGTTGTGCTAGCTGGAGCAATTATTGCAAGTTCCAAATGCCCCAACCAGAAACGCGTCTCTGTTTCACATGCCATACATATTTATGTGCCACACACTGTTCTAGGCATGTGGGATAGCTCAGCAGTGAGGGATGCTAAAGAATAAACATAAAAATTCCATAGAACATTAGAAGGTGATAATGACAATAAGGATTCAAGGGGAAAACAAAGACAGCAAGCGAAACGGGGCTGTAGAGTGGTTAGGAAAGGTATCACCGGGGAAATGATACTCCCTAAAAGTTTGCAGAGGGAGGGAAGAGGGAGTCAACAAGCATCCGGGGAAGAGTCGAAGTCATCCTGGGAAGGGGGAGTCGACAGGCATCCTGCGAATGGAGTAGGCAGTCTGAAGGCCCCAGGGCAGGAGCACAACCGTGTGCTCCAGCGAGTGTGGCCAGAGCCCAATGTTCCATGGGGAGAAAAGATGAAGGCAGAGAAACAACCCAGGTCCAATCACGCAGGCCACTGTGGTAAACTATAGTCTCAAAATGGCCACAGCAATATTTCTGGTACCACATACTCTTCCAGAACCTTGCCACTCCCTATCAAGAGGTAAAGTATATTTCCCTCTTCTTGAATGTGGTCAGGCTGAGACTGCTCCAACCCACTGAGTACGATGGAAGGTATTCTGTAACTCTTCTGAGGCTACAGTCCAGTTTCCACCTGGCTTTCTGTCCTGGGAACCCAGCCACCATGTTGTGAGGAAGCCCAAGCCACATGGAGAGGCCCCGTGTAGGTGCTTCAGCTGAAAACCCGGGTGATGGTCTTAGACTACATCCAGCACCAATCTCCAGATATCTGAGTGAATGAGCTTTCAGGTGGTTAGTGCCCTTGAGTCTGAGGGATCCAGACACCACAGGATGGAGACAAGTCCCCCCACGGTAAGCTGTCTGAATTCCTGACTCACAGAATTTTGCACATAATAAATGGTGATGTTAAGTCATTCAGTTTGGGGATGTTTTGTTGCACAGCTGTAGTAACTAGAAGGCCACTGTCAGGATTTTGAGTGTTCTGAGTGGAATGGAAAAACACTGTAGAAGAAAAACATGAGACTGACCAACAGCTACTATGTTGAGAATACACCATAGGGGAGGATGAGGTGGAAGCAGAAAGATATAGACGAGGTTAGTGCAATCATCCAGGAAAAGATGATGAGGATGTGGAGGAGGAAAAGTAGAATATTTTTCTCACCCATCACCAGGGTCATGGCTGACACCCCTATAACAAAAGACAGGTTAACAAGAGAAAGGCATGACAAATTTATGTAACCAAAGTTTTATGTGATATAGGAGCCTTCAGAGATGAAGACCTCAAGACCCAGAGAAAACTGTCTATTTTTGTGCTTAGGTTCAATGAAGCATATGAAGAATGGACAGCTATGTAGAAACGTGATTGGACAAAAAGCATATGATCTAATGGTGATAAACTGGAGCTCAGCATGGCCTGTTTGTTCAGAATCTTCTTGGCCTCTGTGTAGTATTCCTTCCCTCCAGGTGAGGGGGCAGGGCAACTGTCACATAAGGGTCTTACGCTCACTTTTCAGGGAAGGTAACCAACAGACTCCTTTAAGATCAGCTCTCACACAGAAAGACAGCGGATGGTCAGAGTGACCTTTCTGCTTCTGCTGTTTTCTCAGTTTCCAAGGTGCTGTACTTTGTAGTATCATGTTCTATGTCCCAACAGGGACTTAAACTAGTGCATTAGTAGGAGTTAGTGATAAGTGGGTAGATTTTAGATATATTTTAAAGGTAGAGACAATAGCTTTCCTAGTGGGTCAAATGTCAGGTGTGAGAAAAAGAAAAGTTGGCTGGGCGCGGTAGCTCACGCCTGTAATTCCAGCACTTTGGGAGGCCGAGGCAGGTGGATCACCTGAGGTCAAAACCAGCCTGGCCAACATGGTGAAACCCCATCTCTACTAAGAATACAAAAATTATCTGGGTGTGGTGGTGGGCACCTGTAATCCCAGCTACTCAGGAGGCTGAGACAGGAGAATTGTTTAACCTGGGAGGCGGAGGTTGCAGTGAGCCGAGATCACGCCACTGCACTCCAGCCTGGGCAACAAAGAGCCAAATTCTGTTTCAAAAAAAAAAAGTCAAGAATGACTACAGATTTTTACCCTAAGCCACCAGAAAAAAAACAGAAATTGCTATCAACTGAGATGGGAAGAATGAGAAATGAAACTGGTTGGGGAGACAAGAATTTAGCTTTGGATTTGTTAAATTTGAGAAGTTTTTAGACATTCAGTGGAGATGTCACGTGTGAGGTTGGATATCTGAGTCTGGAGTTTGGGAAAGTTCTGGAACAGAGACATTTGGGATTGGCATTTGAAGGAATAAGACTGGACAATATCACTGAGGAAGTGGGAGTAACTTAAGAAGCCCTTGCTGATCATAGGCAATGCACCATTTATATTGTGATAGCACCTTCCATCCAATGGACAAAAACAGACAGCACCCCCCGAGGAAAAGAAAGCCATATTCTTATGTTTAAAAATAGTCTAGATGTCTATGAAGCTAATCACTTTGTTAAGAAACTGAATGCTAAGTACTTGCCTCATCTCAGTGTCTGAAGCACCAGTTGATGATACGCTGGACCTGCACGAGAACTTCCAGGCAGAGCCATGGGCTTTTCTACTTGCCTGGAGCCTGCCATCTAAGGAGAATGCTATGTTGAACTATTACTTTCATTGGACCCAACCTATGTCCCAGCCAGACAGCCTAAAAGTACCTTGCACGTATTCACTAAGTTGACTCACAACCTTCAAGACAGGCCAAGACTGTAGACAAGGAGTTTAGATTTTAAACTTCCTAAAAAATACACCCACAGACACAGTGACTGAGAATAGAGCTCACCTTTTCCTCTCTTCTTACTTCCCTCCTCTTCCTTTCTTCCCCACCATTTTAGGCCCGATAGAGCAGGGACCTGTGAGAATGGTGATGGTAGTAAGGCAAGGTTCCAAGAAGCAAAGAGGGCACTCAAGGAAATGCCGAATACAAAAGGAAATGCTACGAAACAAACAAGATCAGAGGACTGCAGGCCTCCTGATCAGGAAGAAGCAGGAACACATTAACTGCTTCTGTTTATTAAGGGAATCTGATATCCAGATTCAGGCCATGATATCAGAGTGGAATTCATCAATTAGTTTGATGAATCCAATTAAACAAAAACTTGGATTAACGGATTGATAATTAAATGCCATAAATCAGTAAACACAGTAGAGTGCATGAAACAAACACACATCACGCTACAGGAGTTCAATCTGGGTCCTCCCTCACGCAAGACCCTATACTTGGCACTAATTAAATATAAAAAGGACATAGCTTCCAGAGACACAGAGATAGCTGTGGGGCCAGCCTCTTTAACACTGATTTCTCACTGGAGTGCACAGCAACATTTTCCATAAATATTCATCATAACCAATAATCCAAAAATATCCCTATGAGTCTGATGGGAAAAAAAAATAACCAACCTACCCAGCAACAGCTTTTTCAGTGTAAACACGGAAGTTGGAAGGTAGAAGATGTCAACACGGAAGTAGAAGAATGTTAAGTGGGAGGAAGTCCAACTAGGTTTCAATGCATTGTATCCCTTGCATAATAAAGGGACAGCAGTATTTGACATGAAAATAGCATGGGAAATGAGTAACACCCAGGCAGACTTGCTATCAGATTGAATGGACCAGTGACTTGAAGAAACTCCAGCCCCACCACCCTCAATTAATAAGGAAGACATGCTCAGATGGGGTCAGTATGATACGATCTCACCTTTGAAAATGGAAGCCAAAGGGACCTCCCCAGTTTAGCATTAATGGTAGTTTGTCAAACATTAGCCATGTTATTGGAATTTTCTAAATTAACATTAAGTACCAAGTGAGACCTGGCCTACATTTACGAAAATAAGTCATCAGATTTCAAAGATCAATATTCAAGAATCTATTTAGATAAAATTAACTCCCACTTAGTAAAATCTTTCAGAAGGAAGATGTGAAAGATAAAGAAGAAATTTTAGAACTCTGAGAAATTTTCAAATAGCTAAGGTATTATGCCGTCTTCGAGTGAATGAAAGGACTTTTGTTTGGATAATTAAATCATGCATGAGGATGAAGAGGTAACATAATCCTGAAAAGACCCAGGAAAGTCAGCAATACCGGAAAACGGACCTGCAGCTGGAATATCTTGGCAGGTGGGATGGCACAAGATTGTTTCAGTTCTTGAAAGATGGTAGATTCTTTCTATGAAGTCCTACATGAGTGAAATTTCACACTGAAGGGCAAAATGGAAATATCAACCATGAACCCCTAAAACCTAGAGAGTTTTGTCTGCTCATACACAAATGACATTGACTGTCACATTGGAGACCCAGTGTGTGGACACACGTGATACCGATTTAGCTACCATTTTACCAAGCACTTTCTTTTGCAAGACCTGTTTTAAACACCTTATTCTAAACATGAACTAAATAACAGTATCAATGAAGCAGCTCTATCATTATCACCATTTTACAGTTGGTGAAATGGAGCAGCAGTAAGGTTCAAAGTCACGCTGCCAGTGAGGGATAGTTCCAGAGCTCATTGTTACAAAACACATGACTTCAACTTTATATAACATGAGAGCAGTCAGTGCACACTGAATTAATGCATGTGAAATCTCAGCACTAACAAAATGAAGCAGGTGTTCAAAGACAGTAAATTCAGGAGAGGCCAAAGGCTGTGCTGTAAAAAGTCAGAGTTATAAAGAGTACTGACCATTGCAAAGATGAGCCATCAATAAATGAAAACCTCATTGTCTGTAAAATGTAGGGAAGAATGCTAACAGTATATCAGCATAAAACAAATCAACATTGTGTAAAATAAGTTTATATATATACATACACATACACGTATATATGTGTATATATATGTGTATGTGTGTGTATATATACATATGTATGCATACATATAAATATGAAAGAGAATAGGCCAAGTTGATTTCAAAGTAGGTTGCAATGAGAAAATGATTAATAACTTTCTAAAGCATATATCTACCCTGGCTCATTCTCCCCAGTGAGAGGTTAATTGTGTGATTTTACTAAAAGATTTTGATTTGCATGTATAAATTTATTTATTTGCAGCATTTCTCTGCTATCATCTATATGTGGTAGTTCTAGTTTAGCTAGAACTCTCAAGAGAGGACTTCTGAGTTCAACAGAATTCAGTCCTTCCCAGGCTTTTGACTACTCAATATAAATTCTCTAGATCCGAGCCCAATAAATGCATCATTACCAAATTAGCAAGAGATTCATTTCTCATTGTCAGGGCATCGTTCAGTATGTTGTTGTTAATTCTCTGTCTCTTTTTCTCTGATGTTGATAAGATGTTTATGGATAGAAGGAAAAGTATTAGATACGAGTCCTACAGATTTAAGAAGTGGTAACAGGGAAAGGGTTTCTCTTTGGAGTTACACCTGACTGTCATTCATACATTAATCTAATGTTTTTTCTTTTTCTCTTTTTTTTGAGACAAGGTCTTGCTCTGTCACCCAGGCTAAAGTGCAGTGGCGTGATCACAGCTCACTGCAGCCTTGAACTCCTGGGCTCAAGTGATCTTCCCACCTCAATCTCTTGAATAGCTGAGACTTGAATAGCTGAGACAGGTGTGAACCACTGTGCCCAGCTAGTTTTTTTTTTTTTTTTTTTTAATTTTTTTGTAGAGATGAGGGCTCGCTTTGTTGCCCAGGCTGGTCTCGAACTTCTGGCCTCAAGCAGTCCTCTCACTTCTACTTCCCGAAGTACTGAGATTACAGGCGTGAGCCACCACACCCTGCCTCTAATGTTCCTTAAATGCCTACCACATGCCAGACTCCATGTTAGGCACTGGGGCCACAGAGATGAATATCATGCTACCCACGGGCTTAAGAAAATCAGGCTTGGTAATAGAAAGAGTCGCATCATTAGATGACTAATAAAAGCAACAAGTTAGATTCCATAATAAAAGCAGCAGTCATGCTCGAAGCATCATGGAGGGAGATTTGGCCCAGCTTGAGGGGGTTTAAACATGACTCCCTGAGGAAGTGACTGAGTTAGAGATCTTAAAGGATTTTCCATGCTAGCTGATGCAGGAGGAGGCATGGATAATCCAAAACAGCAGGTGCACATAAAATAAGATTTGTGTTTTAGAATAGCAGGCATTTCATGTCATATCATTTTACCTTCCCAAGTATTTCCAAATCGTTTCCCTCCAAGCTTACTTTATGATTACTAGATGTACTACATGATCCCATACCAAAGGAAGACGGAGTAGCTACAGGAAATCAGCCTGTCGGAAAGCACAGGCTCTGCACTTCTACCACTGCCCTAATAGCCATACTTGAACGTGAAGGTAAGATTAACTCATTCTTCCAGCTTTTCACCTTTGAGTAACGCGAGTGAGAATGTTGAGTTATAGTAAGTAAGTTCATGCTGGCAGAGGTACCCAAAGAACAGAGACTGAAAAAGTGTTTTCAGAACTGGCACATCATCCTGTGACTCAGTTGTCCATGAAAAAAGTAAAATCAATTATTGTGAACTATGTTGATGCCTCCGCTTCCACTGTTTTGTCCTGTGGGGTGGTGTGTGACTGTCGCTTCTCAGCGAGTCACCACCCCTCAGAGAGTTCTGCCCCATTGCCCTTGAACTCTGGAGCACATCTCAAAGACTTGTCTGTCTTGATACTCATGTAGGTAGACACAGCTCCTTGCTTAGACAGGGAGAAAGAGCGGGCAGGAAGAGGGAAATGAGAAATGAGTAAGGAAGCTCCACCAGGTTTAAAAATGTTTGCTATGTGGCGAGTGCTTATAGCAGATAAAGCCCAGGTTCCGATTTTACCTGCTGTGCCTGTCACTAGTTAATTGGGTATCATCTAATATAGTAATTCTCACTTTCCCAGTTCAGACCTGCTCCTACATGCAATCTCCTGATGCCCTTGAAGCACACAGCCTAATAAATCAGCACAAGTCAATGACAAGAAAAACCAAATGCTTGCGGTATGGAAAGCAGGTCAGTAAAAAGCTAACACTATCAGTTCCAAGCAGGTTCACTTCACAGCCTCCCACTCACGTGCCCTTGTCAAATGCTTTTTCTAAATGGAAAGACAGGCCAACTTTTCTCAGCAATCCCTGCTGACAGCAGCAGGCATATCTGGGTTTGCTTTCTTGCTTTCTGGCGCATATAACTGAAAGAGTTGTGACCTGGAGATTAATTTACAGTATTTTTAAAATTGCTTAGAATGCCTATTTACTGCCTTACCTAGTAGTGTGCAACTGAGAATATGCAGTCTCATTCTTTGATTCTTTCTCCTATTATTTCCCTGAAACACAGGCATCACACACACACACACACACACACACACACACACACTTTTTTTTTTTTTTCATTCTTTTTGATTGACAGAAGAAAGAAAATTTGGGACTTTGTTTTAAAAGTGAAATACTGTCTTCTTAAACAACTTGTGTTTAAAACCAGCCCCAATCCACACTTGATCTTCTTAAGCTAGGAAAAGTGAGCTCACACTGAGTGCTGGCAGGATGCTTCATGTGCGTCATTATTTTGTTTAATTCTCACAATAACTCTCTAAATCCCTTTTGAGGATAAGGAGACTGAGGCTGCGAGAAGTTATTTCAAGGAGTAAATAAAAAATTCAGACCCACTTGGGTTTTATGCCAAAGGTTCTGTTTTTACAAATACACAATATTGTTGCCCAGTTGTGATGAAACATAATTTATGAATTTCACTGAGGGAATTTCGCAAAAGGAAAGAATTTACTTTTCCCTCTAAAGCAGAGGCTTTTCATATGCAACTGTTAAAAGACACAAGAGCTTGTGGGTCTGATGGTTGGTTTGAGCTGTTGCTGTTGGGAGAGACGTGGGGCACTAGCACGAAGACGTAGTTTGTGCTCAGTGGCGAAAGATGGCACTCCCCGAAGGCAGCCAGATCCGGACTACACCGTGTTTTCCAGGCTGGAGGTGCCCTCCTCAACTGCCTTACGAAGTTCCCAAGCAGCCAGCCCAAATACTACCTGCTCCTTACGCCGAAGGGATTTGGCAGGAAAAAGGCCAAATTGGCCACGCGGAGGCACAAAGTGAGGTCAGAACAACTTCCCATTTGACAAAAGCCTTTCGTTGGCTATGAGGTTCCAATCATCACTCCATGCCTTACTCCCACCCCAAAACACACACATGCTGTCCACATCCAGGCACTGGCCCTCACCCCTACGTGGCCTCACTGTGCCTGACTGGGCACCTCTTGCTTATAAACATAGTTTCATTAGAGGCCAAAGATGCTAAGACAACGTGCCCCGGCTAGTAAGACACACACAGAGGTCTCCTCTCCTTTAATACGCGGGTGATAGATACGTGGGTGATGAACAAGTATGTGTAAAAAATTAACACAGGAAGGCCAGGCGCGGTGGCTCATGCCTGTAATCCCAGCAGGCGTTTGGGAGGCCAAGACAGGTGGATAACGAGGTCAGAAGATCGAGACCATCCTGGCTAACATGGTGAAACCCCGTCTCTACTAAAAATACAAAAACTAGCTGGCCATGGTGGCACGCGCCTGTTGTCCCAGCTACTTGGGAGACTGAGGCAGGAGAATCTCTTGAACCTGGGAGGTGGAGGTTGTAGTGAGCCGAGATCGCGCCACCCCACTCCAGCCTGGGCGACAGAGTTGAGACTCCATCTCAAAGAGAAAAAAAAAGATTACACAGGAAAAATGCAAATGATTGAGTATCTGCTTCAATCTAGAATAGCACTTAGACATACCCAAGAGGGGCCCCTGCCATGGGCATCATGCTAGAGAACCCTCGCTTCTAGATTCCTCTAGACTGCCCCTTTGCATGGTGAGGCGGTCACATGGCCAAAAGATTTGCCCTTTCAATTCTGCTCTGTGTTCTTGGTACTCAGAATTTCCTGCCCAAATGTCTCTGGGAGCACTTCTTCTTCTTCTTCTTTTTTTTTTTAATACTTTAAGTTCTGGGGTACATGTGCAGAACGTGCAGTTTTGTTTATTAGGTATACACGTGCCATGGTGTTTTGCTGCACCCATCAATCTGTCACCTATATTAGGTATTTCTCCTAAAGCTATCCCTCCCCTAGCCTCCCACCACCCGACAGACCCTGGTGTGTGATGTTCCCCTCCCTATGTCCATGTGTTCCCATTGTTCAACTCCCACTTAAGAGTGAGAACATGTGGTGTTTGGTTTTCTGTTTTTGTGATAGTTTGCTAAAAATGGTGGTTTTGAGCTTTATCCATCTCCCTGCAAAGGACATGCACTTATCCTTTTTTATGGCTGCATAGTATTCCATGGTGTATATGTGTCACATTTTCTTTATCCAGTCTGTCATTGATGGGCATTTGTGTTGGTTCCAAGTCTTTGCTATTGTGAATAGTGCCGCAATAAACATATGTGTGCATGTGTCTTTATAGCAGAATGATTTATAATCCTTTGGGTATATACTCAGTAATGGGATTGATGGGTCAGTGGTATTTCTAGTTCTAGATCCTTGAGGAACTGCCATGCTGTCTTCCACAATGGTTGAACTAATTTACACTCCCACCAACAGTGTCAAAGCATCCCTATTTCTCCACACCCTTTCCAGCATCTCTTGTTTCCTTTTTAATGATCGCCATTCTAACTGGCATGAGAGGGTATCTCATTGTGATTTTGATTTGCATTTCTCTGATGGCCAGCGATGATGGGCATTTTTTCATATGTCTGTTGGCTGCATAATTGTCTTCTTTTGAGAAGTGTCTGTTCATCTCCTTTGCCAACTTTTTGATGGAGTTGTTTTTTTCTGTTAAATTTGTTTAAGTTATTTGTTGATTCTGAATATTAGCCCTTGTCAGATGGATAGATTTGCAAAAATTTTCTCCCATTCTGTAGGTTCCCTGTTCACGCTGATGATAGTTTCTTTTGCTGTGCAGAAGCTCTTTAGTGTAATTAAATCCCATTTGTCAATTTTGGCTTTTGTTGCCATTGTTTTTGGTGTTTTAGACATGAAGTCTTTGCCCGTGCCTATGTCCTGAATGGTATTGCGCGGGTTTTCTTCTAGGATTTTCATGGTCTTATGTTTAAGTCTTTGATCCATTTTGAGTTGATTTTTGTATAAGGTGTAAGGAATGGGTCCAGTTTCAGTTTTCTGCATATGGCTAGTTAGTTTTCCCAACACCATTTATTAAATAGGGAATCTTTTCCCCATTGCTTCTTTGTGTCAGGTTTGTCAAAGATCAGATGGTTATAGATGTGTGGTGTTATTTCTGAGGCCCCTGTTCTGCTCCATTGGTCTATATATCTGTTTTGGTACCAGTACCATGCTGTTTTGGTTACTGTAAGCTTGTAGCATAGTTTGAAGTCAGGTAGCATGATGCTTCCAGTCTTGTTTTTCTTGCCCAGGATTGTCTTGGCTATGTGGGCTCTTTCTTGGTTCCATATGAAGTTTAAAGTTGTTTTTTCCAATTCTATAGAGAAAGTCAGTGGTAGTTTGATGGGGATATTGAATCTATAAATTACTTTGGGCAGTATGGCCATTTTGATGATATTGCTTCTTCCTATCCATGAGCATGGAATGTTTTTTCCATTTTTTGGGTCCTCTCGTTTCCTTGAGCAGTGGTTTGTAGTTCTCCTTGAAGAGGTCCTTCACATCTCTTGTAAGTTGTATTCCTAGATAATTTATTCTCTTTGTAGCAATTATGAAAGGGAGTTCACTCATGATTTGGGTCTCTGTCTGTTATTGGTGTATTGGAATGCTTGTGATTTTTGCACATTTATTTTGTATTCTGAGACTTTGCTGAAGTTGCTTATCAGCTTAAGGAGATTTTGGGCTCAGACAATGGGGTTTTCTAAATATACAATCATGTCATCTGCAAACAGAGACAACTTGACTTCCTCTCTTCCTATTTGAGTACACTTTATTTCTTTCTCCTGCCTGATTGCCCTGGCCAGAACTTCCAATACTATGTTGAATAGGAGTGGTGAGAGAGGGCATCCTTGTCTTGTGCCAGTTTTCAAAGGGTATGCTTCCAGTTTTTGCCCATTCGGTATGATATTGGCTGTGGGTTTGTCATAAATAGATGCATTGATTGGATACCGGATCCAGATGCAACTTTGGACTCCTTCAGTTCTTTAGCCATTTTCTTTAGTCCCCACAAACCTGAAAGAGACTGACAGCTGGGAGTAGCTGCAGAAAGCAGACCCCTCCTTCCAGAAGAAGGATCTGGGTACTGCATCCAAGCCCCCACCGCAGAGCAGGTAGACAAAACTCAGACACACACGCTGGAGTGTCTGTGCATGAATCTGCAAGACAGTCATAGTGAGGGACAATAGAGATGTGTGAAAAATAGAGCTGGAGGCTGGGTTCAGGGAACCAGGGCTCTGGCACCTCTGCTTTCTGATACAGAGTCCAAGGAATTCAAGCATTCTAAACTCAAACCTGGTCTCCTAATCATTAATCATTAAGAAGTCATATTTGTGGCAGGGTGTGGTGGTTCACGCCTATAATCCCAGCACTTTGGGAGGCCGAAGCAGGTGGATTACCTGAGGTCAGGAGTTCAAGACCAGCCTCGTCAACATGGTGAAACCCCATCTCTACTAAAAATACAAACATTAGCCAGCTGTAGTGGTGCATGTCCACAGTCCCAGCTACTCAGGAGACTGAGGTAGGAGAATAGCTTGAACCCAGGATGTGGAGGTTGCAGTGAGCCAAGATTGCACCACTGTATTCCAGGCTGAGTGACAGAGCGAGACCCTGTCTAAAAAAAAAAAGAAGTCATATTTGTCAAGTGTATTAATCATGTTCTTTTTCATTTTCAGTATTTTATGATGCTTTGACATCTTGGGGCCTTGCTGACTCTAGAGGGACTGCTCCTCCCAGGGTTATTCCTAGAAAGAGTAAACAACTCACATGTGAGCACACCCTTGCTAGGATAACCAAGCAATCCAGAATCCACACCTCCAACCACCTCCTGTACTGGGCTCTCACACGCTGGGCCACTATCCCTTGCCCCTGGCATCAGATAACTAGGGACACCCCCTATACCGCAGAGTCCACTGAAATTATTCAAACTAGCTAATCCCAAGCCTGGTTGCCCTGTCCTTCCCATTCCTTCTCACTGAAACTGCAGTAAAGACTCTTGCCCACATCTTCCCCCTCACTCTCTCTACCTCCTCACCAACCCTGGTGCATCCCCATGTGGCCTGGCATAGCATGGCATGTCCCAGCCCTTGGGAACTGTGAGTAACAAACTCTTTTCAATGGCAGCTGTCTCCTGATCAGTTGGTCTCACCATGCCTGAATAATACATTTTAAAGCATCAAGGTAGGACAATAGAACATTTAGCCATTTACTAGGCTGATTTATCTCTGGAAGTATGCAGATATATGGTATAGGGGCCTTGGGCTATATCATGGCCCCAGCCCCACATGTATTAGTGGTGAGCCTGCTTTTACCAATATCCACAGTTAATTCTAAAATGGACAAAGGAAGAAAAAAAGGCAAGCCTCCTTAGCTGTGAGCACGACATTATGAAGGGGCTGAATTTCAACCTTTTCAAAATAGTCCACAGGGAACATAATCCTTGATCTCCCACAAACCCCAGCAATGTGTGTTATGAGGCTCCCAGGCAGCTCTTTTCTGGTAGAAGCAGGAAGGAGGCAATGCCAGGTGCTCAGCACAAGGACCCGTGGGCAGCTGGGAGTGTCCCTGCTGGTACAACTCAGAGTATTCAACCCAGTTCCCTGAAGCTAAAACGAGGCACCTCTGGCCATGGCATTTTCTTTCTTTCTTTCTTTCTTTTTTTTTTTTTAGACAGTCTCACTCTGTTGCCCAGGCTGGAATGCAGCGAGCGGTACAATCTTGGCTCACTGCAACCTCTGCCTCCCAGGTCTAAGCGATTCTCCTGCCTGGGACTTCTGAGTAGCTGGGACTACAGGCATGTGCCACCATGCCCGGCTAATTTTTGTATTTTTAGTAGAGACGGACTTTCACCATATTAGCCACGGTGGTCTCAAACTCTTGACCTCGAATAATCTGCCCGCCTTGGCCTCCCAAAGTGCTGGGATTACAGGCGTGAGCCACTGCTCCTGGTCTGGCCATGCCATTTTCTGTTTCCACGCAGCACAGCTGGGAAATAGAGAAGGTTGAATGCAGAAGTCTGATGGAAACTATGAGTGCTGTCTTCTCCAAGGCCACCCAGCAGGTTCCCTGTTAGGGGAGGAGCCTACACCTCCCCTGCACCTTTTTATTCTTGTCCTTCTTCCCGGAAGTAGATCCCAGAAAAACCTGCTTGATAGCCTGCACTGGCTTTCCCTGGACCTTGAATAAAATCCAAATCCTTCCCAAGACCTTCAGGTGCTGCGCGGTCAGCCTTGCTTGTTTGTTCTCTCTTTCCCTCGTCCCCTGGTTACCTCGTCCACTGGTCCCCAGACCACAGGTCTGGTTTTCTCATCTCCACTGCAGGAGCTCTTTCCCCATCTTCTGTCTGGCACGCTCTGCTCCCTTCCTGTGGCGGCGGCACTCAGTCTTTAAGCCGCATCTTTTTTTTTTTTTTTTTTTTGTAGAGACGGGGTTTCACCGTGTTACCCAGGATTATCTCGATATCCTGACCTCGTGATCCACCCGTCTCGGCCTCCCAAAGTGCTGGGATTACAGGCGTGAGCCACCGCGTCCAGCCTTTAAGCCTCATCTTAAATGTTCCCGCCTTTGAGGACACTTTCCCCTACAGTTCTTGGCTGGCTGCCACCCTGGCAATTTGCTCTCTGATCCTTTACTGGTGCCTCTGCAGTCCTTTTAACAATTGTATATTTTTTGTTTTTTATTTTTGTCTTTCCCATTAGAATTCAAGTTTCAGGCTGGGTGCGGTGGCTCACGCCTGTAATCCCAGCACTTTGGGAGGCCAAGGCAGGTGGATAACGAGGTCAGGAGACTGAGACCATCCTGGCCAACATGGTGAAACCCTATCTCTACTAAAAATACAAAAATTAGCTGGACATGGTAGCTTGCGCCTGTAATCCCAGCTACTCGGGAGGCTGAGGCAGAAGAATCGCTTGAACCCGGGAGGCAGAGGTTGCAGTGAGCCGAGATTGCACCACTGCACTTCAGCCTGGCAACAGAGTAAGACTCCATCTATAAAAAAAAAAAAAAGAAAAAAAAGAAAGGAGTCAAGTTTCATGAGGAGAGCACCCCATGGTGGGCTCTCCATACACATTTGTTGGATTATCTGAGCTCTCCTACCTCGCTTTACTGGCCTTGCTCCTGGAATCTCACCCTTGCTTTATAAAGCAGAAAAGGGAGGGCAGGAAAGCTTCCCGGGGATGAGCACAGGCAGTGGGAATGTGGGAGCTGGCTGAGTGTTATGAATTAGCAGAACAAGGGTCACTGGTGTCTTACACAGCCAAGCTTTGGTGTGAATACTCAGCACCTCCTGCCTGCAAGAAGCCCAAAACCTCTCACTGCAGGCATGCAGAGCAGCCCAGTGTAGGGATATCTGTGCAATCTGAAGGCTGCAATACCAAATCCTAACCCAAGAACTCAGATTCAGGACTGTGGGTGAAGGGAAGCCTCCCACCCACCCATCTGTTCACCTGCATGCCTACGAGAGCAGGTGTTGGTAGGCCAGGGCTCGGTGCACCCTGCTAATGCCCATGTCTTAATCTGCTCCCCACCTGCCATCTGATGGGTGTGGCAGAGCTGGAGGAACACGTCAGCTGGAAAGCAGAGGAAAGAATGTTAAAGCTCCCTGCTGTGATGCACCCGCAAGCTGGCCACGGGCAGCCCCTCATTGCAATCAAGAACGTCATGCAGCAGCAAATATTGAGGCAGAGTCTCAATTTCAGTCTTTGGTTTTAGAAATTGTATTTGGGGTAATGTTAATGTGAAAACTGCATGTATTAAAACAAAGTGCAATAACACGCAGCATCTCTAACAGCTTACAATGAGTGTCTTCTTTCCTTTCTCCCCACCCCCTTCCTTCCTCTCAAATACACCCTAAAAGAGCGCAGGGTCTAGGAGAATTTAAAAATAGACTCACATGGATTTCAAGTGGAGTAAACTAAATGAGTCCAATTTTCTATGCCTTTCATTTTAAATTATGTGCTGAATGTCGGGAAGCATAAGATGTAAGTGAGGAGAATATGACATTTAAAATCTAATTTTCAAAAATTAGGTCCTAAGGCAGAACAGTGAAAATGCATTTACACATATAATTGCGCCTGCAAATCAATACTGGCAGAACAAGTGTCCCCCTTGGCTCGGGAGAGTGCCTGGCCAGGGCTCATGGGAAGCCATGGGAAGCCAATTCACTCACTCGGCAGGTATGTGCTGAGTCCCTGCTAGGTACCAGCTGGTGCACTTGATGCCCAAGTGGATTGTACTCTCCAGCTCACGGCCTCAAGAACCATGCAGGCCAGGCCAGGCGCGGTGGCTCAAGCCTGTAATCCCAACACTTTGGGAGGCCGAGACGGGCGGATCACGAGGTCAGGAGATCAAGACCATCCTGGCTAACACGGTGAAACCCCGTCTCTACTAAAAAATACAAAAACTAAAAAAAAAAAAAAAAAAAAAAAATACAAAAACTAGCCAAGCGAGGTGGTGGGCGCCTGTAGTCCCAGCTACTCGGGAGGCTGAGGCAGGAGAATGGCGTAAACCCAGGAGGCGGAGCTTGCAGTGAGCTGAGATCCGGCCACTGCACTCCAGCCTGGGTGACAGAGCGAGACTCTGTCTCAAAAAAAAAAAAAAAAAAAAGAACTGTGCAAACTAGTGAGAAAGTTGCACAGGTAAAGCAGTCTTTACCACACACAGAGAGAGGGGAAGGACAGAGGCCAAGATAGAATAGCAGTGAGCACCAGGAAAGGCACTTTCTCAGTGGAGGTGGAGGTCAGGGAGCTGACCCGCCCTGGAGAAGGGAAACAGCTGAGTTGAAATATTAAGAATAAGTGGAGAAAGCCGAGCACGGTGGCCCACACCTGCAATCCCAGCACATTGGAAGGATGAAGCAGGTGGATCACCTGAGGTCATGAGTTTGAGACCAGCCTGGCCAACATGGTGAAATCCCATCTCTACTAAAAATACAAAAATTAGCCAGGCACAGTGGCATGTGCCTATAATTCCAGCTACTTGGGAGGCTGAGGCAGGAGAATTGCTTGAACCTGGGAGGCAGAGGTTGCAGTGAGCTGAGATCACGCCACTGCACTCCAGCCTCAGTGACAGAGCAAGACTCCATTTCAAAAAAACAAAAACAAACAAAAAGCAAGCAGAGAACAGGGCATGTAGTAGGAAGGAATGTCAATAGTAAGGAGCTCATATGCAGGGGCTTGGAAGAAGAGGGAGGATGGGCCGTATCAGGAAAACTGAAGGTCCAGGCTGATTGAAGATTAGCGTGTAAGGAAGGCAAGAGAGGATGACAGGGGAGTTTTGAGAAATAAAGATGGAGGCAGAAAACTGAGGGCATGACAAGAAAGGTGTGTGCATCCCTGTAGGAGTGTGGGTTTTCTCCCACAAAGGGAAGCCATTCAAGGGTCCTACAAAGGAGAATGATACAGCCAGTTTCTTAGTTCATTACAGATGGAGAAAGGTGGGTTGTTAGGAAAGGTATTTAGGAAATAGAATCGACAGGACTTCATGTTAGGCTGGAATCATTCATTCATTCGTTTATTCACTCAACAACTACTTACTGAGCAACTACTACATGCCAGGCACTATTCTAACAGCTAGAGCTATGACTGTGAATAAGCAGTATTAGATAAGTGGGTATTTGTAAAAATACTTAGAGCAGTTCCTGACACTTGGAAACCACTATATCACTACTTGTTAAATAGAATTAATACAATAAAACACATACACACAGACATTCCAAAAGGGAAGACAGTTAATAATAAGCAAAGTTGTAAGCAAACATATAATACGCTAATGCTGATGAGCATAAAGGACGATTACGTGTAGGAGGGGGGCTGTCATTTTAAATCGGGTGGTCGCAGGGGACTCATTTGAGATGCTGACATCTCAACCGAGACCTGATGGAGTTGAGATTACACACTGAATAAAACAGAGAGGAAAGAATCCAGACTGACTCGAGGTTTCTGGCTTTGTCAGCTGGCAGTGAGGTACTAACATGTAGAATTAGATGTGTTTTTAACACAGCCAAGCAGAGTTGCCCAACAGAAGAAAGTCGTGAGGCTTTGGGATTCAGCAGAATGGGGAATAGGGACCGGCCATCAGTTTACAGAGTTAACTGATAAAACCAATCCACCCATTGCCAATGGTTTTATGGCTGCGGTACTGCATTGCCACACATTTAGCAGGTTAAAACAACACGGATGATTTGTTTCATGGTTCTGTAGTTCAGAGGTCCAACACAGAAGGACTGGCTGGCTCTCTGCTCAGTCTCACGGTTGAAACCACGGCGAACGCAGGGCTATGTTCCCTTCTGGAGGCTCTGGGATTCAAGCCATTTCTGAACTCCTTCAGGTTGTTGGCAGAATCCAGTTTCCTGTGGCCCTAGGCTCTCCCCACCTCGGGATCCATAACCTTCCTCACGTCTGCAAAAATCCCTTTGGCCTTGAACATCCATCTTCACTGGGTTCTGGGGATCAGGGCATGGACATCTTTGGGAGGGTCATTATTCTGCCTACCACATCAGGCATGTGGAGGGAAAAGAAAACCCAGCTGGGGACAGAACCAAAAGAACAAAACTTTAAAACGACAGGATGAGAAGGAAGGACCAGTAGAGAGAACAGAGATGGAGTGGTCAGGGAAGCCAAGAACCCACAGGAGGAGATGTCTATAGAAGCCAATGAAGAATGAAGTGTTTCTAAAGCCGTCAACTGGATCAGATGCTGCCAAGAAAGCTCGAAGAATTGAGTGGGATTTGCAATAAAAAAAGATTATTTGTGATCTACGGCTGCTTTCATGCACACACGCACACATACACGCGTGTTTAGGAATCCCTCTTTCAGGTCGTTTCCTATCAGGCTGCTGTGCTTCCCCGCCCCATCAAAACCGGGTGCCCCGTCAGTCCCCAAGCCTCTCCCACCCTCTGAAATCTCCAGGTGCCCTGTCAGTTGCAGCCTGGACATCTCCCGGTCCACCCGTCTCCACACAGGCCCAGCTAGCAGAGCCGCACAGAAGGGACCACGTTCTGGTGCTGTCACCTTGGCCTGGGGCCAGGACTTTGTCAGTCAAATAGAGCCTGGTTCTGAAATAATCAGCCTGGCTTTATCCCACATGCGTGGTGTCCCTCCTGTTGCATAAAATGAAAGCTTCATGTGCAGAGGAAGCAGAGAATCAAGTCTTTTCCTACTAAATCCTCTGAGATCGATCCCCCTGATGTCTGAAAGCACTAAATGCCTACGGAAAAAATCTATTCTCCAATCCCCCCAGTTTCCTGGTATTTGTTTTAAGTATTTCAAAAGCATTAGGCTTGACACCGGAATGGCTAATACGTTAATGTCCTAGATATTTAGGAGGAGCTAGGTATAAAATTATTGGCTTAAAATGATCCCAGAGAAACCATTTCTTCTAACAAGATCATAAAATGCACTTTCCCAGTGAGTCATATATAACTGGCTCGACTATATAATAAAATGGGGATACAGGTTTAATGGAAGACAAAATCTGTTCAACTGCAGATTAGAGTGTAATTTCTGTCTCACACTGCTGTGTGTTTGAGGGATTGTAGTATCTTTTTTCTGATACTCTTTCTGTCATGAGACTCAGAGATAAGTAAGTAGTTTCTCCTTATCACAGGGACATGTTATAAATATGTCAGTTGGAGGGTGACTCCTTCAACCAAAAATAAGAAATTACAGGAAGTCCAAGCTCAGTTTTTGATTGTACAGATAATATCAGAAAGGCCTTCATTGCTATCTTAGAATCTCATTCAGGTTTAAAAAGGAAGAGAGTTTCAAAGGATTGTGAAAATATATTTATTCTGCTTAAATATCCGAAAATAAGATGGATAAAACTCCTACGGGCTCCTTCTTAATTACAGGTATTGAGATTCAGAAACATAAAGGGCAGTGTCCTCAGCCACCATTGTACGCTATCACCATGTGACAACAGTTCCTGGGATCTTTAGAGACAGGTTTGTCATCCTGTATGTAAACCTAGCCCTGCAACTCACTTCTCTGCCAGTTTTTCCTCTGTACTAGTTTAATTATGCAATTCTTCATGACATCTACCTTCCACAAATAAAAACATTCAAACCTCTTTCAAAATGAAGAATGCAATGCTGTTGTCTCACTATTTTTCACAGTGTGGGTGGAGAGAGTGCACGGGTATCAGACCTACCCTACCCCGTCACATGCCACCTCACCTGCAGAGAGGCGACGCTATATAACTGACCAGCCTACAGCAGAGGCAGCAGAACTAGGAACTGGGGCTAGGTCTTGGCTGGATGCTGGGAGAATATGGGCAGGATGAAAACGGCGAATCTATGAGAAAAAAGTGGAGAGGAAGGTGGCTGGGCCGAACATCCAAGATCAAGGCCAAAGAGGCATAGATGACCCCAAGGTCTATGAACCAACCAGGGTCTGAGCCTGAGGAGTGGGAACCAGAATGTTGGGAGGTCAGCTCAGGGTGGTTCCTGGAGTCAGCCTTTCACAAGCTCAGGACGTTTCCTGCAGTTGCCCCTCCCCAGTGTGGACACACGATCCTCTCTTTCAAAGGAGCAGCCATCTAAACCTAGGATGGCCAGTTTCCTCCTGCAGTTTAATTACGTTGGGAAGAATATAGGAACCACTTAGGTGCTAGAGCGGAGGACGCAGTAAAAAGTTCTATCCATAAATACAGTCATATCACATGCACATGTAACTTCCATACGTTCAACCAGGTGCACTCTATGTGAATGTTTTATGCAATAAAAATTTTGAAAAATTCTATTTTGCATGTGTGTTCTATTAAAAGTTGTCCACTGTGCACTTCCACATTTATATTACTGAAAAGATCCAAACACACAAAACCTTGTGTACTTGATGGGCAACTTAAGGAATTTTCAAGGGCGATTGTAATGTGCTTAATTTATGCTTTGGGTGTTAGCTTTAGATGCCAAACCCTGTGTAAGGTACAAGTCTCTCTACTCACTGAACTGGCTTTTGAAGCCCACCGCCTTAACACCAGTATTATATAAGGATACAAATTGTTTAAAAAGTGTTTGCGTGACTTTCCTCATCAAAGGGTTTACACTGATTATGTTTCCTGAAATCATCTCTTGCTAAACAATTTTATATCATGTGTAGAGGACAATATGAAAATTCGTAAGACATTCCCAACTTTCTTTTTATTTATTTATTTATTTTTTTGAGACCAAGTCTCGCTCTGTCGCCCAGGTTGGAGTGCAGTGGCCCGATCTCCACTCACTGCAAGCTCCGCCTCCGACATTCCCAACTTTGGATGTAATCTTCCCTGCTTTGGAAAATTTAGTCTCTCAACTTTGAGAAGCACTTTAATAAAATTTAGTGCTTTCCTCCTTCCTCACCACGGTCCCCCACCCAACCTTTTGTGAATTTACTTCCTTTGTATATATGAAATTGTTGGAAAAAAATCCGTGCTGAAAAATGCGGGGGACCCACCCCACCCGATGGTGTTCCCCAATGTCTTGTTTTCCCCTGTTGGATGTCACTTGCATATTAAACACTCAGGACATGCCACAATCCTCTGAGGCTTGGCTCAATGCTCCACAGAAAGTCCAGAGAGCAGACTGTATCATCCTGCGGGTATTAAGATGTTCAGAAATCTCTCTAACACAATCCTTCATTGTCCCATTTGGCAAGAGTTCCCTCTGAATGTGAGCACACAAGGGCTGTGCCATTTATCTCTCTGGCTCAGTCCCAACCACAAGTTAATCCCTGCAGCCTGTTCAAACAAGAGCAGGAGGCTCTGAGATAAACCCTTTCTTCATTTTTCACCAAACTGCTCTCTGAATCAACTCCAATGGAGGATGCACAACCCAGAATTAAGCTCTGCCCCTCAGATGAGGGGAGGACTGGGATGCGCTCCTTCACCACCAGTAACCTTTGGGTTATCTCTTCAGAAGTGGAAGTCGGGGTGTAATTATGAAATGGAACAATATGTCTACCTGATCAAAATACAGAAGTATGCATTTTCAATAATTTTATTAAACAAATCATTCACATAAGAAACCTAACAATCATTGATTTAGCTGTTCTTCACCCAACTAGCTAACAATATGTACGTTACATATCTTACAACTATGAAGGGTTCCTATTTAAGAAACATTAACACTAAAAGGATTTTGCTTTCATAAGTTTCATATTTCTACTGTGATTTGTGTTACTTAAAAATGATTTATTTGTTTCTTCACTTGTGTGTGCTATGTGGTGTCCACTAAACCATAGCACAGATACTTTAAGAGCAGCTGTTCTTGGCCTACAAGGACATTAACAGTCTCCACAGCATGGCCTACACACCCTGGATACACTCTGAGGCTGAACAGTAACTATTCCCATAAAATACAATGCTGAGTAGCTGAGACTTCCACACATTGTAAAGGAGTTTATTCCACACATTGTAAAGGAGTATATTTAACAAACCAAAGTAGAATTGGACGCTGGGTCAGAAGGAGAGGAAGGAGATGCAGACAGAGATGGCAACCCTGAAGCAAAGGGTGTGTCCAACGCTACCAGGAAGCCCTCACAGTTATTGCTACACAGTCGCCCTCCTTTTCCTGCCTGGATTCTCTCTCCCTCTTCCCACTTTCTTTGTTGTTGACTCCCTCTGCCCTTCCTTCCAGTGATATCATGGGAGAAATTTCAGCCTTGTCGAAGGTTGAAAAGGTGAGTGAATATTGGCTTCTTGGCGTCAGCCTCCTATTCAAGTCCCATGTTGACAACAATAATTTTGTTGGAACCTGGACGAGGAAGCCTGTAGTAGAAATAGCAAGTCATGTTTCCAAGTAGTGCGGGTCTCAAGGGAGGCTCTTGGTGTCCCACTCTCACTCAGATTTGTGGAGGACAGGAGGCTGGGCCAATGACAGAACTCTGACCAACAAGGGAGCTGCTCCATTTTGCCCCATACTTTCGGATTGTAATTATATCCCTACTTAACTCATGACACCAACTCTTCCCCACCAATATGTTTAGAGATACATATTTAATTTTAAAAGATGCCAGGTTAAAATGAGGTTGGAAAATTTTTTTTCTGGAAATTCACGAATGTCCTTATAAAAATCAGAGAGACGATAGAATGTCACAATACTAGGGATGAGAACACATGTTTTAAGGAGAGGTAGCAAGTGTGCCATAATCAAAATGGCGGATGCTTTACTCACAACCACACCAGGCATGTGGAGGGAAAAGAAAACCTGGCTGGGGACAGACCCAAAAGAACAAAACCTTAAAACGACAGGATGAGAAGGTGCCTTAGAGGTGGTGATAAGTGGCTGGATTATTTATTTTGTGCAGGATAATTATTAGGCATATTATTATCACTAGATATTTGTTTCTACTTTCAAAGCAAAAACCCAAAGCTCCTCTTACAATTGAAAGGCTGTTTAGTGTAAGTGGTTAAAAGCAAGGCTAGGTGAAGTTAATCTAGCATAGCCTGTGAACTCAGGCTAACCTAGGTTAACTTCACAACTTACCAGCACAGTCAACTGAGCTTGGGTAAGATAATTAGCATCTCTACACCTCATTTCCTCCTCTGAAAATTGGGACAATACTATTACTTCCTTCACAGAATGTCTACAAGGAGTCAAGGAAATAACAGGTACTTGACAATGGTTAACTATTATCATCGCTGCTATAGTCATTGTCATCATTTTTACCCTCAACACCATCACTATGGTGATGCTGGGGTGGTACAGAGCCATTAAGCTCCATTTCACATATGATTACATTGGATGTTTTTAATAGGAGTATAAATTGGGCTTCATTTAGAAAGCAACTTCACAACTAATTGGTGTTCTCCAAGGTTGAGAATTAGAGGCAAAATATGACTTTTTTCACAGGCTGCCAGATTAAAAATTTTGAATTTTAGGATGCCAACACTAGCTAAATAGTCAATGCATCTACTACAGGATACACTGTTCATGTTAAATTTCTTCACAGCCTCGGTCACCCATTGAACTTAGAAGAGACATAACTGATTGGCTCCTGGAGAGGCAGTGGGCATGATGGAAAGAGGATGGCTGCAAGTCACACAACCCCAGAAATGCCATGTACACTGACTAGAATGTGAATGGTAACCCTGGAGTAACACAGTATCCTTGAAGCAGAGTGAAAGAGCATAGCCTTTGAGGTCAAGCAAATTGAGATTCAAACCCAGCCCCTACCATGAACTCAGGCATGTTACTAAACCAAAGCTCCATTTCCTAATTTGTAAAATGGAAATAATAATTCCTATGTGTTAGGTTATCATGAGGATTAGAAATAATAAATATACAGGGCCTAGCAGTGTGTTCACAGGTCCTCAATAAATAGGAGCTATTAATATTACCATAGCTATTACTTCTATCATTCTATTGGTTCTAATATCAAATGTGGGACAAATATTGGTCTTAAACTAGATCAGTAGTCTCCAGGTATTTTTAAATAATGGCATTTTCCACCAGCACCTTTCCTCTTAAAACTAAATCAGATGGTGCTGATTATGCAGCCCTAAGAGAAGACAAGAGACTCAGACTCATTGTCATTAGGTAGGTTATTTTGCAAGATTACATCTTCCCCGGTAGGGCTACTTCTCTCTGCATAACTCCAGAGGCTCTATTCTTACGGTCTGTCACACCAAAGTCCTGACACTGAGTTAATGCTAGAGACTGTACTTGCAATTTAGGATAATGCCACCAGGTGTCAGTGTTGAGCAAAAAACCACGTGTACAAATGGTCGGTCCCCACAGCCATGAGCTGGTGAAAAAAATCACAGGTGGGACCAGGGGTTGGTGGCTCACAGTTGTAAAACTAGCACTTTCAGAGGCCAAGATGGGAGGACTGCTTGAGGTCAGGAGTTCGAGACCACCCTGGGCAACATAGTGAGACTTTGTCTATAACACAATTTTTTTTTTTAATTAGCTGGCATGGTAGCACACACCTCTGGTCCCAAGTATTCAGGAAGCTGAGGCAGGAGGACCACTTGAGTTGAAGAGTTTAAGTCTGCAGTGAGTTATGACTGTGCCACTATACTCCAGCCTGGGTGACGGAGTGAGACTCTGTCTCAAAGAAAAACAAATCACAAGCAGTGTCAAAACTGAGCTATAGAGTAGGTCCTCAAAGGATGGTAGGGTCATCATGTGTCAGAACAGCACACATATTCTGTGCTCTAGAAACACTTCTTACCAGACTGGTTCAATCACTCACTCATTCACTCAGTGAGTCCACAAATATTGATTGACCCTGCCAGGAACCAGTGAGTCAAGTTAAAGTTTTATACTCAAACCCTCTCTAGGTCACTATGTCATGAGTAAGTCCCTAGGGCATCTCCCGGTACATAGGCATGCCAACACAAATGCACCAGAACAGTAAGTTGCTGTGCAGACTCACCCATACATCTACCTAAGGTTACAGCAATTCCTGTCAAGCCCCGGTCCAGGGTAAGTCAAGGGCTCCGAACACCACTGACCCAGAGAAGTCAAGCCTGGTGTAGCTTCTTTCGTATGAAGGACCACCAGGAAATCAGGACGACCTTAAAGCACAGGTGGTCCTGCTCCCCTCTGGTCAACTAAGAACTACCTCCATCTCCTGGGGGACCTTCCAGGACTAAACATGACCCCAGGACTTGGCCAGAGTGGGTCTCGAAGACAACGTTCTAGTTTGGTAACAAACATATAGAAGTGGACCAAAAGCAGAATGACTAGAAGAGAAGCGACATGCCCAGCCTTGAATGTATCAGTTGAACTGTAGAAAGGGTCATGAATGGCTGCTTAAGTGGCATGTAAGGAGCTAAGAGTCAATCCTGAATGGTAGCCTGGCTTCTGGGCCTCCACCCACACCTCTGCTCACAGATGAAACCTAGAAACTAGACTTGCATCTGGCTTGCAATCTTGTACATCTAGCCTCCAAGACATCAGCTCTACATGTATTGTTTTCCTTTAGCCAAACAGCGGCAGCGAGCTAGCAACAGCATTGAGTTTGCACCCATCTCTGTTGATAGGTGCCTTGTCCTTGAGTACGTTGAAATGCTTCCCCAGCTGCCCCTGCTCAGGAATATGATATCATAAATAATGGTTAGGATCTCAGATCAGTCATGAAACCCTTTTTAGAGGCTGTGTGAGCCATGTGGGGTAGAGGTTCGTAGGGCTGCTCCAGAGGCTCCCACTGCCTGGCTTGAATCCTGACTGTCACTTCCAGGCAGGAGACTGTGGGCAACAGACTTAACATCACTGTGCCAACATCATTAAATGCAAAGTAGAATTAAATAAAAATGATGGCAGCCACCTCTCACAGTTAGGGTAAAGATTAAATACGTTTAATGTGTGCAAAGCACTTAGAGAGATCCCTGGCACACATAAACAAACACACAGGAAATGTTAGGGTGAAAAGAACTCTGAGGCAGAAGCCCATCGACCCTCCCGCTGCATTGGGCTCCCCTGTGAACTACCTGTGCGTCCCTGAGCCCACTTAACTTCCCTGACATCACATCTCTCATCTGCACAACGAAAGGGTTAAAGGACAGGATCTCTAAGCTCCTTCCAATTCAAACACCAAAGAAAAATAATAAGGGGAACATTTTCTGAAACTCTATTAAATAAATACTTTTCTTTGTGAGTGATGCCTGATCGTGAGAGCCTGGTTGATCCCAAAGCCCTATCTTTTATCAGGTCCCAGGGGTTTTCGGGCCACCTCTCACTCCAGGCTTGATGTCCAGGGCTAACAGGGTCAATTCCACACTGCCTGTAGCTAACACCATGGCCTTTGTGTCACCCGGGCTCCTTGTGTCATATTAGCAGCCAGGTTTGAGCAGCTCCTGCAATCCCTCACCCCTTAAATACTGCAAAGCCTGGGGGACATCAGAAGTACAGCTCTCCTTCAACAACAACAATGGTGGAGTGTCCTGCTTTCAAACAACTTTTTCTTGTCAGTCTCAAAAGAAAACCAGGATTACCATTCATTTCTTTCTGTCTTCCTATCTGGTGGTTAATCCTTCAAAAGCCCCTTTTCGGTCCTCTAAACTCCTTGAGCCACAGTGGGCTTCATGACCCAAATTAACTACGGAACAGTCTGCAAAAATCATGTTTGCTTGTCCAGAGCACCTTCCCCAGAGCATTTTCCAAGAAAGGCTGATGACTTGCATATTTTAAGAGCAGGCTTGTCTTTGCTTGAAGCTGCGGGCGTGCTCCAAGGCAGTGCCATGAGGGCTCATTAAGCCTGGGAAAAATAACAACACAGCGGCAGACTAATAGACGACAGCATGAATGATTTAAGCCGTTTTTGGAGTCTCAGGGTTAAAAATACATTCTTTTGGCTGTGAGATTGTGTATTGTGATCGAGACTACTCGGGGACAGGATTTCCATATTTTGTCAGGAATGGGGGAGGCAAGTAGGAGAGGAAGGATGAAAAGAACAATAATGTTACTCGAGGTTGGCTCCATGAAGAGCTAACTATCCTAAATATATCTGCACCCAATACAGGAGCACCTAGATTCATAAATCAAGTTCTTAGAGACCTACAAAGAGACTTAGACTCCCATACAATAATAGTGGGAGACTTTAACACCCCACTGTCAATATTAGACAGATCAACGAGACAGAAAATTAACAAGGATATTCAGGACTTGAACCCAGCTCTGGATCAAGCAGACCTAATAGACATCTACAGAACTCTCCACCCCAAATCAACAGAATATACATTCTTCTCAGCACCACATTGGACTTATTCTAAAACTGACCACATCATCGGAAGTAAAACACTCCTCAGCAAATGCAAAAGAACAGAAATCATAACAAACAGTCTCTCAGATGACAGTGCAATCAAATTAGATTTCAGGTTTAAGAAACTCACTCAAAACCGCACCACTACATGGAAACTGAACAACCTGCTTCTGAATGACTACTGGGTAAATAACAAAATTAAGGCAGGAATAAATAAGTTCTTTGAAACCAATGAGAACAAAGACACAACATTGCAGAATCCCTGGGACACAGCTGAAGCAGTGTTTAGAGGGAAATTAGTAACACTAAATGCCCACAGGACAAGGTGGGAAAGATCTCAGATTGACACCCTAACATCAAAATAAAAAGAATTAGAGAAGCAAGAGCAAACAAATTCAAGAGCTAGCAGAAGACAAGCTGTAAATAAGATCAGAGCAGAACTGAAGGAGATAAGAGACACGAAAAAAACTTCAAAAAAATCAATGAATCCAGGAGCTGGTTTTTTGAAAAGATTAACAAAATAGATAGACTGCTAGCCAGACTCATAAAGAAGAAAAGAGAGAAGAATCAAGCTTGCACATTTCAAATGCAGGCGGGCCCAGCCTTCCATACTGAGGATGCCTATGCAGAAAATAACCAAAAATCATCTCCTGCTCTCACTGCCCTTCCACTGACGCTGCTTACTGAAAAGGCCCCCAACAGGACAAGAACACTATCTTGAGAAACACTGTAGAACAATTGTTTAAATATCATATCATCCCTATCTTTCTATGTGCCTTGCCTCTCCAGTTTTAATAGCTGACAGCAGAGATCAATATTATGTTTTGTCCTTTTCTATGCCTTTCAGGGCCCTTCACTGAATGGGTGCTTGCTCTAAATTAATGGAATAAACACCAGAATGGGATATTAGGGAGACTATAGAATACATCTCTCAAGAAAAGTTTCCTAAGCCAGAGTGCATGCTCACTTTGTAGGGTGGCTTGGATACAGGTCCACAGGAGAGCTGCTGAAGGGAGTTCCTAGGTAGAAGTAGACAATGCATATCCCACCCTGGAATTGCAAAAGACAAAGTGACCTGGCGGGGCAGCCCCCTGGAGATATACCTTCACCTTGTGATGAGACGACGGCAAGGGGTCCAGCCAGGTGTAGGTGTTGGGAGACACTTGAGCCTGCTCCGAAAAGGTCCTGATCAAGGGGGTCCAGCATTTGGAAACCAGTTCATGGGCTCCTTGCCTATCTCCTTTGTTGCATAAAAATCCATGTGCCTAGCTCTCATCACATTTTATCACAGCCCTCTACTTACTTGTGTGTCCTCTCCATCAATGACTTCCTTCATATTCCAAGTACTTGGCATGGTTCCTGGCAAAGGATGGTTACCCATGAATAGAACACAATGAAGGGCAACCCAGGAGCAGGGAATATTGGCAAGGTAGGCAGGTGGGGGAGGGGTTTCAGGGAAGGATGGCTTCCACAAAGAGAGAAGTACATGACCCAGAAGAGTGATACAGAGTCCCCAGTTCTTGAAGCATTGTACATATTACCAAGGCAGAATTTGATACCAGAACATAATAAAGTTCCAGCTTCTTCAGCTACTCTGGGAAGAAATGAGGTCTTGGGAAGCTGAAGCATCAGGCTATGCAGAAATCTATAAATAACAAAAAATAAGCTGATGATCCCGCTTTTCAGTGTACTTAACCTAGAAATGTGTGAGAGTGCCTCATGCTTTGGGTCAGGATTGGTGTTAGGCTTGTAAGCCAAAACATGGCTATACATGGAAATGGCACGGCCACAGGGGTGGAAGCCTAAACAGGGAATGGGAATGCTGAGCCTATCCATCCTCTGTGACTCAAAGAAAAGGGGATTCTCTTTTCTAGTTGGAGAGCAACTAGTTGGAAGGACAATCCCTATACTATCCCCATCCCCAAAGGCTCTGTGAGTGGGTTACAGAAAAGCACTGCAGCCAAAACTTTCACCACAGTGAAAGCCATGGTACCTAGAAAGCATCGTTGGACTATCTGGAATTCTAAGTAAAAAATTCCAGGAAGCCAATAGCCTTCTGAGAAAAAATACACGAAGTGATGAAGACAATGCTTCCTCCCCTTGGGAAAATCTCATTCCTCAAATCTGGCCTTCCTTAAAGGAGGTCATAAAGGGAGCATGAGAAGAGAATTCACATTTAAGCCCTCTCTCCACCTAAGCTTTTAGTCCTTAGATTTAGTGGAGGAATAAATCTCTGCCCTTGCCTTTAAATTCAAGGAGCTTCCCTTCTCTTTTGTTCCCTGAGCTTGTCTTCTATTGCTTGTAAAAGTACTGTTACCGCCTCATCCTCCCTTTCAGCCTGATCTGTTAATATTTGGACTCAGAGTACCCACTGAAAATGTCAATTCGTCCCTGTACTGGATCAGGTACAGATATGACAGCCTGGGACCAATCACCAAGTTTATAGAAATGATGAGTCACAACAGCTACATCTCTAGATCCCAATGTCCTGTGCCTTAAGTACAGCGAATTGTTCTGGTGAAGGAATATGCACAGTGAAGACACGCTTCTGGGAAGAGCCTCTGTTCCTGCCGTAACTGATGCTGCAATACTTGATCTGGCATTGTGAGCCTTCCTTTCCAAAATTTTGTATATTATACAAAATATAACACATGGGTAACACACTAGTTTTTTTTTATGTAAACCCACTTTTGATAGGGGTTTGAACTGTAGACATTCTACTGATCCCAAAGGTATTAATTTGCTTATTCCATAATAAGCTTTCTGTTCTCCTAAGACTGGGGTGCGTGGAAAAGCTTTTACATTTTCAGTAAGTTAATTTTCAGTAAGTTAACTGAAAGCAACAATCTTGGGTTGAAAATATTCATAGAAGTGGAATAACTAATTCTCTTCAGGAACGCATAGTTCTGTGCTGGTAGTCACCGCAGCGGCAGTCAATTGCTAGCACTGAGGGCTTATCATAGGTGAGATATGGAATTAGTTGCCTAATGCTGCTATGACAAACTATCAAAAACTAGGTGGCTTAAAACTACAGAAACTTACTCTGTCATTGTCCCAGCAGCCAGAAATCCAAAGTCAAGGTGTTAGTCCAGTGGGTTCCTTCTGGAGGCTCCGAGGCAGAATCTTTTCCGTGCCTCTCTCCCAGCTTCTGGGGGATGCCAGCAACCCTTAGCATGCCTTGGCTTGAGATTCCTCACTACCGTCTCTGCCTCCATCTTCATATGGATATGGCATTCCCCTCTGTGTGTCTGTGTCTCAGATCTCCCCCTCCTTTCTCATACCAGTCATTGGCCGGGCGCGGTGGCTCACACCTGTAATCCCAGCACTTTGGGAGACCGAGACAGGCAGATCACAAGATCAGGAGATCGAAACCATCCTGGCTAACACGGTGAAACCCCATCTCTACTACAAATACAAAAAAATTAGCCGGGCGTGGTGGTGGGTACCTGTAGTCCCAGCTACTCTGGAGGCTGAGGCAGGAGAATGGTGTGAACCCGGGAGGCAAAGCTTGCAGTGAGCCGAGATCACACCACTGCACTCCAGCCTGGGTGACAGAGTGACTCTGTCTCAAAAAATAAAATAAAATACTAGTTATTGGATTTAGGGCCCATCCTAAATTGAGGATGATCTTATCTCAAGATCCTTAATCTGCAAAGATCTTATAATCCAACAATGGTCACATTCACAGCTATCGGTGGTTAGAATTTGGACTTATCATTGGAAGGGATACAATTTACCCCATTACAGGCTTAATAGGAGGCATATTACATGTGCTGTCACTGCTGGAGGGAAGTTCTGAGGTCATCTTGTCCCACACTTCCATGACCTGTGAACATCTGGGTAATATCCCTGGTAGCAGCCATTCAGCTGCACTTGAGTCTCTCCAGTACAAAGGAACTCTCAATTCTATGACAGAAGTCGTTCCAGCCTCAGTCAACTCTAGTGGCTCTAAAGACCTTCCTGGGTGCACAGCATCACCTCGCAGTTGGTAGTTTTATCATCATCGTCACCATTTTTCAGATGAAGAAACTAAGGTCGGAGTGGGATGTGACTTTCTAAGATCATGCAAGCAGTCAGCAAGGCTTGAAGTCCTGCGTTTGGGTTGGGGCCCATATTCTTAATTGTATGCCATTCTGATTTAGCAAGGAGAAGACAGGGGAGCAGGCAAAAGTTTCCAGATGAATTCTTTAGTCCCTCAACAGCAGCATAAACACGAACCTCTAAGTGTAGAATCACCTTGCTACATCCAATGCAATTTCGCCCTCACTTTATCCAGAAGACAAATGCTGGAGTGACTGGTGCTAGGTCAATAACTGGAACAAAATAATCATTAAAAAAAAAAAAAAAGCCAGGTGCGGTGGCTCACACCTGTAATCCAAGCACTTTGGGAGGCTGAGGCAGGCGGATCACGAGGTCAGGAGATCAAGACCATCCTGGCTAACACAGTGAACCCCCGTTTCTATTAAAAATACAAAAAAATTAGCCAGGCTTGGTGGCAGTCGCCTGCAGTCCCAACTACTTGGGAGGCTGAGGCAGGAGAATGGCATGAACCTGGGAGGCGGAGCTTGCAGTTAGCTGAGATCATGCCATTGCACTCCAGCCTGGGTGACAGAGTGAGGCTCCATCTCAGAAACAAAAACAAAAACAAAAACAAAACAAAACAAAACAAAAAAACTTGCAAATGTCCTTATTGCAACATCATGGGCAGTAACTTCACTCTTCAGAATAGCCAGAGAACTCCTGCCTGTCTCTAAAGGAGAATCAGGATTCTCAATATCACCCGATCTTTTCTTGCCTTGAATTATTCACATGACCACATTATCCTCATTTCACCTACACAGATATATTCACACCCACCCCCCCACACACTCTGCTGAACATTGCACAAAGCCTTCAATAGATTTTCCAGGAGAAATATTTTTGTCCCGTAACTATGGCACTCATATGTGCCTTCTTTCACAAGAAAGCCCCTTCCACTTCCGATTCCAACATAATGAACAAACACACAGCCTCCTTTGTATGTACAGCTGTTCGTGCTCGGCCACAAAGGGTCTAGGAGCAATACATGTGGACTGTCCTCCCAAGAACAGATGGGACCCACAAAGGAGGCAGGCTTTACCTCGTGCCTTTCTTTTCCAGGATACATTGCTTTGATTGATGGTTGCCTGTACTCACTGGGGAAAAGGTTCATCTTTTTCACTTTAAATGTATTTATATGACAAGCTCTTTAAATTCCATGATTCAATCACTATTGAGCTTTCAGGGAAAATACAGAGATGTTGAAATAAGCGACCCTTAAGCCCATAATACAGAAGAGAACAAGTAAAGGAACACAGCAGGACTCGTCAAATGAATGCAAATGAATGCTCGGTTGTACAATTTCAGAAACCGAGCACATAGCCCCTAAGCTCCCATCACGCCTCCTCTGGTGGAAACAATTCTCTGGCCCAAAAATGAAGCTGTTCAGAAGCAGAATTCTTGTTTCTGGTTCTCGGGCTACTCCAGTTGGCACCATTCTGATGCCATATACAAAGGCACCATAGGAGGATCTTGAAAGCCACAGCGCCTTCGGCATCTCCTCTGCATGATGGAGCACATGGAATTACACACATCTTAACAAAAATCAAGTCTTAGCAGAGATGGGTTCTTGGGAATAAGCCCTAGGAAACAGCATCAGCGTGCCTTGTACAGGGTGAGTCTGAAAGTGTGCCAGTGTTTGTGAGAGGTCTTTAGCCAGGAAGCCCGTACCAGGTGAAGTAATATCCGCTACAACAATCAGTGACTAAGGATTCCTTTCTAGGCCCCAAGGCAAAATGTTGCAGGAAAAAAAAAGAAAGAGAAGGCCAGTTTTTGAAACAAAATTTAAACTGTCAGCAGCTTCAAACACCTGGTAAATAGGTAAGCTGGAAGGGAGTCCACAGGAGGGCAACGGGACAGGGCCCCAGGGAGCTCAAGTCCAAGATTTTACTACCTGCCAGGAGGGCTCAGTGGAAACAGATTTTTTTTTGGCAGGGGCGGGGGACAGAGTCTCGCTCTGTTGCCCAGGCTGGAGTGCAGTGGTGCGATCTTGGCTTACTGAAACCTGTGCTTCCCTGGTTCAAGCGATTCTCCTGTCTCAGCCTCCAGAGTAGCTGGGACTACAGGCACCGGCCACCACCTGGCTTTTTTTTTTTTTTTTTTTTTTTTTTTTTGTATTTTTAGTAGAGACGGACTTTCACCATGTTAGCCAGGATGGGCTCAATGCCCTGACCTCATGATCCACCCGCCTTGGCCTCCCAAAGTGCTGGGATTACAGGCGAGAGCCACCGCGCCCAGCCTGGACTTCTTTTCTGAGTCAGTATAGGTATGTTAAAACCATTTTGGCTTTTTTAAATGTATAAATATTGCATTTTCTCAAGTTGGGAGTTTGTGGCTTTAGTTCTCAGTGCCACTCAAATGATGTTTAGAGGTTGAATTTTGTAAGCGAGGTGAAAACACAGAAGGTGCTCTGAGGAGCACGTGCCAGAGAGCGCCTTCCTTCTGGGGGGCTGGGCTTAAAAGGAGTAAGGGCATCTCACCTGGAACCCAGAGGGAGGGTACACTCACCAGGACCTGTTCTCCTCCAGCCCTCCAGTGTTATCCTGGCTGACCTGGAGGGCTGGGTGGGGGCACTGAACTGCCTCAATGATTCCCAAATGTGTCACTGTGCACCCTGTGTTCCATCCAGAAGCACCACCCCACAGGCAGTCATCTAGCCAACTGGCTAGGACAACTATTCCTACCGGAATCAGGATGTCCCAGTGCCAAGCCCTGCTCTGCCACTTGCCAGACATACCCCCTTGGATGAATGTACCTTGTCTGTGCCTCACATTCTTCATCTGTGAAAGCGAATAATATTAGGACAAGCTTCATGGGCTCAGTGTGAGGATTTAATGCAACAATACAAGTAAAAACTGGAGACTAGTACCTGGAACATAGTAAGCACTTCATACGGGTTAGCAACTATTGCTGTCTTTCTGCCATGAGCTCTGCAGCTCAACATCTAAGACACGGTGCCTATCTGTTAGATGCTACATATTTCACAGCAGGAGCTGTAACTGCACTTTTTCCTTTACCTCTCATGGTGATTCCATTGAGGAGGCATTCATGCTATTCTTTTATCACGGACGAGGAAACTGAGACTGAAGGTACGTGACTTGCCCAAAGTGCATGGCAGAGTCAGGATTCACCCAAATTCCCATGCCTCAGGGACAGTTTTAGGTGGCCGCATTCTATTATCCTCAGTCATGTAGAAATTATCCACTAACTGGCTTTCTCTGAGTGGTAGAAAAAGCAAAAAGGGAGATGTTGATCAAAGGGTAAAAAGTTTCAGTTATGCAAGATGAATAAATTCTGGAGACCTATTGCACAGCATAGTGACTCTGTGTAATAACAATGTGTCATATACATGAAAACTGCCCAAAGAGTAGCTCTCAAGGGTGCTCATCACACTCCAAAAAAAAAAAAAACCGGTAACTAGTGAGATGATAGACATGTTAGTTAGCTGGTAATCATTTCACAACGTATGCATACATCAAATCACCATATTGTATACTGTAAATACAGATAATTTTTATTTGTCAAGCGTACCTCAATAAAGCTGGGGAAAGGAGCAGAAAGGGCAAATAGAAGTAATTTGAAACAGGACACAAGTAGCCAGTGAGGATCCCAACTTGTTTCTTTAAGTTGACTTTTTGAAGAATCCAATCATGATATAATTTCATATATTATAAATATATTCACAATATAAAATTATGGTATCATAAAATTATAATCACAATATGATTAGCTCTATAAGTGCTGTAATAAGCGTGAATTTACCGGAATAAAATGGGAAAGAGGCAGATCAAAAGGAAAGGTATCTCTATCACCCTTCCCAAACTGAGAACAAATTGTAGTTGACTGACAAATTTAGGGTATGTACATGTTATGGTGCCCACATTTTCCCGTGTGCTCTTCACTGTGCTGGAAGTATTGAAAGTCATATGTAACTTGCACGGGAAGGTATGACCATGGTCTCTGGAGCCCTGAGCCAGTGCCCAAGCAAAGAAAGCAGTCCGGGTGGCCAGGCGCGGTGGCTCACGCCTGTAATCCCAGCACTTTGAGAGGCCAAGGTGGGCGAATCACGAGGTCAAGAGATCAAGACTATCCTGGCCAATATGGTGAAACCCTGTCTCTACCAAATTACAAAAAAAAAAAACCAAAAAACAGCCAGGCATACTGGCGTGTGCCTGTAGTCCCAGCTACTTGGGAGGCTGAGGCAGGGGAATCGCTTGAACCTGAGAGGTGGAGGCCGCAGTGACCTGAGATCATGCCACTGCACTCCAGCCTGGCTGACAGAATGAGATTCCATCTCAAAAAGAAAAAAAAAGAAAAAATAGCAGTTCAGTCCTAGGGCAGTGGTTCTCAACCAGGTAGCATTACCCTATAAAATAAAACACAAGATGCCCAGTTAACTTGAATGTCAGATAAACAATGAATAATTTTTTTTTTTTTTTTTTTTTTTGAGACGGAGTCTTGCTCTGTCGCCCAGGCTGGAGTGCAGTGGCCGGATCTCAGCTCACTGCAAGCTCCGCCCTCCGGGTTTACGCCATTCTCCTGCCTCAGCCTCCCGAATAGCTGGGACTACAGGCGCCCGCCACCTCGCCCGGCTAGTTTTTTGTATTTTTTAGTAGAGACGGGGTTTCACCGTATTAGCCAGCATGGTCTCGATCTGCTGACCTCGTGATCCGCCCGTCTCGGCCTCCCAAAGTGCTGGGATTACAGGCTTGAGCCACCGCGCCCAGCCGAATAATTTTTTTAGTACAAAAGTATGTACTAAAATAACGTGGGACGTATTTACACTAAAAAATTATTCCTCTGCACCAATGTTCATAGCAGCATTGTTCACAATAGCCAAATGGAGGAAGTAACGCAAATGTCCATCTACAGATGAACGGATGAAGATGTGGTTCGCTCACACAGTGGAATGTTATTCAGCCTTAAGAAGGAAGGAAGTTCTGACACATGCTGCAACACAGACAAACCTTAAGGACATTACACTAAGTGAAATAAGACAGATACAAAAGGGGCAAATACTGTGTGATTCTACTTACAGGAGATACCCAGAGGAGTCAAATGCATAGAGCCAGAAAGAATGGTGGTTGCCAGGGGCTGGGAGAGGGGAAGATGGGGGCTTAGTGTTTAATGGGGACAGAATTTCAGCTAGCAAAGATAAGAAGTTCTGGAGACGAAAGGTGATGATGTTTGCACAACAATGTGAATGTCCTTAATGACACTGACCACTTACAAATTTTAGCTACTTAAAAATGGCTAAAATAATAAGTCTTATATTCTGCGTATTTTACCATAATAAAAACAACTTGTACGGTTTATCTGAAATTCAAATTTAACCAGGCATGCTGTGTTTTCATTTGTTAACTCTGGCAGCCCTATATCCCCAGGGAACATCTGGCAAGGTCTGGAGACATTTTTGACTGTCACAACTGAGAGTGGGGGAGGGGGGCCACTGGCATGTAGTAGGTGGAGCCCGGGGTGCTGCTAAACCTCTTACAATGCACAGGACAGCCCCCACAACAAAGTGTCTGGTCTAAAACGTCAACAGTGTCAAGGCTGAAAAGCTCTGCCCGAGAGAGGCAACAGAGAAACCCTCACATGATTCTCCTTGAGACCTAAAAATTTTAATTTAAACCACTGATTGCAAATGACAGATGTCCACAGGAAGACACAAGTACACAGATCCTATTTGTATCAAGGCACACCTGAAATTATTTGTAATCATTTTGCCCCTTATTTTAATACACAAAATTCTGTGTATAAAATCATATTCTATGTATAAACAAGTGCATTGTGAGACCACAATAGCTATTACACATAGCTAAAAATAGCAGCCCTAACAGAACTCATTTTGGCTGAGTCGGATGAAGACTAAGAGCTTATCAGAGAAAAAGGTCTTTCTGTCCAGTCTCAGCATCAGTATGCTCAGTGAGGCACTATGGCCACAAAAATAAAATTAGCAGATTAAACATGAATTTAAACCAAATCCCCACAGCAAATTTCCCTGCCCGGGCCAGAAAGACATGCACTTAGACCGCTGTGACAAAAACATCCACAGGAAAGCCAGTGTGCCTGGGAGAAACTCAGCTACGCCCACTTGACCTTACATTCACTTACTAAACCTTTTAAGCATAGGAGGAAAAAGAAATCCACCCGAAACTTGAAAGCAAACATGGTAAAGCCTTAAACCTGTTTTTGACTATTATAGCTGATAACACAAATGAATTGTGTTTCATTAATGCTGACTTAAGAATCAAAGTCAAAGTGGCAGCTTATTGTCAAAGCTGTTTTAAGAATAACAACAAAACAAGATTAGTGCCACTGAGCTGGTATAAATTATACTCATGATCCGTCAAGAAAAATCAATCAGTGAGGACAAACTGGTATTTTCTGCTTCTTAAAAACCATCAGGTTTCATCCATCAACAAGGACTCTGAGTGCAACCAAACAGGTAAAAATAGGAGGGAAAATAAATGATGGATGAGTTAAGCACTAGGACTGGAAAATTATACATTCTTAAAATTGAGGCGCTTCGTGGAAGGTTATAGTTGGCAACTTCTTTACAGAAAAACTCTATTGTAAAGGGAATGGAATGTAGCAAACACATACAGAGGAAAGGAAACTTAGAACCAAAATTAAGTCACAAAAGAATATTTGCAACTGAGGTTTCCGGAGGTGGGCGCTGGTGCACGAAGACTTCCAGGTATGAAACTTTGCCTTTGTTTTCTTCTTACTTCCTTCACGTTCCTTCCTTCGCCGCATGTCCCTTCCTTCCTGCTGGGCGGGTTCTCACAGCCCTTGCAAGCATGCAAAGAGTCACTAAAAATATCGAGGAATCCTCAGAGCAGAAGAGATATTTTTCTCCTAACTGAGAGTACTACAGGATAACTGTAGGTGAAATACAAAGTTTAAAGCCATCTTCAGATTTCACAAGTGTTGTATTCCCAAATAATGTTCTATGACAAGTTACTTGCAAATGCACAGCTAACACACACATGTTGTATGCACACAGGCACTGTGAGGGCTGCCATCTCATTTAATTGAAATGCAACCATCAGCAAGGTCCTCGTACCTCAAACACAACTCACAACCAGGAACTAAAGCTGAAAGGCCTCTTGCAGACCACCAAAGAGGTCAGAGAGAGTACGTATTCCATTGACAGGCTACCATTCAGCTCAGAGTCTGTCCTCTCTAATCTCACACAAAATTCCAAATCATGTTGGTTCTCTCATTTCTAAGATCCTAACAGATGAAAACAAACAAATTAAAGTAGGAAAAAGCTGAAACAGACAGAAACACTACTTGCTGGCATAAATATAGCTCATAGCCTGGAAGGAAGGGATAGGAGAGAAAAGAGAAAATGATGAAGAGCCGGCACAACCTAAAATACCACAAAACACTCCCCAAATATAAGAGCGATCGCTTATTCCCTGTGGCCTTCTAACTAAGGGCCCACAGCCACACACCACTCCACAGACCCTGAGGATATGACTGTGAGGACAAAGCCGAGAACACGTATCAGACGTTCTAGTTCCAATACTAATTTTTGCTGTTTTAGTGTTCGTAGTGTAGCTATAAGCCATTTAGCCTCCCTCAACCTCTGCTTCTTGAATCATAAAATGAAGATAGTCAAGTTGCCTTTCCAGATCTCCATGCTGAATATGAAAGCAGTCTAAGAACTAAAGTGTGGTAACAGGTGAAGAATGTTATTTAATTAATAATCAGTATATGTACTATTTACCCTAAGTCATCAAGAAGAGGTTAGTTTATAGTCCACGTCCAGAGGCTAGATTATGTCCTTTACAGCCGTGCAAGAGCAGTGAGAAGTAGGCTCTCTGCCCATCTTGGGGTGAGCTGCCATGCTCGCCCCACTCCTGCCCCATCGCTGGCTTCCTCTAGCATGCGGTGTGCTGGAGGAGACAGCCTACAAGATCCGGAGCAGGAAGGAACTGTCAGTCCTGGTGCTCCCTCGTTCTATGTAGCCTTGGAAAAGTGAACACAGCTCTCCTAATCTCACTTTTCCTCATTATAAAAATGACTGCTTATGTGATTCTTAATTGTACATTATTATATTTGGAGCCATTGATACTACATAAAGCATGTGAAGACTCTAAAACACTCCCCAAATATAAGAGCGATCGCTTCGCTTCGTATTATTCAAGGCATAAGGCAATAGCACATACCTGGATTCTCTTTATGGAAAGTAAGATATAATGCATTCGGCGAGAATGAAATACACTCCTCAAATTTGATTGCATCTCAGTAGAAGAGAATGCCTTGCAAACAATCTGAATTATTTAGTAATGCTGCAGGGAAAAGGTAGGAGGATTGTTCAGCAAGTATCTTAGAGAAATGAGTCCTTCAGGAAGTGGAAGGAGCATTGGAATCCTAGTATTTCCAACACTTAAGGTTTTTAAAATTTTGTTTTTAATGGTTTAATGACAACATATCTGTATTTTAACATTATGATAATTCCTTACAAATTTTCCATTTCCATTTCTATGTCATACCCCCAAAAAGCGTGTAGATGGCCCAACTAGTTACTAACAAAGGGCATTTTGGAGACAATGGAATCCATATAAAAAGTAAATCCTATAAAGATGCCAGTAGAGTTTATAACTGGAGAGTTTATAACTCAAAGGACAAGATTCCAGCAGGGAGGGTTTCTAGGTACACAGAAACTTACCTGCCCAAAGGCCCATCCAAATGCTAGTGCTTGGCCAGGTAGGTGTCACCCGGGAATAAACTTGTCCAGCAAAGTTTAGCCACTGGAGTCAAACTGAATTTATCTTCTCAAGGAGAATAAACTTATTGTGCACAGAATTTACATTGCTAACAAGAGCAATGGATTAAGTACAGCCCTGGCAACTCTCCTGAACTTTCTAGACACAATTCAGACTGTGGGTATTTGAAGAAAAGAAAAAAATGTAATATCAAATAAGCCTCAGGTTAAATGCAATGTGCTTCTATAGGTCACAGAAGGCAGGCTGTGCTGTACAAATACTATAAGGGAAAAATGACAGAGACTTGAGACCTAAAAACTAATAATGCCTCTAAGAAATTCTGACCTGTTGATGCTACAAAGTCCCCCTTGCAGAAGTCAGTTAGGTAACTTCCATTTACAAACTGTCTACTCTTTCTTACCTCAGCTTTCTTAAAGTTAGTGAAACTTCCTTCACTGTGTATATTCTAAATTGTTTCGTGGAAAAGAGCTACTCTTTGTAATCCTGTTAAAGCAGCTGCTTTCAGCTGTATAATCCACCCCTTGCAAGAAATACCCTTGGGCTGCTGCAAATACAGATTAATGTCAGTCAGGTCCACTGAGATCCATGACCTGGCAATCCCCATGATCTCTGGCTGTGAAGGCTGAGAAGAGGACTGAGCCTGGGCAGAGCCCAGAGCCTGGGCAAAGCCTGCTGACGCCCTCTAATAACCCTTCTCTTCTGCATCCACATAATAGTGGGGTTTTGTTTTCATTTTTGTTTTTGTTTTCTGAGACAGAGTTTCACTCTTGTTGCCCAGGCTAGAGTGCAACAGTGTGGTCTCGGCTGACTGCAACCTCCGCCTCCCAGGTTAGCGATTCTCCTGCCTCAGACTCCTGAGTAGCTGAGATTACAGGCACCTGCCACCACGCCTGGCTCTTTTTTTTTTTTTTTTTTTTTGTACTTTTAATAGAGATGGGGTTTCACCATGTTGGCCAGGCTGGTCTCGAACTCCTGACCTCAGGTGATCCACCCACCTCAGCCTCCCAAAGTGCTGGGATTACAGACATGAGCCACCATGCCTGGCCCACATGATAGTGTTTTGAGTCGAGCTTCCCAGAATACATCTCTTGGCTTCCTTTGCAGCTAGATGTGGCCCTGGCCAGAGACCCATGAGTGGGAGTATCATTGGGCAGTTTCTGGAGACTTTCCTTAAGGGACAACATGTAGATGTCCCTTATGCTTTGTCTCTGCTTTCATCCTGCTGCCTAGAGTGTCATGTTTCTATAAGCCATGAGGTTGAAGCCACACAGGAAGTAGCAAGATAGAAGCTGCACAATCCCCTGAAACTATGAGGCACCAAGCCAGTCCTGGACTATCTATCTGTGCTTTCACATGAAAGAAAAAAAAAAAAATCAGGTATATTTTAAAGAAATATTATTTGGGGTTTTCTGTCAAAACTAAACTTAATGCTAATGACTGTAATATCAAAAATAAGTAGCAGAGATGGCTGGAGGTGCGTAGTTTGTCAGCGTAATACATTTCCTCTTTAGGCAGAAAATTCTAAACAAAACAACCTCACTAGAAAGAACATAAATGCTTTTCAACTACCGACTCCTTGTTGCCTTGCCTGTTACATTCTTTATTAGCCCTCTTCTACAGCCAAGCTAGGCTCCTAACTGGTACCAGGACAGTATACACAATTTTCATATTCCTGCCTTGACTATCATTTTTTCTCCACCAGAAGTAGCCTCTCATTTTGTCTTTGCCAATACATATTGATCACGTCTTGCAAAATCTAGGACAGAAATGTCATGGACCAACAGTGCAAGTTGTTTTTCTCCATTACTGTCCCACCCTGGGGAAGCCATCCTTCCCCCTCCACATCATAAGTTGGAGATGACAAGCATGGCTCGTGTCCCTGTATAATTACGGGGACAGATGTGCCACACAAGCTGAGCCAGTCATAGTCTCCCCTGAGACTGACAGACAGGAACCAAAAGAAAAATGTTCCTTCCTATGGTGGGGACAATAAGGCAAAGGATAAAAGTTGGAGGCCACCAAAAGCCACCTCGATGGCCATTTTCCTTCCCACATGGTGTGACCGGTTTGCAAAAGAAGCCAAGAAGAGCTGTGACAAGGATGACCAGTTAACCACCCAATAGATATTCCCTCCATCATAGCCAGGGCTTTTATCCAACCCCTTGTACTTAGCTGAAATTAAATAAATAAAAATAAAACAAAAACAACTAGATTTCAGCTCCTCTTGCAGACAGAGTTTCCAGGGGACACAACAGTGTCCAATGGGATGTAAGTGTGAGCTACTGGTTGAGCTTCTGAGAAAGCTGCTTACTAGAGAAGCAGACTCATCTCCTAAGCACCTTTTCACTCTGCCTGAAACACAGATGTAATGTCACAGGTGGGGCAGCCATATTGTAAACAGAAGGCGGCAAACTGTGCTAGGGATGGGCGGAGTGGAAAGATCAAAGGACCCAGGGTCTCAGGGACTGGCCATGCCAGCCTGGGCTGTCTACCTGCAGAACTCCTTCCTCGTTGCAAGAGAAGAATAAATCCTCAAACTGTTGAAGCCACTGGGTGGGGGCTTCTGTCACTTCAAGCTGTATGAAATTCCTAACTGATGCAGGATCCTCACATGGAAACAGGGAGTCATAAGTAACAGAACCAACCTGGAAAAATGGCTGAGGAGAGGAGATGGAGCTCTGGGCATGTGGACACTAAAGTTGCTGGCTGGAAATCTGGTTTCTTGCATGTTGGCAAAAACGTGAGGAAACGGTCACATACTGCACACTGGAAATACTACTTGCCAAAGGAAACTGTGATACTGGGGAAATCAGAGGAAAGAGTCAAGAGCATTGGCATCTGCAGCTCCTTCTTGACATGAAAATGAGAAGTCAACTCAGATGACTGCTAGACAGACTGCAGGTCCGGAACCAGGGCAAGACATGAGAGGTCCCCAAGACACGTGTAAAGAGACTCTCACCCTCAGGTGCTTGTCTCGCATTTGCACAACCCTGAGAGTGACGCCTGCTTAAATGGTGCAGCCCAGGCACCTCACCTGCCTTGCCCTTATCCTGGCCTGCCCTGCTACAAGCAGGAAAAGAAGGAAATGTATAGAAGGAAGGAAATACAATCCTTCCAGGAGACTCCCTGGGTCTCACCAAAGCCTGCAATACATGCTAGCTAGTCCCAAAATTTGAGGACTTCATGGCTGAAAGTGTCAATTTCCACTCTACCCCAACATGAAGCTTTTATAAGCATTAGCCATAATATGACAGCCTTATCAAGAAATAAAACTTGTGCCCCACCAGCCACTGGGGGCAAGCTAGATGGCAAAGATGGGATTACAGCTACTGTCCTGGGGGAGGGACAAAGCACATAAGTAAAAACAAGACTCTTTTTTGGGAAGCTGAGGCAGGTAAATCTCTTGAGCTCAGGAGTTCAAGACTAACCTGGGCAACACAGTGAAACCCCATCTGTACAAAAAATATTGTAAAATATTAGCTAGGCATGGCAGTGTGTGTCTTTGGTCTCAGCTACTTGAGAGGCTAAGGAGGGAGGATCACTTGAGCCTGGGAGGTGGAGGTTGCAGTGAGCCAAGTGGCACCACTGTACTCAACTCTGGGTGACAGCAAGATCCTATTGAAAGAAAAACAGAAAGAAAGGAAGAAAGACAGAAAAAGAGAGGAAGGGAGGAAGGAAGGAAGGGAGGGAGGGAGGGAGGGGAGGCTAGGGGGAGGGGGAGAGGGATGGGGAGAGGGATAGAGAGAGGGAGAGGGAGAGGGATACGGAGAGGGAGAGGGAGAGGGAGAGGGAGAAGGAGAAGGAGAAGGAGAAGGAGAAGGAGAAGGAGAAGAAAAGAGAAGAGAAGAGAAAAAGAGCTGCAGACTTAAATGTCCCTGTCTGACAGCTTTGAAGAGAGTAGTGGTTCTCCCAGCATGGAGTTTGAGATCTGAGAATGAACAGACTGCCTTCTCAGTGGGTCCCTGATCCCTGAGTAGCCTAACTGGGAGGCACCTCCCAGTAGGGGCCGACTGACAACTTATACAGCCGGTGCCCCTCTGAGATGAAGCTTCCAGAGGAAGGATCAGGCAGCAACATTTGCCGTTCTGCAATATTTGCTGTTCTGCAGCCTCCGCTGGTGATACCCAGGCAAACAGGGTCTGGAGTGGACCTCCACAAACTCCAACAGACCTGCAGCTGAGGGTCCTGACTGTTAGAAGGAAAACTAACAAACAGAAAGGACATCCACACCAAAACCCCATCTGTACATCACCATCATCAAAGACCAAAGGTAGATAAAACCACAAAGATGGGGAGAAACCAGAGCAGAAAAGCTGAAAATTCTAAAAATAAGAGCGCCTCTTCTCCTCCAAAGGCACGCAGCTCCTCACCAGCAATGGAACAAAGCTGGATGGAGAATGACTTTGACGAGTTCAGAGAAGAAGGCTTCAGACTATCGGTAATAACAAACTTCTCTGAGCTAAAGGAGGATGTTCCAACCCATTGCAAAGAAGCTAAAATCCTTGAAAAAATATTAGATGAATGGCTAACTAGAACAAACAGCATAGAGAAGACCTTAAATGACCTGATGGAGCTGAAAACCATGGCACGAGAACTACGTGACCCATGCACAAGCTTCAGTAGACGATTCAATCAAGTGGAAGAAAGGGTATCAGTGATTGAAGATTAAATGAATGAAATGAAGCAAGAAGAGAAGTTTAGAGAAAAAAGAGTTAAAAAAAAAACAAACAAAGCCTCCAAGAAATATGGGACTATGTGAAAAGACCAAATCTATGTCTGATTGGTGTACCTGAAAGTGACAGGGAGAATAGAACCAAGTTGGAAAACACTCTGCAGGTTATTATCCCAACCTAGCAAGGCAGACCAACATTCAAATTCAGGAAATACAGAGAATGCCACAAAGATACTCCTTGAGAAGAGCAACTTCAAGACACATAATTGTCAGACTCACCAAAGTTGAAATGAAGGAAAAAATGTTAAGGGCAGCCAGAGAGAAAGGTCTGGTTACCTACAAAGGGAAGCCCATCAGACTAACAGTAGATCTCTCAGCAGAAACCCTACAAGCCAGAAGAGAGTGGGGGCCAATATTCAGCATTAAAGGAATTAAAGGAAAGAATTTTCAACCCAGAATTTCATATCCAGCCAAACTAAGCTTCATAAGTGAAGGAGAACTAAAATCCTTTACAGACAAGCAAATGCTCAGAGATTTTGTTACCACTAGGTCTGCCTTTTACAAGAGCTCCTGAAGGAAGCACTAAACATGGAAAGGAACAACTGGTACCAGCCACTGCAAAAGCAAGCCAAATTGTAAAGACCATCGATGCTAGGAAGAAACTGCATCAACTAACAGGTAAAATAACCTGCTAACATCATAATGATGGGATCAAATTCACACATAACAATATTAACCTTAAACGTAAATGGGCTAAATGCTCCAGTTAAAAGACACAGACTGGCAAATTGGATAAAGAGTCAAGACCCATCAGTGTGCTGTATTCAGAAGATCCATCTCATGTGTAGAGACACACATAGGCTCAAAACAAACGGATGCAGGAAGATCTACCAAGCAAATGGAAAACAAAAAAAAAGCAGGGGTTGCAATCCTAGTCTCTGATGAAACAGACTTTAAACCCACAAATATCAAAAGAGACAAGGCCATTACATAATGGTAAAAGGATCGATTCAACAAGAAGTGGTAACTATCCTAAATATATATGCACCCCCAGATTCATAAAGCAAGTCCTTAGAGACCTACAGAGACTTAGATGCCCACACAATAATAATGGGAGACTTTAATACTCCACTGTCAACATTAGACCAATCAAATACACAAAAAGTTAACAAAGATATCCAGGAATTGAACTTAGCTCTGCACCAAGCAGACCTAATAGACATCTGCAGAAGACTCCACCCCAAGTCAACAGAATATACATTCTTCTCAGCACCACATCGCACTTATTCCAAAAGTGACCACATAGTTGGAAGTAAAGCACTCCTCAGCAAATGTAAAAGAAAAGAAATTATAACAAACTGTCTCTCAGGCCACAGCACAATCAAACTAGAATGCAGGATTAAGAAATTCACTCAAAACCGCTCAACTACATGGAAACTGAACAAACAGCTCCTGAATGACTACTAGGTACATAACGAAATGAAGGCAGAAATAAAGATGTTCTTCGAAACCAATGAGAACAAAGACACAACATACAAGAATCTCTAGGACACATTTAAAGCAGTGTATAGAGGGAAATATATAGCACTAAATGCCCACAAGAGAAAGCAGGAAAGATCTAAAATTGACACCCTAACATCACAATTAAAAGAACTAGAGAAGCAAAAGTAAACACATTCAAAAGTTAGCAGAAGGCAAGAAATACCTAAGATCAGAGTAGAACTGAAGGAGATAGAGACACAAAAAATCCTTCAAAAAATCAATGAATCCAGGAGCTGATTTTTTGAAATGACCAACAAAGCTGATAAACCACTAGCAACACAAATAAAGAAGAAAAGAGAGAAGAAACAATTAGACGCAATAAAAAATGATAAAGGGGATATCACCACCAATCCCACAGAAATACAAACTACCATCAGAGAATACTATAAACACCTCTATGCAAATAAACTAGAAAACCTAGAAGAAATGGATAAATTCCTGCACACATACCCCCTCCCAAGACTAAACCAGGAAGAAGTTGAATCCCTGAATAGACCAATAACAGGCTCTGAAATTGAGGCAATAATTAATAGCCTACCAACCAAAAAAAGTCCAGGACCAGACGGATTCACAGTCGAATTCTACCAGAGGGACAAACAGGAGCTGGTATCATTCCTTCTGAAACTATTCCAATCAATAGAAAAAGAGGGAATCCTCCTTAATTCATCTTATACCAAAGCCTGGCAGAGACACAACAAAAAAAGAGAATTTTAGACCAATATCCCTGATGAACATCGATGCAAAAATCTTCAATAAAATGCTGGCAAACCGGATCCAGCAGCACATCAAAAAGCTTATCCACCATGATCAAGTTGGCTTCATCCCTGGGATGCAAGGCTGGTTCAACATATGCAAATCAAGAAACGTAATCCATCATATAAACAGAATCAAAGACAAAAACAAACCACATTAATATCTCAATAGGTGCAGAAAAGGCCCTCAACAAAATTCAACAACCCTTCATGCTAAAAACTCTAAATAAACTAGGTATTGGTGGAATGTATCTCAAAATAATAAGAGCTATTATGACAAACCCACTGCCAATATCATACTGAATGGGCAAAAACTGGAAGCATTCCCTTTGAAAACTGGCACAAGACACGGATATCCTCTCTCACCACTCCTATTCAACATAGTGTTGGAAGTTCTGGCTAGGGCAATCAGGCAAGAGAAAGAAATAAAGGGTATTCAATTAGGAAAAGAGGAAGTCAAATTGTCCCTGTTTGCAGATGACATGATTGTATATTTAGAAAACCCCATCATCTCAGTCCCAAATCTCCTTAAGCTGATAAGCAACTTCAGCAAAGTCTCTGGATACAAAATCGATGTGAAAAAATCACAAGCATTCCTATACATCAATAACAGACAAACAGAGAGCCAAATCATGAATTCTGATTCACAATTGCTTCAAGGAGGATAAAATACCTAGGAATCCAACTTACAAGGGATGTAAAGGACCTCTTCAAGGAGAACTACAAAGCGCCGCTCAACAAAATAAAAGAGGACACAAACAAATGGCAGAACATTCCATGCTCATGGACAGGAAGAAGCAATATCGTGAAAATGGCCATACTGCCCAAGGTAATTTACAGATACAATGTCATCCCCATTAAGCTACCAATGACTTTCTTCACAGAAATGGAAAAAACTACTTTAAAGTTCATATGGAACCGAAAAAGAACATGCATTGCCAAGGCAATCCTAAGCCAAAAGAACAAAGCTAGAGGCATCACACTACCTGACTTCAGACTATACTATGAGGCTACAGTAACAGCATGGTACTGGTACCAAAACAGAGATATAGACCAATGAAACCAAACAGAGCCCTCAGAAATAATACCACACATCTACAACCATCTGATCTTTGACAAACCTGACAAAAACAAGAAATGGGTGCTGGGAAAACTGGCTAGCCATATGTAGAAAGCTGAAACTAGATCCCTTCCTTATACTTCATACAAAAATTAATTCAAGATGGATTAAAGACTTAAATGTTAGACCTAAAACCATAAAAACCTTAGAAGAAAACCTAGGCAATACCATTCAGGACATAGGCATGGGCAAGGACTTCAGTACTAAAACACCAAAAGCAATGGCAACAAAAGCCAAAATTGACAAATGGGATCTAATTAAACTAAAGAGCTTCTGCACAGCAAAAGAAACTACCACCAGAGTGAACACGCAACCTACAGAATGGGAGAAAATTTTCACAATCTGCCCATCTGACAAAAGGGCTACTATCCAGAATCTACAAAGAACTTAAACAAACGTACAAGACAAAAAAAAAAACAACCCCATCAAAAAGTGGGCAAAGGATATGAACAGACACTTCTCAAAAGGAGACATTTTTGCGTCCAATAGACACATGAAAAATGCTCATCATCACTGGCCATCAGAGAAATGCAAATCGAAACCATAATGAAATACCATCTCACACCAGTTAGAATGGCGATCATTAAAAAGTCAGGAAACAACAGGTGCTGGAGAGGATGTGGAGAAATAGGAACACTTTTACACTGCTGGTGGGACTGTAAACTAGTTCAACCATTGTGGAAGACAGCATGTGATTCCTCAAGGATCTAAAACTAGAAATATCATTTGACCCAGCCATCCCATTACTGGGTATATACCCGAAGGATTATAAATCATGCTGCTATAAAGACACATGCACATGTATGTTTATTGCGGCACTATTCACAATAGCAAAGACTTGGAACCAGCCCAAATGTCCATCAATGATAGATTGGATTAAGAAAATGTGGCACACATACACCATGGAATACTAAGTAGCCATAAAAAAGGATGAGTTCATGTCCTTTGTAGGAACATGGATGAAGCTGGAAGCCATCATTCTCAGCAAACTATCACAAGGATAGAAAACTAAACACCGCATGTTCTCACTCATAGGTGGGAATTGAACAATGAGAACACTTGGACACAGGATGGGGAACATCACACACCAGGGCTTGTTGTGGGGTTGGGGGAGGGTGGAGGGATAGCATTAGGAGATATACCTAATGTAAATGATGAGTTAATGAGTGCAGCACACCAACATGGCACATGTATACATATGTAACAAACCTGCATGTTGCACACATGTACCCTAGAACTTAAAGTATAATAAAAAAAGAAAGAAAGAAAGAAGGAAAGGAGGGAGGGAGGGAAAGAAAGGGAGAGAGAGAAAGAAAGAAAGAGAGAAGGAGAGAAAGAAAGAAAGAGAGAAGGAGAGAAAGAGAGAGACTCTTTAGGCTTAAAAACAACATAGAGACAAAATTTTTAATGTAGTTATTCACTCATGGGATTGATTGGGAGGATATAAAATGGAGGCCCCCTAATTGTTTTTTCTTTCTTCTTGTGCTTCCTTTTTTCTTCCCTAACACGTATGCAGCTCCTGTTTTACCTTCAGGGAGCCAAACATAATTACTAAAAATGGTCACAATATCTGCCAGAAAGCATGGTGGAGCAATAAGGGCAAGGCACTCTCTAACCTGAATGGCTTTAGAGAATCTACTTAATCTGTTACAAAGCTTTAGGAAGGACAGAGCCGTCACAATCACCCAGCTGTGAATATCTAGCACACTGGCCTGAGTTTTCTTTTTAGTTTAGTTTAGTTTTGTTTTCGTCCTTGCTTTCACACACAGCTGCCTTATCACTGAGAAACACCTATATTCACCCTGGACTTACTTCATATCCCTTGCGTGTAAAGCACCCCCTGGGATATTTTAAGATCCCCAAACTCACACACATGTGAGTGACTTCAGTAATAGTAGGGATGCTAGCCTCAAGAACAGGCAAAAATATCAAGCATTGTACTTATGTCTCTCTCACTGATTCATAGATCAAAATCCATGCCCTTGGCCAGGCATGGTGGCTCAAGCCTGTAATCCCAGCATTTTGGGAGGTGGAGGCAGGCAGATCACCTGAGGTCGGGAGTTCAAGACCAACCTGACCAACATGGAGAGACCCTGTCTCTACTAAAAATACAAAATTATCCCAGGGTGGTGGCACATGCCTGTGGTCCCAGCTACTCGGGAGGCTGAGGCAGAAGAATTGCTTGAACCCAGGAGGTGGAGGTTATGGTGAGCTGAGATCGCACCATTGCACTCCAGCCTGGGCAACAGAGTGAGATTCCATCTCAAAAAAACAAACAAACAAACAAACAACAACAACAAAAAACCATGACCTCAGTGAATTCATTTTAAACAATCACAGAGCAATAGAGAAGTTACAAATATAGTACAAAGAACTTTCTATTTCCTGGACCATTTGAGAGTTGTTGACCCGCTGTTCCTCCACCCTTGAATACCTTAGTGGATATTTCCTAAAAACGAGGGTATTTTCCTAAATAACCACAATATAACCATCAAAATCAGGAAATCAATAATGATAGATTATCATCATCTAAGCCTCAGGCTTAACTGAAATGTTGCCAAATGTCCTGATAATGCCTTTTATAAAAACAAAAGCATCCCCCATGCCCCTAAGAATCACGCATTGCACTCAGTCCCCTTGTCTCTTAGTCCCTTTGAGTTGGGAACAGTTCTTTAGTCATTCCTTTATTATTTTTTAAATTAAGACAGGGTCTGGCTCTGTTGCTCAGGCTGGAGTGCAGTGACACAATCATGGCTCACTGCAACTTCAACATCCCAGGCTCAAGCGATCTTCCCACCTCAGCCTCCCAAGCAGCAGGAACTACAGGTGTGCATCACCACGCCAGGCTAATTTAGAAAAAAAATAATTGTGGAGACGGGGGGGGTCTCACTATCTTGCCCAGGCTGGTCTCGAACTCTTGGGCTCAAGTGATCCTCCCACTTTGGCCTCCCAAAGTGCTGGGATAATAGGTGTGAGCCACTGTGTCCAGCCTGGCCATTCCTTGACTGTCTTGACTTTGGCACTTCTGAAGACCACAGGCCAGTTATTTTGTGGAAGGCACCTCCATCTGAGTTTCCCTGGTATTTACTCATGATTAAACTCAGGTTTGCATTTTTAGTAGAAATATCCCAGATCTGATGCCATGGTGCTCTCGTAGCTTACCGTGGTGGCTGAGACTTCAACCTGTCCCATTGCTGATAACATTGATAACTTGATTCAGGTGCTGTCTGCCAGGCTTCTCCACTGTAAAGCTGTTCTTTTCATCTTTGTATTTAGTAAGTATTCTGAGGGGATGTAATTGGAATTGCGTAGACATCCCATTCCTCATCAAACCTTCAGTGTGTTTATTTGCATATGTGTGGACTCAAGATTTATCTATCTTATTCACTAGGGTATCATCCACTAATATTATTATTATTTATTTTCATGCTCAATTTATGCCCTGTTTGGTGGTGGGAACCCATTTTGGTTGACTTTGGGATCCTTTTGCATGTCCCCCATTTTTTGAGCTTTTCCTTGCTTTCCAGCACCAACAGGGCTCTAGCTCAGTCTGCACTTTCTCTGCTTGTATTCAGCAATTGCTCCAAAGAATTCTGGTTCCTCTTAGTAGAAATGAGTATTTAGAAGCCAAGAATTGGATTCTAGGGGTGTTCATTGTTCTTGGGATGTCATTGCTCCCAGACTCTCTCAGTGGGCAAAGCTGGGAGTAGACATATAAATGCATGTATACATATGCATATTGCCTTGATATTCCTGTATCTATCTGGGTATTTAGGTTCACAACTATACTTCAATTTTACTCTCATAGGCGGGTGGGGGGGGGGGGGGGGGGGCGGGGGTGCATGGCTGTAATCCCAGCTACTCAGGAGGCTGAGGTATGAGAATTGCTTGAACCCAGGAGGCAGAGGTTGCAGTGAGCAATATTAAAGCAATACACTGCATGATTAAATATATAATAATAAAGTACAGTTTGGAAAGTAAATGTGCAAGTGAACAAGAAAAAATAGGATCAGAAGATGATGGCATCACTGCATTTGGGTCAGAAGCAGAATAACTACCACACAATTTGTCAATGTCTGCAGTGTGCCACACAAGCCTGATTTCATTAAAGGTGCACAGAGCTTCATGGGCTGAATGCTCCCAACACACTTCAATATCAGCATCCTCTCCAGTGAGAATTAATGAGATTTACTGACTTACCCCAATTAGGTAGCTAAGAAGAAGCAACCCTGAGATACGAACTTAGTTCTAATTGTTTGCAAAGCCTGTATTTGCCATGCATCATGCTGTCATCAAAGAGCAGATTTTAAGGAAATTATGGACAAGCAAAATTGGTGAAATTAGAATTTTTTAAAATTAAATTTACTCAATTTTCATTTCTAAATAAGAATAATACCATCTGCATAGCATTATGACATCTACTAATTATCCCCATACACTATATCTAACCATATTCTGAAATTGATGTTTTTCTGATAGCCGTTTGAAGACAGGCCAGCCATTTGCAAGGGAATTGGCTCACTGCATGACTTTGTGCACCCCACTGGAAGCAATAACATTTGAGAACTATCTGCAACAGTTACTGTCAATTGGTTTATTCAAACCCACTGCAGTCTACCATTCCACCTCCAAAACATGTTTTCTCTACAGTAGAGACTCAAAGCAAAGGACTGCACTTCCCATATTGCCTTGCCATTGAGGTTCTGTATGTGGCTGACTTCTGCCCCACAACCAAACCCATAGCACACCAGAAACGTGGTAATGAACATACTGAGGCAGCAGCTAGAGTAGATTTTGTTGCATCTAAGAAAATACACCTATTTTTCAAATCCTGTAATGTATATGCTTTGATGAATGAAGCTACTCTGAATATTATCATTAATTACTGTAGGCATTAGAAGACTACCAGTTGCCTTGTCTAACCTCCCTGTCCTTCTCTTACCCCTAGGAGATCAGCAATAGCATTGAGAAGCTCTTTAAAAATGAACAAAACACATCTGGCATGCACAGTGTTTCCCATGGCAGAAGAGTAAGTGATTCATTTCAAAGCTTTCTGAAACAAGCCATTGATTCTCTTCCTAAGAAAGTAACAAAAGAACATGGCCTTATACAGAATATAATGGTTCACAAACCCATAATTCTTCACTTGGTCATATTACCAGGTGACCTTGGACAAGTCATTTAGCAAACTAATGTCTCCAAGGAACTCTCTCAGCTTTGTTTCTGAAGGACAAAAAGGAAAGGTTTTTCTACTAGTGAACCACTTAGGCCAATTAAGAGAATTATTTGTAGCCTTCCCTCAGATCTAGACAACTTTTCTAACTGCACCCACTGGTTCTTGTGATAAAGTTTATTTCTTGCAGAACAGCAATGACTTAAATCTCCACTGCAGTGGTATTTTTCCATGAATGGGGAATGTGTGCTAGCTTGCAATGGACAAAGAGAATCTGAGCTAAGATTTTTTTAGGAGCTTCAGTGTCAGCTGATAATAGCCATCTCCTGTTGTGGGGCAAGAAGGAAGAAAAAGATTAAACTATAGTCCCTGCCGAAAGCAAACGTGAAAGGCAGCAGGGTGCAAGAGAAATTTACATCCCAAAGACAGGCTAGACTATTCAGAAGAATGCATCTTAAGTTAATGCTATAATAAATAAAATAATTTTATTTGCATTGCACAGCTTCAGAAGCTTTTGCTCCGGGAACAAAATCTCTATCCTAGATACACTGAAATCACTTATATAGTCCCATATAAATCACGAAGCTCCAATAAATCTAGTTGTATGTATTATGTGTCTATTTTGGGAAGCAGGGGAGTAGAGAGGGACATAAAACAACATAGAATGGAAAATCGCTACATTTGATCACTGTGGACAAAACTATCTGTACTATACTAGCAAAAAGTACTTTTCTCTTTTATTGGCAATTACTGGATTACATGACAGACTCGCCAGAAAACAATAATCAAATGCTCATGCTTAGAAACTAAAAATACACTGGGGTGATTGGGATATTTTATCTCTAATTTCAGCACTAATGATGATGATTATTAAAATATATGTATAAAGAAATCAAACCTCAGGCTTTGATCGGGAAGGGAGCAAAGCTCTAAGTACTTATTGCTGTAAATTTCATCCTCCATTTTAATCAGATCATCCAAACCAGATGCAGCATTTTAATTAGGTAAAACTTACAGCCACATTGAATAACAAAAGGAAAGGCATAGATCAAAGCATAGACCAAGGCCCTTTTGATGAGTCAAGGGGTCAATGTATAGAACCTGGAAGGAGGTCATGGCCCACACTTACCCAAAGGCAGTGGTTCTCAGAATGTGGTCCCCAGACCAGCAGCATTTGGGTCAACTCGAAATGTCTTACAAATGCACATTCTCAGAGTTTACCCAAGACTGCTGAATCAGAAGCTCAGGAACCCAGCAGCCTGTGTTTTCAACAAGCCCACCAGGTAATTCTGACACACACTACCATGTGACAACTACTGTCCCAGAGCTCCCAATAGGGACGGAAGATGGAATTCCACCCTTTTCCTGACTTTTTAGAAACTAGTCTGAAAATCCTCAGGAGAGACAAGCAGACTGTGGCTGGCTGGTTGGGAAATCCACACTGAGTAGCCAGTGTTCCGAGGATTTCCTGGTAAGATCTGTCCTCCACTCTTTCTATCTCATCCAACTATTTGGTTTTCTTTTGGTTTGGTTTGGTTTTGTTGTCATTGTTGTTGTTTTCGAGAGTCTCGCCTCGTTCTGTCGCCCAGGCTGGAGTGCAGTGGCATCATCTCGGCTCACTGCAACCTCTGCCTCCTGGGTTCAAGTGATCCACATACCTCAGCCTCCTGAGTACCTGGGATTACAGCCATGTGCCACCACACCCAGCTAATTTTTTGTATTTTTTAGTAGAGACAGGGTTTTACCACATTGGCCAGGCTGGTCTCTAACTCCTGGCCTCAAGTGTTCCACCTGCCTCAGTCTCCCAAAGTGCTGGGATTACAGGCATGAGCCACCACACCCAGCCTAGTTATTTGTTCATGTAGAACATTCAACAACTCTTTCCAACCTTACTTGTTGATTTTCAACCTCAATTCCCAGATTATATTTTGTTTTATGGTGTTCTATTTACTTCAAAACTTTCCATGGTCAAGAAGTAAAAGTCCAGCTTTTTCTCCTCTTGTCCTCCCATTCAAATTCAATTAAAGAAAATCTTAGGTCAATCAAAACATCCTTCCCTTCACTCACTCTGCCCAGCATAGACTTTAGCCCTACCTGGACAAGTGTGCTTAACCTCCCAGAGTCTGTCCAGCTGCATGGACTCCAGAACTTGCCTACTCCTGAGTTCCTTCTGAACATGAAAACAGTGACAAGAATATGCATTCTTCCTAGAATCAGTATGCTATATTTTTAGGGCCCAAGTACACAGACGTTTGCACGGATGGGTTATTATGTGTAATTGTAAGAAATAGTATAACCATTGTTAAACATTTGCTGGAGGTCAAGGTTATAAATGACCTAAAGTGAATATACATAGATTGAACTCTCTGCTCACACTCCTGTGTACATGTGATACTGCTTTGGTTCACTGGATGACATCTTGCTGTTTTGTCTAATGTGGCTGTATCTTTCTCCCTAGTTCTATTATAAGTCTCTTGAGGGCAGCAACCACACCTCTCACTTCTCATGAAATGCAAATGTCCTTAAAATGAGATTCCATAAATACCTTCTCGTATATATTTAATCAAGGGCCACTTCTCCCCTGCCCCAGGAATGTGCCTCTATAACACTATTTTGGTGGTTTAGCACTTGCATTTTGAAGCTATGTTTTCTCTGATTTTAAGAAAGAACCTAAAATAAAACATCCCTAGTTTAAGCTCACCCTAAAAGAGCAAATGACAGATAAAGCTCTATCTGTTCTTGAACATGCCAGTGATCAGGTGTGAAGTAAACCAGGTGTTTCAATGCACCAGGAGGCCCTGTTACTACAAAAGCACGCAGTGACCAGCTCAAAATCAGATGGGCAACTTTGCGTCAGAGCATTGACAGCAGCCCAAAGCAACAGACTCTACAATAAATGGCTGGAAAATGCTGCTGCAAAGAAATGTTTCAGATGCTACAAATAAACTGGAGGTTGTCACAGAAAAAAAAAAAAAAAGAAGAAAGAAAAAGATGATTTAGTCTGTGCTGTATGTGTGAAAAAAATATGTTGGCCTTGTTCCATAAATGATAACTGAAATACTCTCTGGACCAGTCAATTCATCAGGGGAAGATAAAACAACCTGCCACTGTAACCCAGAGAGGAGAAAAGTAAGGATAAAAGATCAAAAAGCTCCATTCATTTCAAGGAAAAGACACAGTGACAAAGAAGCTATAGCAGGGTTGACTACTAATTCAAGACCTCTTCTTATTCTGGCAGACGCGTACCCAAGTCAGTTCACTGAGGTCTGGCTGCAACATGCCCTCCCTCTGTTGCAACTGCTCAGCCCTACAGCCTCTATCTGTTGAAATCCCACTCATCCTTCAAGACTTACCTCTAATGTCACTTCCTTTCTGAAGTCTTACCAAGCCCTGCCAGGCAAACCGAATCCCCACCTCCCCCTCCCTGCTCCTTCTTCACTCCTGGTGTGGCGTTGGCCCCGTGGGTTCACGTGCCTGATCATGTATGTTTCTGGATCCCGTAACAGTCAGTGATGCCAGAAGGGTGGGAACCATTGCTCAATGACCTTTGTTTTACTCACAGAATCTGACAAGAGGCCAGTCACCTTGCACATCAGCATTCAAAAAAATCTTCTGTGGAATTGTTGAACTCAATTATAGGCAGGACTTCACTTCCCAGCAGTGGAGCCTCTATTTGATGTATTTTACAGGTATAATATTTCTTGAACGACACGGTGCCAGACACTATGTTGGTGCTTTAGATACAATCTTCTTCAATTTGCCATATTCTATGAGGAAACTGATGCTCAGAGAGTCTAAGAAAACATAGCCCTGAGATTTAAAGCAAGGGTCACCACAGAAGATATTTTGTGTCCCTGAGCCAGCTAGACAACATCTGTAAGCCTCAAGTCCTGCTCTATGAAACTGGAATGATTATACTTTAGTGCTTTAGCCCACTTTCTAGAAGAGCATCAAAAAGATGAAACACCACAATTTTTAGAAGAAGGGAGAACAGTGAAAAGCATAAACTGAAATGGAAAAAAAGGTTGCATTTGATTTCTTTTTCAAAAGTGTCAGAATTGGCATATAATTTGTATCTCCTGAAGAAGTAGCTGTCAGTAGAAGCCATACCTAGAATGCTGTCCTGACCTCTCTGAAGAGACAGCTTTAAAATGGGCAGCTATTTTATGCTGATTATTTAAATACCATACCCCTGTTGCAAAAGCCTGCCCCGGACCTTAAGTTCAGGGAAAATGTGGGGTATGTCAGGTTGCTGCATCCAGGAGGCCACTCTCATGACCATTCCCTAAATGTTTCCCATTGAATGCGACCCCAGATCACACCACACCAGTAATTTCATGGAAAATGATGGAGTCTGCTGTGAACAGCCATCCATCACTGGTACAATGAAACTCATAAGAAGGGGGAATGTAGTGATAGGAAAGTTGCTGTGACTCCACACCAGCCTTTTGGCCTCTGGCATCACATGACACCATTTCAGCCTGTATGATGCTACAGAAACCCCAGAAAACAAGGAATTAGTGAGCTACGACCATAAGCCATGAACTGTGATGTGTTCTAGGCCAGGCAGCAGCATGAAGGGATGTGTATTTTATAAGATTCACTGCATTGTAGGAAATGAATTTGGGGCAAAGGTGTACTGTAAGACAAGGATGAGAGAGCGAAAACTGGCTCTGAGGCTACTGCAGTAGTTCAGGTAGGCAAGGATGATGCCCAGGGAGTATAAGAAGATGGAAAATTCCCCAGTTATTTTATGAGACTGGTGCAGCCTTGATTCCAAAACTTGAAAAGGTAGTATGAAGAAAGAAAATTACGGCTAATTCCATTTATTAATATGGATGCAAAAATGCTTTAAAAGTTAGTAAAAAAAAAAAAAATCTAGCACAATTGTAAAGAATAATAGAGTTTATCCCAGGAAAGAAAACAATAACTTAATTTTTAAAACCTTATTGATCTGAATTTACAACATATGTGCAAGTAACAGTATGACAACTGTAACACAAATGACAGTAGTGAAAAATGTAAGTATGCTGTTGTAAAATCATTTTCCTCTCTCATATATATATACACACACATACACACACACTATATATATATACACACACACATATATATACACACACATATATATGAGGGAGATATATATATGGGAGATATACATATATAGTGATATATATAAATATATAGTGATATATAGCGTGTGAGTGACAGTATACATATAAAATATTTATGATGCTTTATATTATAAAAATTTTAAATATATTATTCATTAGATATACTTACACATAAAGTGGAATAATATTGTTTGAATGGAAACTATGACAAGTTAAAGACACCTAGAATGAACCCCAAAGCAACCAGAGGAAAATAAAACAAAATGGGATAATAATAATTCAAAAAAGAGAGATAAAATAGAATACTAAAAAATACTCAGTTCTAAAGGAAGACAGAAAAGAGCAAAAAAGAAAAAAAAACAGATGGGACAAATAGAAAACCACTAGCAAGATAGTAGACTTAAAGTCAAACATATTAATCATGATATTAAATATAAATTGATGAAATATTCCCATTAATAGTCATGATGCTAGAGACTTTGCTAGAGGTTTTGAAGACAAAGGATGCTCAGCCCGTGTGTGTGTGTGTGTGTGGTGTGTGTGTGTGTGTGTGTGTGTGTATGTATGTGTGTGTGTTTGTGTGTGTATGTGTGTGTGTGTATGTGTGTGTGTGTGTATGTGTGTGGGGGGGGGTAGGATGGGGAGAAGGAGAGCTGTCATACCACATATCAGAATGTCCTCTAATGCTATAGCAATTATAGTGTGGTATTAATTCAGAAAGAGACAAAGAGATCAATGGAAGACTATAGGGACTTATGAAAAGATGCACACACACACACACACACACACACAACAAATGGCACACAAATCCGTGGAGGTTATGATGTTATTAGATACTGATTGATATGTAAAAAGACAAAATTAAACCTCTATCTGACACCAAACACATCAAAAATTCCAGATGGAAATTTTAAAAAATGTTTTTAAAAAGTAAAGCTACAGAAAACATTCACATGATCCTGGAAGTAGGAAAGAACTTATTAAACAAGAAATAGATAAAAAAGAAGGAAAAGATAAAGTCATCTTATTTAAAAGTTTAAAAATTTTTTTATGACAAAGACACTGAGGGAAAAAAAGACAATCCAGAGTAGAATAGTAGAATATGCAACAGCTGTGTATCTGTAATATTTTCTTAATTAAAAAGAACAACACTAAATTAAAATCATAGGTTGACTTGAATCAAATGTGGTAAAATGTTAGTATCTACCATACATGGGTGTCCATTATGTTTTTTTTTTTTTTCTGTACCTTTCTATATTTCTGAAATATTTCATGTTAAAAGTTAAATATCAAGAGATGAATTAGACATTCAAATGTTCAGGGAGTGAAATCTCTGATCACTATTATATCTTTACTTCGGGACCATTTTAAAATTTATATTAGAAGATCATTGTTCCTTCCCTGTCTCGAGCCAGTGTATGCAATACTGCACCCAACACTTCCGTTTCTCCCTTCTTTTTACTTCCCATACTTCCATACTCAAAACTTCCACCCTAGTATACACATGCTGGTATACACATTTGTGGTATGTGGCAAACTTCTCTATCCCTCATATCATTTCTAATAAGAAGATCCTTGGAAGTCACTGTAGGGCTTCATGTCTTTATGATATTTTTGAGGCCATTGATGACCGTCAGTGGTAGATTGCATTCGTTGTTCATAAGTCCACCTTCTCTCCTTTCTCTCCAGTACAGGCAGAGTAAGTGTCATCTCCCCATGGCTCTGGATGTGACCAGGTGACTTGCACTTGCCAATGGAACACAAGCAGCCCTAATGTATGCCATGTCCACCCAGAGACTTTACATGCCCTTGGATGACTGTCTTCCTATCTTCCTTCCTCCAGTCTACATGAGAATAGCATGCCCCACAGGCAGCCCACTCCCAGAATAACTCAGAGTAGATCTAACCCAACCCATAAACACACGACAAAGCCGCAAGATGACCCACAAGTCCATGAGCAAGAAATACATGTTTTCATATAAACAACTGAGATTTGGGAGCTGTTTGTTACACTCTATTATCAAAGCAGAAACGGACTAATATACAACCTTTTATTAAATTTCCAAGATCATTTTCTGTCCCATACTCTGTTATTTTATGCTGAGAAATTTAATAATTGCCTGCTCAACTAAGACAGTCCTCTTTATATTGCATTTAAAGCTTTCTAGACTATCTAATTTTATTAACCACACATATACACATGATCCAAGGTCTTTTAAACCTGGGTTCAAGTTTTTTTTCTCAACCTTATCTCCTGCTATTAACTTCTCACAATCTACCCTCTGATTTTATTGTGATTTTAATTTTTAATATGCCACATTGTTTTTTGTTTGTGTTTTTGAGATGGTAGTCTTGCTCTGTCACCCCAGGCAGGAGTGCAGTGGCGTGAACACAGCTAACTGCAGCCTCAACCACCTAGGCCTAAGCCATTTTCCTACCTCAGCCTCCTGAATAGCTGGGACTACAGGCGCTGGCCATCATGCCTGGCTAATTTTTTTGTATTTTTAGTAGAGACAGGGTTTCACCATTTTGGCCAGGCTAGTCTCAAACTCCTGACCGCAGGTGACCCGCCTGACTCGGCCTCCCAAAGTGCTGGGATTACAGGCCTGAGCCACCGCACTCAGCCTGCCACATTCTTAAACATAAACTTAATGAAGCTTCTCAGTCATTTGCATGAGATCTTCCCTACTCTAGGAATTATCTTTCTCCCCATTATTTATTTATTTATCCATTAAGGTTCAAATCAAATATTATTTTTCTTCTGTGTTTGTCTATCCTGATGCCCCTAGAAAGTGAGACAATCCTTCCTTTTACTCCAGATCAGCAGATTTACCATGCTTTTTTTAATAATTGCCTGTTTTTATATTCATTTCCCCCAGTGGATTCCATGAGAGTGAAGATCATGTCTCACTTGTTTTAATACCTTATTTGGTTCCAATTAGTATCATCACTCTCCTCCCTAACATAGTTAATGATCTTTTCACAAGTGTTCTTTAGTCCTCACAAGAAACCGGAGAGCTTGTATCTTTACCTCTATTTTATTGGTGAGGACACCAAGGCACTGCAGGGTTCAGCAGTTTACTCAAGGACAGTTTATAAGCGAGGGAGCCACGAAGGCACGACTTGGACACCACATCCCACACCCTTGACAGTCATACCTGCTGCCTCCCACAAAACTGCTTGCTAAATGAATGGATCCACCAAGAATTCTCTGTGTTTCATGTTTAATGGGAAAAATCATTCCCAATAGAATCAATCTTCTTCAAGAATGAAATTACTCCTGTTGAGTCACATACTGCTGCTTCTTTCTGACACCCACTTCCTCCACCTGTGGCATGAGCACGATCCAACATTATGTGGCCATTCCCAGGTATGTCAATAGTTTGTCAAGTACCAGCATTTTTCTCTTGGTAGAGCAATCAATGCCAGCAACTGTTCTAAGGTGGTGGTGGGGCGGGAGACTCTTTCGGGCAGGGACTTTCTCTTTGAGGTATTTGGAATCCCCAGCCAGAACTATTCATGGCAATGGGGTCAAACAACTCACCTGATTGGCTGACTCAGGAAACACCTGCAAAGATACCTGTGAAACCTCTGTTGAGCTAAGGCTGGAGTCTGCATTGTAGAAAGTGAAGGCTGCCGGTTATGGCTCCTTCTCAAACATGGAATCTGTCCACAGATCTATCCAAGACCACATGGATCTGTGTGGTGCTTTCTACCAGGAAGAAATAGTCCGGTGGGTATCATGTACTTTTTTAAATAATGCTATCTTGACCCAGTTCTGAGGCCCTAGCTAAAGGCCAATAGAACAGCAGATGACACCCACACCTCCCAACAACCCCTCTTATTGGGATCTTACACTTAGGACCACTATCCCCTGCCCTAATCACCCCAGACCAGGTACCAAACAGCTAGGGGCAGCCCCTACAGCCCACTGGAATTATTCAAACTAGTCAGTCCTCAGTGGGCTTGCTCTCAGCATTCCTTCCTGCAGAAACCACAGTAAAGTCTCTTGCCCACATTTCCCTGCTCCCTCTGCCTCCTGACCCACCCTGGTGCTTCCTCACGTGGCATGGCACAGGATCTGTGAGTAATTAACTATGTTTTCAGTGGCAACTGCCTCCTGATCTATTGGTCTTACTCCACCCCAAATATCCTATTAACACTATATGTTAGACCAAGCTTGTCCAACCCAGGGGCTGTAGGCAGCCCAGGATGGCTTTGAATGTGGCCCAACACAAATTCGTAAACTTCCTTAAAATATTATGTTTTTTTTTTTTTTTGCGATTTTCTTTTTTAGCTCATCGGCTATTGTTAGTGTTAGCGTATTTTACGTGTGGCCCAAGACAATTCTCCTCCTTCCGATGTGGCCCAGGGAAGTCAAAAGATTGAACACTCCTGTTGTAAACAGTAGAAGGCAGGGTTTCGCCTTCTGCCAGAGGACAAGGAAGCAGCAGTGTTCCGTAACTCAGTGGGAGCACGTCTACCCCTCAGTTTCCTAAGGCTTCTGTGCAGCTATCAAACAGATGGTGAGAGACACATGTGCCACGCTTACTCCCACTCTGTCATGGAAGGAAAATGTGAGCATAGCATTAACTATTAAAAAAATTAAAAATGCTGAACACAGCACCCAAAGGAAAAGAACAGGAAACACAATCAGCATGGAGAGAGAATACATTCTCAGGAGGAATGATGGGTAAGTAAGAGATGTATCTAAAATTATGAGGATACGGTATCATTTACTTATCCTTTGTATTGCAATTAAATACACATTACATAAAATTTACCATTTTAAACATTTTAAGTGTACAGCTGATTGGAATCAAGTATACCCACACACTGTTGTGCAACCATCACCACCATCCATCTTCAGAACTTTGTCATCATCTCTAAAACCCAGCACCTATTTTTTTTTTTTTTTTTTTTTTTTTGAGACGGAGTCTAGCTCTGTCGCCCAGGCTGGAGTGCAGTGACGCGATCTCGGCTCACTGCAAGCTCCGCCTCCCAGATTTACGCCATTCTCCTGCCTCAGCCTCCCGAGTAGCTGGGACTACAGGCGCCCGCCATCTCGCCCAGCTAGTTTTTTGTATTTTTTAGTAGAGACGGGGTTTCACCGTGTAGACCAGGATGGTCTCGATCTCCTGACCTCGTGATCCACCCGTCTCGGCCTCCCAGCACCTATTAAACTTAACTCCCCATGCCTCCCTTGCCAGGGCTGGAGCCCCTGGCAGCAAGCATTCTACTTTCTGTTTCTATGTATTTGACTATTCTAGCTATCTCATATAAGTTAAATCATATATAGTGTCATTTTTAAGGAATTTCAAGTACTTAATATTATTCAAAAAATTTTAAAAGCCACAGTGATGTGCCTTTTCTCTTTGACCTTTATTTTTGCTTTACAAAACTGGATTTCTGCTTGATCAATGCTGCACAGACAATTCCGTATTTTATGTGTGCTCAGTATATGATTTCACAGGATCTTTACTGAAAAAGAAATTTCCATCCCTATATTTCAGCAGTCACTGTGTTTTTTGCTTACCCACAATCAGAGCCATAGAAGGCACAGATTATTCACACACACAGAGTGAAAATATGCAGAGTTTATATTAAAGCTCTGTGCAGCAGAGTAGCAACTACACAACTTATTGCACACCTTGAAAAAATCCATGAGAAAGGAAATAACATTTTTAGCAATTCAAAGAGGAAAAACACTCTCTAAGCACATTCTGGAGTCTAGGAGAAGCAATTTCCCATAACAGCAGTCCCCAAACCCAAGAACTAGAACAACAAATACAGAACAAACCACACCTCCTTTTGGTATTAACCAATTTAAGTCTTTTGAGCACAACCTGAATTATAACTACATGTGACAGCAACATTGCTTTTCTAAAAAGCTTTGTGAAGGTAATGTTTGAAAGGAGCTCCTGATATTTGTCACAATTGAAGTCATCAACTTCAGCTCACATAGTGTCTTCTTTGACATCCCCTACATGTTTTACAGAGAGACAGAGAGAGAGAGAATAAGGGCAGTAGATGAGAAGATGAAAAACAAGAGGCAGAGAACTGTGTAGACTGAAGCGTGTGGTAAGAAGAGCTCTAGATTGAGTGTCAGAAAGTCAGCATCTGAGATCCAGTGCGATCACTCACTCAGTGAGTGCAGCCAGGCCCCTTTACCTCTCAGGGTCTCCAGTCCCTCAACTGTAAAACTGGGAAAGGTGCCCTAAAGAGTCCAGAAACAGATTAAATCTCTCCTTGTCTAAAAGGAAAACTTGTCATTCAATTGCCAAACATACTATCTGGTCGCTTTCAATAAGCAGTGACGTTTGCTGTTTTATCACACTAGCAATGATCGGAAAATGATACTCTACATATAAAATACTTTCTTCTCTGGCTTCAGTTTTCCTATCACACTCGTTGTTCCTCTCAGTTTGATGTTTCTCTACAGCCACAAACACTCTAAGTCTTGCCCAGGCTTCAGTCTCAGTCTGGGTGGCGCGTACCCCATCTCAAAGGTGGCTTGTCCTGCTCATATGCCCATATCATTCCACCTGCATATGGGGACACTGAGGCTGGAATAGGCAAACAGCCATCTAGAGGCAGATACGGAACTCTCCGTTCTTGCTGTCAATTCAGCTGCTTTCCGGCTAGAGACTCCTGGAGGCCTCTACTTACTGAAATCCACAAAATCTACCATCTGAGAGTGTCTTCTTCTGCAGGAAGAGCGCTCAGAACACCAGGAAAATGGCCTCAGTGCCCCCAGGAGCCAAGGTGGAAACATTTCTCCCATTTGAGATGCAGGGCTGCTCAGCCTCCCTCAAAGGATCGCATACAGAGATGTGGGGCTACAGGACTGCAGCAAGCTGGCTTCACCTGGAATTCTATCTTTTAAATCAAAACTCAAGGGAAAATGCCCAGGAAGAAGAAAGAAACATCCTCTGGGTCCCTGAACAGGAGGGTGGGTCGCCCAAGGGCATAGGTGCTCAGCAGCAGCGGCCCCGTGGATGGGGGCACTGGGGTGGGCACTCTGTTTTTTTTTTTTTTTTTTTTTTTTGAGACAGAGTCTCACTCTGTCGCCCAGGCTGGAGTGCAGAGGCACGATCTTGGCTCACTGCAAGCTCCGCCTCCCGGCTTTATGCCTTTCTCCCACCTCAGCCTCCCAAGTAGCTGGGACTACAGGCGCCTGCCACCACGCCTGGCTAATTTTGTTTTTGTATTTTTAGTACAGACAGGGTTTCAGCGTGTTAGTCAGGATGGTCTTGATCTCCTGACCTCATGATCTGCCCGCCTCGGCCTCCCAAAGTGCTGGGATTACAGGTGTGAGTCACTGCACCTGGCCTGGGGTGGATACTTTTCTAAGCCTTTTTGGGGATCATCATCTTCCCATGAGACAGAGTTTTCCTAGCACCTCTTGTCTCCCTCTCCTTGCTCTCTTGGCTTGCCTGCTCTGGTATTCAGACCACCCCCACATCCATGCTACCTTCCCATCTGCTGATCATGCAAACAGCCTCTGCCTGAGAGCCCAGGGCCAGCACACCTTTCAGATGCTGTGCAGCTGCCCTTCTTGACTCATAAATCCATCCCTGTCCACTAACGTGTAAGGACTCCCTCAGTACCCTTCCCAGATTGCATTCTGCCACACTGCTTCCCCCAGAAGTAACTATTTTTAGGGGTTTATCACTCCCATCCTGGATTTATCCTTTCCCTTCATATGTATGTGTCCTTAAGACATATGGAATGCTGCTTTGCATATTTTCAAACCAAATAATTGGTCTCATACTGTGGGCATTCTTCTGGAACTTGCTTTGCTCACTGACATGATGAGATTATAAGAGATTTATCCATATTGGTGTGTGTAGCTGTAGCTCACTCACTTTCACAACTGTATAGTGTTTTGTTATTGTAATTCACTTATTCATAAAATAAATACTCCAAGAATCACACAAGGAATAATTCACCTTTAAAGTTAAAGAGCCTAAAATTGGAATGAAGCAAATAGTAGTTGTCAATCCCTGCTTTATTTTCCCCACTTCCTTGAACCAATTTGATGTTGGGTAATTAGTTTAAATCCTCAGCAAATTCGGTTATGTTCATTTCTGGAGTGATAACTTACAAATAATCCCATGTTTTAAACAACAGAAACAAGTTTTTGTAGTAGAACACAGAAAACTGGACTAATGTCCAGGTCGTAACTGTCCAGTCCTGTAGACTTAATGGTATAACTCACAAGTTTGGGAGAAAAGTGTGGGGATAGGGATTATACATCCATCTAAAGTATGCACCAGGATTCAGATATTCTACAAAAGAAACTCTTTACGTGAATGGAGCAAATCCATCTGTCTATGAATAAAATAGCCCAGTCTGGCACCTTATGTTCATCCTTCTACCTTCAAATGGAAAAGAACAAGTCAACACTATATAACTCCTTGGTGCCAGGGAGAACGGAGGTTGGCAAGTGAAGAAGTCAAGGCACTAGGATAAACGGGAAAATGGGAGCCACAGAAGAAGCCAACACTTTGAAGACATGGCTAGTCCATCTGTCTTTAAGAGTTGCTTCAAGAAGGAACCAGCTGTCTGATATTGGAGAAAGCAGAATAATAACTTGCACTTAAAATAAAATTGTATTAGCAAGTAGTCAGATCTGGGCCGGGCACAGTGGCTCATGCCTATAATCCCAGCACGTGGGAGGCTGAGGTGGGTGGACCACGAGGTCAAGAGATCGAGACCATCCTGGCCAACGTGGTGAAATTCTGTATCTACTAAAAATACAAAAATTAGCTGGGCATGGTGGTGCACACCTACAGTCCCAGCTACTCGGGAGGCTGAGGCTGGAGAATCGCTTGAACTCGGGAGGTAGAGCTTGCAGTGAGCTGAGATGGTGCCCCTGCACTCCAGCCTAGGTGACAGAGTGAGACAAAAAAAAAAAAAAAAAAAAGAAAGAAAGTAGTCAGGTCTGTTCTGTTTTGCTTATTTCCAAATCATACTCAATGTCTTCATCCTGTTTTATTGGCTTTTGGAGTTGAGCACTGAGTATTTCAAGTCATTTTGTAAAACCACCAAGGGACAAAGTAACAAAACCTTAAGGAGAAGGACATACTGTTTGTATTCCATAAGACACACGTCTGCAGATACATGTGCAAACTGGACGGATTCAATTCAGCGATGGTATTTAGAGCCTGGGGGAAGGAGGAGTGAAAAAATGGCATTTCAGTTGCCCACAATGTATGTCTTTCCTTATTCAAAACTCAGACATGTTTTTCTTTCATGGAAATTCTTTCCTAACAACTAACCTCACCTGGGACTTTATATCCACAGAAACTACCCAAGAGTTTTGAAGATTTACCACTAGCAAACCATAGAGAGGAAGCCATGTCAATATTATTTAATAAGTAAAATCACTATGACGTTATTACTCATTGCTATAGGGGAGTGCTATGGTTTCAATGTGTTCCCAAAGTTTATGTGTTGGAAATCTGATCCCAGTGTGGCAGTGTTAGGAGGTGGGGCCTAATGGGAGGTGTTTGGGTCATGGGGGCACCACACTCTAGAATGGATTAATGCCGTTGCTGTGGGAGGGGATTCATTAGAAAAAGACAAGTTTGGCTCCCCCTTGCTTGCTTTCTCTTGCGCTCTCTGCCTTTCCACCTTCTGCCATGGCATGATGCAACAAGAGGCCCTCTGTTGAGCCGGCCCTTGATCTTGAACTTCCCGGTCTCCAGAACGATGAGGAAATATGTTTCTGCTCTTTATAAATTACCAAATCTATGGTGTTCTGTAATGGCCACAGGAAACACAGAGAATAGCACAAGTGAGTAGGAATCATTTGATCTTGCAGTCTTCGCTCCTGCTTTTAGCTCAAGCTCCCTACAGTTCTTCCTCTTGCTACCACCACTTTCTCAACTTCCTCCCCTTTTCCCACTGCCACCACAGACACTATTAGAAAGAACATTCCTCAGAGTCTCACTCATAACATGCATATCCAAAGGACTGACACACAGACTGGTTCAGAAGAGATTCAGAAAATAGTGAAACAAACTCAGACACAATCCCAGACTACCCACACAAATGCAGTAGCATGAGAAGGTACTTGAAGGAGGGGAGCCCGGATTTAACCCTGTGATCTTCAGCTGAGGCTTTCATTGCCCGGCTGGGTTGCTTCGAATCTACATCGGGCTTGAAATATCTGGCTTCACATTTTCAGGCAGACAATAATGATCACAGGAGTATTGTGGGAACTTACTCCCCTATCACACTCCTTCCCTCTCTCTTATCTCCATAGCTCAAAAATGCTAAAACTATAAACTATGATTCAGCGTTCAAAACTTCTGTGGTCCCGTCATAATAACAGAGGGTCGGACACTAGGGGCAAGACAGAAAATCCAATTAATCCTTCCCCCATGGGCAAACAACCTTATCAGATATTTTCCTTTAGCCCTAGCAGAAGTTTTGCATGACAGATTCCACCTGTCATTTTTTCGTATGTTTCAGAACAAAATCTCTGAGGCAGCATTTTTATTTTAACTCGGATGTAAGTTTTATTAAAAATGCCTGTTATGACCAGCTGGTGTCAAACTGCTGGTTTGCTAACTAGACATTAGCTGAAGAGGCTGCCTTTCCCTCTGTTTCATGAAAATGAGCATGATGAACTATTAATAACAACTTCTAAAGCCAGTTGGCCATGGATCAGGTGGACCACGGAAGGCCAAAAAATCCTGGGGGAGACAGAAGAGAGGAGGGGACAAAGGAAAGCCTCTCCTCATATATTCCTGCACTAAATGCATTCTTTCCCCCATCCCAGGTTAATTCCTCCTGTACACCGGATCACACAAAGACAGGACCCAGATGATAGTCTGGTTTTCTTTCTTTCTTTTTTTTTTTTTTTTTTTTTTGAGACGGAGTCTTGCTCTGTTGCCCAGGCTGGAGTGCAGTGGCCGGATCTCAGCTCACTGCAAGCTCCGCCTCCCGGGTTCACGCCATTCTCCTGCCTCAGCCTCCCAAGTAGCTGGGACTATAGACGCCCGCCACCTCGCCCGGCTAGTTTTTTGTATTTTTTAGTAGAGACGGGGTTTCACAGTGTTCGCCAGGATGGTCTCGATCTCCTGACCTCGTGATCCGCCCGCCTCGGCCTCCCAAAGTGCTGGGATTACAGGCTTGAGCCACCGCGCCCGGCCTCTTTCTTTTTTTTTCCAACTTTTATTTTAGGTTTGGAGGTCTATGTAGGAATTTGTTACATGGGTGATTGTCATGTCGTGAAGGTTTGGTGTACAGGTCATTTCGTCAGCCAGGTAACAAGAATAGTGCTCTATGGGTGGTTTTTCAATCCTCACCCTCCTCCCACTCTCCAACCTCAAGTAGGCCCCAGTGGTTATTGTTCTTATACACCCGAAGGAAGATAAATTGTTCTATCATAAAGACACACGCACGTGTATGTTCATTGCAGCACTATTCACAGTAACAAAGACATGAAATCAACCTAAATGCCCATCAATGGGCAGACTGGATAAAGAAAATGTGGTACAAATACACCATGGTATACTACACAGCCACACACACACACAAAGAATGAAATCATTTCCTTTCTAGCTACATGGATAGAGCTGGAAGCCATTATCCTAAGCAAATGAATGCAGTAACAGAAAAACAAATACTGCAGGTTCTCGCTTATAAGGGGGAGCTAAACATTGAGTACACATGGATTTTCTGATTTTCCCGTTATCGTATTTGTTATATTGGCATAACAAATGTTTTCAAATACCAACAGTGAGTCAGATGCAAAATTGTCCAAAAAGGAGCTGGGTTGTCTCACACTCGGAGGTTGTTTCTGCAGAGCAGGACCGTCAGTCCTCATGAAGTGCACCATCACCCCACACTGAGTGGCCGGGTACTGTATGTGGAACGCAGCTGCTGCACCCCAAAGGAGATGATTCTCAACTCTCAAAACTTTGATATTGAATGTGAACTGCCATTCCCCTGCCACCCACCCTGGGCAAGGGACCCTCACGATTTGACATGTCAGACCACCAGGCATGTCATTTATTTAGCTGGCCATCTTTCATTGGCATTCCGACGCTTCCTCCACAGTAAGAAGCCCCTCTTACTTCTGATGGGCTCTCAGGTGAGGCTGGCAGAATTCTGGAATTCACAAGCAAGGTGGCTAACCCTGAACACATCATGTTTCTCTGCACCTGATCCTTTTCCTCTATCCTACCCTCCGTCGACGGCACCATCCCCATGTAGTCACAGAAGCCAGCAAGTGAGACTCATCCTGAAATCTTCATCCTTACTCTGAATTTCTCTCGCCAGCTCTCGCCAGGCCCTGGGCTCCCTGCCTGTGGCCTCACCTGCTCTAACCTGCACCCAGCTGCCCAGCGCAAGTCTGACAATATGACCTCCCACCTTGCTGAGACCAATAGTGGCCCCTTGAGGCCTTCAGGAGAAAGCTCTTTGGCTTGGCACACAGACTCCTCATATGGGACCCGGCACCTGGCGACTCAATGCCTCCCCTCTGACCTGCCCCACATGGCCACCCACTCACACCAACCTCATCACAAGCCCCTGCGCAACAGCTGGCACCGTTCCTTTCACCAGGCCAGCCCCTCTCCACATCACTACCACTTACCTACGGGAATGCGAGCTCCTGAGGGAAGGGGTTGGTGGGGGAAGGGTTGGGTTTTTTGTTCATTGCTGAATTTCCTACACCTAGAACATTTCTAGGTACATATTCGTAGAAATCCAGTTAATATTATAAAGAGAATGAAGAATGAATGAATGAATGAATGAATGGTTATTCAAGACCCAGATTAAGTATCATTTTTCTCGGGAGCATTTCTTGATTCCTCTTATTAATCTCAACAACCAAATCTGTTGCCCTTTGTACATCTCTTCCTGCCCACATCAGCAGTGGACGCCTGTCTCATAGCATCTGTGGCTCCGTGCTATGACTGCTCCCATGTGTCTACAGCACTGAGCGATGCATGAGCCTCTTGGGAGCAGAACTGTCTTATGCCTGTGCTTGTACTCTCTCCAACCCCCACCCGTTCCTTCCTCTCCTACATATCTGATACCAACAACCAGGTGCCCAGACCTGTATCCTGTGTGTCACAGACATCCCTATAGGCCCATCATTACACACAGTGATGAACACATAAGACTGTCCACACATTTCAGGCCATTCCGCGTTCACACCTAGATAAGGAACTTTTTGCCCTGGCTAATCGCAGCCCGACTTCCAAGGACAGGTCCAAATGCAGGCCATTCATTTGACTCTGTGCTGCAAACCTGACTAGGGACAGTGATTAAACCTTTCTCACCTAAAACCTTAAAAACCCTTTCATTGCACAGACAGCAAATAAGGTACAAATTATAACGTGCAGGTACGGTAGCATGATGCAACATGATACACATTATGTTTCGTATCTAATACATTTTGTTGATTCAAATGACACCCGGAGGATTTATGTAAGCAGAAGTGAGATAAAGAGACCAATAAGCGCAGTGTGAAATAAACTGCTGAGGTGTGGGAAAGAAAAATCAAACATATTTTCCCTGAAAGATTTCCAAATCTAATTCCTGTCGACTATGTTTCTCTCTTTTTTGTGCCTGAATGAATGAGACAGGATTGAGGGGATTCTGGAGATCACCTCATTTGAGATGACAGGAAACATCGCCGTGTTACAGCTGAAAGAAGGATGCTCCTTTACCTGGCCATTTCTCGTGGTTCCAGGGAATATTTAGAGATTATCTCTTCCCTTGCTGTAGGGACCCTGAGTACCAGTGCTGCAAATAAATCAGCCTGAGATGGCAAGAATAGTGCATTCACCCAAAAGTTCGCCGTTAAACATCACTGTGCCCATATTTACTGTCTAGCTAATCTGTGCCCGCAAAGCCTGAGAGAAGAGCCAAGTCCTCCTGTGGCTGCTGTGCCCTGGGCCCACAGCAGGGAGGAGTGGAGACAGGCTGGTAAGCCTGGGCGCAGACCCTCAGTCTCTACCGACCAAGCATGTGACCTCAAGCAAGTTCCTTTACGCTCCTGAGTCTCAGATGCTCATCAGCCAGGTAGGGTGGCAAATCAGACCTGCGAAGACTGTTGTAAGGGCTAGATGTGAACTTGCAAGGACATGGCACACAGTGAATGAGAGTGATGATTGTCATGTTCTTGCTCCAAATTTTCTGGGTGTTCAGAAGCCTCGTGTGATGAGAACATTTTCACTGGCTCTGGAAACTTTGACTGATCAGCATGGTTGCCAGAATGAGACACAAAATGGACACTAGTTAGAGTCACCTGCCCCAGTGCATGGTGAAGGAAGGGGAAGTGCTGGTCCTGAAGCAGGACCCTGGCTGGGAGAGGGAATGGGCTGAATTGTGTCGCCCCTCCATAAAAGGTCTGTTGCAGTCCTTAACCCCCAGCACTTCAGAATGGAACTTATGTGGGCATAGGTCTTTACAGAGGTAATCAGAGTTCAAATGGGATCATTAGATTGGGCCCTAATCCAATAGGGTGGGGGTTCTAATAAAAAGGAGAAATTTGGACACTAATACAGACACAGAGGGAAGACCATGAGAAGAGACAGAGGGAGAAGACAACCACCTACAAGCCAAGGAGAGAGGCCTGGAACAGATCCTTCTCTAGAGCTCTGCAATCTTGCCAATGCCTTGGTCTCAGACTTCTAATCTCTACGACAGTGAGACAATGCGTGTCTGTTCTTTAAGCCACTCGGTTTGTGGTCTTTGGTTATGGCAGCTCGAGCACACCAATGCAGAGGCCCTGTTGCCAGGGAAAGTCCACTCTTGGCCACTGTGATGCCCTGCAGCAGACACCAAGGAATCTCTCTTCTCTTGCCCACAGCATCGTGTTGAAACCATCCCTATAAACTTTTTTTAAATACAGTTTGTCAGGGAAGAAAGAGAGGGGAGAAAGGAAAATAAACCCAGCTTGCAGCACACTCAGCATTAATCATGAGGCCAGCCTGTGCTCCAACCCCTTCCTCAGAGTTGTTTGCTGCCTACTGTCTTGGAATCACATAGACCCTAGATCACAGTTCCCCTTAACTGCTCTATTGATAACACCTTGAACATCATGAAACGTTAGTTTTTCCTTTGAGATATTCCTTCAGGTCCTGCATTCTGAGGAAACGGCTGACTCAGCTGGTCTGAGGGACCCCTTAGGAGCTGACCCACCCAAGATTACAGTTTCCACACCCCGATGATTTCACCCCCCCCACCTTGCCTTGCTCTCCATGATACCCCTAAAAACTCCAGCTCAGAACAACTTGGGAAGATGGATTGGAAGGTCTCCTCCCCTCTCTACTCAGTGTCCACTGACCTTTAACTCTTTTTCTGCTGCAAATCCTGCTGTCTCCATGTAATGGGTCCATTACTGTGCAGTGGGCATACAAACCTGTCAGTCCTATAACAGCATTATCATCTCTACCCTACAAATAAACACATGCCTAAGAAGTTTGAACTTGAAATAAAATCAAGAGCAAAAATTTTTTAAGTATCCAAACTTTAATTTGAATAACTGCTCTCAAACTAAGAAATAATAAAATGAGACATTCTTCTCACTACTCTCAACCCAGGTGACATTTCCTCATTGCCTTAGTCTGGTTTTTATTGCTATCACAGAATACCTGCAACTGAGTAATTTATAAAGAAAAGGAATTTATTTCCTACAGTTACGGAGGTTGAAAAGTCGAAGGTCAAGGGGCGGCATCTGGTGAGAGCCTTCTTGCTGTTGGTGATAACTGTAGAGTCTCATGGTAGCACATGGTGAGAGGGCCAAGCATGCTAATGTACTACATTCAGGTCTCTCTTCCTTTTATTATAAAGCCACCAGTCCCACTTACATGATAACCCATTAACTCATTAATCCATGAATAGATTAATCCACTCATAAAAGCAAAGCACTCATGATCCAACCACCTCTTAAAGGCCCCACCTCTCAATACTGCCACATTGGGGATTAAATTTCAACATGAGTTTTGGAAGGCACAAACATTCAAACCATTATACTCACCCATGTTGCTACAATGACTCTCCAGTTTGAATGTCCACTGGGACTTCACTCTGAGTCCAGACATATGTATCTAATTGCTTCCTTGATTCCCACTTGGACATCACTAATGCACCTCAAATTATGTACTCTTAATGCACTAGAATTATGATCCACACCTCCCCATCTCTGATCCATCTCCAGAGTTCAAACACTACCATCTAACCAATCATAGACGACCCATCTGTTTCCTGCCTATGTCTTGAACAGGGTCATTCTCGTCATCTCTCCCCTCTCCTGCCCACCATGCCCCCCACCCAAAACATTCCCTGGGCCCATCAGCCATTTCCCCACCCATCTCTCCTGGGTCCATGTACTTCTTTCTATCCTGGCCTTTCCCTGTCTACTGCTTGCCTGACCTACTGTCACAGCCCCCAGAGGTCCTTCCAGGCACTCCTGCTTCTTTAGCCCATTCTCCTCACAGGAGGCCACATGGTCTTTGGAAAGCACAGATCTGATCACAACACTGGCTACAGCAAACCTTCCAAGAGAGCTCTCATGCATTGCTGGTGGGAGTGCAAATTGAAATGGCCACTTTGGAAAACTGCTTGGCAGGATCCATTAGTGCTGAATATATGTATACCTTAAGTCCCAGAAATTCCACTCTTAGAAAAACACCCAAAATCAGGTGAAATAGAATCACCAAGTAGCTCATAGTACAGTCTGAGCATCCCTAATCTCAAAATCTGAAATGTTCCAAAATTTGAAACTTTTTGAACACTGACATGACACTCAAAGGAAACACTAATTGGAGCATTTCAGGTTTCAGATTTTCAGATTAAGAATGCTGAACCAGTAAGTATCACATAAATATTTCAAAATCGGAAAAAAAATCAGAAATACTCCTGATCCCAAGCATTTCAGATAAGGGATACTCAACCTGTAGTACTATTCCAAACAGCCAAACACTACCCAAATGTCCACAACAGCAAAACTGATCATTAAATCATGTTCTATTCACACAGGAATCTATGGCTATAAGTAGCAATCTGGATGAGTCTCATGTTGTTGAGTGAAAGGCAGGCAGGCACAGAGAATACATATGATACGACTCCCTTTATATAAAGTTTCTAAATGGTCAAAATTAACATAGTGTTGTTACCAGTCAGGGAAGGGTTGCCCTTGGAACATGCCGGGGGCTCAGAAGGGCTATGGGTGACTTTTGGGGGGTTAATAATGTTCTGCTTGTTGATTTGGTTGCATGATGTGTTCACAATGAAATTCACTTAGCTCACCCCATGGGTGCTTTCTTGGATGTACATTACACTCCAGTAAAAAAGGCATTTAAAAAAAATGACAGGCCGGGCGCGGTGGCTCAAGCCTGTAATCCCAGCACTTTGGGAGGCCGAGGCGGGCGGATCACGAGGTCAGGAGATCGAGACCATCCTGGCTAACATGGTGAAACCTCGTCTCTACTAAAAAAAAAATACAAAAAACTAGCCGGGCGCATTGGCAGGCGCCTGTAGTCCCAGCTACTTGGGAGGCTGAGGCAGGAGAATGGCGTGAACCCGGGAGGCGGAGCTTGCAGTGAGCTGAGATCCGGCCACTGCACTCCAGCCTGGGTGACAGAGCGAGACTCCGTCTCAAAAAAAAAAAAAAAAAAATGACAATGACATTGACAATTTTCCATTGCCCTTTATATAAAGATGAAAGTCCTTCATTTGCTTCAGGAACCTGCTTGGTCTGGTGCCTGCCTATGTCTTGAACCCAGGGCTACCCCTCTCAGCTGCCCATCTCTGATGACCTCATTGGTCTTTTCTCCATCCCTGGAAGCCAGCAACCCCCTGCGGCCTTGTGGTCTTTGCACAGGTTGCTTGTTTAGATGGTCTGGTGCTCTTTTCTCCCCATCTGTTACTACTGTCCCTTAGATCTGAACTTGTCACTTCCTCAGGACGGCCTCTCTGTGCCCTGACCCTAGCCTGGTCAGGTGCCCCATTTCACACTCTTGTACCTTCCTTCACGTCACTTGTCACAGTTTATAATTACCTGTCTGTGTCTTTAAGTTTTCCTCTCCAACTAGACAATGGGCCATGCAGTCAGAGTGCCTATCTGTCTTGTTCATCATTGTATCTGTGGCACCAAGCCCAGCACCTGCCTGATAGAACATGCTTAATAAATATTAATAAAAGAATGAGCTGTTGTAAGATATCAGTGCCATTTCTTTGCATCAGACATCTCAAAAGACTACTTTCTGAAGTTATGAAGTTTGATTCTTAATGTCTAATTCCTTTCTGCTGCAATTTGAGTTCATTTATCTTCATTTTGCCCTCAGTGAATATGAATTGAGATACTTACCACTCAATTTCCATTTACCATGCACTCTTTTCATACCTTTGAATTTAGCTATTAAGTCATTTTTGATTTTCATCTGTTTAGTCGAAATAAGCTGATTCCATGCACATCAGTCATTCATTCCTATACTTCAGTTGTGTTTTTGTTTTAAATGTAAGCACAACCATGCAAAGTTACATGGAGGAAAAAAACTGATCTGAACATATATGTTCCACCAATAGGCTGATAGTGGGCAGCTGTACCATACAACCTCATAGAGCATATCTAAAATAATGTTGATACCTAACATCCATTGAACACCATGGGAAGAGGAACCAGAAACTCACAGTACTCAAGTATCAAGTTGACAGTTGGTTAGTAAGAACCAGAAATAGGACTTGAATGCAAGCAGCCTAATCTTCACTTGGTGGGATTACATCAATACTTATTTTTTCCCTCTGCCAACAAGAGAGATAAAAACACAAAATTCTGGATGCATGTATCTTGACTTTTCTTTAAACAGTAAAGGAGCTAAGTCCCATTGTACACTGAATTTAGCCATTACACTTATGTTGATTCACTAGTACAACACGACCTTTTTCTCTTGGTACTCAAAACTGTAACAGTGCTTGTCAATAACCTAGGTCAGGAATATATGACAAAGATGTCTGTAGGCATCCGGTAAGTGTTCCTGGCTGTACAAGGTTGGACTCTGCAGTATGAAGGTGGCCTCATGTGAGCCACCCCTGAGAATGGTAGGTGTCACAGAGCTCTTGACTTGACCCATTGATCATGTTACCCCAGTCCGCTCTCCCTCCAGAGTGGCCCTTTGGATGGCTATGATATCAGTACTGTTCTGTGGCTCCCATCAGGCCTGTCTCCACCCAGGAGGAACCATTTAGCAGTGGGCACCCTGTACCCACCCTGCCCATTCTCCTAAGCCTTCGCTTTACCATTAACACTTTGTGTCTGAACACTCCAGTCGTTTTAGCATTCCTGAATCCTAGAATTCAGTGCTGCAAATGAGCTTCAAGAGGGTTTCTGGTTTTCAGGGGCCATAGAAGGCTGTCTCTGAAGCCAAAAGAGAGGTGGGCAGGCTATAGCTGGGGTAATCATTACGGATTCTTTTCTGCTGCTGCCTCAGTGACAGATGTGTGGACTTACTTTGTCCTTCCCACCTTTCTTTGTTTGCCTCCCACCCTCATTGTTAATGTGGCCACTTTACAACAGAAGATCAAGTCGGAAATCTGGGCGCAAAGTCGGTGCTTGTGAGATTAGGCCCTGGAGGTGAAGGTCATTGCAGGGCTGCATAGAAAGGATCTCAGGCCTCCCACCATCTTCTTCCACTGCAATGTCTTCTTCGTGGAATAGACAAACTGCTGACGGATGCCTGGAATACATCTTTATATGAGGTAGTGGGAAGATACATGCAACCGGAGATTATTTCAGAATGCAAAAGGAAAAATTAAAACTGAAAGTGTATGTCAAAGCCAACTTCTTAAATAATGGCTTATCTGGGGTAAAAGGAGCCTGCCTCTGAAATATGCACTTGTCTTGAAAACAGGCAGGCACCCTAACAATAGATCAGGTATGGAAAACAAGTTGAGTGGATGAGTAATTTAATGAGAATTTTCTTCAACTGGTTTCCAAAGCATTGTGAAGACTGTGTGCCTGTCATCTGGATTGGTTTAAAATAAAACTCAGTTGGTTTTTTTTTTTTAAGAACAGATGGAAAGAGGGACACAAAGGCAAACAGTATGCAAACAACAGCAGAATTTCAAACAGGAGTGGGTAAAGAAATGGAAAATAAACAGAAGTCTAGGAAACAGCTACAACTTCAGTCCTAGAAAGGCATTTTCCAAACTATGATGTAGACACTTTAAAGCTGAAGAATCTCTGCAACTCTGTCTGCAGCCGAAGCATCAGACTGTGGGGTCTTTTAGGGACCTAGAGAGCGCAGGTATCACTAGATCAGGGTTGGACTTTCAGGACATTTGGTTTCATTAAATCAGTAAAAGGAGTTACGAGTACTAAGAAAGTTTTCAAGCAAATGGAGAGAAATAACCTTAAAAAAGAACCACATGACACGTACATTTTTTTCATTACTAAGATGGGAGATTAAAAAAAAACAAAGAATGAAAGAAAGCCAATGTTGAAGGGACTGAGTGATCAAGTACTGAAGTGAAAGTTCTCGTTTTTGAGATAGAGGTATTGATCTGCCCAATCACATCCCCGCGCCTCGAATGCATCAGGCTATCTTCATGCTGTTCACCAACTGAAGGCTTCCTGCTGCTGCCCACAGAACTGTCCTAGTGCAGAGTCCCCTAGAGAAAGCCAGAAGAAGTCCAGGTGTCCGCTCTGGTAGAGAGCTGGGACTCTCCAGTCTCTGAAGGTGAATCGAGCGCACACAGTCCATGGCTCTCCTTTGAATTACGACAGGTGAGACAGAGACCAGAAAGAGTTGTTGGGAAATGCCACATGCAGGATCTGGCCAGGGTGCCACCGAGCGGCCCTGGAAACATTTTAGAGCTGGTCTCACCACCCCTGACCCCACACACCACACATACCACACACATGCACCCCGAAAGCAAATCCAAACATTATAGAGACCCAGAGGCTGCTGGAAAATCACACCCTCCACAGACAGGCGCACATGAGAGGCCACAATTTAGGGTGGACTGACTTCCTTTAAGACAGAAGATAAAGAGGTGGAGATTAACACACGGTTGGCTAACTATGGTAGAACCCGCTAAGGGGGTTGTCTATACTTGAACTTCAGGAATAAAAGCCACCAGCCACAGATTGTTTGAATTCAACTGCACTTCCACCATCAATGGGACAATTCTAGTCAAAGAGAACATGCTCTTAGCACTATGGGCAGAAGAGGGTGTAGCTATGTTCACTGTTGGTGCCGTCCAAAGAAATGTATTAATTAAAGTAAGGATAATTGTGATACTCCCCCAAACCACTTCCCTATCCTTCTTCCTCTGCCTAGAATGGGTCTCTTCCCTCTAGAAATACCCAGAACCTTCTATTCTCTCTTCCCACATTAGGTGTTGCCCTCGAAACCTGCCTACACTCTGAGGAGAGAACGGCGACTAATAGGCAATGCTCTGCAAAGTGTATATGCATTTATAGCCTAGTCCAAAAGGAGTCTGTGACTCTAGACTTTCCAGCACCAACCAACAAGAAAGGGAACATCACAAGGCCCTGGGCTTGCTGCATCAATGAGTGCTGTCAGCTTTGAAGCTCCTTTGAGAAGTAGAGACCTGCACACAGCATCTGCCCTGTTCCACACAGGTCCAGCCCCCACCACATTCCCAACAGTGCACCCCCAATAGCTGGAAGAAGAAAAATGCTGGGTACATACTACAAAACTGAGCTTCCCACTTATTCTCAGAAAGTGCACTACTAGAGCAAAATTCAAGTCATGATCGTTCGAAAATCAGATAACTTTGCAGAAAATATTTATTCTTTAAAATATAATCTAAATTAGTTTTTAAATTAAGTCATGTCACCAGGCATATCTCAGTTTGTGGAGGAAATGACAACAGCATAATAATTTTGGAAGGAAACACTAATGGCTAATCTCTAAAAATAGAGTTTGTAATAGGTTAATAGGCTGGCAACAGTGATGATACGTCTAACATTCTTGTTTGTCTTCTTGACCATGTTTTGAGGGCTTTCTAGGGGGCTGTCAATCTCCCAGGCCCCTAACATGCCACAGTTCACGCTGCACTGATCGAGCTGAAGCCTCATGAAAACTGATGCAGCCACAGCTGGGCAGCACACCCTGGTCCAGCCGCCTTCCCACCATGAGCTCAGGATAACACCAACAGACAGCTCAGGCCCCTCAGAGATGCAGGTCACAAAAGCCAGCACACGTTGGCCAACTGCTTATCACAAGCTACGAATCTATTACACCTGAGATCGTTGGATGCCTTCTAGGGAAAAGAGGGGAAGACCGGTCTCTCTAATTAGAACCTTTTGCCTAGCTCATCTAAGAAAGGACTTTAAATTGTAGTGGTCCATCAGTTTTACTCTGACCATTTAATTGGATGCCCATGGGGCTCCATGCCCTTATCACTCTGGCCCTTATCTCGCCTTCTTCCTAAATAGAGCATGTTGGTCTTTGCCTCTTGGTGTCCTGCCTGGGAGTGCTGTTCCCATATCAGGAGCTTCTCCTGATGATCCCAGGCAAAATGGTGGCCAAGTGTTCAAACCTCATCTTCTGAGCCTTCCTCACTCTCCCTTTCTTGTTCCTGCCCCACCCTAAGAACTGACCTGTCTCTAGGCCCCCCGTACCCTCAGATCTCCTGTAACCACTGCTTACAGGCTCAAGTAATGCCTCCAGAGGTAGTCCCTTAGCTAGCTTTTTCCTGTTGAAAGTTCAGCTCTGTGTTCTGCTTTTCAGATATGGGCTCTCCCCAGGTCTAAAGGATAGTCTAAATTTTATCTAGGAAAAAATGTGACTGTTGAATAAGGTAAGACCCCTCTCAGGAACCAAGGCCCAAACAATTTCATCTCAAGATCATCACCAAGAGACTCTGCTATGGTTTAGATACTTGGCCCCTCCAAACCTAATGTTCAGATTTGCTCCCCAATGTTTAAGGTGGAGCCCAGTGAGCAGTGTTTGAGGCATAGGTGCAGATCACTCTTGAACAGATTAATACTCTCCCTCAGAGGTGAATGGATTCTCACTCTATTAGTTCCCCCAGAGAGCTTGTTGTTAAGAAATGCCTGGCACCTCCTCCTCTTTCTTGCTGCCTCTCTGGCCAGAGATCACATGGCCAGACAGGAAGCAAGAGAGAGAGGCCCTCACTAGATGCAGATGCCAGTGTCATGCTTCTTGTATAGCCTATAGAACCATGCACCAAATGAACTTATTTTCTTTATAAATTCCCCAGCCACAACTGTTCCATTATAGCAACACAAAATGGACTAAGACGCTATTCATTAAGTGGAAATGGATCATCATAAAGGTCTTCATCCTTGTCATCTCTAACACAGGCCTGACTTATATTTTTGTTAAGGGCCATTTTTGCTTTTTGCACTTCACACTCAAGACAACTAGCAAGTCTGTTCCTAAGTTAAATATCTGTGAAGACAAGAGAGGCTCCCCTGTGGTTGTATATCGTTCAGGCATATTCTTCTCTCAAATACAACCATCTGCTTCCTTCATTACTTTTCATTCATTCATTCATTCACTCATTCATTCATTCATTCACTCATTCACTCATTCATTCATTCACTCACATTCATTCACTCATTCATTCAAGCAAGTTGATATGTTTGATATGCTGATATGTAGTCTGTGTCCCAGACTGAATGTCTTCAAGATCAGCACTCTCTATCAACCTTCTGAAGCTTCTCATTATGGGTCCAGCAATGTGGCTTCTTCCTCACATTCAGGGCAGCAGGGTGGGGAGGCAGTACATATCCCTGCTCTTGCCCTGATTATTATTACCCCATGATTGCATTTCCCCATTGCTCCTCTCAAAAATGTATAACTGGTAACTCTTTTTTTCCTTTTTAGACACAGGGCCTTACTCTGTCACACAAGCGGGAGTGCAGTGGCACAATGATAGCTTGCTGAAGCCTCAAACTCCTGAGCTTGAGCAATCCGCCTGCCTTAGCCTCCTGAGTGACCAGGACTATGGTTGCTGACCATCATGCCCAGCTAATTATATATATATACATATATATGCGTGTGTGTGTGTGTGTGTGTGTATATATATATGTATATATATATATATATATTTTAGAGATGGGGTCTTAGTATGTTGCCCAGCCTGGCCTTGAACTCCTAGCCTCAAGTGATCCCCCCGGTCAGCCTCCCAAAGTGTTGAGATTATGGACACGAGCCACTGTGCCTGACTTGCTGACTCTTTCTAAAGGCCCTAGATTTAATTTCATGTTATCGTCTTCTTCACCTCTCTCACAAAGAGAAAAAAAATAAATAAAGTTTGATTAGGCTACCAGCTGTTTTGAGGATGCATAAAGGCTGGTCTAAGCACATCCCAGGACTGGAAACTTCCATGACAATGGCCTTGGAGCTCAGTATTGCCTAGCAAAACCACCCTTGAGAAGGAATAAAGAAAGAGATGAAAAAATAAAGGAAAACGATGAACGAGGGAAAAAGGAGTTAAGGACAGAGTGGAAAAGGAAAGGGGAAATAGACAAAATAAGGACTAAGAGTAAAAACTGGAGACAAGATAGGAAAGCAGAATCTCTTCCGATCTAAAGAGGGGAGAGTGGAGGGTTTGGGGCAGGTGCTGCTGAGGGCTCTCCTTTGCCCACCTTGGAATGCCAGCCACATGCATGTGGCTTCTTCTCAAAAGCAGAAATAACTTTATTTTTTTATGCCTCTGGTGGTATAAAATGCCATGAGTGTCCTCTGAGGTTTTGTTTTGCTTTGTTTTTTCTTGTCCCCCAGCCAGCTAAGCAGGAGCTTTAAAACGCACTTAACGCCAAAGCACACTCATTGCAATATAAATGGAAGATTAGCAGAGGAATGCTAAGGGGAGGGTGGCAGCTTTTTTCTCTCCCTTGCCAATAGCCAGGTTTGAAGTGCCCTGCTCACCTTTTAAAGATAGTCTTAACCAAGCTGACGATTCAGCCTTGGCGGATTAAAGAGACGGTGTCCTTTCATTAAGCCATACATAGCGCTCCAACTGTTTCCTAACCAGGGTTTCCAGTTCTTCAGTTTATAATCATTTGCAAGGACTTGAAACGTTTCTTTCTAAACAAATCTAACTGTATGGGAAGATCTATCAACAACAGGAGAGGAAAACTGCTGACTGATGGGTAACACAACAATAACATATGGGCCACAGGGCTGTGTGCCCAAGACTCATCTTTTTTTTAAAGCTTGAAAATGAATTCCTCCTGTCCTGCACACTCAGGAGGGTTTACTAGCAGCCTAATTAATTAAGAGCATCTATATATCTGATGGGGATGCCCCCATGGCTGGAACAGGTGCTCTCTGCTCCTCCTGGGTACCTCACTGTTCCCTCTATTATTTTTTAAACACAGTTCCAAACCACTTTTTATAGCCTCCAGGGTCTAGCTATGGGAAGCCTTCCACGAATCAGCTCCGGGTCTTCTGTGCTGCCTATTCTCATTTGAAGCAAAGGAGGTACATCCGTTCATGTTAAACAATTACTTTCTTTAAATCTTTCTCATTTCCGATCACACGGAATGACAGTGTGATAGCTAACCAGACATGTGAATAAGTCATGGAAGATTTTTTTAAAGCAGATTTAAATAAAATATCCCTCATTATGGTGCTTAATTCCATCTACTGCTAAGAAGACAGCCATCTGGAGCATGCCAGCAAGGTGGGTATTAAGGAGGCATGCACACCCCACACTGTAACACTGAAGCAGAGGTTTGACACCAGGCCTCAAGAAGACTGGTGATGCTATCAAGGAGGAATGTAATTGTGCTGATTTATGTGTTAGTTTTATTCTGTATTTTAAAGGAATGAAGACTGGCTATCACGAGGTGATAAATGAGGTCTTAGAAATGGCATCTTTCTTTTGAAGTTTGTCCCACGAAGTTATACCCTCCTGCGGCAGAGGATGCGCAGACCGTAAGCTTTGCCACAGCGCCCTCTTGTGTTCAGAGAACCGCAATGACAACATTTCCTCGTCTTAAGAAACTATTATGACTTTAATTACAGATTAATTACACCCTTTCATCAAGGTTGAAAGAAGAATCCATACAAAGCATGACGACTAGAAAGTTGAAGACATGCTTTCTTTTCTTTTTTTCTTTTTATTGTGACATCATTTCTCTTCAATGCCCTTTCAATTAATAGTAGTTGAGCGTTGGGGGCTGAAGTCAGACTCTCTGGGTTCAAATCACATTGCTGTGTCCTGCAGGCTGTCCTCGGGCAAGTTAATAACTTCTCTGTGTCCAGAACTCTGCATCACATACTTATATCCTAAGGTGGTAGTGAACATTAAATATTAAGGACTTCGAAAGTGCCTGGAGCCTTGTAATAATTGTTAGCTGTTGGTCATTATCATTGATTTTTTTTTTTAATAAATCAAAGAATTGTTACATTTCTCCTTGAAGTGTCTTCAGAGATAATTAAGTCCAAGTTTTTCATTTTGTAGATGAGAAATCTCTGGTCCAGAGGAGCAAAGTGACCTGCCTACAGTTGCCTAATTATTCAATGGCAGAGCTGAAACTGGAATTTAATTCTTCTGGTTCTCTAGGGCCTGGGTTTCTGTCTTTTCTGGAGAACAGCTCCCATAGGAAGCTCTTTTTGCCTGTGTGTGCAGGGAGTGGACTTGCAGGAACTTTCTGCAGGGCCCTGGGGAGATGTGGGCGCTGTGGGAAAGGCACCGAGCCACACTCACACACCACGCTCAGAGGTCTGGGCACAGGAGTAATGAGTTGAGTAATCCCTGCCCCTTCTTGCCATGACAATGAGATTGACAATCCAAGACTTAGAGAACTGGATGATGTGCACTATAGTCTGCCTAGAAATACCGGTCTCAACCACTTTCAGGAAGACTAAAATGACCACACACATATACCAAACAATCTAGTGCCTGTAAATCTGTTTCTAGAGTACCAGATTCCTAAGCTGCCACATCTTCTGAGATAATATCCAACTCCAAAGGCTGAGCTTCCAAGAGGGCCCTGTATGAATATGGAACTAAGAGGCACGCTGGCTGCAGAACTGACTTCTCTCATGGAAAGTGTCTGTTCATTTTCTTTTTAAAGAAGATATCGTATCACAAAAAGACAAATGTCATGTGATTCCACTTATATGAGGCACCTAGAGTAGTCAAATTCAGAGATAGAAAGTAGAACAGAGGTTGCCAGAGGCTGGGGGAAGGGAGAATGAGGAGTTATTATTTAATGGATATAACCAATATTGCCAAGGAAATAAATGTCAGTCTACAGATTAGTGTCTACACTTTCAAAACTCAACCTAATGTTTATTAGGCTAAAGATTATTTTACCTTGAATTAAGACTCATAATACAACGAAGGTTTAGCCTCCCATCTTGGGTGAACCTCTGGAATTTCTTAACCTCCTTTTGATTTTCTGGCATCACTGAAAGCCGACATATAAACAAACCAGTGTAACACAATCACTGGCCAATGTTTTGGTGGTCTTTGGCAAACATGAAGAGTGGGCATTAACGAATGATACCAGACAATTCTCTTCCCCCACAAAGACATGTGGACTTCAGATAGGAAACATGAGCATATAGCAATTGTCAGACTCCCAGGTCAGCATATCTGTTTGGAAAGAGCTCTCGAGTGAAGACTGAAAGATGGGGTTCTGGCTCCAGCTCACCTATGCACTTGTCGGACCTCGGCAAATGGAGTGAGTTCTCTGGGCCTTTGCTTGCTCCTCTCTAAAACAGGGACTCAATAGGTGATCTCTCAAGTCCTTCAGCGATCATTCTGTGACCTGAGCCCAATACCGCTCCAGGTCTACCACAGCCGTGGTGTGGGGTACTACTCGTAACTACATAATTGAGAAACTTTCAAAGGAGATTTAATTGTACTAAGACTACCATGTGACCAAATAAAATCATTAGACTGCTACTTTCTCTTTCTGGGATAACCTGATATTCAGGATGAGAGATTGAACATAGGATTTTATATATCGAAACAAAAATAAATTGGAAGGAACAATATACAAGAATTTTTGTATAAGGAAGCCTTCTTAACATCTATCCTTTCTTTCCAAATGGTCATTACGTTGTTCAGTACCAAAAAATGGTGTCCACCCCTCAGAATTTTTTTTTTTTTTTTTTTTTTTTTTTTTTTGAGACATGTCTCCCTGTCACCCAGGCTTGAGTACAGTGGTGCGATCTCGGCTCACTGCAAGCTCTGCCTCCCAGGTTCACACCATTCTCCTGCCTCATCCTCCCGCATAACTGGGACTACTGGCGACCACCACCACACCCCGCTAATTTTTTGTATTTTTAGTAGAGATGAGGCTTCACTGTGTTAGCTAGGATGGTCTCCATCTCCTGACCTCATGATCCACCTGCCTCTGCCTCCCAAAGTGCTGGGATTACAGGCGTGATCCACCGCGCGCGGCCCACCCCCTCAGGTTTTCTAATGACACCATCAATATATAGGAAACGGAGGCAACGCGTATGAGCCTCTTATAACTGAAACTCTTATAAATGAAAGATTAAGGTGCTTGTTATACAGACGAGATATAGGGAAGCCTGATGTAGGAAAAAAAAAATGAAAACTTCTAAAATTCCTTTCTGTTTTCATCTGAAAATTTGCCCTCAGAAATGAGAATAATGGAAAATTACAAGTAGCGTTTTATAAATGATGAGTTGCATGTGTTTCTATTGTTAACTTTGTGTGACAAAAACTATGTTTAATCTTAAGTGTTCATATACTGCTAGCTGGCTATACTCTGCAAAAGGATTTATGAAAAAGATTTTCATTAAAAAATGTCTATAGTGCCAGCCAGTACAGCCCTTTCCTGTGCAAAAGCACTAAACAGAACTCCCCAGTGCAAGAGCAAAGGGCATTTTTCTCTTCAGGGGACACAGTGATTTCCTCCAAGAAAAGGAAGAATTGAATACCGGCTTTGATTCTGAGTTTCCGCTCATGGACTTCTGATCTACACTGGTGCTTTTCCTCTACATTGTGCCACGAGGGACTGGGAGTAGACTAGACCTTGGCTCCAGCATCCTTTCATCCTTACGGAGATGAGAAACCAGGGACTCATTACCCTACTTTCTTAAAAAGCCCAGGGCAAAGAAATGGATCAACTCGCCTAGAGATTCTGATAATGGAAAGAAGTTGCAGTCTGTCCCACGACAGTTTTAGGAGAAGTTCAGTCTAACCCAAGAGTCTGAAAGAAAGCATATTGTCTTATTAAAAGCAATGGTTCGAATCTACCTGAATTCAACATAAAACTATGCTTTTGTTAAAAGAATGTTTTAGGGCCGGGTGCGGTGGCTCAAGCCTGTAATCCCAGCACTTCGGGAGGCCGAGACGGGCGGATCACGAGGTCAGGAGATCGAGACCATCCTGGCTAACAAGGTGAAACCCCGTCTCTACTAAAAAATACAAAAAAAAAAAAAAAAAGAATGCTTTAGGTCGGGCACAGTGGCTCACACCTGTAATCCCAGCACGTTGGGAGGCCAAGGCCAGAAGATTCATTGAGGCCAGGAGTTTGAGACCAGCCTGTCCAACATGGTGAAACCCCTTCTCTACTAAAAATATAAATTAGCCAGGCATGGTGGGGGGTACCTGTAGTCCCAGCAACTGTAGAGGCTGAGGTGGTAAATCACTTAAACCCAGGAGGCAGAGACCTCAGTGAGCCAAGATCGCACCATAGCACACCAGCCTGGGCAACAGAGTGAGACCCCATCTCAAAAAAAAAAAAAAAAAAAAAAAAGAATGTTTTATAAACTATGTCAATTAAAACTAAATTCTTGTTAGTTCAATATTTTCACGGCAATGAGCCTGCAGACCCTGTAAAGACATTACAAACTATGCACGTGCTGAAACTTGGAGCTTATCTACAAGCTAATGAAGACATGTTGGTCTTTTATTATCCCTTTTATTACCAAAATGGGATATCGACTTTATTATATGAAAGCCATATAAGTCCTTTGCAGAGTCAGAGGCTAACTCTGTCACTTATTTGCTATGAATGTGGGCATTTTTTACTTACATGAGCCTCAAATTTCAACAAACTGAGAACAATGTCTACCTTCAAGGTGAGAAATAAACTAATATTCATAAAGTATTCCCAACTGTGCCTGACACATGAAATCTCCAGCCATCATCACATTAGCACTCCATGGTGCAAGTCATTTTGAAATGATCACCTGATTGGAAAATATTACCAAACTAAATGTCTTTCCAAGTGCAACAAAAATATCCAGATGTTTCCTGGGTCACTTGAAGTCACCATTATTAACCCAATAAATGGCCAGAGACATTTATATCCTCTCTAAGTGAAGAAGAATGAAGAAGTCCTTCTAGTTCTGATTCTATAACATTAACTAAGGGTTGTCTAGATACCATCCTTAAGTAACAAAATATTACAAAGCAATCATACCCCAGATACTTCAAGACAGAAATGGCATCTGAAAATCAGAAGAAAAAAAAATTTACCAAGTTCTTTCATAAGCAGACTATTATTCTTATGCTCAAATAACTAAAAACTACCTACTACAACTATGGAAAACCATTGAAGTAGTCATTTCTTGAGTACACTCCTTTGGAGTCCAATTATGACACCACTAAGGGAATCCTCACAATGGAAAACAGTTGCCATGAGTGACGAGAACACCAAGAATGCTCAGCTCAGAGGCAGCATTCCGTCGCTGCTCTGCCTAATAATAGCTGCTGAAGCTATTTCCAGCCACTTAGGCCTCTGAGTCTCAGATGCCTCATGTATAACACCACCTACTCTACAGGGTTGTTTTGTAAATCAGAAATGAAATAACGATGATAAAGCTTTTTATCATCTGTAAAGTAATAAAACTGTTGTCAGGTACGGTGGGTACTGGAGCCATCCTCCTGGTGAGAGCCAATTGATAAACTTTCAAGAATTTTTGTGAGCCACTTGTTAAACCAGAAATAGCTGGAAATCAGCCATAGTGGGAGATTTACACTATGGAAATGGCCAGATGTTGCCAATCAGGACTTTTTTTTCCTGGAGAACTGGTTCCTAAACATTTAACAGCACACTATTGGTCCTAGTCACTGTTGTAAATAGATATAAAGCTTCCTAGGCCTACAGATGAGTGAGCAAACATTAATCGGAAAGTTATCTACTATGAGGTGCTATCTCAATCAGATTCTTAAAACATTCACTGTATGAGCAATGCAAAAAATAAAAAAGCATACTAAGAGATGAAAATGGAAAAATATCACATGACAGCAACCTCTTGTACATGCTGTGGTCTGACCTTGATATTGAATGGCATCATCAAATTGCATAATCATTAAGATCTACCAAAACATAAAGCAAGTTAAAAGATAAACGTTACTCAAGATATAGTGGCTACTGTAGTGAAATCAAAAAGAAATAAATACAAATAACTAAATAATAATTAGGCTCTGAGAAAAATTCAGTCAAGTATGTCCTTTCTGAGAAAAAAACTTCCAAAACCACAATAACCAAAAAAAGGAAAAACTTCTCAAAATCAATGACAGAGTCTGGGTGCAGTGGCTCACACCTGTAATCTCAGCACTTTGGGAGGCCAAGGTGGGAGGATCGCTTGAGGCTAGGAGTTCAAGACCAGCGTGGTCAACGTAGCAAGCCCCCATCTCTAATAAAAATAAATAAATAATAATAAAAACAATGACAGAAAAGGCTCTTAACCCCAAAATGTAAGAAGCATTCCACCCGAAGGACACTCTCAATCATGTTTCATGGCATCTTTGTTAGACAGATAACCAGTCCCACACTGATGGATTTCAATTCATACAATGCCACCATCACAGAGCCCGATGAAGCTCCTGTTTCCGATGTTCTTCAAGGACTTTCCTGTACCGACATTCACAGGAACAGAACAAAACTAAGTTAAAGACTCTCTTTAGATAAAGGAAATAGAAAAAAAAAAAAAAAAAAAGATTGTTTTTACCAATACCATTTGAAGGCAAAAGTGCCCTTAGGGGGAAAAAAAAAATTGATGAGGGACAGATTCATCTTCAGCTGCTAGGTCCAAAAACACAGTCTGCAATTCTGCCAAACTCATCCCACACAGGGTTCTGCTGGCACAGGTTACTCTATAGCAAGAGAATGAAACTGGCTTTGATTAGAAAGATTTGCCCCAATTCACGGAATGAATCAGTGAGAGATAAAGGGTAGGGAAATGTGTCTCATTCAAGCCAAATTTCAGTTTTTGCAAGTGCAAAAAGATAACAAAAAATGAGAAATGTGGGGAATGGAAAATGCCTGATAGTGATAAGTCTGAAGATAGAAATGAATTGACTCTGCAGCAGGCAAAAATATTATGACATGCAGCTAGGAGGGAAAAAATGTTGGCCCTTTATTTTCTTAAATTCTTTCCTGAAAACATGGGCTTTTCATATCTGCTTAACCCTGAGAAGGCTCCATACACACACATGGTAAGACATTACACAAAATATTTTTTTGATTTATAGGTTGAGCATCTCTAATCCAAAAATCTGAAATTTGAAATACTTCATAATCTACTATTTTCTGAGCACCAACATGATGCTCAAAGGAAATGCTGATAGCAGCATTTTGGATTTTTGGATTTTTTGGATTAGAGATGCTCAACAGGTAAATAAGCAAATATTCAAAAAAAAATCCTAGATCTAAAACACTTCTCATCCCAGGCATTTTAGATAAGGGATACACAACCTGCATTATTATGTTGAATGTGTCTTTGGCTTAGAGTATTGTCAGTTTTTCATAAACTAGAAAAATCAATCAAATGCCAAGATTCTTTAAAGTTTTATAGATTTCTGTAATAAAACCCTAAACTATTTGGAGTTAATTTAGTTTGCAAATATGAAATTGTATGGAAGAAAAAGACATCACTCCATTTCTCAGTTTTTCACCCTTGATTTCCAATTTTCTGTGGTACAAGATCTCTACTAAATCCACATTAAAGCATTACATTTAAACTCCTTCCATCATTAAGCCTTTTACAGAGTATGAAAACTGGCAGCCACCTTGCCATGGGAGCCCACATTCTCTCTGACTGACAAACTTTGTACTGCTAGAACAATACGTGGATGGGAAAGAGGAGCCCCAACAGAAAGCTGGGCTCATCAACCCTCCAAGTCCTCAGTTTTCGACTAACACAGAATCTGGCAGGAGAGCCCAGGCTTCCTCACTCTCTAGCACTCATGCGCTCCATCATCTACTGGTGCTTCTTGTTTTCTTAAGAAGAAAAACTCAGTCAAAATGCAAAAGAAAAGAGAAAGTGGTTACATAGAAATCCACTTTCAGAAAGAGCCAGAAGAGATTTTGATGTAACGGCAACAAAAAATTTTGAAGTAGGCAAGAAATGGATGTTTCAGACTGAATGTTTGTGCCCTCCGAAAATTCATTGGTTAAAATCCTAACCCCAAAGGTGATGGCATTAAGATGTAGGGCCTCTGGGAGGTGACGAGGTCATGAGGGTAGAATCTCCATGAATGGAATCAGTCCCCTTACAAAAGAGGCCCCAGAGAGCTCCCTCGCCCCTTCCAGAATGGGAGGACATATGGACATATGGACAATGGAAAAGGCACCATCTATGAACCTGGAAACAAGCCCTCACCAGGCACCAAATCTATCACTGCCTCGATCCTGGACTTCCCAGCCTCCAGAACCATGAGAGATACATTTCTGTTGTTTATGAGCCACTCAGTCTATGGTACTTTGTTACAGCAGCCCAAATAGACTAAGATAATAGAGATAGATAGAAAGGAAATAGAGAATAGAGCAGGGTGGACAGACCTAGATCGTTGATGTAGAAACAAGTGAAAATGTGTCAGACAGACATGGGGCACATCACAAAATTTTTTTAGTTGGGGGATTGTATAGGAAACTAGATATTGTTTCTAAGCTGAATTCTCAGAACCAGAAGTATGCTGGTTTCCAAAATAGGTTGATGACATGCAGCTCCCATAGATGAGACTGTGAGTTCAGACACCATTCCCTGGAGCCAGCTGAGGATGAGTGGGCACTCATGGGTTATAAATGTATTTTAAAATACAAATTAGCTTTTGGATTTTGCAGACTTTTCCAGAATACCTCTGACCAATCAATACCATTCATGGGGTGACTCTGCAATTCATCAACGTTTTACATTTCCAGACTCCATCTCTGAGGTTTCCACTTGCCCCAGATACTCGGAGAAACCTGGGAATGAGGCAAGAGTTATTAAAATACTAAGAAGGCCAGAAGCAGGAAGGCTTGGAAACTTCTACAGTACTCCCTAGAGAAACAGGACATGAGAAAGAAACTTGGACTTTGCAACATCTTTTTTGAAAGTAAATAGAAAAAGGAAGACTACAGGAATCAACTCCAAATTGTAACCTTCAGTGGAACAATAGAAAAGGTCATCCAACCCAGCGAGTGCGTGTAATAGGAAGTAGGAAGGTTGAGAAAGAGAAGGGAGATGGGGGAAGACAGCATGCAACACAGACCAGAATGAAGACGAGCACCCTTGCCACCTCCAGAGACAGGCAGAGCTCACAACGCAAGTACAAAACAGTGCTCCCTCCTCTTAATAAGGCTTTCACAAAAGATCCACAGGAAATTAACTGGTTTTATCCACATGGAAGACTGCTAAGCAGCCCTAAATGAATGATAAATTGACTAACCATTGGAATCACCTGGAGAACTCTGAAAAACATGCTGAGTGCAGGTCCCACCTTGGACCTAGGGCCTAGCAGGTAGCCGGGATGCTTAGTCAAGGAAGAGAGCCACGGCTATAAACAAGCCCCCCTACTTAATGTCTTGGAAGACAAGGCAAGAAATTCAGTTAGGCTACATTTTATGGGGCAACTGAATTATTGAGCTAGTAAAATCTGTTTTATTTTGCTTTTTTGGTGAAACAACTGAACTGACACAAGTGGTTGTTTGCTTAGCTGTTTCTCTAGGCTCCATCTACAATTGTGTTTAGCCAGGCAAGCCACTGGAATGAATTTCCTGGCTGCATTTTAACCTGGGCCTATAGCGGCAAGAGTTAGCTGATGCTCTCCTCCCTATGCTCAAGTGCCTTCAAGGAAATTTGACTTCAAGGTGGGGTGGTGGCAGGAACTTAGGTTTCTCCTCTATACACCTTTTAGAAAATGCTTGGAAATCACAGCCATGGAAACCAAGCAGCATTCTTGAATGCACTAAGCGGCCAGATTCTGGGTAGCCGGTCCACAGTCTTTCTCCGTGTGGCCCGTCTAGTTCTAACGAGAAATGGCTGCATCTGGGCTGTGCTGATGCCATAAGAAAGGGCAAAAGACTTCAGCTAACTTCAAGATTCTCTGTAACAAACAAACAAATAATTTTTTCAAGATTCTAATCATTCTAGGTTATTGTTTTCCTGTGTTAGTTATAAAATCCCAGTATCACCAAAAATATTTGACAAGGTCCATGGAGAGTATCTAGTATTACCCTAACTTTTTCTGTGAAGAAACTGGTGTGGCCTATGGTGTTTAAATGGCATGGCAGGGATCTAGGATAAAACCCACATGTCGTGATTCCCAGGCCAATGGCGTCTCCACACACCTGGAGTTCCATCAATGACACTTATCCAGATAATTGCTTATAAACATTTTAAATCAGTTAAATAGATCAGAGTTTTCCTGCACTAGACAGGCTATCAGTGTCAACACATGACTTTGAAATGTGTGAAAAAGTAAGAGTAGTACTTTAATTTCCGGAATACATTTGTACTTGGAAAAGTGGGGCTGACATCGGAGCCTGTAGCTCTGGTGGGTCCCCTAGAGCCCTTGCCTTTCTGTCGTGACCAAAACTCACAGAGTGCCTTGACCGCTCTGCGACCCAGACAGCTGCAGGTTTTTCCCAGCAGGCTTGAACCCAAACCGGGGCCTTGAACACTCCCATGCATTGATAAAGGTATCTACGTTTTTGCCCAAAACACTGAAAGAAACTGGCCCTGGCCCTGAGCCAAATTCCTTAAACCCTCATGTAAACTCCATCCCCTGAGCACCTCGCTGCGGACGTTTCTAGGTGGAAGACCCCTTTGTTCACGCTGCCGCCGCAGGATTGCTACAGCCCACTCTGCCTAAGCTCCCCTAATGAATGCTTTGGCCTGATCACTCTGGCTTTTACTGCTTCTTTCTTTGGAATCTCAGTAGGCCCCATCTTGGGAAAGTTCGGGGCTCTCCCTTGGGGGGACTCCCCTGCCACCACCTTTGGGGCAATTCCAACGACGGGTTCAGCAGGATGAAACAAGGTCACAAAATGAAGCTTCAAGAGGGTATGAAGGAAAATACCGTGACTTCAGTTCCCCACTGAGCAGCACTGGGAACCATTATCATTGCAACCTGCTCACGCAGGGTAGGCAAGCTCCCTGGGCTGTGGCCACATAAAGAAATGGCAAGGGCAGGTTTTCAACTAGAAGGTCATGTGCCTGCGCACAGGAGAATTACTCTGAAGCAGGGACATGAGAGAAAATCAATGCATGGGAACTAACTGGGCTGCAGGCGCTGAAAGCACCTGGAAGTAAGCTCATCCTTAAAATAAATAAGACAGGTTTCCACAATATCCACAACATTGCTTCAGCAACTTTGATTTCAAACAGCGTTTCATTACCAACTGCATTTTAATGGGCACCCCGAGAAGCAGAGGGGAAGCAGAACAGGGGAAGGGGGAAAGGAGATGTCTAACTGCTGTTATGCTCCTGTACTTGCCACCTTCTTCCTGCCTCTTCATTGCATAGTTTCTGTGCTGCATTTTACCATCCACATGCCACAGGATTCATTATGTTCCAATACACTGTGACACATAAATCTGCAATCCAACCGACAGCTCATAAGGTCACCATCCAAATTGGGCAACCCATCTCCCATCTGATCATTCTTGCAACTAATGAGCTGTTTAGGCTCACACAGCTTGACAAACATTTGTATGAGTTTATGTTTGCTGAAGCCTTTGGCATATGCACGTCAAGTCAAAAACAAAGCTAGAAGTGTCATCGCCGGATAGTCACCCGGAGAGTGGCAGCCACGACTTTCACGTTCGAAGTGCCATTTTAGGATCTGAACTTAAACAGTATGGCAGCTGTTTGATTTGGATATCACGTAAAATTAATGGCCTAACTAGCAATGAGAACCTTTTTTGGAATATGCATGTGAACATATTCAAGGAAGAAAGATGTGCCGAGGGTTTTTACAGACTTTGAATCAAGTCCCAAATTAGAGACTTGCTTTTGTGGGCTGTGAAAATGGACCAGCTGAAGAGAAAGAAAGGGAAACCTCACTTCCCTTTGGATATAATCACCCTTAAAGTCATTTTGTGGAAAGGAAAATAAGTCATACTTAGGAAGGACAGAACGTACAGGACTTTTGGTTTGAGGGCATGAGGGACATCTCAATTGTATTGCTCATCCTCAACCCCTGCCCTCCAATATTTGTGGCTCAGGCTTTATGTTGTAAATGCAAGAAAAGGGACTACTTCATGAAGAGCGTTCAAAAAGAGAAGTGGAATTTCAAATTTGGGAAGGAGGATTGTTATTTGCGTGTTTGCCTTACTGGAAATGAAGTTGAACTGCTTGCATCAAATGGGGAATATTCTATCACTGTGAATTAAATAACAAGTTCATTTATAGAAAGCTATTTTTGTCTTTTTAATGTACTATTTGACAAAAATTGTATGTATTTATTATATACATAACATGTTGCTTTGAAATATATATATGTTACATAGAAAGTTACTTAAGTATGAGACCCTCTTTTGTGATTCTTTACAGTACAGTGTAAAGTGAACAAAGACACCTAGAATAAGGTGTAAGTTTTCAAAAGTGTCATTCACAAATTTAAGGATTTGCAAACGACGCAGCAACATTGAAAACCATACTTTTCTTCAACTTTTTAAACTTCTTTTATATTTCCACTAAATAAATTCCTTTCCTTACCTAGAATTTCTTGTTTTTCCTTTGATATTTCCTTACATTAAAGAATTATTGTAGGGGCCAGGCACAGTGGCTCATGTCTGTAATCCCAGCATTTTGAGAAGCTGAGGAAGGTGGATCACTAGAGGTCAGGAGTTTGAGACCAGCCTGGTCAACACCGTAAAACCCCATCTCTACTAATATAAAATTAGCCAGGCGTGGTGGCAGGCGCCTGTAATCCCAGCTACTCGGGAGGCTGAGGTGGGAGAATCACTTGAACTCAGGAGGCAGAGGTTGCAGTGAGCCGAGATTGCGCCACTGCACTCCAGCCTGGGTGACAGAGTGAGACTCTATCTCAAAACCAAAAAAAAAAAAAAAAAAGATTATTTTAGTTTATTAGTTTCTTGTATCACATACTTCCAAGTACAGGGTGATACACTACATACCACATGGGAAAGACATAACTTTGAAGTCTAGGATACAAACTTGCATCTTTTCAGAACATAACAACTAGAGGAGGCCTTGCAAAGATTTAACAACAGGAGAAGCTGAGAGCAGGAAGAGCACATAAGAATTCATAGTTGTAGCCAGGTGTTTTATTAGAAGGTTTACATATACTGCTCTATATTTTATATAAAAGAACTGTATGTAAATAGATATTAGTAGGTATATTTGCCAGGTGTTTTTCACATATTACACATATTTTACAATTTAACAGGCATTTTACTTTTTAAAAGTTTTACAATTTTATATATCACATTTATTGCATTTCATATTATCACATATATCACTTCAGTTGTCCCTCAGAATGACTAGAATCATTTTAGTCTCATTAGTCTAATGACTAATCACATTTTAGCCTACAGTAGACTGTATATGTGACAGTGGTCCCCTAAGATTAAAATGCCATATTTTTACTGTACTTTTTCTGTTTAGATATGTTCAGATACACAAATACTTACTGTGTGACAATTGCCTACAGTATTCAAGACAGTCACATGCTGCACAGCTTTGTAGCCTAGGTGTGGAGTAGTAGGGTGCACCATCTAGGTTTGTGTAAGCACACTCTATGCTGTTCACACAATGGCAAAATTGCCTAACGATGCATTTCTCATAACGCATCCCCATCACTAAATGATGTATGACTGCATTTGATTATTTTGTTTCTACAAATATTATTCTCTTCAGTCCTTTTTTAAAGGACAACAGTAGGTTATTAAGGTCTAAATACCTCCAGAAAGAATGCTAAAGGCAAATATCAGCAAAGATGTCTAGCAGGGCTTCAATGCATCCTCAAGCAGTGTTACTCTTAAAAGCAGAAAAGAGTAGAATGCATTTGGTTCTGTTTAAAAACCATATCCAGAGGGCATTTCCTAACTGCAGCCTCATCTTTTAGAGCTGCTATAAGGTCAAATATTGGGCCCAAATCCATAGCTGTGTGGCATAATCCCTTGTAAATGACAAGATGAAATTTGCACATAGAGAAACTTCAACTTAGTTACAATTCTATTTCCTTTCCATGTTAAAAACAAAAATCTCTGACTTCTTTCTATTCGGTATCATTTACAGTCTGACCAACGCATTCTTCTCTGCCATCTCTCTCCCAATTACAAAGCTGATGCATTTAGCCCTTGATACCAATGCCAGTTTGGGCAGAGAGGGAACCTCAATTGTAAAATAATTATGGCTGGTTGAAACTGTGAAGCCTGAGGAATCAGAGAATTAATTAGCCACTCCTGCCCTGACTTAAACAAGACCAGGAGCATGTCCCCCAAATGTAGATATTTGAATGCTTTACAAAATATTAGGAAAGTTAATAATGATCCTGACTGTCTCTTGGGTTAAGGGTAATGCGTCTAAGAAAGATGCATAGAAAAGCCGCGTCTGATCTTACATCCTTTGTACCCTTGCTGTGCTCACCCCCGTGAGTAGTTCTCCTATATCACCTTTACTTAGCAGTGCAAAGGGGAGTGAAAGCAACGAATAGTTTTGGAGCATTCCAAATCTAAAACCTGAGATAAATAAGCTCTGAAATAAAGATTCAGAATAATTGGATCAATGAGCAACTCCAAATGTCACCTTCAGATACTCTGAAATGAGATATCCCTCGTCTATGACAGAGACAGAGGAAAGGTAAAATCAATTGAAATTTGTTTTTGTCAGTCAGGCCTTTGGAGATGAGCCGACTGGTGTTGAATCCCATGCTATCCCTCACTGGCTGTGTGATCTCGAGCAAGTTACTCAACCTTTCAAAGCCTCCGTTCCCCGACTGAAACATAGGAAAAGCAACATCCCTCCCTCACACTGCTGTTCCTGCTGTAGCCACAGAAGGTCCTGGACAGGCCCCGTATCTCACAGGAGCCAGACCTCCTCCTAAGCACCCTGTCCTATGAAGGAGAGCGTGTGAGCCCTTGGTAAACGTCTCACCTTGTACACCAAAGCTGGCCAGGTTAACACTTTGCTCCCTCCATTCCAAAGACGATGTCCCAATTTTATATTCTAAGCCTTTTGTAAAACAGAGGTTCAGAAGAGTAGGGAACTCTGCCTCCTCAAATGCTCTTTCTTCCACCGGCCATGCCACAGTCCCACTCAACTGGCCCACGTGAAGACCAGCCAGCCTGGCTGCCCTTCCGTCCTCACTTCTCATGGCCCTTACATGTGAGATGCTCACGACGATGCATCACGGCCAGCTCCTCTCCCCGTCTGTCTCCACCACAGCCTTTAGCATCTGTAAAATGAGGACACCTGTGCTGGAGGAGCCCCTATTCTTCTTTCAGGTCTGCACTTCCATGGGAGGTGTGAGATGGTCTCATTTCCACCCCCTTCGGACAGGGATGAACGTTGGCCTGAACCTGGGTTTGGTTATGTGAGTGACTATATACTCAGTTTCCTGCTGCTCAGGGCTGACTGTTTTATAGCAGGTTTTGCAGCATATTTATCTTCCCAATCCTGTGAGAGGAAGCTCAGTAGGTACAGGTAGTCATCTGCACATTCAGGTTCCTCAAGGACATAAAAGTTAGAGAAAGGTGGCGAATTACCCACTCAGAACATTGTCGTGAATCTAAAAGTCAATGGTCACCCAAATACCACTGGATTCTTAAGCACTTAAAGTTGCCTTAGAAAAACACAGTTCAAAAATATATTCAGAAGCTCTTGTCATCCACATGCCACAGATGTGTGAGGACATTTATGGTAACGACGACTAACGTATGGATGACAATGTACCGTAAGTGCAGAAGAAGCGCTCAGTAAGCTCTCGTCCTGTGGAAGACAGGCCCCCTTTAGAAGTCAGGGGCATGCCAGCCTCTCCAGGCACATGATCCTGGGAAGCACTGCTGCCCTTGCTATGACCTTCACACACTGCCAGTGCTGGTTTCCCTGTAAGAGTGTCTGAGATGACTAGGTGACAGCAACAGCCTAAGGAAATCCAAAATTAAAACAATGAGCTATTTGTGTTCCCACTTCTACTGATGGCTGGCTGAACAGATAGCAGAGAGCCAGAGCATCGGACTTTCCCAAAAGGAAGAGATATCAGGACAATTCAAAATAAAAAATGAACCAAAGACATATCCTTTCAATAGAAGTGCCCTTACTTTACCATATTTAAAACAATTCTGATAGAATATTATGTTGTTGCTTCATACAAGACAAGAGAAATCTCTTCTTTTCCACTTTTCTTCTGCCTTCTTCTCTTTTTTTTAGTGTATGAAGAACTCCAAAAACATTTCTTAATAGAGCAACAACTTAGGTTGCATTCGCACAGGATCAATATCTCTACGGTGTATTTTTTTACCTGTCACCATCCACACAATTATTTCAGAATATTCCCTGTCAGGTTCTACTTTGTGCTCCGCACAACTCGGAAAGATTTTCATCACCCCAAGGACATGTGAGAGAAATTTATGGTTTACTAGAAGGTTAAGCAACTCAGGCCCTAGCATTGTACAGACAGAGATGTCTTTCAAAAGGCAACAGATTTACTTGATGGTCAACTCTGGCATCATTGGTAACTCGCTAAAGGCTGTCTGTCATAGAATCCTACCTCATGCCTCCATCTGTTCCCTGATTTAGTAACAGTAATGCCAATGGGGACACAATAAAGACAGCTGAGGGGAAGGCACCCCCATCATCCAGGGACCCCTCCACCCTCCTCTGGGCCCTGTCACATGCACCAATTATGCAGTCCTGCTCTTGGCACACTACCAGAGTCCTCTGTAGGTGGGGCCCAGCCCTCCCACAGGCATTTACTCTTTCACAAAAAAAAAAAAAAAAAAAAAAGCACAAATCAAGATTAATCAAGATAGAGAAATCTCAGACAAGCAGAGATTTGGTGACACTTCGGACACCATGGTGAGTGCCATGGAAGCTCTTTAATGTACAGAGTCTGTCTCATGCTTCCAAAGTTCTGTTCAAATCAAACCACTGAATGAAATAAGGATCGAAGACAGTAGGGAACAAAATGGAAAATAAGACCCAGTCCTTGCTCTTTAAAATCTTACAGTCTGTAGAAGAAACTGCATATGGGCTCATGAGAATATAAAATCCATTCCTGAAGGGAAACCAGTGTGTTATGGTGGTGAGAAGACAAAGGTTCTATTGAGGATCAGAAAAGGTATCCGACTCCTTCACAAGCTTGTATAAGAAGTCACAGCCCACAGTGAGCTGCATCATGCTTTGTCTTTGACCTAAAACCATACACTTGGAAAGAACCTAAAGGATCATTTGACAAGCAAAATGGTATGAGGGAAACACATACACACACACACACACACACACATGCAAACACACACTTACACTACACCACACACACACACCATCATCATCATAATCAGATCCCTGCTATTGGCTCCTGGTTATTGACTTGGGGACCTTGGGCATGTTGTCTAACTTCTCTGAGCACTAGCTTCCTCTTCTGAAAAATGAGGATAAGCCGGGCGCGGTGGCTCTCGCCTGTAATCCCAGCACTTTGGGAGGCTGAGGCAGGCGGATCACCTGAGGTCAGGAGTTCAAGACCAGCCTGACCAACAGGGAGAAACCCCGTCTCTACTAAAAATACAAAATTAGCCGGGCATGGTGGCACATGCTTATAAGCCCAGCTACTCGGGAGGCTGAGGCAGGAGAATTGCTTGAACCCGGCAGGCAGAGGTTGCGGTGAGCCGAGACTGCGCTATTGCACTTCAGCCTGGGTAACAAGAGTGAAACTCTGTCTCAAAAAAAAAAAAAAAAATGAGGATAATAATTCCACCTTGCAGGATTGTTGTGATAAGTAGACATAACATATATCAAGAAGCTCAGCAGGTACAATGTGTTCAACAAATAATATCTCCTGATATTTGGACTAGGTTCCTCAAAAGTAAACTTCAAAAGACTGTCAGTTATTGTCTTTTAAATAGTCACTCATTGTTTCACTGCAAACATTTAGAGTAAGGCCTCTGAGACACCTACAAGACACCGCAGAGTATGAATATAATATAATCCCTGTATTATGGGATATGATCTAATGGCATAGTTTGATATTGCCCAAAACTTGATCCAAGACATCAGGCAAAATATGCAAGGGACACGGAAGAAAGGGGGCATTGACCCATCTCCAAGTCAGCTATGTAAGAAACTGAAAATCAGTGAGGTTAAGTAACTGGCTGAAAGTTGCTGTGTTATTTTCTGGACAAACTGAGAAGTGATTGGGGTCTTTTGATGACTAGTCAACTCACAAGATTATCTTTGACCCTGTAGACAGACCATCCTGGACACATCCTATAGCCTTGCTACACAAAGGAGAGGCAAGGACAACAGCAACAGCATCACCTGGAAACTCATTAGAAATGGATTCTCAGGCTACCCAGGACCTCCTGAATCGTACCTGGCATTTTAACCAGCTTTCCAGATGGTTCAGATGGATGTTGAAGTTTGAGAAGCACCACCCTAGAGGAACTTCAAAAGACTGTCAGTTCTTGTCATTTAAATATTCACTCATTTATTCACTGTTTCACTCAGCAAACATTTACAGTAAGGCTCTATGTGCAAACACTGCAGGGTATGAATGCAGTACAATCCTTGCATCATGGGATACAGTCTAGTGGCACAGTTTGATGTAGCCCCAAACATGACCCAAGACACCAGACCTGTTACACAAGGGATAGGGAAGAAAGGCAGCATGATACACATCTCCAAGTTCTCCAAGTCACTGTATACAAAAATACCATCTGCTTATTAAAACAATCAAAGTCACAGACAGGCCTGCAGTCAGACCAGCCCTGTTTCTCTCTTTGCCCAGGGGAGGGACCTCAGGCAAACTGCCTCCTTTTGATGAACCCCACTTAAAAAAATAAAGTCTTGGACTTCAGGAATATCCAGGTTCTTCCCAGTTTTCTTCATTTCTTCCCAACTCTTCTGGTTTTATTCATTCACTTGGCAAATGTTTCAGTGACACTATCTGCTGGGGATTGCTTCAGTGCTGGGGACACTGGCGACAAGATAAATGAGGCCCTATCAACCAGCAGTAAGTACCACGCCGAGCACTGAGACAGGGTAATGAGATCTGACATTGCTGGGTGGCTGCTTTCCATGGACGGTCAGGGAGGCTTCTTGGAGGAACAGGATTTAACTTGAGGCTGAAATGGCAAAAGGAGAGAGCCAGGTAACCTAAGGCGAAACCATTTTAGGATGAGGGAACAAACCCTGAAGGTGTGAACAAGCTTGGGGCATCTAGACATGTAAGGAAGGTTCTGGCATGTGAAGGAGAGAGGAGGGAGAAGGGTCCAGTGAGGTCTTACAGCAACAGAGGGTCCGGCCACATGAGGCTGAGCAGCCAAGGTAACTTTCTGGATTATTTTGTGTGTGTGACCAGAAGAGTGCTAGGCAAGGATCTGATTTTAAATTCTCTTCTTATAAAATGAGGTATGGAATAGGCTGCTATGGACTGAACCATGTCCTCCCTCAAAACTAACGTGTTGAATCCCTGGTACTTCAGAATGTGACTGTTTTCGGAGACAGGGTCTTTAGAGAGGTGATAACATTGAAATGAGGTCATGAGGTTGAGCCCTAAACCAGTCTGATCGGTGTCCCTATGAGGAGAGGAGATGAGGACACAGACACACACAAAGGGAAGGTCATGTGAGGGAGGACGTAGGGAGAAGACGGCCGTCCGCAATCCAAGCAGAGAGGCTTAGGGAGAGACCATTTGTGCTGACACCTTGATCTCAAACTTCCAGCCTTCAGAGTTGGGAGAAAATAAACATCTGTTGTCCAAGCCAATCGGTCTGTAGTTTTCCGTGACAGCAGGCCTAGCAAACTAATGCAAATTTAAGAACAATGATCTTCACAATGACACAGGGAAAACAGCACATTCTCCAGTACTTCGCTAACTGGCGCATGTTCTTATAAATGCTGGCTTAACCTTTATAACTCTCTCCAAATCTTAAATTGGACTTAAAAGTCCTTTAAGCTAGTAATCTAAACTCCAGTTCTGCCCGATCCCAGAGTCTTTTTCCAACAGTTCCTGAACTAATCACAGGCAAAGACCTGAGTTTCCTTATCACGTTATCCTGCCTGAGTTTCTTTCAGCTAAGAAATATAAAACAAAAAAAAACTCATGCTGTTTCTTCCGGTTTCAGTTAAAAGCCTCCACCACTTTAGTTATTATGTTGCCTTAAATTCTAAGATGCACTGTCTTTTTCCTTTTTCAACATTTAAAAAGTAAAGATGCGATTTGGAATTGACATGAACCTGCAGTGTGTGTGTCTACCCGCCTTGGAGCTGTTGTCAAACCTGGGATGCATCAGGCAATCACTGGCACTGTAGAAGCAAGAGAAGGTGACGATTTTCTGTTCCTTATGAAAAGCGAGGACAGAGGCTCCTTTTGCACCTTGAATTTTGGCAGTTATGTAGTGGCAGAGATTATAGAAAAAGTTAGCTCTCACTTGGGAAGGCCAGGGTCCAAATCCTTGGATGGCTGGGAAGATGCTGCCCACATTGCAGGACGGACAGCTGTCTTCACAGCTGTCCCGTCCTGTGGGCCCCTCCGTGGGCTTCGCCCTACTGCCTGGATCCTCCATCCCTGGTTACCAAGCTCTGCATGCCCAGCTCTTTCTGAAAGCTGCCTCCTCCTCTCTGCCTTAACAGTGACCTGGTCATCCCTGGAGGGTATCATGGCACCTGCAGCCACTCAAGTGTGGATGCTCACTCCCCCCACCTACCCAAGCAGTCAGTGTCCTCCCGGGTCCCTAACGTGGCTCTACCTTCAGGTATAATCTGCTGCTGTTTGGAGGCTCAGGGTGCTCAGCTTCACCCCCAGCTGTCCTTCTCGTTGCTCTCATCTGGGACATCCCCCTTCTCTGGGGGCCATGATCCTGGATCTCACCTCCTCCCCACCCCGAGCCCTGCCGCCATCCTCGCATCACCAGGCCGACATCTGGGCTCCTGGGTTCCTTGGCCTCACTGTCCCACCGCACTTCACCTTCGCTTCATCTGCACCCAAACTGAGCCACTGAGCTCCCAGCCAGCCTGCCACCACTTTTCCCCACCCCAGTTATTTCTGCCCCTGTTCCACAGCCACATCCAGCCACCCATCCCTCAACCTGTCACTTTCCCTTCTTTATCAGCCTCCAGTGTAGACATAGTCATCCATCACTTCACTCACCTTCCAGCCACTCCATTCGGCTCCCGAACCCAGTTGCCTTTCTCCTCCACCTGCCTGGAAACCCCCAGCCTGGCGTGCCCGCTCTTGCCGTTTCCTCTCCCTGAAGCAGGCTGCTGAGCACAGCTGGGGAAAATGCACGATCTCAGGGACAGTGTCCCCAGAAGTCACTGGGCCACCTTCCAAATGGGCACCAAATCCACCTGGCAATTCTGTGTTCCCTGTGCCAGGTCTCCCCACCTTCAAGGCACCACGGCAGACCTTTCCCCACTCTCCTCAAACCTCCGCCGGCCTTCCTCCCATTCACTCACTCACTCGCTCACCCATGTATTCATTCAAAAGTGTTTGTGGAAACCACAGCCAAACCCAGTCCAGAGCTGGCAGCAGGATGTGGCTCAGTCATTCATCACCCTTCTCTGCTTTCTCTTTGTAAACCAAAAATAAAATTCTAAGGTCCTCAACCACATGAATGGACTTCCTCCCTGGCCAGAGAACTCTAAAATTTAACCAGAAAGACTGGCTCAGGCCATGACATTCAACGAGTGGGGTTGAACGTGCCTCATTATACCCTCCGGTATTAACATCAACACAGACCTTACATCTGATAACAAACATTTACAATCTCGTCTCTCTGAAGCCTGCCACCTGGAGGCTTCAGCTGCACAAGAAAACTTTGGTCTGCACAATCCCTTATTGAAACCCAGACATTCCTTCTTATTGATAATAACTCTTTCAACCAATTGCAAATCAGAAAATGTTTAAATCTTCCTATACCTGGAAGCCTTCCTGCCCGCCCAAATTGCTTCGAGTTATCCTGCCTTTCTGGACCAAACCAATGTATTTCTTAAAAGTATGTGATTGATGTCTCATGTCTCCCTAAATTGTATAAAACCAAGCTCCATGAAAACCCTAAACCACAGGGTTCAGAGAGCTTCTGGGCTGGTGAACCCATGGCAGTGCTGGGAGGTGGCACACCTGGAGGGGGCATGGAAGCTCTGCGCCACCCCCATACCTTGTCCTGTGCATCTCTTCCATCTGGCTGTTCCTGAGTTGTATCCTCTACAATAAACTTGTACACATAAGTAAAGTGTTTTCCTGAGTTCTGTGAGCCACTCTAGCAAATTAACAAATCCGAAAGGAAGGGGGGCTAAAAACACCCTGGGCTCTGTACATAAGTTGAACAGAGCTAAATGGAATTCCGGGACAACCAGTTGATATCCAAAGAATTAGTGTGTCTCTGAAGACAGGGGAACCCGACAAACAAAAACAATCCGTGCTCCTCACACACTTCTGCCGGTCCTCCCTCATCCCTGACCACAGTCTCTCATGCTTCTTTGTGGCTCCTTGTCCTCTGCCTGTCCCCTAAAGATCAATGTTCTTTGGGATGCTCCTTTGCACCATCTTGTCTCTGCACTGGCTTTTCCCATGCACTCTCATCCATCTGCACGGCTCAAATTATAATCCATATGCTGAGAACAGCCGAAGCCCTGCAGTCAATCAGCCCTCCTTCCTCAGCTTTGCAACCAGCTCTCCACCAAACATCTCCACCTGGGTGTCACTCAGAAACTGCGAACTCAACTGGCTCAAAGGAAAAGTACAATCTCTTCCAAATCTGCCATTCTTATGGCCTTGATTCTAATGAATACCACCTACCAGTGGTCCAGACCAGGAAGCTAAGCTTCTATCTCATCTCCTCCCTCAGGATCACCTTGCACCTCCTGTCTCTAAGCATCCACTCTCAAGTCCTGTTGGTTCTCATGGCCGAACACCTCTGCCATGTATCACCTCCTCTCCGTCCTCACAGCTGCTCTCCTGTCACCTTCCTCTCTCCTGCCACTGGCCTCCCTGCAGGAGGATGGCCCTCGTGTCTAGTATGGAGTGGATTCTCTCTCCATTCTACAGCTGGACCCAATGTGGCCTTTTTTCCCTCCCCCAATGCAACTCTTATCAGATCACTCTCTGCTTAAATCTGTCCAAGTGCCTCCTATTGCTCTTAGGATCATTTCCAAACTCCTTAAATGGTGTACAAGCCCTCCTGGCCCCTGCCTAATTCTGGAGCTGAAGCTGTCCCCACTCCTCCACCCCACTGAACAACGCAGCCCCACTAAATTTCTTGCAGTGCCCATAAGGAAGCTTTTCTCTCTCACCTCTAATGCTTGTTCTTTCTTCTGCCTCAAATGGGCTCTCCATACTTTTCTCCATTTTAACTTTTACATATCCTGAGTAGCAGCTTAGATGTCAAATCTTTCCCTGGCTTTTCATACCTCCCCATCATACACTTACCTGACTGTACCGCCACTGTCTTTTTTCTGCTGGTATATCCCAGTGGGCTCTAGCATTCTAGAGGACCAGGATGGTACTGTTAGGCTCAGCACATGTAACCAGCTGCAGACACAGCCTGGCACATAGGCGCTCACTATAAAAAATTAGTTGAAAGCAAGGACAGATTTACCATGAATCTAATGGCACATAAGCCTCAAGGTCCCCCACTTTCAAGAGTCCCCTTCAACCCCTGTATCCAATTTTGAATCATAATTCTATATTTTTTTTCTTTAAATAAGACCCATACTCAAATTGTATAAGCCCAGGGCTCACAAAACCTGGACTCACCATTGGGTTACATAAATGAATGAGGTGGAAAGTGAGTCTCACAGAAGTGAAACAGCTACCCCATCTCACGTCCCTCTGAAGTGGCACAATGAGGATCTGAATTCGCATGTGTCTGACACAGCTCACGCTCCATCCAGTGTGCATAACAAGCAAGTCGGCTCATCACTCCTGGCCTCAGCTTCCTAATTTAGGAAGGAGAATGTTTGCTGCATGGGATGTCATAAGGAATAACTCAAATAATATCTCCAAAGTACCTACATAGGAGCTGGCAAATGAATGACTCTGAAATACCAGACTGTTGGATACATAATAGTTTGAAATACCATACACCACAAGTCTCATTCAGTTCTCAAGTTCAATATCCGTTGAAATGGAGCTCTAATTCAGCAGACCTTTACTAAGCCCCTATTCTATGCAAGGATTACAGGAATCAGGGGCAGAAGACTAATAGCCTCAAAAAGGCTGGGCGCAATGGCTCACATAATCCCAGCACTTTAGAAGACTGGGGTGAGAGGACTGGTGAGAGGATTGCTTGAGACCAGAAGTTCAAGGCCAGCCTGGGCAACAGAGAGAGATCCTATCTCTACAAAAATAAATGTTTTAAAAATTAGCCAGGCATGGTGGTACATGGCTATAGTCCCAGCTGCTTGGGAGCCTGACGTGGGAGGATCAAAGCCCAGGAGTCTGAGGCTGCAGCGAGCCTTGGTTGCACCACTGGACTCCAGCCTGGGTAACAACACAAGACCCTCTCTCTCAAAAAAAAAAATAAAAATAAAAAACAACAAGAAAAACTGGCACAGAGGCTAGGGTAACAGATATTTAAACAAATAATTACAAAGTATGCAAAAAAAATTAAATATCTTCATCCTTTTTGCTGTTTTCTAACCTTAACATTTTACTCTTCGTGTGTGTGTGTCTGAGGAATTATCTCTTCCCCTCTGGTCTGAGGTTGACTATGTAGTTGACTAACAGTTATTAATAATTAACAGTTCTACTCAGCCATAGAGCAGCTTTTGGTTACAACCTGAGTGATTTTTAAGGAGACGAAGTTAAAGCTGTGAATTGAACAAAAACTGAATACGGTTTTTACTGGTGTCACCACACAAACCCTCTAGGGAGGTAGCAGTTCCTTGAAAAGAAGCCAAATTTCACTTAGCCAACAGCACGAGAGGTCAGAAAATACTCAGTAGGCAACTCCCTCTCTGATACTAAGCGTTTAAAACATCTGCACGTTTGTAAAGGTGCCCCAGCATGATGCACAGAGCAATGACACTGACCAGCGAGCTGGATAACTGAGGTACAGCCTGCACGAAAGCCTGAGAAAGATCTACCCCCAGCATGATGCACAGAGCAATGACACTGACCAGCCAGCTGGATAACTGAGGTACAGCCTGCACGAAAGCCTGAGAAAGATCTACCTCCCACTGTGTGACTCCTTGAGGGGTGACTCGCAACGCTGTGGAAATTCAGGGTCTGGGGAGTGCGCACACCTGGCTTGTGCCAGGCTTTGCCCCCTGGAAGGTACGTGGGTTTGGGCCAAACCTCACAAAGCCTCTTCTTAGTCAATAATAATAATAGTAGTATATTAATAATGCGCTAAGAGATAAACAGGTTGAGTATTCCTTATCTGAAATGCCTAGGACCAGAAGTGCTGTGGGTTTCGGATTTTTTTCAGCTTTTGGAATATCTGCATTAGAGTTAGCTGTGGAGAATCTCTAATGTGAAAATCCAGAATCCTAAATGCTTCAGCGAGCTTTTCCTTTGAGCAGCATGTCAGCCCTCAAAATTAGTTTCAGATTTTGGAGCATTCCAGATTTTGGATTTTCAGATTCGGACTGCTCAACCTGTAATAATAACATCAACCTCAGAGAGATGATTAATGAGATTAGACAGGTAAAGCACGTGGTAAATGAGTTATACAGTTTCAAGTTTTTTAAATTTTAAAAAAATTTACACGCAGTAAATTTCACTTGTTGTACAGTTCTGTGGGCTGTAACTTGTAACCATCACCACAAACAGGATACAGAACAATTCCAAGGCCCCTAAAGAATTCCCTTGGGCTGTTAATTTCTAGTCAGACCCTTTCCCAGCCCCTCTCCCAACTCCTAAACTCTTCCCCTAGAGGTCTCTTTTCCAGAGCATTAGATGAATAGGATGCTGCAGTTGTAGCCTTTTGAGACTGGTTTCTTTCACTCAGTACAATGCATTTAAGAAGTAGCCAGGTTGTTGTGTATATTAATAGTTTGTTCCTTATTACTGAGTCGTGTTCCATTATGCAAAGTTTGCTATTCTATCCACTCAGTGAAGGACGTGGGACTTGTTTTCAGTTTTAGGCAATTATGAATAAAGCTGCTATAAATATTCATTACAGTTTTGTGGGATAAAAATTTTCATTTCTAGAGGATAAATAAGTATCTAGGAGTGGAACTGCCAGGTCACATGGCAAGGCTAATGTTTGACTTCATAAGCCACTGCCACTGTCATCCATCTACTGTTACATCCCCACCAGTGGTACTGGCACATCCCACCAGGGACGTATGAGCAATTGGCCTGCTCCACCTTCTTGGCAGCTCTTGGCGTTGTCAGTACTTTTTACCTTAGCTATAATAGATATGCAATGTTTAGGTTTTCTTGGAGATAGAACATTTATATGAGACTGTGTTTAATCATCGACTTTCAATATCGTTTAGATGTTTGCCCCCTCCAAATCTCATGTTGAAATATGATTCCTCAGTGTTGGAGGTGGGGCCCGGTGGGAGGTGTTTGTGTCATGGGGGCGGGTCCCTTATGCATGGCTTGGTGCCCTTTCAGTGGTAATGAGTTCACACATGATCCAGTTGTTTAAAAAGAGCCTGGCACCTCCACCTCTCCTCTTGCTCCCTCTCTCGCCATGTGACACGCTGGCTGGCTCCCCTGCCCTTTCCACCATGATTGTAAGCTTCCTGAGGCCTTGACAGAAGCAGATGCTAGCACTATATTTCATGTACAGCCTGCAGAACCATAAGCCAAATAAACTTATTTTCTTTATAAATTACCCTGCAATATACATATACCTATATATAAATATAAAGGTATTCCTATATATAAACATAATACCTATATATAAATGTAAAGGTATTCCTTTATAGCAATGCAAATAGACGAACACAACTGTAATACAAGAATGTTCAGGAGCAGTGGAGGATACAGAAACCAAGTTATTTTAAGGGCTAGCCATGACCTTCGGGAAATCTTGAAAACCCCAGCCTGCTGAAAAGGTATCTCATGGTTCGGCTCTGTCCACTTCTCCAGCCTCATCTCCTATCATTCTCACTCTTACACCCTTCAGTCCAGCCAGATCAATAATCACATAAACTAATATTTATTGAATCCTTATGATACGCTAGGGCACTAAGCCAAGATTGTTACATGTATTATTACTTCATCTACTCATGGTCCTAGGAGGTCAATATTAGTAGTAGTAGCATTTCTATTTTACATGGGAGGAAACATACTCAGAGAGATTGGCAACTTCCCCAAAGCTACACAGCTGCTAAGTGGCAGGGCTGGGACTGGATCCCTGTCTCCTAGATGTGCCACATTCCTCTGACCTCTGAGTCTGTGCTCTCTTCTTCCCTAATACAACAGTATTTCTGTCCCTTCCATCCCCAAGCCATGATGCATGCCCTGCCTCCTCTGTGAGGCTCTCCCTGGCTCCTCGAAGGCATCCTTGGTTGTCCTCACCTCTGCTGTCTTGACACCCATTGTTTATTGCTTCATTTCATCCTTCAACACATCGTGTCCTATTTGCTGTGTACATGTGCCTCCTCCACCAGTGACTGCAAACTTCTTGAGGTCGGGAATCACATCTTGTCACCCTTCCACTCCCCAGTGCCTACTACAGTGGCTGGCACCTGAGAGGTGCTCAACATGTGTTGTAGGAGTTGAGGAACAGCTAAGGCTTCTGAATGAGAGGTCAGGCAGTGACACAAGAGTCCACTGCTGCACAGGTGTTTACAAGCTCACGGTCCTACAAAATGCATCCAAACAATGAGCAAAAATGTAGAAGGAAAAGAAGGGCCTTACACAAACTTACATGTAACTCTTGAGATAGACTCTCAGATATCCATCCCTATCAACAACAAACAGGACGAGGTACAATGCAAGATGACAACAGGGACATTCACCCAATGTTAACAGCTTTAGGCCAGAGGGCAAAAAACAAGAGAGTGGAAGAGGGAAGAAAGGAGTCCTTTTCTACATTCTTGCTACAGTTGTTCTCCTTCCTATTTACATAAGCATGGAGGGGTTTTTTTCCTCCACCTATGTGTCGCAGGGCTATTAAAACTGTTTATTCCTCCCTTTCTAAAACTCTCAATAAAAAGGATCATTTTTAATATTAAAAAAATAATAAATTCATTTGCCTGGAAAGTTCCTTGAGGAATATGGAGTCATTGCCTCTGAAAAACCTGAACACAAACCACTCCAGATAGATGGGTGATTAAGCGACCAGAACATAGCTCAAATACAAAGGCCAGGAAGAGGCAGCTCTCTGCGGTGTCTGCATCGCATGAACATATGTTAAATTCATAGATTAATTTTTTAAATTAAAGCATTTGAATAGTATGAAATATCAACAGTCAAATGCTTCATGGGCCACAAGTTCTTCTCCAGTATTCTCCCAAGTGAGAAATTTCAAAACTGTAGAGACCATGGCTGTGCATTAATGAATCCAGAACTTTTTATCCATCTTTCTTCTCTATTGATAAATGTTTGCAAATTCTAAAGGCTTGAATAGAGAAGTTTAGCCTGTCTCTCATAATTCAGACCGAAGCCTCTTAGAGAGAAAAAGGCATAAATGAAAGGGCATTCATACAAAGAAGCAGATTAATATTTCAATTGTGGCAACCAAATTTGCCATTCCCAAGCCAGATTAGGAACTATCTTTTTCCAGCATCAGTTCCCATGACTCCCATCCACAATGGCATGTTTCAGTTTCCCGGGAATGCTCTGCTTTGGTTCTAATGTAGGTTTATCCCTCTACAAGTTCCGTAAGAAAACATTACTTGTGCCACCTCCTCATCTCCTCCCTTTCCTTTCACCTTCACCCCATCATTTCTTCAAGGTTCACATGTAGAGAGTTAAATACAATAACTGTTTCCATACTTTAATGCGTTAATAAGTTGTTCAAGTTAAGCAGAAAAAAATATATAAATCAGAAATACACCAGTGTCTTAATGACAAATTTCTTTATTCAGTTCTTTGGGGACCTCATCATGTAAAGCTTCATGGAAGAGGGTGACTTCATATAATTTAATCAATGAAAAGACAGAGGAGAATTTGCTTTAGAAATTTCTACGCCCATATATCATGTAAAGGCAAACAATAGGCTTGTTCCGCGTTTGGTAATTAGTTGTAAACAGCTACACTTTGGGATAAAAAATACCATGTCTCCCCTTGTATTTGCATAAAAGTGCCTTAACACATTTCACGGTGACAGTCACGAGCTGGAATATATACCTAATGGAGCCTGGCAAGACAGGATGACCATTCTAATTGTCATTATGAGAAGCACAATTGCAAGTGACTTTGAAACATATGGTAAACTTCATTATGCTAAAATATAAAAGCTTCTACTTTGGGGCTCACGATTAATATTAATGTCAGACCTCCTGAGGAAAAAAAAAATGTACTCTAAATTTTATATTGTATAAAACCCTCTCAATATCAAAGAGAGCATTTATTTATAGTCTTCAGGCTTCTTCATAGATGCTATTAAATATTACATTAGACATGGCAAAATAGAATGAATAATCCTGAAACATTAAGGGGAGGATAATGATTACCTTCCCAGCATCAGATCAAATGCCATGCAGCGTGGGGACTGAGAGACTGACTATAAATATGAGCCCAAGGAGGACAGAGGATGTGTACACAGGAGAGTCAGTGGGGTCCGACTCAGATCACACAGGGAGGGGCGGAGCGGGGCTTAGCGCACTTTTTCCAGAGCACGCGGACATCGTGGGAAGTTAAGGTGGTCAGAAGAGCTGTCCTGATTAGGCATGGAAGGGATGTAGGGAGTGAACGTGTGGATAGATAAGGGTGTGGGATAGTCCAAAGGTGGAGAGGAGAATGTGAAAGCCAGCCAGAGTAGCCAAAAGCTGTGGGAAGACGTAGTCGGGGTGGAGGGAGAATGACTCCCAACCGCTGCAACAGGTAGAAAGGTGCCTTCCTGAATCCGAAATCATAGAAATTTCTTATGATTTAGGATTACAAATCATCATTGGAAAAGGATCTTTGCCTTAATACCAAATGCTGCATATCGTCTATGTAGAGAAGGGCAGGGAACTGTTGCAAACACGTTTTTCATGCCCCTGGTGACAGTTTCAAAGGTCATCCTGTCTGGCATCCTTCCAGGACAGGGACGACCTTTCTCTACCATTTCTTTGAACCCCCTCCCTTAAACGGCAGCTTCAAGGGCCACAGACACCATCAAGACACTATCCGTTCACCTATGAAATAACAACATGCCTCTGGAAGGAAAAAAAATAGTCCTGTAAGCAGTAGTTGCTTTTATAAAGGATCAACTTAAGAAAATGGGAAATAATAAAGAAAAAAAGGGCCAAAGACAGCGAAGTACAAAACATGAGATGCATCCTGAAGAAAAATAAGGTCATGGGGAGGATACTGAGTACTTCTCTCAGTTTCTGCATTTTAACGGTGGAGAAAAGGTAAAATAATATCTTTCACAGGTTTACTGAAAACAGTGAAACTGGTTTATTAAGGTCTCGATTGCGGCAGTTCCCTGAATATCACATTTGTTTGAAAGGCCAGGTCCAATGCATTATTAATACACAGAGTGGAAATACGATGGCTTTACTGAGAAAGATCGGTCTATGTTGTTTAGTACATCATTTGTACCCTGATGCCTTAAGAAGTTTAAAATCCACTCTACACTGTTGTCTCAACATGTTATTATTTTTTATACTTTGTTCTTGGTCCATTATTAATCATGATGAGGGGTTAATTTCACAAACACACACACACATACAAATAGGAAAAAATGATTGATAACCATATTGTGTAAAGAAAAGGAAACCACTAGGTGCCTCCTTCAAAATACAACAAATAGACAAAGGACATAGGCAACACAAAATGAAAAAAATTAGGCCAGGCATAATGGCTCACTCCGTAAATCTCAACACTTTCAGAAGCCAAGGCAGGTGGATCACCTGAGCCCAGGAGTTCGAGACCACCCTGGGCAACATGGCATAATCCCGTCTCTACCAAGCCAGGCCATGGTGGCGCATGCCTGTACTTCCAGCTACTCAGGAGGCTGAAATACGAGGATCGCTTGAGCCCAGGAGTTGGAGGTTGCAGTGAGCCAAGATAATGCCACTACATTCCAGCCTAAGTGACAGAGTGAGACCCTGTCCCAAAAAAAAAAAAAATTATAAAGGCACAAAAAAACAAGTTGAATGCATTAGTAAAAGACATGCAAAAACGAGGCATGAATTAAATACCACTCTATTGTTGTTATACCAATAATCATTTAAGAAATAATGCTTATTATTAGAAAGGATGGATTGGTAGTATCAACTAAATTGCTATAATCCTTTTGCAAATCAATCTGCAGCATGTATGTAGCCATAAAAATGACTGCCCTCTTTGGGTCATTAATCCCACTCTTGGCACTTTGTCTTCAGAAAGAAATTCATGAAATAATCATTAAACCCCTCGGAATAAGGAGGTAGTTAAGTCACAGTATTATTGATTCTTGAACTGTTATGTACATAACAAATAATAAATTGGAATACCATATTGCAACCAGGGACACAGAAGTGTATAATGAAGAGTATGGCTCTGAAATGAGACAGATGAGTCTCATTCCAGTTCTTTATTTCCCATATACAGAACTTGAGCAACTCTGTTAATTCACTGAGCCTCAGTTTCACACATCAGTAGATTGGGAATAATAAATTTGTCTCAAAGTACACTTATGAGGATTAATTGGTGCCATGCTCTCACTATTGTCCTATAAGGTTAAGGACAGACAGAGGATGTAAAATTGCATCCTCAGATGGAGGATGTACTGCATCCTCTGTACAAGTGTGCAAAAAGCCTTCCTATGCTGCAAGCACAGAAGAGAATGCTAAAAATGCAACCTGGGCTCTGTTATAGAAGTTGTATGATAAACATTTTTCATTCATTTCAAAAATTTTATTTTATGCTAAAGGTATTTTTTGAAATAAATTATAATTTTATCCTAGAGTAACTCCAGAAGTTTCATCAGCTTTGACTTCAGAGAAATTCTCTATAATCTTTAGGGGAAAATTATTCACTTCCAAAAGGCTGACAGATTTGCAGGATTCCAGACCACTGGGGAATGTCAGTGTTTGGTGACCTTCTTAGGGCAGACATGAAGTTGGTATCCAGCCACTACTTTTACTCAGTCTCTGAAAACAATGGAGTTGGGTGAAGGGTACACAGACATTTGCCAAATTCCAATGTATGTGTCTCACCCAACATAATTGGTACATATGAACCAAAGTTGAATGCTGGATCCAATTCAGAGCTAAAAAGAAGCCCAAGATTTCAGTCACTTTGTCCAAACCAGACAGACCTCCATTCATTGACAGACCATACAATCATAATATAATTGCATTTGGGTCTTTTTTGGGGAGGGAAAATATCAGATTTGGGGAGACCTGAAGTGTAAGGCAGTCATAGTAAACACAGGAAAAGAGAGACATTCATAATGGGTTAATACACCAAAAAATTAAACATCATTTTGGCAAATAAAATTTTGTTATAATTAAACCAAAAAGCAAAGTGTGTCATCAGTTGTTAATGGGTTATTAAGACTCCAGAAAGTATAATGTCAAGAGAAAAAACGACATTCTATGACTATGCAGGCATGTGGAATGTGAGCATGCCTGCCTCATAAATTTTTGATGATGCCAAGTCAGTAAATCCTTAAGCAATTCTTGATGGTTTCTGTACTGGCGATAAATATTGAATTGCAGTGCATTCACTCAGGGTTGTCCACCCTCCCCAATTACAGAATGCCTCAATGGAAAGTGGATTATACAGAGTGGCCATCCCCAAGTCCAAAACATAACAGGACTAAAGTAGAATGGGCCCAGGGCAGCAAACACTAGCTCCTCAAAGCAGTCAGGGCAGGAAAACATTCATCAGCATACTCTCTCTTTTTTATAAGAGCTAAGAGAATCTGAAAAATGAAATTAGCAACAAATGATGATCTCTCCAATAAACACCATCTCCCTTGGGTTGTTAACATATGGCAGCTTCAAAGAAAAAGCACACAGCTAAAATGGCAGGGGTGTGTACAGGAAGCCCTAACTCATGGTAATGCCAAAAAGGAAAATAAAATATTTCTTACCAAATTAATCATTGAAAAACCTGTGACCACATAAAAGATGTCATATTTAGCCCTAGTAAAATTAAATTCCATAAAACCTCACAAAATCAAATTTGGTTTATAAAGAATCAACATTCATTCCTGAAAATCCTAAATTATATAATAGTTTAAATGTTGTTTTATTTATGCCGGACGCGGTGGCTCACACCTGTAATCCCATCACTTTGGGGGGCTGAGGCAGGTGGATCATGAGGTCAGGAGTTCAAGACCAGCCTGGCCAAGATGGTGAAACCCCATCTCTACTAAAAATACAAAAAAATTAGCCGGGCATGGTGGCAGACGCCACCAGCTACGCAGGAGACTGAGGCAGAGAATTGCCTGAACCTGGGAGGTGGAGGTTGCAGTGAGCCAAGATCATACCATTGCACTCCAGCCTTGGCAACAGACCAAGACTCCATCTCAAAAAAAAAAAAAAAAAAGTTGTTTTATTTAACTAAAGTTCAAAACTCACTCAAAAGAAGCCTAGAAAGATTGACATCACATGTTGCAAATTGAATTCCTTATAATCAATAGGATGACAAATTAGTAAATTCTTAAAAGCAAAAGAGCTTCTAACTACTTCTTTACCAGAAACTGAGTAATGTATCAATCTAATAACCAATGCATTTATTTATAGGAATACAAAGGAAAACATTGATGTTTCAGCATTTTAAAACAGGAAACAGAACTAGCAACAGTTCTTTGAAAATATACAAAAAATCTGGTTTGAAGTTAACAAATATGTATCCAATTAAATTGCTACAGCTCAACTTCTCTCTGATTTATGGTACTATGCCAAGTTTCTCCTAGTCACCGTTCAAAAATAAAGAATTGAAGTCTTAATACAAAAGATACGAGTTTCATAGGGTGACAACCTATAGAACCTCCTACTACTGAGTTAAATTATCCATCTGCTCTAGCAAGATGGCAGATAGTAGATCGTCATTTCAGGCACAAAATATAGGGAGGGTGCTTGAAAACTTCAAAAATGAAAAAAAAAAATACCCGTCTTTTCAGGGTGTCCAACATCAGCAATAGATGACTTTTGATAGACTTTTGTTTCATAATTATGAATCTATGAGTGTGGTATTTAGGTAGGGCGATGAGATTGCGGGATGGATAGACTGACATTAGGAATCAAGTTCATAAAGAACAAATGTCAAAAGCAATGTCAAAGGTAAAACGGCAGGTTAAGAAGGATTCAGATGGTGGCCTTTCCCCCTGGAGGCTCTGTGGCAGGATCCTTCCTAAACCTCAGCTTCTTCATCTGTAAAACAGAGATTCCAGTGGAGCCAGTACCACAGTGGTCCAGAGGATGAGATGACTAAAGTATGTCAAGCCTTAGCACAGTGCTTAGTTCTCAAGTACTTGAGAAACAAGAAGAAAGGGGGGTAAGTCTTTGTTACTAAAAAGAGGGTGACTTCATACAAGGGATCATTTTTCTTCAAAGAAAACATTAAATCCACAATAGCTGTAGCTCATCCGTGCATACAGAAATCTGTGCCCAAGAAACACATACTGAATATACACAGTAAAGAGCAATAGAAGTAGAAATCTGCAAATAATTTATATTTAAACCTCTAAGGATCTATATAAAAGATAACGTGATTAATAGAATTAGGTTTTATTAATTCCAGGTAAGTTCTAATGATCATAACAATATATTTTCAAATCATATGGATGATACTAAAACATAAAGCATAATGCTGAAGTTGTGCAGTTAACTGAGTGTGGTACCACTCCTACCTAGGGGCATTGAAAAATGGGGGTGGGAAGAAGAGTTGGATGCAGGCAGTGACCAGGGATGTGAAATGTTCTGCAATACATGGTAGGGTCCCTGTGCAAAAAATAATCCCCTCACCCAAAACATGGCAAATAGGCTCTTCTTTAAGATCATGAAGTTCCACTTACCATCACTCTTAGCTTAATCTTCAGGACATTATATGAGTGTGTGTGAGTACATGTGTCTATCAACATTATCCCATGCCGTATTTAAATTTCACTAGCCCAAGCCCAGAGTCCATATGAAATGTACAAAGAGACTCTAATAGGCACTGATTAGCAAGAATAATCTACAAAGCAGAGAATCTGGCAGATATTTAAGAGATACATGTACACACCTTATTACATAGAGTCAAGTTCCTGCTGTAAATGAATTAGCATGTTAAAAAAAAACTGCCTGTTGCAATTTGGTATGAAATATAATTGAAAACATCATTGCATTTCCACCCAGGGGGGTATGTGACTTATGTGTTTTAAGGGAGTATAGAAACAAGTAGAGAAACAAGTGAAAAAAGACATAACAATAGCAGGGACTTCTAAAAATATATCGGGATAAAAGTGGGAAAAGGAGATCAAAAGTAACTGAGAGCAAGAAAATAAATGAACAAAGTATAAATTGAACTATGGAAATTCACATACAAGGGACTACAGTTAAAAGGGACCTCAGTAGCCACAGGGACTATCTAATTCATCTCTGGACCATGAGGGCCTGCCACAGCACCTAGCATATTGGAAGTACTCAATAAATGCTTGTGGAAAGGATGGATGGATGGATGGATGGATGGATGGATGGATCGATGGAAATGCAACTTCAAGATCTGGTTCTACAGTATTATATATGAAGCAATTGAGACTCAGATAAAATTCAGTGTCTTGCTGAAGATTATTCATTCATTGAGCCTCACATTCTGATGTTACACATGTCAGGTGCTATGCAGATGATCAGGGAAAGGCAGGACTGAGATTAAACTGACGCACCCCTACATCCTAATCCAGGCTTTTTGCACTGTATGGGGACGCCTCCCAAAATAATTATCACAGCGACTTAATAAAGGAGGGAGAAAGTTAATTGCAAATTTCAGCTTAGAAATTCACAGGCAAAAATGGCTGAAGGGAAATAATCACACTAATAGTGATGCAAGGATGTAATTGGAAAGGAACACATGGTGAGAAATTAAAAACACAAACAGATTTAATCAGGGTCCTGATAAAGTGATAAAGTAATCAATAAGGCAAATCAAAGATAAACGATTAGAGATTTAAAACCTCAGCCTACTGGAAAAACCTGAGGGAAAAGATTTTGAATTTTTTTTATTTCTTCCAAAAGATCCTATTTGACATACTTTTTAATCTAAATGACAGAAGATTTCAAATTTGGAAAGGCAGACACGTATCTATTTCTCATATAACCATCTACATTTCTTGACACACAGCACTGCAACACTCATCTGGTTCTAAAGCAGACGGCTTGGCCCTCTGTTATCAAGAGCGCTATCACTGTTCTGGCCCAGAGAGCTAAGTTGTCTTATACGTAGGTCTTAGCCAAAGCTCAGAGGAAAGAAGTGATACTTGGTGAGTCTACAGGATGTGATCTCCAGCCACTTTTTAGGTACTAAGTTACATCTTGGGATAATGTCAGATGCTAGAAGACACCATATTTAAACTTCACTAGCCCAAGCCCGAATTCACCTCCATAGTTTAATACCTTAATGTTTCTTAAAATTTGAGGGATCTTAGAATGACCCCTTTAAAAATCCACTGAAAACCTGGATCTTTTTCTGGGAAAAACTGTACATACCTACACATCTAAAATGTGTATGTGGTTTCAGTCTCTCCTGTCCACAGTCTCTCCTGCTTTGAAGGGATCCCCTAACATGTTTTTTCCTAGAGGTAGTTGGTAACAACCATTGGATAACATGCCTATCACTTGGGTGATAAAATACTCTGTACCCCAAACCCCAATGACATGCAATTTACCTATATAACGAACCTGCACATGTACCCCAAACCTAAAATAAAAAGTTGTAAAAAATAAAAATACAAGTAAAAGAGTTTTTTGCATGTGTTATAAATCTCTTCAGGAGGACCTTCCACTATGCTTTCAAGAGAATTGTCTTGAAGAATTTAGCATCACTCTGAATTCCCAAAAAACTCTGTGCTTTTCAAGGTGCTTTTGAGGAAGAAGGATGATGCTTCAACTGTCTTTTGTGCTCTGACTTCTAGGAAGTTCATTATCACATCATATTCTCAACCAAATAATTAACACTTGACATTGGCATTTTCTTCTGTCTTTGTTTTTAAATTTTATTGTTGTTTGTTATTTTTATTGATTTTATCTTTGTTATACATATTGTCCCGGTTCTCCATTTCCTCCCTCTCCCTGCGAATAAAAGAGACGCATGGATTTTATTCTTCTGTTCTACTTTTTCATGAACGTTTCTTCTACATGTATCTGATATATGTGGAAAAAAGAATTACTGCCTATATATGCAGAACTTGTAACTCACAGGATTTCTCAACTAAAAGACTTTTCTTAATAGGTGTGAAGTGAAATTCTGCAAGTAGCTGCATCCAGGAACTTCAGAGTTAAACCAGTACCTCAGTATAATCTGTCACTGCTACAGTTTCCTTTCTTCAACCTCCAAACCTTATGTTGAAATTTGACCTCCAGTGTTGAAGGCGGAGCCTAATGGGAGGTGTCTGGGTCATGGGGGCAGATCCCTCATGAATAGCTTGGTCATCAATGAGTGAGTTCTCACTCTATTAGTTTCTGGGAGAGCTGGTGGTTAAAAAGAGTGTGCCACGTCCCTTCTCTCTCTTTTTGCTTCCTCTCTCTCCAGTGATCTGCCCATACCAGCTCCCCTTCATCTTCTGCCATGAGTAGAAGCAGCCTGAGGCCCTCACCAGAAGCAGATGCTGGCACTATGCTTCTTAGACAGCCTGCAACCTGTGAGCCAAAGAATTCCCTTTTCTTGATAAAGGACCCAGCCTCAGGTATTCCTCTATAGTAACGCAAATGGACTAAGACACTCGTGCTTCCTTTGGTTAGCTATTTCAAGCTCAAAAATTACAAGATTGTTCCAAAAATTAGGGCAGGATCTTGTCATTGTGAACTTACAACTTTTATGTCTGAAGCAAAAGGTCCTAACCCCAAACCGTAATTTGAAAGGTGCCTCTACTCCAACTTCATTACCCTTCAACTGCCCCTTCTCTGCCTCCCACTCCCCTCTTACTCACCAAAAGACAAATGAATTTAGGCTGGGCATGGTTAACCATCGTTCTCAGAAAAACAAAATCCTGCTGTTTGGTATTCTCACTGAGAATCCCTTCACTTAGCTTATGGATCCCCCTCCACAGATTCCTGACAGCTCACTGGGCCAGGGAACCAGCCAGATTTTTTAGCTACATCTGCAGTATCTTTTCTACTCCAGCAGCTGGCATAAGGTGGGAACATTCATTAACATGCTAATGATGTCCTACTTAAAATTCTAGCCCTGATTATTCTGTGATTAAATCTCTCCCCTTGACTTCGGTTTCCTTTATAGCTGAGTTACAGTGCGAAATCAACAATATTAATAAAGTACAATACAGATTACCAATTTATACACAAGGGATGGTGGAAAACAGTTGCGTAAATCTGAGGGCTGTCTTTTTTTCCTGAAAAGCGGTTGTAGGCCTGGCGTGGTGGCTCATGCTTGTAATCCCAGCACTTTGGGAGGCCTAAGCGGGTGGATCACCTGAGGTCAGGAGTTTGAGACCAGCCTGGCCAATGTGGTGAAACCCTGTCACTATTAAAAAAATAAAAAAATTAGCGGAGCATGGTGGTGGGCACCTATAATCCCAGCTACCTGGGAGGCTGAGACAGGAGAATCGCTTGAACCTGGGAGGCGGAGATTGCAGAGAGCAGAGATTGTACCATTACACTCCAGCCTGGGTGACAAGAGCAAAACTCCGTCTCAAAAAAAAAAAAAAAAGCAGATGTAGCGAACTGTAAAAGTTGCGATTTTTTTCATTCCACCCTTCTTTAAATAAACACACACATTGGAATCCACAATAATTAAATGTTTATAGTTAATTTCCATAAATATTCAAGGCTTGGAAGATAGATTTAGCTTTTCCTTCTATTTCACTGCACTTAACATTGCTCAGAATTCAAATGCATTATCCTGAAGTCTCAAGAACAGCTGACAGGAGTTAAAGCACACTTCTTTATCATCTCTTTATAGAGACTGTGTCTTGGTGACAAAAGCCAGTGGATTCGGTGATGAGATCTGCCTCCCTTTGCCCTTGAGTGCCTTGGCGTATTTCAGTTCCTTTTCTATCACCATATTGTTCTATCTGCTGACACTCCAAACTGAATATCCGACTCAGACAACTCAAGCATCTTCCAAGAAACACAAACTTATCACTACCCTCATTAATTTGGGAAATGAATAAAGAAGTAGCAGATTCAAGGTCTGGATCTGCAATCTAAGATGTAGGAAGAGAGGACTCGTGTGTCATTTTAACATCTGGCCCCAGTAAGTAAACAAATATCGATGGTAGAGTATATTTACTATTTTAAAAGACATCATGCTGGATACCAAAGCAGTACAGTGAAACCTAAGGGCGATGTTCTGACCTCAGTGGACTCATAATCTAGCTAGAGACACAAGATACAACAATATTTTAAGTGATGCGTGCAGCAAATTCATCTCAGGTGCATCATGAGAGATACACTTCACATCATTAAGAGGTCTCTATATGAGAGACACTGCTCATTGTTCCCTAAGACTGCAAATCTCTCCTTTTGCTATGGAAACAGAATTCAGCACTTTAGCAGGGCACACTGCTGCCCAGGGTAAGGACAGCTCCCAGCCCCTCTTGAAAGTAGCTGTTACCATATAACAAAGTTAAGGTCACAGGGATGTGGCCGTAGCAGAGATGTGTGCAGTTTTCTCAAAGGGCATGTAAAGGGGAAAGGTGAGCTCTCTTCCTTCTTCGTTTTTATCTGACTGGACTTGGACATGTATGTGGCTGGCTCAGCCGGGTTGGACTGAATGGCACAAGTTGTGGGGCAGAGAAGAACAAAATAGAAGAGTCTGAATTCCTGACAATCAGGGTAGCTTGATTATGTCAGTTGCCTTTTTCCTCTGAACGCTGCATTCCACAACCACTGTTGGAAATCAAAATCTTTTTTAAGAATACTACATATTTCTTAAATGATTTCATTCTCTAAGGCTAAAAAGAGTCATGGTACATGCATGCATATGTGTATGTGCGTAAGCGCACTCTCCTTTGTACTTCCCCTACATTTAAACTTGAACTCACAGCTCTCTCTGAATTTTTAACTCCCAAAACACAAAAATAGCTGAATATGGACTTTAGCCCAGTTTTATCACATTTTAATAAATAAAAGCTTCAATATATTCAGGAGTTCATTATTTATTTGTTTCCCACACTCTCAACCCTAGATTATTGATTTGGTTCACCTAAAGCCCACTCACCTCAAATTGGTTAAAAAAAATTAAGCATGTGTAAATCAATGTATAGGGAAAAGGGTAGCTGATCCAGCAAAATCCAAGTGTAAAAACATAAAGAGAAGCTTCACAACAGTAATGAGCCATCTGCAATTTAGAATCATCCATAGTAGCAATCTCTCATTCCATTTGTTTATGTTTTATTCATCATTGTGAAAATACTTAGTGAAGTGACAATGATGAGATTCAAAAAAAACTGCACGGTTCTTTTTTTAAAAAGAGATATTAATGGCTTTCAAGGCTCAGCTATTCAAATGAAAATATTGCTGGACTAAATTTGCTCAAATTTGTTCACTTCCTCTTTATTCTTAGATATAATATATTCTTCATTTTGTGACAAAAAGTTATGTGGTGATAACACGAGAAATGTCGTAGTTTCCATTGTTTATACATTTAAAAACTCAATAGCAGAAACCTACTTAAAATGTACAATCCTCATTCCTATCACGACAGAGTAAACCAGGCTGTGGTGTCTCGGGTGAGCATGTTGTCATTCCTTAGTACTATAGTTATTTAGGCTCAAACGTACTGTCTGTAGTTATATATATGGAAAAAACAAGGTTTGACCTTTAGGAATGAAAAGAAAAAAAGATAAGTACTGAGTTGTTAAGTCAACTTAAGGGTATTCATTACAAAGAAGACAGAATAACTACTGAACATACTCTTTGATTCAAATATCTCTGTGAAGAAACCTCTCTCTACATAAATTGATAGGCATTTAAAAAAAATTTATTCATCCCGGATTGATGCACTTAACTTCAGCTAGTGGATTTTATATTTCTCAATCTAGCTTATAAATACTACTCTTCATTTACTTCAATTTACGGAATATTTACAAAAGCCCTATTTCAAATCTGGTTCCCATCAGCCCTGCTCTTTTCTTATGTCTTCTTAAATAAGCATACTTTGTAAAATATAGCCGTTTATTCATATATATTTCTTTCATTTGTTTTAGTAAATCACATTTATTTAGGAACCATGGTATGCTATAAATGACCCCTGACTTTTAGTTTCTAGGGGCAATGGAAAGGCGCACACGTGCACACACAGACACACACACACACACACACACACACACACATACACACACACACTCCAGGATCTTTGTAAATTAATCTGTACCAATCTGCCTAGGAGATAGATTTTATTCTTGTCATTTTACTGGTGCAGAAACAGGTTCCAGTATTTAATAAAGATTAAATCTGAATTTGCTTTTAATGATTTTATTCTGCATATTAGAAACTGAATCATCAGAAATTCCTTACATTTTTTTAAGAAATAAGTTTTTACTCCCTCAATTTGCACTGAACCAGCGCCTTCTGAGACCATCCCTCTGGGTGCAGATCTCAGAGTAACCTGTTACTCTTAACAACTGGAAAAGGAAAGAACACAGGAACACTTGAACTCCGCTGACAAGCAGACACTTTAGCTAAGGCAGCATTCACATCTTCGACATCATCTTTCCTGGGGAAAGAAGCTCTCAGAAAAGCGCACACATAAAAGAGCCACTTTGTGGTCTTTCCTCAGTTTTCTCAGATCAACCTGATTTAGCCTATGATTGTGCAGACTAGGAGACTGAGCCAAGAGACAAAACGAAGATAATTGTCACACAAAGAAAATGCTCAAGACCTTGCCAAGGGAGAGATCGCCCTAAATAATAACAAGGCTATTAGCAAATGCAGGGTGGGACGGGGCACAGAAAAAGAAAAGATGTCATATGTGAATATGAAAACAAAAGCTGACAAGTAATTCCATTCAGTTTGCCAAGGCGCCTGCCAAAAATGTCCCCAAGGAAAAGGGCCATGTGCTCTGTGACGCTCTTCACAGTGACGTTCACATAAAGCACAGAACATCCTGCCCGGCCACAAAACACAACAAATATCAACATCTTGCCGAGGAACAGTTGTGCACTACCTACCATAGGCAGTCTCCTGGTGCTCCACTTCTCTTCTCAGTCTGTCGTAATCTTCTTTAACACTTCCCAGCTTTTTGACATTCCTGGAACTCAACACCAACAGCTTGCTGAGGAGTCCCTCCAGCCCTTCTCTCTCTGATGTTAATGATCTAATCTCCTCGGTGAGGTCTTTAGCTGTACAGAAATGGTTTCCTGCAGCACATTGTGGGAGAGAAGTAGGGAAAACAAGCTTTACAGCATCCGCACACATGGAAGATCTAGCAGCAGCTAATGTGCATTCACAGCATGGGCAAAGAAACAGAACTTTGAGATCATGTACAACTTCCTTAGCAGTCCTCTGGGGAAAGAACCTGGAAAAATACTGCCCTCCTTAAAATGGAAAAATCACCAGTCTTTTTTATCACCTTATTCTTGTTATGTCTGTTTTAGGAGTTCCATTGGCTAAGCCATGTCCCGTGAAATATGATGACACAAAAATGTCCCAGTGGAATCCAGAGGAACCACAATGTGTCACTCCATTCAAATAATACACAAATGTCAAAGAGATGACATATTATAGCAGTGTGGAAGGGGACTGGGCCATATAATCAGAGTTGACTTAAATTAAATTCCTCCCCTGTTACTCAAATCACACGACCTGGAGCAAAAAAATTAGCACATCTGGGGCAAATTTCTTATAAAATATGATTGCAGTAACACCTGATTCATAGGTAGTTACAAGAATAAACAAGAAATTCTGTCAAGCACAGAGCAAAATATATGGTAAATTAAATGTAGCAAGTTTGCAGCATACAAGGTCAATATACAAAAATCAATCTTATGTCTAAATATCAACAACAAAAAACTAGAAGATGATTTTTTTTAAAAAATACAATTTACAAGCTATTTTAAAACTCAAAATACTGGTGGGCACTTTTTTTAAATATGTGCAAGAGCTCTACAGTGAAAACTATTTTTCAAAAACTGCTGAGACAAAGACAAATAATTTAAAAGATTATTATACATACACTGGAGGTTCAATATTGTAAGATTTCAGTTTTCCCCACATTGAATCATTGATTTAATACAATTCCAATCAAAATTTTATGAGGCTGTTTTGTAGAAATGTGTGTGCTTTTTCTAAAACGTTGACGAGTGAGCCGGGCATGGTGGCTCACACCTGTAATCCCAGCACTTTGGGAGGCTGAGGTGGGTGGATCCCTTGAGGTCAGGCATTCAAGACCAGTCTGGCTAATGTGGCAAAACCCTATCTCTACTAAAAATACAAAAGTTAGTGGCACAGTGGCAAGCACCTGTAATCCCAGCTACTCAAGAGGCTGAGGCAGGAGAATCGCTTAAACCCGGGAGGTAGAGGTTGCAGTGAGCTGAGATCTTGCCACTGCACTCCAGCTTGGGCAACAGAGTAAGACTCCATCTCTAAATAATTTTTTTAAAAAATGAATAAAATGTAGAAGAATGAGCCCATGAGTTTGAAGCTGTAGTACACTATGATTGCACTATTGCCTGGGCAACATAGCAAGGCCCCATCTCGAAGAAGAAGGAGAAGGAGGAGAAGGAGGGAGGGAGAAAAGGAAGAAGAAGAAGAAGATAATGAAGAAGAAGAATAGGAAGAAAGAAGAAGAGAAGAAGCAGAACAAGAAGCAGAAACAAGAAGAAGAGGAAGAAGGAGGTGGAGGAAGAGGAAGAGGAAGAAGAAGAAGAAGAAGAAGAAGAGGAGAAGGAGGAGGAGGAGGAGGGGGAGGAGGAAAAAGAAGAGGAGGAGGAGGAGGAGGAGGGACAGGGGGAGGAGGAGAAAGAGGAGGAGGAGGAGCGGCCTAGGTAAACCAAAGCAATCCTTAAAAAGTTAGTCTTGGTTTCAAGACTAAGGCTAAAGCCACTATAAATCAAGGTCATATAGCATTGCATGTAGATGGGCAAATAGATTGATGGAATAGAATAAACAGTCCAGGAGTGGATTTACACATATACAGTCAACCAAAGTGCCAAAGCAAGTCAATAAGGAAAAGAAAGTATTTCAATAAATGGTGCTGGGACAACTAGCTATCTACATGGGAAAAATATTAACCTTGATTCATACCTCAAACCATACAAAAATTTAATTAAAGGTGGATCACAGGCCCAAATGTAAAAGTTAAAACTATAAAGCTTCTACAAAAAAAAAAATAAAAGAATATTTTATTGACTTTGGAGTAGGCAAGAACTTCAGATAAGATACAGAAAACACTATTTTAAAAAAGGATAAATGGGCTTTATCAAAATTAAAAACTCCTCATCAAAAGACACCACTAAAAAATGAGAAGAGAAGTCACAGACTTGAAGAAAATCATTGCAATATGCCTAACTGACAAAGAAGTTGAATACTACAACTCCACAATTAAAACACAAATGGTGCCATTGAAAAACAGGCAAATGAGCCGGGCGCGGGGGCTCACGCCCGTAATCCGAGCACTTTGGGAGGCCAAGGTGGGCGGATCAGGAGGTCAGGAGATGGAGACCATCCTGGCTAACACAGTGAAACCACGTCTCTACCAAAAATACAAACAATTAGCTGGACGTGGTGACAGGTGCCTGTAGTCCCAGCCGCTTGGGAGGCTGAGGCAGGAGAATGGCGTGAACCCGGGAGGCAGAGCTGGCAGTGAGCCAAGATCGCACCACTACACTCCAGCCTGGGCGACAAAGCAAGACTTCGTCTCAAAAACAAACAAACAAAAAAAACAGGCAAATGACTTAAAAGTCATTTTACAAAGTAAGACACACAAATGGCCAATAAGCATATGTAAAAGCATTTGACATCATTAATCATTAAGAAAAGAAAAATTAAAACCATAATGATTCCACTACAAGCCCACTCAAATGTTCCAAATTAACTCGACTAAAAATGTCAACATTCACAAGGGTATGGAGCAACTGGAACTCTCACACATGTAAAATGGTCCCTTCAAGAAAAGTTCTGCCAGTTTCTCATAAGGTTAAAGGTATACCTACCCTTTAATCCAACAATTCTACTTCTAGGCATTTACACAAAAGAAATGAAAACACGTAATCAAAAATATTTGCACTCAAATAAATGTTCAGGCCGGGCGCGGTGGCTCAAGCCTGTAATCCCAGCACTTTGGGAGGCCGAGGCGGGCGGATCACGAGGTCAGGAGATCGAGACCATCCTGGCTAACACTGTGAAACCCCGTCTCTACTAAAAAATACAAAAAACTAGCCGGGCGAGGTGGCGGGCGCCTGTAGTCCCAGCTACTCCGGAGGCTGAGGCAGGAGAATGGCCTAAACCCGGGAGGCGAAGCTTGCAGTGAGCTGAGATCCGGCCACTGCACTCCAGCCCGGGCGACAGAGCAAGACTCCGTCTCAAAAAAAAAAAAATAAAAAATAAAAAATAAAAAAAATAAATGTTCATAGTGTCTTTATGCCTGAAAGCCAGTCCCAAACTGGAAGCAACCTAAATGTGCATTAGCAGGAAAATGCCAAAAGAATAACAGAGCTATGCAATGAAAGACTACTCAGCAATAAAAAGAAACAAACCCTTCATGCCTGCAGCAACATGTATGTGTTGTTGGTTTTTTTTTTTTTTTTTTAGATGGAGTTTTGCTCTTGTTGCCCAGGCTGGAGTGCAGTGGCGCAATCTCAGCTCATTGCAACCTCTGCCTTCTGGTTTCAAACGATTCTCCTGCCTCCCAGATAGCTGGGATTACAAGTGTCCACCACCACGCCCAGCTAATTTTTGTACTTTTTAGTAGCGACAGGGTTTCACCATGTTAGCCAGGCTGGTCTCAAACTCCAGACCTCGTGATCCGCCCACCTCAGCCTCCCAAAGTGCTGGGATTACAGGCGTGAGCCACCACGCCCTGCCAACATGTATGTGTCTTTACAAAAGATGCAAAAGAGTAGTGCCACATGATTCCATTAAGTTTTAGAACAGGCAAAATTAATCCATGGTAGAAGGCATCAGAATAAAGGAGGGATGATGATGACTGGGACAATACAGGGTGTTGTTTCTTGAGTGATGAAAATGTTCTATCTCTTGATAGGGCTGTCTGTAACACAGGTGTCAAAATTCAAGATCTGTAAACACTTAAGACCTGTGCATTTCATTGAATGTAAACCATACCTCAATTAAAAAGAGGAAACATTAGGAAATTTTAAAGTATGAACACTGAACAATAAATTACTAAATATATAACATTAATGCGTGCCCCACAAATTAGTGTTAGAAAACCCCACTATATTTTCTAAGAATTTATAGTAACCACAATCACAAAAATAGCTACAAACTTTCTCACCTTTGAATGTCATCACAACTTTAGGAAATCGGTTATAGCTCATATTATTATTACTATCATGATTATTATTTTACATTTTAACATCTCTGAAACAGGGATGTGCCCTACAATCGCCATCAGCCAGGAAGAAGCAGGATGCAGTGGTTATAACTGGATTGTTTTCCCAGGCCTGGTTGACCATCTGCAACCCCCTGGTGTTTCAATGTACAAACTATTTTAGGACCATCTGCGTACTGGCTGTTGCCTGAAAATCTTGTGTTGATGTGGATTTGTAAGACTGGGAAAGCACCAGCATTCAAAACTTGAGGAAAGGTGTTCGCAGTTTGGCAGACCATCCTACAGAAAACAGTTTATTCTTGGGGGAGAAAAAGTTGCCTCCCAACAACTTCAGGGGTTCAGAGGATGATGATGTGTGGGGAAACACGAACCTTGACAACTTTGAGTCCAAATGTGCTTCAGAAGACTCAGACTGAACAAGAAGACGCCTAGGAAAACCTTAACCAATTTATTTTCCTTTTTAATGGGTGATATGTGATTTTTCAAAAGCCTAAATACATCTAAAAGAGCTATATCCATAAGTATAAAATAAAAATTCTAAACCATAGAAAGAAAGCACTGTTACTGTTTAATTGACAGCAATGTTTCTTTCTTTGTAATATATAAAATAACGGGTGCTTTTTATGTTCACTGAAATTTATATTGTTATCTCTTTTTACAGCTGGGAAAACGGAAATCTGGAGAACTAAAATATCTTGCTGAAGATCACAGTGCAGTAAACCATAGGACAAGTTTCCAGCTGGAACATCACCCCAGAACCCCTCCTCTTAAGCATAAATTACGTTGCTAACTTCTTTATTGTTACTTAGTAGGCAGCTTTCAGACTGATACCAACGTTGAAAATGATACAAAATGTTTTCCCACCTTAAGGGCATTCTGAAGCCTAGCACATATCATCTGTCACTGAAGCCCATAGTTTCCAATGCCATGATTTTATAAAGACCCTATTGAGACTCATGCGTTTGTCTCTCACTGTTGTAAGCAACATGGCGAACACAAAAGAGAACAAGTACTGCTCCTGCTCTCCAGGAAGTTACCACAAAATAAAGGGGATAAGGTACCTTCCAAAGAAAAAGCAAACACTAGAAGAGGTCAGAGGAGAAGAGAGATGATTCCAGGACAGACTGAGGCAGATTTCAGGGGGGAAGAATATAAGAGTCCCAAAAGAAGAAATAGGAACCCTGGTTAGACAGCAATGGGCAGGGGGTACGAGGTGAGACTAACAAGGAAGTTGCTTCAAAGCAGCCGTGCCCCAAATGCCAAGCTGCTGGGTTGGACCCGTTTAGGAAAAACCCACAAAGTCCACAGGAGAGCAGACCGCACTTCCATGAGCTTCAAGTTGTAAACAGTAACACAAATAAAACTTTTCCTGGATCGGTAATTTCCATCCTGAACAACGGCCAAGTCAAGGACTCTGAGGATCGAGCCCCATACCGCGTGCCACAAAGAACCTCAAGGGACCCCACGCTCTGGGGAGCTCGCGGAAGGACCAGCACGGAGGTGTGACTGTGTTGGAGCAGGGTGGCCACATGTACAATGTTGTACTTTCCAATGTTCCGCCTTAGGCTGTGCTTATGAAGTCCCAACATGTCTTCTGGGCTGTGTTTTCAACCAAGAGAGTTAATAAAAAGTGGGATGGGCACCAAGTATGCCTCCAGAGACACCAGGCAGAATATGCCACAGCGTGCCATTTCCTCCTGTGAACAGTCGGAAAGAAAAGATCTCCAAAACCAAATTGGAAGAGACTACATATAGGGAGCGAGTGCGGTACAAAAGTTTTGCTGGAAATACACCCTCTAATCCCTTGCAACCCATTGCAAGCTCTAGAGACCAGTGCCCTTGGTAAAACATAGGAGAGATCATTAATTAAAGCCTGGGCCCTTTCTTTGATCCTGAGGAATAAGGCTTGGGAAAACGCACAGTGATAAACGCAAACGTTTTAAAAGAGCAGAATGAGTGAGAATTCCCAAAGAGACTGTTCATATCAAAACCCAAGCCATGATAAAATGCTACAATGCCCTTGATTAAAATTTTATAGGTATTTTGACCTCAGATCTAAGTCCATGAGGCTTAGACCAGACCTTGCTTGATGCAGACCTCTCTGACTGCTGAAATTGCTCAGGGGCTTAGTGATGAAAATTTGGAAAGTCAATACTGATACCTGAAGAAAGTCCCATCAGAGATCTGTGACCTGAAACTTCATAACTTTCACGGGCCCTTCCTAAATGCCACAGAAGGATGTGTGTGGACAAGAATATGCCACCTATGGCATCCCAATACACCTGTGCCTGCCTGCTCTTCAACAAGGGTATGAAACCTGGGTATTCCCATAGGTTTTTTAAAGCACTTGTCAACATATTTTATTCTGCAAATAACACAATTTAAATCCCTAGGCATATGCTGAAGCTGACTTTACCCACTCTGTTCTAACTGTTACTTAGCCTCTCTGAATTCAAACATCAGCCAGGTGTGGGGGCTCATACCTGTAATTACAGCACTTTGGGAAGCCAAGATGGGAAGATTGCTTGAGGAGTTGGAGACCAGCCTGGGCAACACAGCAAGACCCCCATCTCTACAGAAAAATTTAAAAATTAGCCAGGCATGGTGGTATGCACCTTTAGTCCTAGCTACTTGGGGAGGTTGAGGTGAGAAGATCACTTGAGCCCAGGAGCTTGAGGTGGCAGTGAGTCATGATTATACCACTGCATTCTAGCCTGGGCAACAGAGCAAGACCCCATCCCTTAAAAAAATACCTACCCTCTGTACTTCATAGTACCTGGGGCATTTTGAACAGTTCTTCCTTCACCTGAGGTCATTATTTGAGAGTGCAATTTTAGAGATTACAATGCTCTCATTACATGGATTGTGTCATTTAATCTTCCCAACAATCCAGGAAGGGGAGTCTCTTAATGATTGTCCTTGATTTCCAGTTTAAAAACTTAGACCCAGAGGTGACCTTGTGAAGGTCACAAAGTTTCAGAGTTCTAGGATACCATGCCAGGTTGCTGAACTTGAACTTGGTTCTTCTGATCTCACATCAATAAGTGACTTAGTTAATACCTGGATAGGAATCATCACTAAAGTGAGACAGCACATGGCGGGGGGGATAAATCCTGTGCCCACGTGGCCCCTTTCACCTGCCCTGTCCTCAGGCCTCTCACCTGGGGTACCCCTCACACACATGGCACTTGCCTGAACCCATGGACATTTCAGTTTGTAATGATCCTCCTAAGATTGCCTACTTTCACCTATCCACATTTGAACTGCACTTATTTAGTGGAAAAAAAGAAATGAAGCCAGTGCTGAGAATAATCAAACTCCAGAAATAGTAGAGTGCTGTATAATTTGTCTTGCGTGACACCAGATCTTTCAAGGAACTGTAAGCTCAAGTGCACAGTTAAGCCAGATCAAGATCTACCCTTGTATTTCAGAGCCTTCCCTTGGTGAGGTCAAGGATATCCGCTGTGAGCTTGGGCTGGCTGAACCAAAGGGCAACTGAGGCAGCCAACAAGCCCCAGCCAACTGCTCCCCTCCCCACCCCCCTTCTTCCTGGAGGTCCCTTCAGCTAGAATCTGCCATTTTCTGTCAGGGCTGTGCATTTCTTCTAGTCACCATGACTTCCTGAGACAGCCAAAAGCATTTCCTGTGAGCAGAGCCCAACGGCTGGCTTTGCACATTGAACATTTCAGATGACCACATATTTCATAGAATACAAGGGGAAGATAACACCGGACACACAGAACTTCCCAACTGCTTGAGAAAATTTGGTGCCTGGTGACAGACTAAGTATACAACCAGACAACAGCCAGGCCACATCAAAAGGTGGAACTCTGATCCACAAGGTGCAGCAACTTTCCCAGAAAACAATACCCCTACCTACAAAAAGCAACCCCGGAAGCTGGCCTGCTCTAAGTCAGACCTGCTAGAAGCCAAATTGCTGTCTAGTAACTCTCCAGGAAGTTAAATAATAACTTCTGTTGGCCCAAAATGTTCAGGACTGGATTAATAACTGATGGCTTCCCTAATTTTTGTCCCCAATTCCAACTTAGAACTCACCAGAGAAAGCCAAATATGCTCCTGCAACCAAGCACACAGGATGTTCGCTTCTAGTGAGCCGCCTCCAGCTTCCCCTCATCAATAACCTCCAATCAGGGCACATCTGAAGACTTCAGCTTTTTCCACTATAAAGCTTTCCCACTCGTCTGCCCACCTTTGAGTCTCTGCCAAATTGCAGGTGATGGTATCTGACTCCCTTGCTGTAGCAAGCTCTGCATAACAGCTTTTGCTTATTCTCATTGGGTAGGTCAAGACATTGCTTTTCACACCGGATGGGCATCATCTTTGAAAACATCTTTATTGGGTCTCTTGTCTCCCTCCTCCAGTCACTGATCTAAATCATAGACTTTTTTAGAAAGAGGGAAAATAGTAAAGAAAGAAAGCAACTGAGTTGCCGCTCCCAGCCACTGTCTGTATCCTGAATTTTGTTTTTCTGCCATATGTCAAGTGGCCTCTCCTGGACCATCGTCACTGCTTCTTCTGCTTCCCTGCAGCTGCAGACACAGGAGAGTTCTGTATGTCTGGCCTTGAGCCCCCACCCACCCCAGTACAGGGCCAGGCCCTGCTGTTCTGAATCAGTGTTTTCAGTGACCACTTAAAACACAGTGAGTGCCCACGCCTCTGTGATCTGAACTGCTCTTTCCAGTTCCATATAAAGTTAAGAACCCACTTAAGAATGTTTAATCATTCAATAGTTTTTCTTGGTATATAATAAAAAAGTGATTTAAATACAATCTATTTTATTTTAGATTATATCACTGGGGTTATTTTACAAAGTTACCTTTAAATACTATTGTAAATAAAATTAATAACAAGCAAAATTCTTATTCTTCCTTGTTTGACAACTGACATGGTCCACTTAATTTCCTTTAAATTAATTATGCAAGAAAATGATATTTTTTCAAGAAAATTTAAGATGATATATATTTATTGGTTGGGTGCCAAATATTCATTCAGAAGATGGAAATTTAAATCCTTGTTTCTAAATTTAAGGAAAAAACTACTTTCATTACTTGATGTGTGAAATTCACCCATTTTGTGTTTATCTAGAAAATCTAGTTTATTGTTTAAATGTTCTTATTTTCCCCAAAATCATCAGTTAGGAGAGAAGATTTCAAGCTGCCATTCAAATACAATTGTGTGCAATGAATACATTTCGGGTATAGATAGTTTTTATTCTCTATAAATGAAATGCCAAATGGATAGAACCATTCTTTTTTTTTTAAAAAAAAAAAAGGCTTTTGGAGTATCAGAGACATCCTCTTATGTTATTTTAAAATAAAAAATGTTTTGAGCTGTTTGGTTCTTGGAAATAGATAACAAGGGGAGAGGTGAGATTAAAAAAAAAAAAGTATCCAAACTGAGGTGAGACCCAAAGATGGCCAATCTAATAACGAGGCAGAGGTCTCTGCCTGTCCTGGGAAGGCTCCCTCGTTGGCCAGAGGAGCCCACTTGTTGGGCTGCCAACCGGTTCCTATAAATTCTAAGGCAATTAGAATCATGTGGTGACTCTAACGGGAATGAGACAGCTGCCCAGGCATTAGAAGAAAACCACACCCAATGGCTCAAGCCAGCGGCAAGAGATAAAAACTTAGTGGCATCTCCCCTGACTAGCAGACTGGGCTCCCTGCTTCCCCTCTGCTTCCTTTAAACAGACCATTCACACATTTGCCTGAAAACTTACAGTGACCCAGACCCTACTCCCTATACACACTGCCAGTTGTCGTATGTCTTGTTTCTCTCTCTCTGCATGATGCCTCATTCCTATCTGGAGTGGCCCAGGGACAAAGGACTGCCCTCCCGTCTCTCTGTGCCCTCCCTGCCCAGGATCCATAAATTACACTTTTTGAATTTGTTCCGTACTGTGGTGTATATTGCATTTGCACCTTCCATCTGAAGAACCAGGGGACGCCCCAGGCCAGGTTTTACCTGGGACGCCCAAGAGAGCACAAGGTTGGGCTCCCAGCACCAGAGCAATGGGCAGGTGGGCATAAACTGAACACAGAAAAGACAAGAGCCACAAAGACACATAAACAAGTTTCCCAGGCAAGAAGCCCCTGGTCACAGGTCAGACAACTAGGCATTGCATATTCCAGGTAAAAGAAGCATCCTATGAAAGGCACGCAGTAAATACCATGTCCATCTCCCCTTCATTTCTCCTTAGGGCAGGTTGCTAGCTGCTCTGGTACTGGAACCTCAGTTTAGCTGGGGGCTCTCAGAACAGACAGCTAGATGAATTAAACAAGGAAGGCTCTCAGCCTCAGGCACATCTTCTAGGACAAGGAGAAGGCCAGGGGAGAGTAAGATCAGCGATCCTACAAGACGTGCTTCCAGGCCAAGGCCAGGCTGCAGTTGCAGGTACTTACCCAACTGCAGGTACACATTGGGCCTGGAGCTTCCCATGGGTGTGCAAAGATGTGACTCAAAAGTCCATCTGCCAAAAGTGAGCAGGGCAGGCCAGCTCTCCTCTCACTGGTACAGTGGTTCTAGCCCTCACAGAACATTAAAACCACCTGGAAACTGTTTATGAAGGTTCCCATATTCAGGAACAACGCCTAGAGAGTCCGACGGAAGGAATTTGGTGCTGCCTGTGTACCAGTATTTGTAAATTTCCCCAGATGATGCTAACATGCAGTCTGAGTGAAAAACACAAGTTTGACAGCTACACAAATTTAGAGCTTCTCTAAAACACACAGGGTATAATACTGGGGCCATACCCTGGAAGTCCTTCTGTCGGGAATGCAGAGAAAAAAGAAAAAGATGGCCAACATCTACCATTTTAAAGGGATTCCAGCAAGCATATTTTAAAATGCAGGGCTGCCTCTGGCATCTGGAAGCAGCTTGGGTGCCCTGGATATCATTCTCTTTTAAAAGTTTTTTCACAGCTTTTACAGACTACTTAAGACTGGCCTTCATCTTGCGCCAAAATAGCAGGGCTGTGTTTGTTTAGCTTCAAGATTTCCAGGTCCAGGTGATTAAAAAAGGTGAGTGAGAAGCCTGCCAACACACAGTGGGGCTGTCACCCAGGCAGCTGCTGCTGCTGGCTTCCAGTATCCAGAAGCTGGAACATCGGCCAGCTCCAATCACCTGGCAGAGGATGGATCCGATGAGCAGGAAGACTGGCACTTAAAACCAGACATACCCACTGGAGTCAGGGCAGGCGATGAAAAGCCTGACGAGTGAAGGAGGTATGAAAACAACAGATTCCAGGGATCGGCAACCAACCAATGAGGGTTCATTTTTTGAAAAACAAATACTTCTACTGGCTGTCTTTTCAGTGCCAGGCATTAAACAAAGTGGAAGAAAAAAATTTCAGGGTGACTCAACAGATGGACCAGATCAATAATAAGGGGTAATTCAAGCAGGACAAGCCTGGAGCGGGAAGTGCGTGCAGGATGCCAACATCAGAGCAGCCAGGCATCAGAGAGCCAGCCTTGACTACTCGCCGGGCCTCAGGGGCTGAGCCTTCGTCCCAGGGCAAGGGAGTGGCCGGGGCTTGGCTGGCCCCGTTCCAGATGAGGACTGCGATACTTGCCAGGTCAATGAGCACCGATAGAGGTAGGGCCCAACATAGGAGTGTGTCTCAGAACGGTGCAGACCCACAGTCTAACACACAGGAAGGATGCTTGTTGCTAAGTCTTAGATACGGGAACTGGAGGAGGGTTGAGGGCCCCCAGCAGTGGGAAGGCAGGCATGGTATGCAGATGGTGGATGCGGACTCAAGACACCAACTCTCATCGCTCCAGGTGGGTGGTTTGGAAAGTCCCAGCCCATTCTAGAGAAGGAAACAGGCCCAGGTTTCTGATGGGGATGGGTAGTAGCCACAGAGCACAAGTCAGCCCCACCCACCACACACTTGCTGTAGTGCCACACTCTCGGTCCTAGAGGGCACCAATGCTTTCCCTTCACTCTGCCCCAGGGCCAAAGCCATTAAGTCCTGGGCAGAGGGCGGGAGCGTTCAGTGAGAGCAGCACAGAGGTTAAGGAGCTGCTCTTTTTTGAGATCTTCACTCTCACTTCCTTTCCAGGCAGTCAGTTGAGCAAGGTAGGTCTGGGGCCTCCTCTTGGGAGAAGAGGCCTTTCACCCTTGAACCCTGCAGGACCTCAGTTTGTCCCAGGGCAAACCTCCTACAGTGGGCAGTTAGGTCAGACCTGCTCCAGGCCTCGGAAGACTCTCCTCTCCTTGGTTTCTCTTACTGCACTGGATCCAGCCAGGACATTGATCAGACCTCCAGGGCCCAGGTTAAAAATATGTGGCCCAGCTCTGGGAGAGAAGCCAGCAGGTCTCCCAGGCTCTTGAACTCAGAGCTGAAAACCAAACAAAAAAATGAATCCTCCCCATTGACAAGGGGCCCAGCCTAGTTGGCCAGGCAGGAGTGCACAAGCACTGAGGCCAAAGCTGCCTTGTAATAAGAGGTACACTGGCCGGGAACCTGCAGCACTGAGTGTCACCTGGTCAGAGAGTCACCTGCTGGCTGGGTCTCCCTCAACTCAGATGCATGGCTAACAATCACTAGCTAAGCATGTATTCACTCTTGGAAAGAGATGTCACATTTGTATATTTATTATCTCATGTATTAATATACTGATGTACCACATAATTCTAATTCACTACCTCACTTAATTCTTACAACAACCTAATGTGACAGGCAATATTATTATTAGCTCCATTTTATAGATGAAGAAACAAGACCTGAAAGGGTTAAATAACTTGCTCAAGATCATTCAGCCAAGTCATGATAAAGCTGCACTTGAACACTCGCGTCTCAGATTCCAAAGCCCAAGTTTCTCTCTACTAACTGTATGGCCCCTGCACTCAAAAACTGAGAAATCTGTCTGCCCTGGTGAGTTTCTCACTCTAAGTCAGTATGCATAGAGCTCAGGGCTGTACTTTCCTTCTCCAGTGATATGGTTTGGATCTGTGTCCCATCCAAGTCTCACATTGACATGTAATCCTCAGTGCTGGAGGTGGGACCCGATGGAAGGTGATTGGATCATAGGGGCGGTTTCTCATTAATGATTTAGCCCCATCCCTCTTGGTGATGTGGTTGCAATAGTGAGTTATCGCAAGGTCTGGCTATTTAGAAGTGTGTGGCCCCTCCCCCACCCCCTCCTCCTGCTCTGGCTATGTGAAGTGCTGGTTTCCCCTTCACCTTCCGCCATGATTGCAAGTTTCCAGAGGCCTCTCCAGAAGCCAAGCAGATGCTGCCATGCTTCCTGTACAATCTGCAGAATCATGAGCCAAGTAAACCTCCTTTCTTTATAAATTACCCAGTCTCAGGTATTTCTTCACAGCAGTGTGAGAACTGACTGATATCTAGGAAGGACAGTAACAACAGAATCCACTTTTGCTATCGGCTTTAAACCGAACTATTCTCTGCTGAACAGGAAAATTGAAGCAGAAATAGAGAATGGAAAGAAAAGAGGTGACTAAAACACATTTAAGGTGTGTACAGGTCAGTGAAAAGGGAGAGAAACAATGGGCTTTCTAAATTACTTTTGTTAATGTGTATTACACCACACTCAACTGGATACATCAATATCATCATGGTTCTTCTAAAAATCAATAATTACCTATCTGTAGTAGATTTCCTATACTAGCCTACTTTTCTTCCTTTTTTCGTTTCTAACATCTTAGTTAATTCTATGACTTCCGAGGTCTTACCACATCTACCCCTCTGTGTACAACATGGCTGGATCACGCTTCCTGAAGTCTGCTTTTAGTCATTCAGTACTCCTCTAAAACATTGTAGTGGCTCCCTAAAATGCTCTTATCCTTAGCCTACAATTCAGAGCTCTGTGTATCCTAGTCCTAACCAACTTTGAAGAGCTACCACAATACTAATCCTATACCTGGGCCAATCTAGACTGCTCTTCCTTCTGAAAAAATAGTTGTGCTTTTCCTTCACATTCAGCCCAGGCATATCTAGCTCCACTCCACTGTGGCCAATGGGAGAACACAGCTATCAAAAAAGAAGAGACATTGAGCCAGGATGCCTATAATCCCAGTGACTCCAGAGGCTAAGGCGGAAGGATGGCTTGAGTCCAGGAATTCAAGGCTGCAGTGAAAAAAAAAAGGAAGGGGGATCTTGCCCTGTTCTCTACTGCATCCTCAGTGCCTAGAACCAGATCTGGCACTTCATGATGCTCAATGATATTTTTCTTTTCAGTAAATAAATGGAACAGGCCATTTCCTCTGACTGAAAAGCTTTCTGTCCAGCTCTTCAGTTCTCAAAATCCTTCTGTCTCAGTAAGCACTGTGTCACTTTTTAGAGCATGGCACTGAAACTCTTTGACACACCTCTCACTGAGACTTGTCATAATGGCCCTTCCCTTGAATCAGCGCACCAGGAATGCTGGGCCAATAAAACACAATGGAAGTAACACTGCAGTGGTTATAACAATATGCCCACCGAATTCTTTAATACTCCTCCTTTGGGGTAAAACCTGTTTCCTTCCCCTTCCCTGTGGGCTGAACTTAGTGACTTGCTTCTATTCACTAAGCAGAAGTGATGCTGTGTGACTTTGAAGGCTAAGTCCTAACAAGGCACTGTGGTTTCTGTCTTATTTGCTCTCTCTCCCTCAGATCACTGGCTCTGAGGAAATCAGCTGCTATGTTGCAAGAGGTCCTATGGCACAGCTCTTGTGGCAAGGAACTGAAGCCGTCTGTTAACAACACATGTATGAGCTTGGAAGCAGATCTTTCAGCCCCAGCCAAGCCTTTAGATGACTGCAGCTTCAAAGTGTGTCTTAACAGAAATCTTAGGAGACCCTGAGTCAGAGCCACCCAGCTAATTCACTCTGGACTCCTGTCTCTCAGAGACTGTGAGAGATAAAGGTTTGTTGTTTCAGGCTGTGAAGTCTGGGGAGCCACTTACTACACATTAATAGAGATGCATGCCAGTTTCTGAATTCAGACCTTAAGAATAAGAAATTTCCATTTCCTTTCTCTTGGGACACTCGCTCTTGGAACCTAGCAGCCATGTTGTAAGGAAGCCAAGCTGCCTATAGAGAGGCCCACAGAGAGAGCACTCAACAGCCAGACCATATGTATGCACCATATTTGGTGTGGATTCTCCCACCAAATATGGGAGCCACCCTAGTTGAGCCACCCCAGCTGTCCCTGCCAAGCCCTGCCCAAATTGTATTTCCATGGGCAAAATAAATAACTGGTAATATTTTAAGTCACAATGTCTTGAGATGGTTTATTATGCAGCAGTAGATAATGAAAACAGATTTTGGTATCTGGATATGGAATGCTGTTGTAACAAAATCCTAAAATCAAGGCATTGGTTTTGGGACTTGGTAGTAGGCAGAAGCCTCATGGGCCTCAGTGAAGGATGAAAAAAAGTAAGAAAAATGTATCAGAAGCTAGAAAAAATCCTTGTAGTGGCAAAAAAAAGTCATTGAGTTACCAACTGAAGCAATATAAAAAAAAGTCCTTAATAATTGTAATTATATATCCAAGGAGATTTCCAGGCAGAATACAGAAGTGCCCACTGACCTCCTGTCACTGCCTATGATGAAATGCAAGAGAAGAGAGATGAATTAAAGAATAAACTGTTACATGTAAAGGAGCTAGATCTGACCAGGTTTGAAAATGAAACTAATTTCTTTTTCCTGCTCTCTGCAAATGGCAAATAATTCCCAAATTAAGAAAGGGCCTCAGGCCATAGATCAAAGTCAGGATGGATGTATTAGTCCTTTCTCACACTACTATAAAGATACCACCTGAGATTGGGTAATTTATAAAGAAAATAGGTTTAGTTGACTCACAGTTCTGCATGGCTAGGGAGGCCTCAGGAAACTTACAATCATGGCAGAAGGCAAGGGGAAAGCAAGGCTCCTTCTTCACAAGGTGGCGAGAAGAATGAATGCAGGAAGAACTACCAAACACTTGTTAAACCATCAGATCTCACTCACTATCATGAGAACAGCATGGGGGAAACCACCCTCACGATCCAAACACCTCCCACCAGGTCCCTCCCTTGAATGTGGGGATTACAATTTGAGATGAGATTTGGGTGGGGACACAGAGCCAAACCATATCAATCGGTCTATAAATCTAAGAGAGCGAATCATAGAAACTTGAGGACAGACAAAAGACCCCCTAAGAATCTTAATGACATCCCTTAAGATCCCCTCCATTCAATAGGGGTTTTAAGAATCTTACCTAATGGAGTGAAGGTTTGCCCATTCTGAAGGTATTGAAATAGGAGGAAACAGAAATAGCATTATATGCAGGAGTTGCAAAAAAATATCGACCATCTTATCACCAGTATCACCCATTGACTGAAAGGCCCGTCCACCAAAGAGCATACAGAGCAATCAGAAAATAGTGAGGCCAAAAGGTCAGTTACCAGGAGGGTTAATTCAGGTCATCATTCAGCAGATCAGGCCTTACCAATTTTCTCAGCTGACCAAAGAGCTAAAACAGGAAACCTGCCCCATATGCACTATGCCATCTTAGGCATTTTCCCTGGAGTCTGAAGAGAGATTGTTCACATTGGAGTGAGGCTATCTCTGCTGCCTGAATTATACATTTCTTCCCTTGGGCTTAATACAGACTCATCCACCTGTATTCCTGGGAAAGATATATTGATTAAGAAAGGCAAAAACCCTAACTCAGAAGCAAGACTGTGTTCAATCTTCTTTTTTTTTCACTTAGCAAATGGGCTCATAATTTCAAGTAAATAGCATGTGAAGCTGTTAAGAGCCAAGCCCCACATTCGCACTGCCGTGTTCTACTGGTTGTAAATAATACGCGTGACTGCACCAGGGACCAAATTGCTCATTAGCTGCCAACATTAGTTGTTTAATGATCTGAGGAGCAGAAGCTGCCAATTATTGTATTCCTTCTTAAAATACCATTTAAAACCCACACATGTAATTATTATACCTTTTCGTTAAATTTTTATGATTCTTTTGAAGCTGATGAGCTGTGGGTCCATTCAACCTACAAAACTCAGGGAACGTTTTGAAGCTGTCATTATGTAACTGGGTTAAAAATCCGTATATAATACACCAAGAGAGGGCCTGGACTTTAGCCCCAGATCAGCCACTGCTGAGCTAATTGAGTGACCTTAACCAAAGGACACATCCCGCGCCCTCAACCTCCCCATCAGTCCATTCGGATCACAGTCTCTCTCCCATCTACCTAACACAGCAATTGTGAAAGTAAAATAAATACAGAGGAGTGTTTGAAAACACTATTCAAATGATAGGATAAGATACTGTTTTCAGAGACTCTTGTTTTCAAGCTACTAATTAATGGAAAAATCAATTCCTTAATAACTGCCAGACTAAGAGGGAGCATAATCCTTTGGGGATTCGCCAAGTTTCTGTGACTAGATTTTTAAACGGAGGACATCCATTTGTCTTATGCTACCATCCTTCCCCCATAGGAAGGGTCTGAGCACACCCAATAATCCTCACTCAGTATTTACAGATACACAATGCTACATACACATCTGCTAGAATCATATGGCACACAGAGTACATTCAGTCTCTAAACTCTTCAAGAAACAGGAACTGGAAGTCCCAAATACGGTACTCAGATAAACAACTTGTGCTATATTATGTGTACATTAGTGAAACTCCCCATAAAAGCTTTCAGATGTCTGAGAATGACATAACAACCGTGGAATGTTCATCGAGGGCAAAACACGGTGCGCTGGTGGCTGTCATTATTTTAGTTGGACAGCTTCAACATCTCCTACACTGCCAGTTACCTGATATGGCATGCATTTTGGCTTCAAGCAAGGCTGGTAGTTGGGTTTCAATATCGTTAACTTTCTTCCTCAGGGTGCTGCAGAATTTCTCACTCATACACACCTAGGGGGAGAGAAATGGCCAGGAATCATCATTTATTCAGCCAAAAATCAGAAAGCAGTAGAACAGCCAGGTCAGAGATTTCTGGGTTTGTAAGTAATTAAAAGGGGTGATGAAGAGTAATTGGAGGATAATGCTCAAAAAGCAAGAAATGGAAAAAGAAAGGCAAAGAAGAAAGGGAGGGAGGAAGGGAGGAGGGAGGGAGGGAGTTAGGGAGGAAGGAAGGAAGGAAGGGAGGAAGGAAGGGAGGAAGGAAGTCAGGGAGGGATGAAAAGAAAAGAAGGGAGGGAGGGAAGAAGCGAGAGAGGAAGGGAGAAGGAAGAAAGGGAGGGAGGGAGGAAGAAACAGGGAAAAAGGGAAGGAAGGAAGGAAAGGGAAGGGAAGGAGGGAAATGGAAGAAAAAGAACAAAAACAAAGTGAGCAATGGTGTATTCCAAGCATATGCCCATCACCCACACTCAATTACAAAACCGATAGGAGCTAATCCAACAGAGAGCAACCACAAGTTAACATAATTGCATCACTCCTGCCTCCTGCCTTCTCCAGACCTTTGCCGAATCCTCCTGTCTGCATCACTTTCGTAGCCCCAGGTGGTTTGGCTCACTCATACCCTTCGGGACTCTGCTCAGTTGCTGCCTGGGAGGAAAGGCCTTGCTGATTACCCACCCAAAATAGCAACCTCCCTTGGCCCTCCCTCCGCTTGATGTTTTTCCACAGCTTCCGCTCAGATGACACACTATGCACTTCTATTCCTTTGTTTCCACATTGTCTGTCTGCTGGGATACGAGCTCTATGTGAGCAGGGACTTCGCTCTGTGCCTGGCACATGGGATGCAGTGAATAAAGATATGGCCATTGAGATGAAGGTCAAAGCTGCAAGCTAAATTTAATTACTAGTATTAATAAACACTGTTTAGGGAAACTTTGAAGGCAGATAGATACTTGCTGGCAAGTCAGATTTGAAAAATAGACAAGTAACTCTCAGTGAGTTTGAGGGTTTTATCATGTATTTTCCCATGACATTCCAAACACATCCTACAGTTTTTTCTTTGGTTTTTCAAAAATAGCAAAAATCTTAAATCTTAATTTCTTTTTCCAAATGTCTTTAGGTTATCTTTTATTTTGTTGGAGGCTAAAACATCACATTTTTTCCCTTTTTGAACCCTTTCAGCAGTCTCAAGACTTTTCATATGCCAATGATATCTAGACTCAGATTAATGAGCTACCTAGAAAAATTTAATTTCCCAGAAGAATCTAGGGTTTGTTGGATACCATCAACTTTAAATGTTTTCTTATATCAGTTTGAATTGAAATTATTTTTAGAGTCAAAGCAGACCTCATCCATCCTGCCTAAAATACTCCACTGTTTCTCTCATGGACTTCCATATGTTCTATTCAGTGGCTATAATTTTCCAGCATCTTTTTTATAAAAATCATTTTCTGGATGAAGACGACAGTTTGGTAGCCTCTAAACCAAAGCCTGCACTGGTGGTGTTGGGCATCCACATGTCCAAAGTAATTAATTCCGAGACCCTTTCAACGTCTTAAGACTTTTCAGGATGTCAGAACCAGAGTTAAGAGGAAGGTATCCCTTCCCCCAGCACCAAGTCTTAGTTTGGCTCAAACCCAGATGACTAGCACATCCCAACATATCCATTTAATAATGTCATCTGAGGTCTGAGGACATTTCCATTAACTCTGTAACACCAGCCATAATTCTTATGTCTCATCCAATCTATGTCCAATATTTCTGATTTTAGTGAACAGTATCTGTTAATCATAATTGGGTTAGTTTCTCCTTTGTTGAGCAATCTATCCTTCAAGCTGTCAATATTAATACAAAACAATCTTTCTGAATCTTCTTATTAAATTGCAATGTTCACTCTTTCAGGCTCTGCTGGATGTAATCTAATATCTACCAATCTCCAGATATCCCATTTATTTCCAACTGTTTCTTCCATCTCATTTATCCCTTAATTACCTTTGGTTTGGGTAACCCATAAGAGTTTAAGAAATGCAATGAGTGTAAGGAAGGTTTCATTTCTTTCTGAGACAGGAATCTAAAGAATATCAGGTAGGGGTGTGTGTGTGTGTGTGTGTGTGTCTAACACACTAGAGAAAGAAAGCTATGTCAATCTGAGACCTTTAGCTCACGGTCACTAGTTAATCTAGTTTAAAGTAAAGAGAAAGGTGGTTTGTGTGACTGGACAGTTTTGTTTTAATTCTCTGTGGACTAATATAGCCCCTGCCCACAGCACACACACATACATTCATGTCTGTGCACACATACCTATCCAACTCTGCACACACACATACACATCCCCCAGAAAACCTGTGTATCCTTTTTATTTACAAATAAAATTGCACACTCATTATCAAATGGAACTTTTATGTTCACATTTTAAAATCAAAGACATGAGTTCCTTAATTTTATGGAAAAGCAAAGTAATTATAAAGTGTTTTAAATGTATTAGAGAAGGTATATGCAATGGTTGGAAATGTTTTTGTCCCCCCAGAATTCACAGGTTGAAATTCTAACTCCCAAGGTGATGGCATTAGGAGGTGGGGCCTTTGGGAGGTGATCAGATCATGAAGGTGGGGCCGCCATGAAGGGTTAGTACTCTTCTAAAGAAGCCCGAGACCCTGCCCTGCCCTCTTTCTTCCATGCAGGAATACAACGAGAAGTCAATCGTCTGCAGCCTGGAAGAGGGCCTCTCACCAGAACTTAGCCATGCTGGAACCCTGCTCTCAGACTTCCAGTCTTCAAAGCGATGGGAATTAAATTTCTGTTGTTTATAAGCCACCCCGTCTATGGTACTTTGTTATAACAACTCAAATGGAGTAAGACTGTATGCAAACAAAGCAAATCATTTTTGATATTTGGGAAAATCTAAGATCTTTAATAGTAGTTCGAGATTTTCAACAAATCCTAATACTGAGTACATAACAGTATATGTGTGTATCCACAATACACAGTGTCATAAACACACACATATAAGCACCATCTGCATTATATAATAGGCACACCTGTATCCTCAGTGTTGTTGTACAGATGCATTCATATTACCTATACAGCATGTTCTGAAGACAGTCAATGAACTCAGACCCAAGACAGTCCTCCTATCTTTTAATTCTATGTAGAAATCAGGATGCACCTGATAAACAGTAGAAAATGTAAGAGAGGCCAGGTGTGGTGGTTCTTGCCTGCAATCCCAATTTTGACAGACTGAGGCAGGAGGATCGCTTGAGCTCAGAAGTTCAAGACCAGCCTGAGCAACCTAGCAAAACCTGGTCTCTACTAAAACTCAAACAAATTTAGCTGGGCAAGGCAGCATATGTCTGTAGTTCCAGCTACTTGGGAGGCTGAGGCAGAAGGATTACCTGAGCCCAGGAGATCAAGGCTGCAGTGAGCTGTGATCCCGCCATTACACTCTAGCCTGGGTGACAGAGCCTTTGGGTGAGCAGAGCAGAATTCAAGCATTTCTGGGTCCCTGGTTCCAATGCTGTCTTATGGGCACCACTTGTTCCTAACCGGAAGCTCTCTTTGTATGCAAGTTATAATTACCCATCAAACCTGCGGCTCTGTGACCTTTAGCAAAATCACTGGGTGTTGTTTTCAGAAATAAAATTAGATACAGAAACGGAGAAAATGCACAGAGTAACTCCAGACATTTTTGCCAACAACACATCCCTGATTTTGGCTTAGCTGTGGTGATCCCTTGGCATGTTTCCTGATCTAGGGTCCAAGACTTTCTTTCCCTGGGCACAGAGACCGGAAGAGAGTCCTTCCAGGCCAACAGGCTCTTGGCTGCGTTGCTCTCTGCTCGGCAAGCTGTCCTTTTTACATTTTGACCATCGTACAACCACCCCTGGTTCCCAGACCTACTGCAAATAATGAATGATTCATACCCAGTTCTCTGCCACAACATTTAGTCATAATTCACAGAGTAATTGATCCTCTTTCTCAGTCTGTCAATAACTTGGCCAGGTATAAATATATACGAGAAGGGCTTTTGTTTTGTAAACTGTGGTTATCCTAACTAATGAGGACATTGACTATTTAAATTAATTGACCGTGCTCTCAGGGAATAATGAAGACATATTCTGTCTGTACACAAACCAAGGTCTTGCTATGGCAGTATAAACGATGTATAAAGTAAGCAAAATGATTGTCAAGCCAACTGAAAAGCTTTAAAGAACAAAAAACAGTCACCGACTGTTTCATTTGTGAGGAAACTAGACATTGCCCTCCTGGGAAGAAAAGTAATTAATTTCTCAAGTTACTACCATCCTGAAAGCAATTTTTTTTTCTTTGAGATGGAATCTCGCTCTGTCTCCCAGGCTGGAATGCAATGGTGCAACCTCGGCTCACTGCAACCTCCACCACCCGGGTTAAAGTGATTCTCCTACTTTGGCCTCCTGAGTAGCTGGGATTACAGGCACCCGCCACCATGCCCAGCTGATTTTTGTATTTTTAGGAGAGATGGGGTTTCATGATGTTGGTCAGGCTGGTCTCGAACTCTTGAACTCAGGTGATCCGCCGGCCTCAGCCTCCCAAAGTGTTGGGATTACAGGCATGAGCCACCGCACCTGGCCCCGAATGCATCTTTAAGCAAAGGCTTTCAATATGCATAGCGGCAGTCCTTTTTCAGTCCCTAAATTGACAGCTTCTTTTGTAGCAAAGGCCAAACCAGTCCATTTCTGGGGTGTCCACAAGTCGAGACCTCCACTATGACAGAAGCACTCTCTCCTGGCTCTTTTAACTCATCACTGGGACTGCAAAATAGCTTGACAAAGTCTACGTGTTTTTGCAGAAGCTACGTATCCTCTGATCTAGACGTAAGATCAAGTCAAAGGAAAACTTCATAGGCTTCTTTGGAAAATGAGAGTATAAAGGTACTTACCTTAGTAGTGATTTCTTTAAGTGACAAGTTGAGGGATTTTATTCTTTCCTGGAGGCTGGAAGAATTAAAAAGAGGAGATTGGTCTTCTTGGTAACCACAATTCAATACCACTACGGTTAGGAATACTGCAAAAAGTGAACCTTCCACTGGTCTGATGGATGAAAAAGTGCAGGAGAACAGATGATGCCAAATTGGTTCCATTTGACTATGGAATAAATATGGCGCTAGGAAGCAGACCTTTCCTCCCTTATTATGCCTTACTAAAGCTAGTGTTACACTTTTATCATGCCCAGAGTATACATCTACTGATAACGGGAAGAACAGCCAAGGTGTGCTCCTGGCAGCAAAGGATTAAAATCTGCATTCCTATAACCACCTTCCCAGAAGGAAGGTGTATGCTGAGTAGTGTCCCCTAGCAGGGAATCAAATAGTATCTATTTGGGTAGAGCATGCAATTCAGCAAGTAGGTACCCAGTGCCCTCTGCATTGAGCACTGAAGTACAGCATAAAGAAGAGACATATATTTAAAGTAGGTCTGAGATAGCACCCATTAGGCTTCTCCCGCTTCTCTTCTCTCCTTAGCACTTTTCACCTTGACATATTTATTTATTCATGTAATTTCTCTCTCTCCCACTGGAACTTAAGTTCCACGAAGGCAGTGACTGTCTGTTGCGTTCATTCCTGCATCCCAATTGCTTAAACAATTCCTAGAGCTTGTTAGTCAGCCCTCAGTCAATATCTGTAGAATGAATGAATCAATGCAATTAAGAGTCAGATCTTATTATGAAGGTTGTTACCTAGTGGAGAAGAAACACATGCACGCGATTCGCTATAATAGAAAGCAAGAGGAAAAAATTACTCTAAGGGGAATAGAAAATCAATACTAGGAGAAAACTGCTACATAAAAGCTGTCACCAGGCAGAATATTGTCTGCCTTGAGCAATGGAGACAATAACTTTTGGAGCAATTTAGAACTAGGAGACTGGTGGGAAAGCTTACTGGAAGAGGTGAAAAGTGAACTGGGCCTCAATGGAAAACACAAAACAACAACAACAAAAAAAAAAGGAGAATGAAATTCTAGCAAGAAGATAAATCAAACTGGACCAAATGGTTCTCACAGGTGACTTGTGAAAGATAAAGTTAAACAGGGAAATGACTATTTCTGGTAGGAAAGGAAAGGGAAGGATGGGGTGAGGCCTATCTGTATCTACAATGTTTGCTTATTTATTTAGTTAGGGGCCGGGCACAGTGGCTCATGCCTGTAATCCCAGTACTTTGGGAGGCCGAGGTAGGGGGATCACCTGTGGTCAGGAGCTCGAGACCAGCCTGGCCAATATGGTGAAACCCCATCTCTACTAAAATACAAAAATTAGCCAGGCGTGGTGGCATGCACCTGTAGTCCCAGTTACTTGGGAGGCTGAGGCAGGAGAATTGCTTGAACCCAGGAGAACTGCTTGGTGTGAGCCGAGATCATGCCACTGCACTCCTCCAGCCTGGGTGATAGAGTGAAACTCCATCTCCAAAAAAATAAAATAAAATAAATTTATTTAGTTAGGGAAAGAAAATCAAAGTAAATATGGGGTAAATTCTACTATTTGTTTAATTGTAGTGGTGGGTAAACGAGTGTTGTATTTTTAAATATGTTTGAAATATTTACAATTAAAATAATTTTAAAGAAATATCAAGGGCAAGCTTTAGTCAGTATTAAATGACAGACTAAGGAGTTTTGAGTTTTATCCCTCAAGCAATAAGAAATCATTCCATTTTTTAGCAAGAGAGCAACATGAAAACAATGTTTTCATTTTTTAGAAAACTATTTGGGTGGCACTATGAGAGACGATTTAGAGGAAGAAAGTCTGGATGTGACAAAGCCAGGCAGTTCCCTTCAGCAGTGTCAGCCAGGCGGGGGGCGCACGGGCCCCGCAGAGTGATACAGGTCAGAAAGGGGAGGGAGGAACAGGACTGGATTACGTGGATGCTCAGAGCAGTGAGAACATCCATTCTAGAGTTTTCCATTCTTTCATGCATTCATGAACTCATCCATTCTTCAAATATCTATCCAGCAAGTTAGGAACTTAGAGCATGAAGACATGGTTCCTGCCCACAACCACTTATTGCTGCTAGATATGCCGGAAAATGTAATAGATGCCAGAAGAGGAGTGATTACTTGATTAAATGATGACCTGCAAAAGGAAAGGTCAAGGTTTTGGGGGTATGTGTGGGGAGGGGAAGGGAAAGGGTGCAGGGTGTCAGGAAATCTTATACCAGGGGTTGCCAAGTATTAGAGCTAAGCTGCCAATTTGCTAATTTTTGTTTGTTTGCTCTTCAACTATAAGAACTATTTTTTGATGTTATCACATCCACCAATTTGTCATTTCTGAGTATAAGCAAACTTGTTTCAATTGTAAATACCTGGGAACTGGTGCGGGTCTATACTAATCAGTCATTACCACTTGAGACCTACTTTCAACAGAGGAGGGTTTTCCAGTCCAGCTGAGATCAGCCCAAAATGAGGAAGTGAGGGTTGACAGAGGTGGAGCATGTGACACCAGACTCTTCAGAATTCAGGAGTTGCCATCTGACAAAAATTAGTGTACTCAGTGGGAACAGAGGAAAACAGCCTTTGGAAGCCTGCCTGGAGAATTCTAGACTCTGGCTGGCTGGGGACTGGATCTTTTGAGAGAATGTAAGGCAGAGTGTCACACAGACATGGAGACTGGGGCAGATGAAACCACTTAGGGTGGTGGGGAGAGAAGAAAAGAGGGCATCCAACATGGACCCGGTCTGCTTCTTCCTCTGATTCTAATAGCAGCACCAGCTTTGGACGGCTAATGCCTGCTGTCCAAACTGAAAACCTTCCTCGAGCAGAAATGCACTTTCCCTTGCTGAGCTCGTGAGAGTCTATTCAACAAATAAATTTTTAGTAAATGGTTCACCACATCATTGAACCTATGTGAGCATTTAATAGTATATTATAAGTAGATGTTCCCAACCACACACACAGACTAGCTCATGCATTCACAATTCAGATAAGTAGCAGATCCTCCTACTGATACTGAAATTTTAGCTGACCAAAACGGCCGTGCTGTTAGCTAATGCCCAACATATCACATAAAAAGTAGGTCAAGCACCGTCTTTCCAGGGGTTGACACAGTTCACTGGTCTGGGCTCAGATCTGGCCCTATCCCAGAAAGAAAATTAGTCTTCTCTTAGATATCATGTTAGAGGAAGGAGGGAGTGATGCAGATAATTAAATGCATTGTTTTATATTTAATTTGATTTATATTTAATTATGCTATATTCCTTTTTGCAACAGATTTACCTTCCCAATTATGTTTTGCTCAGGCTACTATTAACATTAGTTGTATCCCTGGCGTATATACAGAATAAAAGCAATTGTGGGGGAGCAGACGATATGAGTAATCTATATACTATGCTAGCGGGTTACAGGCTATTTATAATAGAAGAATTCTCTCAAACCAAAGTTTACACAGCACTATAAAATATAATACAGATAACAGGGAATCTGCTTTTACTGAAGAGGGGTGTCTGGCCTAGGGTACAAAGATGTCACTTTAGCCCCCCAAACACACACACATTGCTGCTACCATCACACTGTGGTCCCCAAACCATAATTCCAGGAGCAGGAATACAAACTGAAAACCAGAAAATAAGACCAGTTCAATGTTGATAAGCAAGAATTCTGTGTACTTTAAATGAGTATAACCAATCCCCACTTTTTAAAAAACTTGCATATTATTCATAACAAATATGAACTATCCTCTCAGATGAAATTATGCCTTATCCTAGAAACACATAATTTGTCCACACAAATTAGCAAATATGTTTTCAGAAACACACCAGACCTAATTTACCCAAATGAGTATCTTCATTCAAAGTGGCTGCCCCGGAAATAATAGAGTCCAACGTTTATTGAACACTTACTATGTACCAGACACTCTCCCAAATTCTTTATGCAGATGAGCATTTTAAATTCTTATTATAACTCTATGAAGTAGAAACTATAATCATCTACATTGTAAGACAAGAAAATTTAATCAAAGAGACTAAGACAGATTTAAGCAACTTTCCCAGGGGTAACCAGTTGGTAATTATGGGAGATTAAATGGTAACCCAAGCAGTCTAACTATCTGCTCTCCTAACTACTGAACAATACTAACTACCGCTCCCAGAAGCTGTGTACCTATTTAAAATGAACTGTCATCATCCAGACAAATTTTTGGAATTCTACTTTAGAATTTTGTTAAATGTACAATATAATCAATATCATGATTTGTAAATACATGTTATTCTTTACTCACAAACTGGTGTTCCAATCATATGACCAAATTTCACCCTCAACAAATGAAACCTTAGAAAAATTGAGACTACTGACATGAATGTGCTGCACAGAACATACATCAGTAGCAGATGGTCCTGGGGGTGATGACTGTAGCAAAAGGAAATTAAATGCAAAGGTGCCTGTCACCGGTTGAGTTGTGTCCCCCAAAATTCACAGGTTAGAGTCCGAATCCCCAGTACCTAAGAATGTGACGGTGTTTGGAGGTAGGGCTTTTCAATAGGTAACAAATTTAAAATAAAGTCATTAGGGTGACTTTATTTGGATACCAATCCAATATGACTGGTATCATTATAAGAAGAGATGTGGAGGGCCAGGTGTGGAGGCTCACACCTGTAATCCCAGCACTTTGGGAGGTCGAGGTGGGTAGATCACGAGGTCAGGAGATCTAGACCATCTTGGCTAACATGGTGAAACCCTGTCTCTACTAAAAATATAAAAAATTAGCTGGGTGTGGTGGCGGGCGCCTGTAGTCCCAGCTACTTGGGAGGCTGAGGCAGGAGAATGGCGTGAACCCAGGAGGCCAAGCTTGCAGTCAGCTGAGATCACACCACTGCACTCCAGCCTGGGCTACAGAGCCAGACTCTGCCTCAATTAAAAAAAAAAAAAAGAGAGAGAGATGTGGAGACAGACACACGTGGAGGGAAGACCATCTGAGGACAAAAGAGAAAACGGCTGTCTGCAAGTCAAGGAGAGGAGCCTCAGAAGAAACCAGCCCCACCGACACCTTGATTTTAGACATTCAGCCATCAGAATAGTGAGAAAACAAATTTCTGTTGTCTAAACCACCCTGTCCATGGTACTTTATTACGACAGCCCTAGCAGACTCGTGCATGTGGAATTTTCCATTTCTCATGATATGATGAGTTATATGTATGTAGTATTAGGGCACCGCACACTGGTGCTTCACGATCCAGGTAAAAATAGTTGCTACTCCATGTAGCAGCAGCAGCAGGTCCAACAGAAAACACGGCAACTCTTTTGTTTCCTTCAGACTGACAGTTTCTTTTCAATCTGCCCAACTGTGAGACTGCAGGCTGCTACAACAATAAATGTGTGTAGAACATTATCATTCTTGTTTGCAGTTTAGGAGCTAAGTATTATGAATGGTGGCTCTAAGAAAATGTGATGTGAGAATGTCTTTGATTTTTAAAAATGATTATGGATTATGATTTAAAAATTATTATTTAAAGATGATTCATTAGAAACGAAAAAGGGCTCCCTTCAATACTCCTGCAATATCACAAATATAATACAATCACTGATGTCAAAAATATAAGGAATAAAAATTCAATCTGGGGAGGGACAGATTGCTTTTCAGCCATAATTAGAAGGGCAAATGGAATTTAAGTCAATAACAGTCACTAATCTAGATAATGCAAGCCAAGACTTGGTCAAGGGCCAGAATGAGACATTTATACAGCAGGATACAGCCAGGCAATTTTGGTTTAATGACTTGGGAGTGAGAAACTATTCTAAAGATAACTGATCCGACCAAAGAACTGTCTCTACTTCTACCACTCTGCTCCAAGCCACAGGCACCTCTCCTCTGAAATGCTGCAACAGTCTCAGAACAGTTCTTCTGCATTTACCCTCACTGCTCCACAGTCTGTTCTTGAGATACAGCCAGGGTGAGCCTTCACAAGCATGTCAAATAAAATGCCACTATTCAGCCCAAAACCCTGCTCCATCACACCTGGGTCAAGTCACGTCTGCAAGGACCTATATGGCCCATCTCTCATCACGTCTCTTACCTCCTCTCCTACAACTCCCTTCTTTGCTTGCTCCACCCTGGCCACAGAGGCCTCCTGACAGCTCCTCAAATCTGCTGTGGCTGGTTAAGGCTCCACTGCCTTGACCTTCTGCCCCAGCACATATAATGGGCCAACTCCCTCCCACCTGCAAGTCCTTGCTCACCTCTGACACTCTCAGTGAGGCTGGCCTGACTACTCCATCGACAGCTGTAAATTTCACATCCACTCGTCTTCCGCCCCAACCCCCAAGTCATGTTCATTTTCTACTAACCTACCTGTAACTTACTTATTTATTATGTTTGTTATTTATTTCTGCCTTTTCCCACTAGGAAAAGAATTCCACGTGGGCAAGGATCTTTGGAGAAGTACTTGAAGTGCTTGGCACACAGTGTGTACCTAATAAATATTTGATGAATGTATAATACTCACATTCTTGCCTTCTCTCTAAGAAATAAGTGGGGTGGGGTAGGGTGGGGCGGAAGCATCCTCACCTCTGTTAGAGGCACACTCAAACCACAGGATGGTGAGTGGCTCCATCTTTATCCCCACTTCTCACCACTGCCCCCTCAGGATCAGGGAGGGATGAAAGGCTGCAGCTGCTCTTGACTGTATGGCTGGGGTGGAGCTTTGCATGACAGAGAAAGAAGAGGTTAAAAAACTTCGAGTCAACTCATCAGATGTCCTCTCTTCTTTCAAAATTCCATCTCTCAGAAGTCTTATTTATCTCGGTTTCTCTCTGTTGGAGAGTGTCCTTTCATGGGCTATATTACATGTTGAGCCGTGTTGTCCACAAAATTCGTATGTTGACGTCCTGACCTCCACACCTCAGAATGTGACTGCAGTTGGAAATAGGTCATTGCAAATGTACTTTGAGTTAAGATCAACCATACTCTGACATGACTGGTGTCCTTATAAAAGGGGAAATGTGGATTCAGAGACATGCATAGAGGGAAGATGATACGAAAAGACACAGGGAGAAAATGATCATCTACAAGCCAAGGAGAGATGCAGATCCTTCCCTGACAGTCCCCAGAAGAAAGCAACCCTGCTGACACCTTGATTCTTGGACTTTTTTTTTATTTTTTATTTTTTCGAGATGGAGTCTCACTCTGTCTCCCAGGCTGGAGTGCAGTGATATGATCTCAGCTCACTGCAACCTCCACTTTTTGGGTTCAAGCAATTCTTCTGCCTCAGCCTCCCAAGTAGGTGGGATTACAGGCCTGTGCCAGAACACTCAGCTAATTTTTTTGGTATTTTTAGTAGAAATGGTGTTTCACCATATTAGCCAGGCTGGTCTCAAACTCCTGACCTCAAGTGATCCACCCCCCTCAGCCTTCCAAACTGTTGGGATTACAGGCGTGGGCCACTGCACCCGGCCAATCTTGGACTTCTAGACATGATAAATTTCTGTATTTAAGCCAGGTGGCTGTGGTGCTACTTTATACTAATACAGGCTGGCATGGAAAGGAAGACATATGGAGGGCCACTCATTCCTGCCTCTTAGAATGGTAAGAGCTAGAAGTCTGGAAGCGAGGTGTAGGCCTGGGCAAACGGCACCGGTGGTCTCATCTGGGAGCCTGCCTCTAGCAAAGTGCCAAATGAGTCCTCACTGCCAACATGCTGCCAAGGTCAGAAGATGGCTCCAAAAATTCAGAGTGATTGTGCTTAGAGCATCTCGCTCATCTTCCTCAAAAACTTATAGCTACTGCTATCATGTCAATGTGTCCTCCAGAATTCATGTGTTGGAAACTAAATTCCCAAGGCAACCATGTTGAGAGGTAGGACCTTTAAGAAATGTTTAGGTTACCAGGAATCTGCCCTCATGAATGGATTGATATCGTTATTGGGGGAGTGGGTTCCTGATAAAAGGGTGAGTTTGGTCCCCTCCCCTTCTCTGTCTCTCTCTCTCTCTCTTTCTCTCTCTCTCCCCTGCTCTCTCTCACACACGTGTTCTCTCTCTCTCTCTCTCTCTCTCTTTCGATCTCTCTTGCCCTTCTGCTTCCTGCCATGGGATGATGCAGTAAGAAGGTCCTTGCCAGATGCAGCCCCCTCAGCCTCGGACTTCCAAGCCTCCAGAAGTGTAAGAAATAAATCTTCTCTCTTTATAAGTCACTCAGTCTGCAGTAACAAAATGGACTAAGACAGCTGCATTGGGCATCTATTTGGTTAGAGAATCCCACGCCCCAATCTAATAGCAACTAACAACTATTTACTCGGTTTCTCCAGATCCTGTCCCTTAGGGAAGCCTATCTCAAGAGCCTTATAACATACTTGAATCCACACCCTCTCTCTGTAATACTTCCAATACTCTCCTTAAATCCAGGCAAAAGAACTCCTCCCTTGTTCTCTGCCACATTGGAGGGCTCTGTCCTGATCCTCCTTACCCTTGAGGGGAAGGGTAAATGGGGGCACCAAAGGTACATGCCACCCAAAGCTGGTTCAGGCAGCCAAGACCAGAAGTGCCTTCCTGAAGAGCCAGGAGCCTGCACCCTGCCAGGGTTCTTCTCAGGGCACTGCTTGCAAGGGTGGACTGCAATGCAGTGGGCATACCTCTAGGCCCAAGCGGTAGTCGAGCACAGGCTATTTTGAAGGGTGTAGATATTACCTGGACATACAGGCTAGGTCCCCATATAAAACCTATCATGGTGTGGGACAGGTGCAAGGGTAGGAAGACAAGGCGGGAAGTTCCATTTGACCCCTTACTCTGGGACACAATGTCAGGCAGGCCTGGATAGACCCCTTTAATGTTATATCCTAGAGAAACCACTTCTCATTCCATGCAGTCTTTGGTAGTTTATTACCAGTTCCTCGTACCACCAGTAACCCAGCCATGACCACCTTAGCACCTGGCACTGGAGGTAAAGCCTTGGCTTTCAGCATCAGAGGCACTCCCAGGGTGACAACCACACACCTGCCCCAAAGATGAGCCTTTGAAGAACAAACTCTGTTCCTGTTCTTACCTGGACCTCTGCAGAAAAAGAATATTAACGACACTCAGAGAATGACACCACTACCCCACTAACTTTCTGCAAGACTTTGAACAAGTCACTTTCATCTGGGGCTCCATTTTCTCAGCTGCAAAATGAGGAAGTTGAACTCAATTATTTCTAAAATCCTTCCAGGTCTACTATCCCATATTCTTTCACTGCTCTATCACTCAAAAATCTTTTACTAGCCTTTTTATTTATAGATATTTAGAGAATCTAAAAACCACATAGGTTTTATAAAGTACCAGATAACATTGATAACAGAGACAGAAATATACAGGAGACATGTGTCTTTTTTTACTCTATAATAGAGTAATAGAGACAGAAATATACAGGATATATTAGATTAGACAGAAATATAATAGATAATAAAGATACATTCGATATTAGAAATGTAATAGATAATACAGACAGAAATATACAGGAGATACATGTCATTTTTTACACTAAGTGAGGGACGTGTTTTTCAGCTCGGAAGCTAACTGTGCAAAGGGTCTGCTCCCTGCAGACAGCTGTCCGCTCATCTTCCTGCCTGTGTATATGTGGCTTTATGCTGAAGTTCCCCTTTAGCAAAAAGCTACAGGAGATGAGGAATATCAGTTTCATCTCTGAACATCCTTCTCTCTACCCTCTCCCTCTCCCTCTATTCCCTATCCCATCCCATTTCCTGTTCTGTAAAAATCAGTTTAAGAATGAGAGATTATTACTAAAGCAAACCACAAATGATGGAAAGAGCAAAATGACAGCTATCTTAGCATAGGCACCACTTGGGTCTTGAATTAAAACACACTCACACAGCCAGGTATAGTGGGTCACACCTGTAATCCATGCACTTTGGGAGGCCAAGATGGGCAGATCACTTGAGCACAGGCGTTCATGACCAGCTTGGATAACATGGCGAAACCCCGTCTCTACCAAAAAATAATAATAATAATAATACAAAAATTAGCCAAGCATGGTGGCATGTGTCTGTGATCCCAGCTACTCGGGAAGCTGAGGTGGGAGGATTCCTTGAGCCCAGGAGGCTGAGGCTACAGTGAGCTATGATCGCACCACTGCACTCCAGCCTGAGTGGCAAAGCAAGACCTTATGTAAATAAATAAATAAATAAAATAAAATAACACACACACACACACAATACACACAAATCCATTGACATTAACAACTTTGCCCCTCACCTTCTGTCAGAGGACAAATGGAAAACAAAATGACGTGGAAACAGCTTTAGGAACTTCAGGTTTATCTACTTGGTCTTTATCCTTCCTTAGACCCTTCTATCCTCACAGGCACCCATCAGACATTCATGGAGCACAGAGGCACAAATGCCATGAATTCCTCTAGACTTCGGATGATCTTGTAAAGGCACAACAGGGTACATAAATTCATCAGAAGCAAGCCATTCTATATGGCTATTTATAAAAATGACTCAAGCTGGTTATCTGAGACCTTTACTTCTGGGAAAGCCAGTGTGGTGCGGTGGAGAGAGATTTGAACTGAGAGGTAGGAGCACCAGGACCTCTGCTGGCCATCCTTGCCACCTTTGGCAAAGCATGTTATCTCTTTCCAGTTCAGTGGTGGCTGAAGTCAGAGAGTTTGCTGAACTCAAAACAGACACTCACCTTCGTGCTCACCAACTAGCTCATCTTTTGAGGATCATGGGAGGAATGAAGTATAGAAAGACCATTTAATAAATCATGCAGACATATACCATACCTGTATTATAGTAAGAAAATATTTTAGAGTAATCTGACCAAAATCAGGCACATAAATTTTTAACACGGGTGGAATAAATATACTTAGAGTTTTTCTCGCCCAGGCAAAGGACATTAAGTAAAAGAATCAAAGAAAACTAGGCTAGGGAAATACTTGAACATTTAGTTCTTTGATTCCTTTTCTGAGTATACATCACATCATGACTCACATTCTCCCTATCTCTCTGAATTTCAAGGATCCTGTGTCTTCAACTACGGTGCCACACTCCATTATTCTGAGTCCTTTTAGTACAGTACAACTTCTCCAAATAACTCAGCAAACTGAAAATGAGGTGTCACTTTTTGTTTTTTTGTTTGTTTGTTTGTTTTTTGAGACAGAATCTCACCCTGTCACCCAGGCTGGAGTGCAGTGGTGCAATCTCAGCTCACTGCAACCTCCACCTCCCGGGTTCAAGCAATTCTCCTGCCTCAGCCTCCTGAGTGGCTGGGATTATAGGCACACACCACCATGCCCAGATAACTTTTGCATTTTTATTAGAGAGGGGGTTTCACCATGTTGGTCAAGCTGGTCTCAAACTCCTGACCTTGGGATCTGCCCGCCTCGGCATCCCAAAGTGCCGGGATTACAGGCATGAGCCACTGTGCCTGGCTGATGTTACATTTTATAAGACCATAAACTCTTTTTAATAAGATACACTCATGTAACTCATATCATAAGGGACAATGGAGGGAGAGGAAAAAAATGAACACAAGGATTTCTGATCTTTCCTTGGAAAAGATTTCCTGTGATCGAGGTGCTGATGCAAAGGCAGTGAGCAGAGGAAAGGAGTAAGCCCTAATAGTGAATTTGCTGAACTTTCCAAATTGGCAGGTATGAGTAAGGTAGCACACGCACGCGTTCACACCCTCACCCTGTGCCATCTCTTGCAGGTCCCCGTGCTTACTGGGAAGCTCTGCCTGATATCACAGCATCACAGTTTGCATCAAAGTCCAGTTTCATAAAAAATCACAGCTTTATTTTTAACTGATGAACTTGCTATTTGGCTTATCCAAATATTCCAAGTGTTAATTCAACCAGATCTTTCTCATTGCCTCAAACAATCTTATTCCAAACTGAAACTATAATTCATGCGCCAAAAACATTTTGACTTACAGACATTTGTCTGTAGGAGATTTTGGTGGTTTAACAATGAAAAAATGAGAACAGGAATCAGAAATATGAACAGCCTTATGTTCAGATTATAATCATTCTCCTTTCTACCCCTTCCTCACAAGCTGTTAAATGATTCTTTTTTACAACAATAAGGAAATAAATTACCAGCTTCTTATTTTTGGGGACTGGTAACCAAGTCAGCTCCATATTTTCAACTATTCTCATAACCATGATGTATTTAAATGTTCAAACAAGATTTCAGTACTTGGGCTCTAGAACTTTTCCCCACCCCTCCAAAATTCATGTGAGTTCAGCCCATTAAATACTACAATTTAATCTAAGGGGAAAACGATACTACATCCAGGCTTATTCTGTTAAGTGATCCAAAGGCAACTTCATATTTCCATTTCAATTACTACCCTCCCTTTATTCTGATTATTTAATAAGGAATGTCCAGTTGTTCCCATGGGAACAACTGAGATTTTAAATAAATACCCAGAACTGCTTGCATTTTTTTTTATATATATTTATTTTTATTTGTTGAGACAGTCTTGCTCTGTCACCCAGGCTGGATTACAGTGACATGATCTCCGCTCACTGAAACCTTCACCTCCCATGTTCAAGTGACTCTCCCACCTCAGCCTCCCGAGTAGCTGGAACTACACAGACGCGCCACCACACCTGGCTAATTTTTTATTGTTTTTTTTTGGTAGAGACAGGGTTTTGCCATGTTGGCCAGGTTGGTCTGAAACTCCTGACCTCAAGTGATCCTCCCACCTCGGCCTCCCAAAGTCCTGGGATTACAGACATGAGCCACTGTGCCTAGTCATTTGCATTTATATTTAATACTAATTTTTTAAATATGTTCTTGCTTCTCCTAAATTTCTAAGTATTTATACTTTCCATAACTGTGAAGCTTGCCAAAAACGTTGTACTTTCTGCTGTGGGTTTATTCTCTTCTTCTGAATCGTCTTTAATTAACTGGCGTCTGGCTAAGAATAAGCATATGTACAGCTCAAGTTTGCAGAGACAATTTTAACCTTACATTTCTCTCAAGCGACTCTCAAAATCTGTTGACAAAGCAACAGATCAGCCTGATTCCTAAAACTGGGGAATATTGTCAATTTCATTTCCTAAAATGTTTCTGTGGGTAAACTAAAGATGGACATACTTTACTGGATAAAAAATGCAAAAATAGACCACTGGTGAACAAAATGAACCAACAGTAGGAGAAAAATTCAGTTGACTAAAGGAGAAACTGAATAAGGAATTCCAACACCAATATCAATATGACTCAAAGAGGAAGCTAAGGAAATCTGCAAAAGAGGAAGTACAAAACAGTAATGACAATGAAAGTCAAGATGAAGGTTTAACAATGATCTCTATATAAGACACAGCACCCCCCACCCCCACCCCCACCCCCACCCACTGAAAGCAGCTACAGGAAATCTAGAGGTTCTGTCTGACTTTGGTTTCAGTCATCCTAGCAGCCTAGCTAACAGCACAGGGTAGATTAATCACCCTTCCACAGCTTGAAAAAGATGTGCTCTTAACTGATTAAATTCTCAGCAAGCAATGAGCTGGCATTTCCAACCTGGGGATATTCCCAGCAGTCACTGGAGAAGGGTCTTTCTGAGCAGAGCTAAATTACCTTCTGCTGGAAGATTCCAAAACTTCTGCACTTCTTCCACTTTCAGCTCAAGGTCTGAAGAAGAGTTTAGCCTGACTTACTAAATTAACATCTGAAAAGTTAAAGCAGGGAAAAGGAACATACAGCTTACAAAAAGGAAAGAATAAGAGAATTTGATGGAGGGAACAGAAGATTGCAGAAGACATGTAAATTACAAACAAATTAAGTACAGAACAGTTCTCAAGGTGATAATAATGGAAACTAAAAATTGAAATTGACTAGGAGAAAGACTTAAAATAGGCCACATGCTTTCATGTTTGTGAGAGTTGACTTGCAGCTGCAATATTAGAACTAGCTATGATCATTTTAAGATGACTATCTCCCATCTTTGATAATCCATGGGGCTCCAGTTGAAAATAATTAACCTAATGCCTAAATTATATAAAAGAGAAATGGGTGAGTCTACAAATCACAAGCCTCCAAAGAGCTACCTAAACAATAACAATACTAAGAATAATAGACTCGTGTTGTAAGTTTCTTAAAGAAAACAAGCACAGAGAATTTGTAAAATATTAAAATACAACATTATAAAATACATATCCATTTTTTCACCCTCCTTTGTTCTAAGTTATTCAAAAATCATGGTAAATGTTACTGTAGCACAAAATAAAGTCTTTTTTTAAATCTGCAAGTAAAATAGAATTCCTCCCTTGAGTTTCTCAAATACAGCCTGTTAACTTAAAAATCACACAATTTATCAATTTAGAAAGAAGAGCTTTGTTTCTTATAAGGGGTTAAAGCCTGCAATGTTGCCATTCTAACAGGCTGGGAAGCATAGGCTCCAGTAGAAGCCAATAGCAAGCACTTTAAGGGAGGGACAGGTAAGACAGGAATTTATGCAGAATAGGTTGACCAAGTACACATATTCCACAGGTTATAGCAGGAGCTATGAATATTCATGAAGGTGGTCCTAATGCATGCATACTGAATAAGCACACATGTTATATACAACTTACGTTCACCTTGGGGTGGAGACTTAACATTTACATGTATTACAATTAGGCCCTCTATGTAAAAGGTCCTTTCAGAACACAAAGGCACTCAAGTGTCTCTGTAAATAGGCCAGAAGCAGTCCACAGTTGGTCTTTGTATCAGAAGAAAGTTACTGAAATCAGAATCTTTTCTAATGAAAGCTACAGTTATGGCTGGTGGAAGAGGGAGTCAGTCAGTCAGCATCTGGCAGTGGAAGGAATGCCATGGTTTTAAGATAGCTCATCTCAAGGCCAGTGCTTGTTTAGCTGCTAGAGAAAAAGAAAACCCAGGTGGCAGTTAGAAGGTAGTTTATTCTTTTTTTTTTTTTTTTTTTTTTTTTTTGAGGCGGAGTCTTGCTCTGTCGCCCGGACTGGAGTGCAGTGGCCAGATCTCAGCTCACTGCAAGCTCCGCCTCCTGGGTTTCCGCCATTCTCCTGCCTCAGCCTCCCAAGTAGCTGGGACTACAGGCGCCCGCCACCTCGCCCGGCTAGTTTTTGTATTTTTAGTAGAGACGGGGTTTCACCGTATTAGCCAGGATGGTCTCGATCTCCTGACCTCGTGATCCGCCCGTCTCGGCCTCCCAAAGTGCTGGGATTACAGGCTTGAGCCACCGCGCCCGGCCGGTAGTTTATTCTTTAGGTGCAGGGGTGTGTGACTTATCTCTGCCTGGCATGGCCTTAGGTCTTGTTTATAATTTGGTATCTCATTACCACCGAGAGTCTGTTCCGTCAGTTCTTAAGATCTCGTTTTAGCAATGATGCTGGTCAGTTGTTGTGTCTAAGCTACAAAAGGGAGGGATTATAACAAGGCAAATCCAACCTCCTGGCCCATTGGGGCTGGGAACTCAGTTTGTATGGAGTCTCTGGGGTCTCCTTGGCCAAGAGGGAATCCGTTCAGTGGTTGGGGGCTTAAGATTTTATTTTTAATTTACAACACAATGAAAACTGGAAATGGGAGTTCTGTTTTCTTGGGAACCTACATTTCCTGGTGAGCAGCATCTGTACCCAGCCAGATAGGGGGGATTTTCTTCCTTCTTTTCCAACCCTCTTGCTCCTTTACCAGATTATAATTTGGTAAACTTTTCACATTGCCTGTAATGACGACTTTCCAGAAGAAAATGGGAGGATACACAATGGCGAGGCGAGGTCTAAGCTCTGAGCAGCAGTAGCAATGCTTGGAAAGCAGGTTTGCTCAGGTCCCTGCTCTAGGGACCAGCCCTTAGGAAAGTGCCAGCTAGAGCACCGTGGCCTGTGGATGGTCACAGCCTGCCCAGGGAACTTCAAAGAGGAACTTAACATAGAGCTCCTAGGAATAGAATTATGAGGGATTTTTAGGCAGTTTATTTTAACTTATTTCACAAAATCCTAAAGTGCAAAGTATTGTAGAACCAGAAAGGACCTTCCACATCATCCAGTTCAAACCCTCTTTTCACAGACAGTAATACCAGTTCCTCCAGCCCTGGGGCGGGGCCTTGCTTTCCAGTTTCTCTTCCTCTCACATTTCTTTCTTTGGAAAGTCTGACAGACCTCTCTGACTTGAGACAGTTGCCTGTTTAGTCTCCCCAGGCTGCCTATTTTCAGATACCCCTTGGATCCAATCCAATCAGGCAACACTAGGCGCACAGAGACAACCATCCCTGGCCTGGAGGGACATCCATTCTCTTGTCCTTGGGCCTACAGACCCGTGCTCTGCTGGGCTGGACTCCTTTCCATTGCTTGACTAAGCACTCTGTCCAAGGCCTGGTCTCTCCCAGGCCATAAGTGTGAACCATCTCTGGATTCCCTCTGCATTAAAAATTGGCCAAAGACATGAGGGCACCACTTTTATGGCTGTGTGAACTTGGACCCTCAGCAGCCTCATCTGCAAAATGGGCATAAAAACATTATATTGCCCAACAGACTTTATAGGGTTATTGTAAGCAAGTATGACAGTTTGTAAATAACAGAGATATTAAAATTAGTGTATGAGTATCATCACCAAACTAAGAAGGACAGACAGGATAAATCTGAGTGGAGAGGGCAAATCTGCAGGGAGGTCCTGAACGCTGCAGATGTCGCCTATGCAGGGAAGCCTCACTCCAGGCACCCATCTGGCCAGCATTGCTCACACACTTCTGTCTCACTGCATTTGCTGTCTTGGCAAATATTTATCTGCCTCATGAATTCCTGGGAAAAGCAAGATGTCTACTTTACTTAAAAAGTGGGAGTGGGGAAAAAAAAAAACTTGTAATCCCAGTGACCCAGGAGGCTGGGGTAGAAAGATCACTTGAGGCCAGGAGTTCAAGTCCAACCTGGCAACACAGCAAGACCCCCCATCTCTACAAAAAATTAAAAAATTAGCCAGGCATCGCGACATGCACTTATAATCCTAGCACTTGGAAGGCTGAGGCAGGAGGATCACTTGAGCTCAGGAGTAAAAGGCTGTAATGAGCCATGATCATACCGCTGCACTCCAGCCTGTGGGACGGGGGAAACCCCATCTCTAAAAAAGAAAGAAAAGTCCTTACCAAAAAAAGGGGGGGAAAATCAGAATTTCCTGGAAAAATGCAAAGCTCTCCTCTTTCTCCAGATGATTTCTAATGCTCTCAGTCCCATAAAGCCATTGCCTTGGCAAACCAATCAGGTAGAAGGCAAAGACAGAGGAGAGAGAAAGACAAAGCCCAGAAGTGGAGATTAAAGAACAACAATCTTCACAAATGGAAAAGCAGCTTGGAGGCTGCTGATACGCTGCAGGGATTTCCTCTGCAGTCTCTGCATTATTGCAGTTTGGTGGCTGCCTCACACTACCCCCGGGGCAAGAGCATTAATGGGATCTCTCCCACACAGCTGCCTCCAGGCAACCCTCTTTGAGAATCTCTACCATAATCCCAGATTCGGGATCAGTTTTGCAATTCAGGCCTTGTTGTTTCAGTGTCTCCTCACTCTAATAGGATATGCTTCTGAGGGGAAAGAGGAACTATTGGTTTTTTTTTCCCATTCAGTTGTGAGCTGGTGAATTACGTTATTTCAAATCTCACTTGCAAGGAGGCCTGACATCAGCAGGGACTGCGTGGTGTGGAGCTGAGCACAGGCGTGATGAGGATGCCTGCAGCGCCCTGCATAATTACTGCCCCTGGCCAGGGAGCCCTGGGCAGTTTAGCTAGTGGTTGGGGGCATGGACACCACAGAAGGCCTGGCTCCTCTCCACCTACCAGCCTCCCCAGCCCAGCCCTGCTGCGAGGCTCCCAGATTCTCCAACCAAGGCCCAGCCAGCCCTCCTGCAACCAGGGGTTGAGTTTGTTTCACACTTTGTGCCAATGGTTTGTAAAAAGATGTGACATGTTTCTTCCAAATGCACAACAAGCGACAATTCGTCCGTGAGCTGCCAGAACACATTTTACATGAAGCATGAAAAATCCCAGGAGCTGAGGAATGAAGGACTCAACCCCAGATGAATACAAGCCAGTCAAGCATTTCTAAAGAACGTTAGAAAGCGTCCTAGGCAGCCCTCCACGTCATCACCGTGATTATTACCATAATTATTCCTCCCTCACTTTGCAGTTGGCCATATGCACGCCACATGAGGTCACAGGCTGCCCTCCCCTGGTTTTCCTGACACATAAAACCAACAAGAAGCCAGGGGAGGCTGAGCTAATGGTGCTAGAGAGAGATGAGCTGCAAATCACCATTCTCCTCAATTTACGCCAAATAAATAGATGGAACCTCACGCCCCACATGGCGGGATGTGATTCACAGAAAACCTTGGACACTGTGTCCCCCATCTTTAACCTCTCCTCTCTCCCCCACCCCCACATCACAATCCTATTACTGAGAATGGGAGTGCAGTCAGCAGGGGGTGGAACAAGAACCATGGGTTTCATGTGGGAGGAGAACCAAGCTCACTGGGTAAAAGTGGTACTTCTAAGACCCTCACATCAAAGGAAGACTTGCAGGAGAAAATAAGGAACTTGTTTTAAAGCAGAGGGGTTGAAATCCCAGGGATGAAAGAAATTCAAATGAACATATCTTTTAATTGGTTCCTGTCCTTTCATGCACCCCTGCTCTGTCAGCTTCTATACGGTGGAGCTTCTGATTCTCCAGTGCTTAAAAAGCGTTCTCCTTTTGTTCACTGGAAGAAAACCATTTTTGTTGGCTCCACACAGAAAGTGTCTATGACGTCTCTGGGATGGAAACACTTCATCTCCTCCTGCTAAGTTATTTGATCCAGAACACAGACATTGGAAAATTCAAATGGCTTCTTTGATTTCTATTATCACACCCAAACCTAAAATCATTGGGTGTCCTTGACCCCAGCACATGCCCTCTACTTCCAGCCTGTCTCTGACATTGGCCAGGGAGTTCCCAACAAGCCACAGTCAGAAATGATGGCCTCCATGCAAGCACGTAAGTCTCCACCAGTGACACATCCAGAAAGGGCCACGTGCTATCAGGAAGTTTCTTTTCAAGCTCGTGGGTCATTGTCCACGAAACAAAGCATATCTTTCCCTTTGCAATTGCGTGTTAGCAAGTTGAGTAAATGACAAAGAGATGGCACCCTCGGTTTGCATCTGGCCTCTATGAAAATCCTTATAGATGATGATAACAGTCGTGATGTTGAGTGATCTGTTTCTCCAGGTTTTGTAACAATACTAGTCTCTGCAACTTCTCTTTATAAGACTTCAAGGTTTTCCTGTTTCACAATTTGTCTGACTCTCCCCATCTGGCCTAACAAGAGCCTATTCTCATGAACAACAAAGGTAGCTACTGACGTATGTAAGATGGGTTCATTTGGCTGAATATACCTACTGGATATTCTCCCTAAGTCAGCATTTTCTAAAAGACAACCAATACTTCATAGCAAAAATTAGGTTAACAGGACCACGTCCAGTTAGTTAAAAATACTGGATCAAGCAATCTCTCTGACCTGTTGAGCCAGCTGGCTCTACACTGGCTTCTTTCAAATGCTTCACTTCTGCAGATCCAGGTTTCAGAATTAATCAACAGGAGTGTAAATATCAGGTTTTTCTCTTATTAATTAGGACTTTGGGCAAAGTATAACCTTCTTAAACTTTTTTTCCTCACCTGCAAAATGAATATAACAACAGAAGTACTCATAGTCAGCTTATAACAGTGCCTGGTACATGGTAAGCACCCAGTGCATTTTAGCTGCCAATAACAATCCATTCTTCCAGATGGAAACTTTGTCACTGGGTGTCCCTCTCTCAGTGGTTCACCTCCTCCCTTAGTGAGAGGCATAGTTCACCCCTCTCCAGATGATCATCCTCAGCAAAAGTTGGCATCGGGATCTTTAGCCCATTGAACTCCAACAGTTCTCAAAGGGAGACAGGGTGTCCTGAGGGTGTTTGGAAATGGGGAGGATGCATATTGGAATGGGGAGGAGTGCTGGCATTTAGTGGGTTGAGTGGCCAGGAGGTGAAATAACTTGTAATGCTCAGGACTGCCCCACACCGTGAAGAATTTTCCCACCCAAAACACTAATGGTGCTTCCACTGAAAAATACAGACTGTTCGGGAAATGTTTAGAGATGAAAGTCATCAGACAAAATCATTCCAATGAACAGGTCAAAGAGGTGAGTGGCCCAAAATCAGTTAGGAAATCACCAGTACCTCCTTATGGTTTCCGGTGGCTCTGCATGGAAGGGAATCTGACCAGCGGAGGCCAGGGTGTCCTGCAAGGCCTTCCTGACCTCCTGCAGCTGACCCAGGGATAGCCGGCCCACCAGCGGGGTCAGGTCGCAGCCCTGCCACCAGAGTTGTTGCTCTTTCTCCTCTATTTCCCTTCTCAGCTGTTGATCTTTGGCTTCCAGCACCGACATCCTTGCTTGGAGAGCTTCGATTTCTTTCTATAGAGAATGAGGAGTCGAGATTTTATAAATTAACCCTGCTCACGGCAAACTGCTCTGAGGATAATGACTCGTTTAAATGAGAATTGGCCATATGCACAAGAATCATGAAGCTCCCCTTCTGAGGCAGGCAGATTTTTGGAGGTTTGCTGAACTGGAAAAATCATGCCAGCTTTATATTTCTAATGAGTTGGCATAAGGAAAAACATTCCCTCCGGAGCATTAAATAACTATGGGGGGTGAGCCAAGAATTTGACTTGGAAGAACCCAGCAGATACATAAATGACTTACTTCATCTCGGATGGACGAGTTAGGACACAGGGCAGGGAGCCTTACGCACCTGAGGTCTGAGCTAAGCAGGTAACCCCAGCCACAGACCGAAACAAGAAATGCAAGCGACCCGTTGTTAGTCTGTCCCCAAACACAAGAATTCAAAGTAAAGAGAAAGGTAAAAAATGGTTTCTTAAGTCTACAGGGCTGAGAGAGGAATGAGATGCTGCAGATGGTGCCATGCAGCCTAAAGTTCATGACAATATAAAAAATGTAATTTCTGCGAATATAGCAAACTGAAATCCAAAGAATCCATAAAATATCATTTAACATTAAGGTCAATTAACTAAACAAGCAGCAGGTAATGAACGCCCATCGTGTGCACAGTGTTATAGCAGATCATCACCTCACTGCCCATATGATTCTGAATCAAAAATAAGACTCTTAATTCACATACTCCCAAGTTTTATCCTGATAAGAGCGCAATTCTAATCCTGGGTGTCTCCCAACCTCTTATTCACATTCTCTCAGCCCCAAGGTGCATCACCTGCAACTTCTACCTCCTGAACCCACTTCAAGTATGGGAGTGGGGAGAAGAATTGGGAGTTACTAAAGAATGTCTACTACCAAGACATTCTAAGAAAAAAGTAAAGCCTCCGTGTCCCCAATTGCTCCAAGATTACAGTCTTACTGACAAAGTCTCTCAACTAACCTCTCTACTTCCACCTTTGACTTCCTCTACTCTATTCTTTTCTTTTTCTTTTAGTTTTTTTTTTTTTTAACTAGTAAAACACGTGTAGCATAAACTTCACCATCTTGAGCATTTTTAAGTGTAGAGTTCACTGGCATTAAGCACATTCACATTGTTGTACAACCATCACTGCCATCCATCCACAGAACTCTTTTCATCTTGTAAAACTGAGACTCTGTACCCATTGAAAACTAATTCCCCATTCTCTCTTCCTCCAAGTCCCTGGGAATCACCATTCTACTTTCTCTATGAATTTGACTTCTCTAGGTAACTCATACAAGTGGAATCATACAGCATTATCCTTTTGCGACCAGCGTCTTTCACTTAGCATAATGTCCTCAAGGTTCAACAATGCTGTAGCATGTGCCAGAATTTCTTTTCAAGACTGAGTAATATCCCATTACATGTACATACACATTTTGTTTATCATTTATCTGTTGATGAGAACTTGAGTTGTTATCAGCTTTTGGCTATTGTGAATAATGCTACTATGAGTCTATGGGTGTGTAAACATCTCTTTGAGTCTATGCATTCAATTTCTTTTGAGAGAGAGAGATATATATATACCCAGAAGCGGGGGTGGCTGGACCACACAGTAAATCAATTTTTAATCTTTTAAGGAAGCTGCACACTGTTTTCCATATTGTCTTACATCCTATTCCTAATACAGGGTCAAATTATTTACAATGTGGTCAGATCAATTACATTTAGCATTGTTTACTTTAAACTTTCTAGATGTTCCTAAAAACAACACTCTGACTGCAGCTGAACGCCATTATACAGGCAAAAAATTCTCCCTAAATGAAGGCATCCAATGGTTCCCTGTTGCAATCTGAGAAAATTCCAAATCCTTACAAGGCCCCTTTATCTCTGACTTCCTCCCCAAATCCTCCCCCTCATTTACACTGCTCCAGCCACATGGGCCTCCAGCTGCCCTCTGAACACATGAGGCCCACTCCCACTCTAGGGCTTCATCTTGGTATCCCCCTGCAGGATCCTCTTGCAGAAATTTCTGCAAGGCCTACTCCCTCTCCTCTTTCAACTGTTGGGTCCAATCTCACTTCTCAATGAGTAGACTCCATCCTCCACATCATCCTAGTCTACTCTGGGAAGCTCTTATCACCCTACAACATACCAGTTATCTAATAGAGGTTTTATTATGTTTATCACTTATTTTCTATCTCCCCATTCTCACCCCTAGTAGATCAAAAGCTCCCCAAGAATCTCAAGCATTTCAAACAGTATCTGGCACTCAGTGAACCCTCAATAAATATCTGTTGAATAAATGAATATTCAAGTACCTTTCCTAGAGTGCTTCAAACACTAAGTGCCCAGGGCTAAAATTATTTTCTCTACACTCTGACTTTCTCAGGAATTGTGTAGACCTTTAATTGGCAAATGTTATTAAAAATGAAAAACCAGATTTCACATTTTCAGCTATCCAAACAGTATAACACATTGACTACGTAAGTGCTCAGTTAATGGAGGAAATGGTTTCAAATAAATTGCCCTGACTTTTTCCTCCCTTTGCCTCCTTACCCTTGAAGTGACCTGGATGGGGCAAATTCAGATAACAAAAATATTCGATGGCCAGAGCAGAGAGGGGAAGCCTCCAGCCTAAGCCAGGATTTGAACTTGAGTGTTGAAGACCTATGCTCTTCCCATGAAGTCACGTAGCTTCCAATCAATGTGTCCTCCTTGCTCCCCACTCATGCTTCACAACTCCAGGCTCAAGCAGGCACGGACCCTGTTTCAAGATTCCCTGCCTCTCGGGTGCCCTGTCAACTTCCAGAGCTCTGGCTTTAACTCGGTGCTGCACCCAGATTTGTAGCCTCTCGATGATTCTTAGCCAGCTTGCATCCTCTGTTCTGGGCCAACTTTGGGCTTCCACGCAGTTGGCTAATCATTCCAGATGTGCCTGCCTTGCTCAGTCCGGACTTACAACTCTGTCTCTTAACAACTTCAGCTCATAGACTACCATGATAGGAATTTCCATAAAGGATTTTCACAGCACAGATGTCTTTCTGCCTTTCAAAGGAAGCTTCTAAAGGTCAAAATGATAAGAAGTGGCAAATTGGCCTGGCAGACAAGAAAAGCATATTCAAAAGGTAATGAGGAATATCAAAAACAGGCACAAACGCTGCTGAGCTTTCAACCCTCGTTTGTAATGAGATTCCTACAAGCCCTCTAGTCATTCCCACCATCTCTCCTTTTTGTACTCCCCAGCTTGACAGCCAAGGCTCTAATTGCTACACTCAAGGAAAGTAAGACCCACTTGGCTACATTTGGCTTAAATGGATAAGAAAAATGCCGGCTGGGCACGGTGGCTCATGCCTGTCATCCCAATACTTTGGGAAACTGAGGCAAGAGGACTGTTTGAGCCCAGGAGTTCAAGAGCAGCCTGAGCAACATACTAAGACCTGATATCTACTAAAAATTAAAAAATTTAGCCAGACATGGGGGTCACGCCTGTAGTCCCAGCTACTTGGGAGGCTGAGATGGGAGAATCACCCAGGAGCTCAAGGCTGCAATGAGCTATGATTGCGCCACTGCCCTCCAATCCGGGCAACAGAGCAAGACCCTGTCTCAATGAAAAGAAAAATGCCATGATATTTCTTGAAGATCTTTCACCTGCTCACCTGTAGCTGCTGCTTTTCCTGAAGAAGCCAGTCTCGTCTTGTGATGGACACGTGCAAGCTGTCCTGAGCAGAGCGTTCCAACAGCCTCGGCTCCGTTCTGAGTGAGGCGTGGGTGTCATCTCCACTGGCCCTTAAAATGACACATACCTATTGGTACAGGTTTGGGGAAGCTGAAATCCTCATGTTGACAAGTATTTTAAGAGTAAGAAACTCCACCAAGTGGTCCCCATCTGTTCTCATACTTAGGAGGGTACTTACCTGCTTTTAGGATGAGCTCCTAAATGTAAGTTTCTACCTTAATTACAATCTCTTGGGGTTTTTTATTTTTCCCCTTAGTCAGAATACTATTATGGGACCTGCACTGTCCCATAAGGTAGCCCGTGGCCACATGTGACACATGGTTAGCCCAAATTAAAATGTGCTGAAAGTGTAAAACACACACCAGATTTTAAGGACTTAGTATGAAAATAAAGAGCACAAAATAACTCATTAGTAATATTTTTAAGTTCATTACATGTTGAGATAATATTTTGGTATATTGAATTGAATTAAATGTATTGTTAAAATTAATGTCACCTGTTTCTTATTCATTTGGGGGAAATATAACAAGATCTTTATTCAAATGATTAGGAGTGTTGAATTCACACTCACTATTTCTGAAATTCACCAGTTCCCCTGCCTTTACGGCATCCACCCTTCCTCTGCTCATTTAGAATCTTCCACTTTGCACTAATGTTTGAGTCACTAGTCAATGAGAAGGCTGTCACTGAGGGTTTCAGAAGATTTTCTCCCACAATCAGCTTTAATCACATAGAAATACACTTCTTGCAGAGCCCACATCACATTTTTTTTTTTTTTAATTCCCAGCACTTATCACAGAGTTGAACTTAATAAAATTAGGCCAAGAGTTCTAGAAAATGCATCTGAGCTCCTGGTAGCATTTCATCTAATTCCTGAAATTTTCAAATTTTCACTTGATTAACTTTCTTCTTAATCCTTTTTTTTTTTTTTTTTTTTTTTAAAGAGTGCCTCACTGCGACACCCAGGCTGGAGTGCAGTGGCGCAATCTTGGCTCACTGTAACCTCAGCTTCCTGGGTTCAGGCAATTCTCCTGCCTCAGCCTCCTGAGTAGCTGGTACTATAGGCATGTGCCACCATGCCCAGCTAATTTTTGTATTTTTAGTAGAGACAGGGTTTCACCATATTGGCAAGGCTGCTCTCGAATTCCTGACCTCAAGTGATCCTCCCTCCTCGTCCTCCCAAAGTGCTAGGATTACAGGCATGAGCCATCGCACCTGACCCTTAATCTTTTTTAATGTGGCTACTAGATCATTTAAAATTGTGTATATGGCTCACACTAGATTTTATTGGATAGCACTGCCTTGGATTATCCAAACAGGAGCAAATTCCAGAGCTGAACCTGATGGAGATTAAAAGGAGGGGTGACTGATTTGCAGATGCTTGGGTGTGAGCTTCTGAGAAAAGATTTGCTGAAAGGCTCTCAAAACCACTTAAAATCTGTTAGGTGTCTTCTCTTATCCTTGCCAGAGTTGACATATTTGGTAACAGTGATGCTGGTGCAAATGTGGCACAGGCTTGGGCCTTACATTGGTGAGCTGTCTTTACAGGACACTTGGTGGTATTTGTCACCAAAGAATAACAAATTCATCCTTAAAACATTCCATTTCCAGTGGAATGCAGGTGGGCAGAAAAACAATTTACCCTAAGCAAAACTACATCAACAATCCAAGGAAGCTATGTCTAAGAAAATACCACCAACTAAAACTAAAAGGCAAATGACAGGTTGGGAAAAATATATTGCTACACATATGGCAGAAAAAGGGTTAATACTGCTAATTTTTAAAAGTTCCATCAAATTATGAAGGAAAAGACAAGTGCACCAACCAGAAATTCCAAAAAAATGGAATACGGCTGAGCGTGGTGATGCACACCTGTAGTTCCAGCTACCTGGGAGGCTGAGGCAGAGAACTGCTTGAGCCTAGGAATTTGAGACCAACCTGGGCAACATAGCAAGATCCCCCACCTCAGAAATAAATGAAGCAAAACAAAACACAAAAAATGAATTGTAAAGTATTATGGGAAATGATTACCATCCAAAGATTTGTGTGTGTGTGGAGGGGAGGGTTGGAATCTAGCTCTGTTGCCCAGGCTGGAGTTCAGTGGCATGATCTTGGCTCACTGCAACCTCTGCCTCCCAGGTTCAAGCAATTCTCCTGCATCAGCCTCCCAAGTAGCTGGGACTACAGGCATGTACCGCCACACCCAGCTAATTTTTGTATTTTCAGTAGAGACGAGGTTTCACCTTGTTGGCCAGGATGGTCTCGATCTCCTGACCTCGTGATCCGCCCACCTCAGCCTCCCAAAGTGCTGGGATTACAGCCATGAGCCACCGCGCCCAGCCTCCAAAGATAGTTTTAAATTAAAATCCAAACAACATAAAACATCATCTTTCACCTAACAAACTGGCCTGTCAAATGTTTTCCCAAATGATAAGTCTTTGGTGAGAGTAGGGAATAAGAATGACACTTAAAATTAAATATAACTTGGGATTCTACATTCCCACATCTAAGTATTGATTGCCTGTAAATAATCATAGTTTGACATAAAGATTAGCTACAAAAATCAGGTGTTTTCTTAGTAGCCCAAGACATGCCCCAGCATCAGGACCTCTTGGCAATGCTAAGCAGCCACTAAAATTAGGTCACACAAAAAGATATATTGGTCTGGAAAATGTTCACTATTTATTGCTGTTTTCTCTAAAGCAGGTTTTATGGCAAAAAGTATAAAATGAACCATTGTAAAAATATTAATAACATGTATATAAAATAAAAGAAAAATATTCACCAAAATGCTATCAGCTCCTATCTCTGGGTGGTGGAATCACTTCTTTCCATTGATCTTTCTAAAGTTTCTCTAGTGAGCATGTATCATTTTTACAACCATAACATAAAATGTTTGCCAACACGAACTAAGTAGCTGCACTTTTGATTTAAATATTTTAATACACCCAATTAGTCTTGTAACTCCTGAACATGCCTGTGTTTTAAATAAAGCTCATCAATAACATCACCTTCAAGGTCACCTTCCCTTGCAGAGGAGCAGATATGTGTAGCTTCTGACACTTGGAGGCATAAACTCAGCATCCAAAAAGGCCAAATTAAACCTATCCCCTCCTTCTACGGAATCTCCCACACAGCTAGATCTTGTCTGCCACCTTTGTACTTATTTCAGGGCTCAGTGAGGAGAAGCGTGAAGCTGCATGTTCTTATTTATATATGAACAGGGTCGCACTGCCTCCGCATTTCTTAGAAAAGAAAATGAGTAACTGATCCTAATATATGTTGTGCTATGTTTGTCTCCTTTTACTCCTACCCCATTTCATTCATTCATTCAGAAAAAGAGAAAACATTACTGAGCTCGCCTGGTATGTACTATGGATTGCGCTTGGCTCTGAGGATACAATGGTAAACAGTTCTCGGTTCTTCCGTGGAGCAGGAGAGACAAATGCATTAACAGAAAAATTACAAGGCAATGAAGAAATGGGCAATGCAAGGCATGGACCAATGGCGGTAGACTTTAAAGCTGGGGGAGACTCTTCCCCCTTGCTGAATCTTAACTTGACACTTATAAAATAAGTAAACCAACCGACCATGGTGCAATGAAGCAGGCTTCATATTTTTAAAAACAATACTAGTAAATATGTCACCTCATCTTTTCGAAGTTAGAAAACAGCAGTTACAGAAAAAGGAACCTTGCTTTTGTTCCTATGTCTACCAAAAAGATCAGATTCTCTGAATAATCTTAAAGGTCACTTATTGTAACATACGATGCAATTTAGAAATCTATTCTTTGTTTTATGTGCTTAAAGGCAAATAACAGCAGTAGCAACAAAAATGTTTAAACTGATAATAATAAAATAAACTACTATGAATCGAGAACATACTGCACACCAGACGTCATCTTTTGATCACATTCGCTTCTCATTACAGACCTAAGATGAAGATGCTATTATGCCAGTTTTGCTGATGAGGAAACTGAGTCCCGGGGGGTCCGGGTCTAGCCCATGGCCACGTAGACAGCAGGAAGCAGAGTTTAGGAGTCAATGCGGATCAGGCTGAGTCCCAGGTTCCTGCTCTTTCCAGATATCACACGCCATTAGGTTCTCAGCAAGCCCAGGAACTTCCATCTCCCCTGTCTTCCAGTCACATCCACACACACCCATTATTTGAGTCCTCTTGCTGGCTACCAGCAGGGCAGTGCGATGCAGACAGTGCACAGCATATGGAGTTAGAGGCCACCCTTTGGGTCTCTAAGTCACGCTGTGTCACTGGACTTACCTAATCTCTCTGAACCTCACCTTCTTTGTTTTTAAAATGAGAATGACAGTGATGTGGATAACAAGAATGGCTTCCCTATGGAGTAAACTATGGGGAACACATTGATCTGACAAACGACCACTGAGCATCTACTGTGTACAGACCCCATCCTCACACTGGGGCTGTTTGGGGATGGAGACAGAACACCTCCATCCTCAAGAAGCTTGCTGTTGATCTCCCTAGCATCTCAATGTTTGCATCAGGAAAATGAACACTGTACTCATGTCCAAAGCACCCACTTTCTATACAGAGTAAGAAAGATGAAAAATGTGGGCCAGGCATGGTAGCATAAGCCTATAATCCCAGCACTTTGGGAGGCAGAGGCAGGAGAATCACTTCAGCCCAGGAGTTCTAGTCCAGCCTGGGCAAGACAGTGAGACCTTATCTTTACAAAAACATTAAAAATTAGGCACGGTGGCAAGTGCTTGTAGTCCTAGCTACTCAGGAGGCTGAAGTGGCAGGATAACTTGAGTCCAGGAGTTAGAGGCTGCAGTGAGCTATGATCATGCTGCTGCACACCAGCCTAGGCAACAGGGCAATCAATACCAAGAAAGAAAGGAAAGAAAGGAAAGGAGGGAAGGAAGGAAGGAAGGAAGGAAGGAAGGGAGGGGAGGGGGGAGGGAGGGAGGGAGGGAGGAAGGAAGGGAAGGAGAAGGGCAGGGGAAGGGAGGGGAGGGGAGGGGAAGGGAGGGGAGGGGAAGGGAGGGGAGGGGAGGGGAAAGGAAGGGAAGGGAAGGGGAAGAAAGAAAGAAAGAAAGAAAGAGAGGGAGGGAGGGAGGGAGGAAGGAAGGAAGGGAGGGAAGGGGAAGGGAGGGGAGGGGGGGGAGGGGAGGGGAAGGGAGAGGAGGGGAAGGGAGGGGAGGGGAGGGGAAGGGAGAGGAGGGGAAGGGAGGGGAGGGGAAGGGGAAGGGAGAGGAGGGGAAGGGAGGGGAGGGGAGGGGAAGGAGGGGGGGGAGGGGAAGGGAGAGGAGGGGAAGGGAGGGGAGGGGAGGGGAAGGGAGGAGGGGGGGAGGGAGGGAGGAGGGAGGGAAAGAAAAGAAAGAGAAAAAAAGAAAGGAAAGAAAGGAAAGGAGGGAAGGAAGGAAGGAAGGAAGGGAAGGGAAGGGGAAGAAAGAAAGAGAGAGAGAGAGAGAGAGAAAGAAAGAAAGAAAGAAAGAAAAGAAAAGAAAGAGGAAGAAAGAAAGAAAGAAAGAAAGAAAGAAAGAAAGAAAGAGAAAAAAAGAAAGGAAGAAGAAAGAAAGAAAGAGAGAGAGAGAGGGAGGGGGGAGGGAGGGAGGGAGGGAGGGAAGAAAGAAAGAGAGAGAGAAAAAAAGAAAAGAAAGAAAGAAAGAGAGAGAGAAAAAAAGAAAGGAAAGAAGAAAGAAAGAAAAGAAGAGAGAAAGAAAAACAGATAAAATGTGTCTGAGGATCTTTACATGTGTCAGAAGAAATGTCTGGAACAAAACCATCCTACGACCATCAGCTGCTGATGTCTGTGGGAACGAAACACACTTCCTGTTCTGGGCTGCAGAGGCTCAGCCTGTTTGCACAGTTCCTCGTTCCTGACTGTGAACCTGGAGGGAAGGGATTGAGCTCATCTCATGGTGAAGACCCCAATGCCCAGCGTTAAGAAGGGGCTTGGCAAATACTTACTGAATGATTCAATGAGTCTGTGTCCTAGAAAATCCAGAAGTCGTTTATATTCACTTTTCTATTGCATTGGATCATTTCTTTGCACTAATTTATTCCCCAATTTGCTCTGCTTATGCTAATATTACGAGTTTTTTGAATTTCCTAAATAGGTACCATCTGGGTCAGGATGACAGTCATTGAAGGAAATCAACACAGAATTGAAAATTAGCTACAGAGGAGCTGCAGGTGGTAACTGGGAATTCTCTATATTATCATTAATCACATTAATTACTTAATCCATAAGAAAATCCCCTGTGATTAACCAAAACTCCTCTCTCTGTCTCTCGGATTCTTACTCCAGGTAGAGAAAGGGATCCATAGACAGCTGAGTGATGGCCCCAGGACACACTGTAGCTCAGCAATGAAGCAAGAGACAGGCTTCCGTTTTTCAAATCTTCTGTCCTCTGAGTCAGGCTTCCCCTCCGTTCTGCAATGTTGTCCCCTTTACATTCAATAATTCTCAGTGTGTAATCCCTAATGTCACTGCAAATAAGCATCGCTGCTGTAAACTAATCAGTATGCAAAATGAACAAATCCCTCAGGGGGAAGAATTAAAAACATGCAGGGTGGAATGTTAGAACAGCACTCAGTGCCAACGGGGATTCAGGTGTCCAAGATCACACCCAGACCCACAGTTTCATACAGATCTCCATCGGCACCACCCCAGTACTGGAAAAATCTTGGCCTTTTCCATCAATAATTTAAAGGAGGATAAAATCCATTCATAAAATAAAATCGTACATCACAGAAAAAAAAATTAGCTGCAAATTGCACAGGAAAAATGGTTTCATTCCATTGACAACTTTTACCATGTGACTGTTGTGAATGTATATTTTCAGGAATATTGAAAAAAGAATGAAGAAATCGTCTAAGTGTCTGTGGTTCCTCTGCCAGCTTGTTAAGGGGTGCATGCCTGTGATGAGCCTACTTTGCCACCTCCTTCACAGCCCAGCACTCAGGCCCCCTGGGCCCTCTAGTGCCCTTGGCATTGCTGGAGAGGCCACCTTCAGAAGCCTTTGCAAGTGAGAATGTCGACGGGGCAAGAAGCCAGGGAATCCACCTGTGAGAAAATCCTGCACCAGAACTGCTCGTGACAGTGCTGTGGTTTATGCATCTTCACATGTAACGCAGGAGGTCCCTCTCTGAGACCCTAATGTTGTTAGAGTACCAAAAAAATTGCTTTGTGCCACTGCTGGAATCGCAGAATTGTAGTCTCAGAAAGGACCAGAACTATTAAGGCCAATGTTCTCATCGTCACAGTTAGAAAAACGTGGTCCTGAGGAAGCGCCACCTTTCAGATGACTATTTCTGGCAACAAGAGTTGGGTACAACTCTTCTGATTAAGGTTGCTAATTGCTGCTCCCTCCTGAAGACTATTCTATCAAATTGACGTCATATGATTTGTGTGTTCCATCTCTCCCTCTTTGAGAAGACGGTGATAAAGAATGAGTTTGGGCCAGTCATAGAACCAACGAAGTGCACTTTAAACCTAGAAATAGCTTGCTCATTCAATAAATGACGACCTAAATTACCAAAGCCATTCTGAGAGCACAAAAGAATACTGTAAAATTGCCAGAGACAATACAGGTAACTTGATCATTCTTCCATATATATATGATTTGGGTCTAAAAAGTAAGGAGCATGGAGAAGTCACATTCCTTGGGGAACTGACTTTCATTGTTTTATACAGTCTTATCCCACTCATAGAAATGACCGCCCTGCAAGAGAGACACATGAATATTCATTTGGGTTTATAATAGTTATGCCTGATGCCACTGGCCTCAGGACAGACTTCAGTTGAGTTTGAACAAAGAGGGTGATATGGAAGACCTTTATTTGGGAGCTTTTATTTATAATCCAGTAGTTCCAAAACAAGTTCTGAGAAGCCCTCTGTGGCTCGCCACTTATTTTCCCCTCTTGTCCTTTCTCCCTTCTTTTGCTGAGGCCATGACAAAGGGTCTGGAGTTGGTCTCCTGGGAGTGGGACACAGGGCATGCCACTGTCCCTTGTGGTTCCCCATCTCCTGATCTGATGTGGGGTTCAGAAATATATCCTTGTTTGTTGGTAATAACAAATTTTTTTTCTTTGCAATGGGATCTTGCTCTGTCAGCCAGGCTGGAGTGCAGTGGTGTAATGATAGGTTACTACAGCCCCAAACTCCTGAGTTCAAGCAATCCTCCTTACTTAGCTTTCCAGGTGGCTAGGACTACAGGCATGCACCATCGCATTTGGCTCGTTTATTATTATTTTTTTGTAGAGATGGGGTCCCACTATGTTGCCTAGGTTTGTCTCAAACTCTTGGTCTCAAGCAATCCTCCTGCCTCAGCCTCCCAAAAGAGCTGGGATTACAGGTGTGAGCCACCATGTCCAGCCAGTAATGATAATTTTTATGTTGTATCATAGCCATCTCATTTTATATCCTGGGTAAAATGTGTCTGTAACAGTTACTTTCTGGTCTCATACAGTGTATCTTGATTCCAATCTCAAGAGCTTAGAGCTGACCATCACTGAATTCTGTGACACTGAACGCTGTGTTAGTCCCTATATGAGAACCAAAGGGAAATAAAGAATCACATGTTTCAAAAGCAATCGAGGAGCAATTGGTCAGAGGAAGAATGACTCTGTCCAAAAGCATCACGGTGCTGCACAACATTCGTCTTCTCTGTTCCCATCTCAAAGGAATTATGCTAGTGGGAAATATGTGGACAGGTAAACTGAGGCTCTGCCTTGATAAGCCCCACTGGAAAACCATGATAGACCTTTGTTTTCAACTTTGTTATATTTTGTTTGCTTGAGTTTGACATTATCCACTGGGAAAAGGTCTTTGATAAAGGATGTTTTGTGTGCACATGCATACAAACACATACATGCACACACACAATTTTGGTTACAAAAAGGACCAGTTTTCATATACATATTGGTGAAGATCCAGTGGAAAAATGCACGGGGTGTATAGTTAGAGAAATGCAATGTATTCATGAGAAAATTATCATCCAAATGTGTGATGATAGTAGGCCAACTCTCTCTCTTAGGAGAAAGGAAAAATAACTTTCTTTTGATTGGGTGGAAGACACAGTAGGAACAGATGCCTCTCTCTTCTCTTCTGATCCCTATTGTCACAGGATATTGAGCTAGAATTTTCCTGTTGCTCCAGAGTTGGAAACTAAAGCTGAAGGACATAGACCTAAATGCCCTGCATTCTGAATCTCTAATGATGGAGTGGGGCGTCCTACCCCTGGGGCTGCTCAACCAACTGTTTCCTAAGAGGTTGAGTAGGCCGGGGCATTGAGTGAGGGCATTATCCATCCCCACCCCTCTTCACACAGGTTCTGAGAACACCTGTGCAGGCAGGCCAAGTAAACCTGTTGGGTGCCTGAGTGGAAAGCCGACAGTCAGCACGGTTCCCTGTTGTGGAGGGAATCTGAGGGAGGCTGAGGGATTGGGACACAGGGCACCCAAACTGTCTGCTGCAGCATTGTTTAAGCAACTCACTTCTGATGTGTCGCTGCCCCCTCAAGCAGGGATAAAGGAATTAGAGAGACCTAACGGGGCAGAGAGGGTCTACAATGGGGTGGCCTGAGCGTACACCATTTGTTGTGGCAAAGATACATGAACTTCCCACAGCAATCGAGAGGACATCACAAAAGTTATTCCTCCAACAAGTAAACCCATTGAGCCAGAGGACCCCACAGAAGAGGGGTCAAATGATTTGAGTACCTATATCTGCCCTCCTCAGAGGAACCTGGTTAACCCCTGAAGATAGTTAAAACTCTCTTGGCTGCTGGCAGGATCTGAACATATCAAGGGTGACCCAGGGTGCTCTTCTACACGAGTTCAGAGGATTAAACATTGTTTCTCAAAAGCTGACTTAAATTGTGATTTTTAAGAACAAAGTGACAACAAAAATAATAAAACACAAAGTATCTGATTGTATCTGGATGTTTACAGCTTCTTAAATCTTATCCTAAATTAAATTTTCTTAACCTGGGAACCAAAGACCCTCTAAGGAGTAAATGAATAACTCAGGAGAACTGTGAGTCTCCTGAAAATACACTCAATAGTTTGCATATATGTACATGTGTACACGTGGTTTTGCAACAGAGGAACTCCACAGCTTTCATCAGCTTCTCAAAATAAATAAACACTTGATCCCAAAAAGATTAACAGGCACTTATTTGCGTTATTAATTAGTATTTAAAACTGTTCATGTTGATACAACTATTTTATTTCTACAGGAAAGGCACCACTCATTCAAAAATATTATATTCCCCCCTTGACTCAGAGAGCCTGTGAGAGCAGTTTCTGTCCAGGCTCTGGTCTGTGTGGGCTTCAGCCTGCCACGGCGGCCCTCTGTTGGTCACTGTGAAAACTGCAGTGGGTAGCTAGCACACTGAAAGGCAGGTTTTAAAAAATTATTAGTGACTATGTAATTGTGTTAACATGTATTAGAAAAGTTTCAGAAAGTTAATTTCAACTCATTATTTTCTACTTATGGTAATAATAAGATGGGTAGATTTAGCAAAACAAAAGCCAAGATAAAACATAAATAACTGAAGTTTAGAAACCAGTGATCTAATTTAACCCCCTCATTTTCTGATGAGGGGAGTGGAGTTTGGAGAGGTTCAACAACTACACCGAGCCATATACAGCTGGTTGGTGGAAGAGAAAGGACCAGAAATGACCTCCTATCCAAGGTTCTATCAAGATTCTGTGCAACTCCTTCTTGCTGGCAATTTCAGAAGAAAAGCTGAAGGAGCATTTTCCTCTAGGGCATCTGAATCCCAATAAAGTGAAGTCAGTCTCTCTCTCTCTCTCTCTCTCTGTCTCTCTCTCGATATTCATATATACGTTTGTGAACCTATATATAGCTACACATGCATAAGTATCACATTCACACATTCAATGGATACAGATTATGGGCCAGACACTATTCTAGTCACTAAAAATATAAAGATAAATATAATACAGTCTTGTCCTCAAGGAGCTTATCATCTGTCAGAGTAAACAGATATTCAAGAAAACAGATGTATTTAAGACCTAAGCAGAAGTGAAGTTATTCAAGGCATGCTGTCATTCAAGGGGGAGGCAATGTGACTGATGAGCAGAGCTTTGCAAGGATATTAGTTTCACTAAGTCTGGAAGAATGGGCAATAATTGGTAACAACAATGGGGCATGAGCAAGATCATAGAATCTAGAAATATTCAGAAGCTGGGGGTAGCATATAATACTTCAGGAAGTGTCTATTGCAGATGCTGGTAATGTCTAGTTAAATGCTGGGCAGCTGGGCAGGGGCTGGATCGTGAAGACTTTTAATGTCATGCTAAGCAACATGAATTTTATCATGCAAGCAATGGGGAGCCATTGAGCATAATGTAATACTTCTATCATGGCCTTGTGGAAGATGAATGAGAGGCAGTAATAATGGAATCAGAAATACCAGCAAGGAGACCATTGCAATAATCCAGATTTAAAATGTTAAAGATCAGAATTAAGGCATGGATGTGCAGGTGAGACAAGTGAGTGGGAATGAGAGAGACAGACAGTGGACGCAACAGGACTTGGTAACCAATGACTGTGGGGAGGGATGGAAAGGGAGGACCCAGAGATACCTCAGAGTCCTTGCATGGGTAACTGGGTAAATGGCAGTGAAAGTCACTCAGACTGGGGATATAGGAGAAGGAACCAAATGGGAAGAACAATAGTAAATTTAGTTTAAAAGATAGTAAACTTAGTAAAAGACAAGGATAAAGAGATAGTAATTTTAAGGATAAAAAGATACTACATTTAGTAAAAATAAGGGAGATGTTCAATAGAAAACTGAATTGTGGATTGGAATTCTGGAGATAAATCAGGGCTAGAGATAGAAATTTGGGAAAAATTAGTACAGAAACAGTATCTGAAGCCTCAGAGTATTTGAGACCACCAAGAAAGAAGATACAAAGTGAGAAGAGAGGAAAAGCTAGAACAGAAGACAGAAGAACAACAATATTAAAGAGAAAGGGGCTGGGTATGGTGGCTCATGCCTGTAATCCCAACACTTCGGGAGCCCAAGGTGGGAGAATTGCTTGAGCCCAGGAGTTTGAGACCAGCCTGGCCAATAGAGTGAGACCCTGTTTCAAAAAAAAATGTAGAAGAAAGGGAGAGAAGGAGCTCATAAGACATTAAGCAGAATGGCCAGAAATGTAGCAGGAAGACCAGGAAGGGTGAAATCATGAAAGCCAATGGAAATGGGAGTTTTAAGACTGAATTTATTAAAAATTCTAGACACTGCCGTGATATATAGCAGAATAAGAATTGAAAAATGTCTTTTAAATTTAGGAAATAGTCATTGGTGATTTTGGTAGAGATTTGAGGAGTGAGAGAGATAGAAATCAGGTCACAGTGAGCTCAAAAAGTGAATGGAACATAAAAGCACAGTATACAGACTACTCCTGTGAGGAAAAGGAAAGAGGATGACAGCTCATAAAGTAAGCCAACAGTTAATATTGGCTTGATAAATGTTAAATAAAGACCTATACTTTTCTGGGGGCCTTAATAGGTCAAACCCCATAAAATGTTCGACAGGTTCAAACAGTCAAATGTAAGAGATGTCCTTATTGTGTAACCTAATATAATTAAGAATGCATGACACTGGCTTTTAGTTAATCATATTCTATCAAAAACTTAGGCATGACCACAATAAAAGCTCTCTGCTTACTCTCTGCTACGGTTTGGATCTGTGTCCCCACACATATCTCATGTCGAATTGTAATCCCCAGTATTGGAGGTGGGTCCTGGTGGGAGGTGATTGAATCATGGAGATGGATCTTTCATGAATGTTTAGCACCGTCCTCTGGTGTTCTCATTATAGAGTTCTCACAAGGTCTGGTCATTTAAAAGTGAGTAACACCTCCCATTTCTCTCCCTCTTGCTGTTCCAGCCATGTGATATGCTGGCTCCCCCTTCATCTTTTGCCATGATTGTAAGTTTCCTAAGGCCTCCCCAGAAGCCAAGCAGATGCCAGATCATGCTTCCTGTACATCCTGCAGAACTGTGAGCCAATGAAGCCTCTTTTCTTTATAAATTACCCAGTCTTGGATATTTCTTTATAGTAATGTAAAAATGGAAGAACACAGAAAATTGGTACCAAGAAGTGAGGAATTGCTATAAAGATACCTGAAAATGTGGAAATGGCTTTGGAATTGGGTAATGGGCTGAGGTTAGAAGAGTGTGGATGGCTCAGAAGAAGACAGGAAGATGAGGAAAAGTTTGGGAATGCCTAGAAACTGATTGAATGGTTATGACCAAAATGCTGGTAGTGAAATCAACAGTGAAAGCCAGTCTGATGAGGTCTCAGATGGAAATGAGAAACTTATTGGGAACTGGAGTAAAGATCAATTTTGTTATTGCTTAGCAAATAATTTGGCTGCATTGTGCCACTGCCCTAAGGAATATGTGGATCTCTGAACTTGAGGTAATGATTTAGGGTATCTGGTGGAAGAAATTTCTAAGCAGCAAAGCATTCACAATGTGGCCTGACTGTTTCTAACAACCTATTCTCATATGCATGAGCAAAGAAATGATCTAAAGTTGGAACTTACATTTAAAGGGGAAACAAAGCATAAAAGTTTGGAAAATTTGCAGCTTGGCCATGTGGTAGAAAAGAAAAGCCCATTTTCAGGGAGGAATTCAAGCAGGCTGCAAAAATTTGCATAAGTAAAAAGGAGCTCAGTGCTAATAGCCAAGACAATGGTGAAAAGGCCTCAGAGGCATTTGAGAGACCTTCATGGCAGCCCCTCCCCTCACAGGCTTGGAGGCCTAGGAGGACAGAATGGTTTCATGGCCCAGACCCAGGGCTCCACTGCTCTGCACAGGCTCAGGACGTTGCTCCCCACACTGCTGTCAGTTTTTCCAACTCCACCCATGGCTCAAAGGGGTCCAGATACACCTTGGACCATTGCTTCTGAGAGTGCAAGCCATAAGCCTTGGTAATTTCCACATGGTGTTAAGACTGAGGGTGCACAGAGTGCAAGAGTTGAGGTTTGGGAGTATCTGCCTAGGTTTCAGAGGATGTAGGGAAAAGCTTGGTTGTCTAGGCAGAAGTCTGCTGCAGGGCAGGACCCCTCATGGAGAACCACTACTAGGGTAATATGGAGGGGGAATGTGGGGATGGAGGCCCCACACAGAGTCCCCACTGGGGCACTGCCTAGTGGAGCTGTAAGAAGGGGGCTACCATCCTGCAGTGCCTGGAATAGTAGATCCAACTGGCAGCTTGCATCCTCAGCATGGAAAAGCTGCATGCACTCAACGCCAGCCTGTGAGAGCAGCTGCAGGGGCTGTACCCTGCAAAGCCACAGGGGTAGGGCTGCCCAAGGTCACAGGAGCCTACTCCTTGCACCAGTGTGCTCTGTATGTGAGACATGGAGTCAAAAAGAGATTATTTTGGAGCTTTAAGATTTAATTACTGCCCTTCTGGGCTTCAAATTGCATGGGGCCTATAGTCCCTTTCTTTTGGCCAATTTTTCTCTTTTGGAACAGGAGTATTGACTCAATGTCTACATCTTGGAAGTAACTAACTGTTTTTATATTTTACAAACTCTCACAGGCAGAAGGGACTAGCCTTGTCTCAGATGAGACTTTTGAACTTTTGAGTTAACACTGGAAATGAGTTAAGACTTTAGGGGACTACTGGGAATGGATGATTTTATTTTGCAATGTGAGAAAGACATGAGATTTGGGGAGAACATGGGTGGAATGATATGGTTTGGATCTGTGTCCCCACCCAAGTCTCATGTCAAATTGTAATCCCCAGTGTTGGAGGGCAAGGTCTAGTGGGAGATGACTGGATCATGGGGGTGGATACTTCATGAATGGTTTAGCACCATTCTCTGGCACTATTCTCTTGATAGACTTCTCATGATATCTCGTTGGTTAAAAGTGTGTGGCACCTCCCTCTTTTCTCTCTCTTGTTCCTACTCTGGCAATGCAATGTGTGTGCTCCCCTTTCACCTTCCACCATGATTGTAAGTTTCCTGAGGCCTCCCCAGAAGCTGAGCAGATGCTACCATCATGCTCCCTATACAGCCTGCAGAACCATGTGCCAATCAATCTTCTTTCATTTATAAATTACTCAGTCTCAGTTATTTCTTTATAGCAATGGACTAATACACTCTCCATCCAAATTGCAGGTAGGGCTAAAGAGACAATAATATAGCAGTCTTTGCCAGCCCAGACTTAAAAAGGCAGCACAGTGCACTGATTCAGGGCCAGGATGCAAGCCAGACAGTTGGGTTTGTGTCTCCCTCAGCACTCACCTGCTGGTTGGTCTGCCTAAGTTTGTTAGCTTCTCTTGGGCCTAGTTTCCTCATCCTAAAATTCAGGTATAGATGTAGATACAGATCTCTATACACATAGATATCAATATATAAAATACTATATATAAATATATGAAATATAAAATATATATATATTTAATACTATATATAATAAAATATATACAATAATAATACCCCTAGAATTGTCATGAACATTAAATGAGTTATTTAAATGAATGAATGAGCAAACTGTAGTCTATCCATACAATGGAGTATTATACAGCCTTGAAAGAAAGGAAATTCTGACATATGCTATCAGAATAATGAACACTGAAGACACTATGCTATGAGAAATGTCAGTCACAAAACAGCAAATATTGTATGTTTCCACTTGTATGAGGTACACAGAGTAGACAAATTCAGAGAAGTGGAAATTAGAATGTGATTGTCAGGGGCTGGAAGAGGGGAAGAGATGGGGATTTATTTCTTAATGGGTACAAAGTGTCACTTGGGGAAGAGGAAAAGGTTCTGGAGATGAATGGTGGTGATGATTGCACAACATTATGATGTATTTAATACCACTGAACTGTATACTTAATAATGGCTTAATCACTCAATCACCATCACTTAAGATGATGGATTTTATGTTATGTGTATTTTACCACAATTTTAAAAAATGGAAATAAGTTAAATGAGTAACTTCTAAAGCACTTAGTAACTGTTATGAAAGTGTTTGTTAAATAAATAGAAACATAATAAATTAGCTAAATTTATTGTGCCTCAATTTTTGTGCCCATTTTTATATGCTAAAAATCTCCCAAGACTGGAGTAGAGGACAAGAAATAACCCCAAAGATAAAAGAATGAGAGAATTACATAAAAAGTCAACTTGGGAGTGGCCTCATGTGTGAAAGAAAGAGGAACATGCAATGTTGCAATGATGTCTCAATGTCAGATTAGAAAAGAATAAAAATGGCAAGGTGAAATTTACTCCCTAATGAAGAGAACCATGAAAAAGTTCACTAAGCAAATAGTTACAATGAAGCACCTACCGGGTGCCATTCACTCTGCTACACGCTACTGGCAAAAGTGAGAAAATAATTGGCCTCACTGTGCAGGCAGGCTTTAGGGAGGAACCAAAATAAACTAAACGTATAATGCCATGTACACTTAATAGGAATAGGCCAGAAAATCTTGTGACTGTCAGGGCCAACTGGAAGTGGGAAATAAAGTGGAATTGTTATAGCCATGTAGATAACCAAGTAGAAAGAGACCTGAATTGTGATGAGGCTCATAGCATTCATAAAACACCTGTTCCCTCTCAGACCTTTACCTGGGGAGAGAGGGAACACACAGGTAGATGGAGCAGTGGTTCTCAGCCTTTTTAAGCATGCCAATATCTGGGAGCCACCCTTGCCTCCCACACCTAGACATTCTGACTTAGCTTGCCTGGGGTGGAGCCTGGACATTGGTAGGTTTTAAATCTTTCTAAGTTATTCAAACATGCAGCCAGGACTACAAGCCACTGGATTAGAAGCAGCAATTGCTCTCTATGTATTACTGATCTCAGAAGAGCCTTGGGTGACAGAAATAGCAAACGTTGCTCAGGAGCTGGAGGTAGAGTTAGGAGGAGGATGGATTTTCATTGCTTGGTCCGAGTGGACCATCTGTTTATCTTATAGGCTTAATATGATCACAGGACACCAAGCTGCCTCAACAAGAGGAAATTACCCCCACCTTCTTAGAAGGGTCGCTTCCCAAGAGATGCTTCAGACCTGGGATGCAGTTGCACTTGAGGAGGGTCTCCCTCTGTCAAGTAGCAGAAAAGTCTTCTTTCTAGAGAAGCATGACCCACACGGGTCATCCCTCACTCTGGAAGAATCCCCACCTTCTCAACCAACAAAGGGCCCTTCCCAGGAAAGGCAGCCGAGGGTCTCTACAGCTAAGCTCCTCCCAGCTCTTCGCTATGTGGGAGCTGAGAGGTAGGAAGAAACCTGAGGGGAAAATGGTGACAATGACAAGTACTCACTGCTGAGTGGCCCCATGGCGCAAGGCAGCCTGGACTTGTGCTGCCAGGTGACCCAGGAAGCTGCTAAGAGCTGGCTGCCTTGAAGGAAGCTGAAAGTGCAGGTTGATTTTCTCTTGTTCCAGGTCTTCTAATCTTTGTTGTAATGTCTCAGCTGGAAACCCAAAATGATGAGAGAGAGGAAAAAAGAACCATGAAATGCAAAATAGGTAACTCCAGTGTCTCTTAGCTCCAGTCGTAGTCAACCTTTGCCTTAATGACATCATGAGAAGGTTACTAGTTTTTAGACCAGCACTTTTATCTCTCAGTTGGTACTTCTAAGAATCTTCTTTGCACCAACAAGATGGCTCTCCTATCTTTTATTCTTTTAACTCTCAAAGATCATTATTGACATAGTGATATCATGGTCATAATTATGATCTTCACACAGAGGAATACTTAATTATTTTAAAAGCACAGTGAGCATTTTGGGGAAAAAACTGTAATTTTGGTGAGTTCTATATAATTACTTTTTAAAAAAAATCAGTGCCCAAGTTTTGAATTTAATATTTCCTCAGCAATTGCACATCCAGATAGAGCCAGTCATAGTTACTAAAGCCACAGAAGTGATGTTCGAATTCTACCATGCTATAGATGACTATACATCCACTTCTGTTGTAAAGTAGGGGTTCTATTATATTTTAATGACCTTAAGTCTCCTAGCACAAGGTATAAATATAGAATCCTTGTAATACAATTTTTTCTTAAAAAAATAAAAATAAAAATAAACTACAGATCATTTGAAAGAGTGATGTCAGCAGATGGTTGATTAGAGATGCCTGGAATTCTTCCTGCCCCCCTACCCAACCAAGAAAAGGACCAAGGCAACGAATAAACAGATAAGATTTGATTGGAGTGTTGAAGGGAGGGTGCTGGAGTACAGTGGGGGAGTGAAGATGCAACTGTGGTGAATGGCAGTCCAGAAAGGCAGCATGCAGGCACTCAGCCTCTGCAGCCCTGGATCCCCTGTTCAGATTGAATCTGCCTGGAGTCAGGAGGGACTTCTCATTGCATGGAAAAGATAAACAGAAGGACCTCATCAACCCCTGTTGACACAGCAAACACCTACAGTCCTTACAAAAGGAGAATCTCACAGTTCTTGCAAGCCCTGAGTCCAGTTTGGAGAGCTGCCAGGAATCTGCACAGGACAGCTGCATTGCTCCAGATTAGAAGCATAAGGTATATACTCCCTACCCCTATCCCACACCCTCTGTTGAACCTTTAAAGAATAATTAATACCAATTCTTCTTAAACTATTCCAGAAAATTAAAAGGCAAAGAATTCATCCTAACTCATTCTACTCATTGCTGACACCAAAATGAGACAAGGACACAACAAAGAAAACTACATGCCAACATCTCTGATGAAAAGAGACACAAAAATTCTCAACAGAATATCAGCAAACAGAACCAAACAACACATCAAAAAGATAATATACCATGATCAACTGGGATTTATCCCTGGAATGCAAAGTTGGTTCAAAATATGCAAATCAATAAACATGATACATCTCATCAATAGAATGAAGGGCAAAAATCACATGATCATCTCAAAAGAAGCAGAAAAAGTTTTTGATAAAATTCAACATCCCTTCATAATAAAAAAATTTCTCAACAAATTAGGTATAGAAAGTACCTCAATGTAATAAATAGCATGTATGACAAATACACAGTGAATATCTTACTGAATGGGGAAATGCTGAAAGCTTTTCCTCTAATAAATGGAACAGCACAAGAACGCCCAACTGTCACCACTCTTATTCAACATAGCACTGGAAGTGCTATTCAGAGCAATTAGATAAGAGAGAGAAATAAGAGACATTCAAATTGGAATGGGGGAAGTCAAATTGTCCCTATCTGCAGATTGCACACTCTTATATCTAGAAAAACCTAAAGACTCTAGCAATAAAACTCTTAGTACTGATAAATGAATTCAGTGAAGGTGCAGAATACAAAATTAATATACAAAACCAGTGGCATTTCTATACATGAACAATAAACTAGCTGAAAAAAGAAATTAATAAGGAAATTTCATTTACAATAACTACAAAAATATTAAAATACCTAGAAATAAATTTAACCAATAAAGTGAACGATCTCTACAAGGAAAACTACGAAACACTGATGAAAGAAATTGAAGAGGATGCAAGCAAATGGAAAGACAGCCCATGCTGACGGATTGTAAGAATTAATATTGTTACAATAACACTGCTCTCTCTATCAAAATATCAGTGACATTTCTCACAGAAATAGAAAAAAAAAATCCTAAAGTTTGTATGGAACCACAAAAGACCCCAAATAACCAAAGTAATCATAAGCAAAAAGAACAACACTGAAGATATCACACTACCAGACCTCAAAATATACTACAAAGCTGGGATAACCAAAACAACATGGTACTGGCATAAAATTAGATACACAGACCAATGAAACAGTATTAAGAATCCAGAAATTAATCCACATATATACTGCTAACTGATTTTTGACAAAGGTCCCAAGAACACTAATTGGGGAAAAGAAGGTTTCTTCAATAAAAGGTGCTGGGAAAATTGGATATCCATATGCAGATGGATGAAACTAGACTCCTGCCTCTCACCTTATAAGAAAATCAACTCTAAATGGATCAAAGACCTAAATGTAAGACCCAAAATGATAAAACTATGAGAAAAAAACAGAGTACATGAGTCTGGGAAAATATTTTATGAATAAGATTTTAAAAGCACAGACGACAATAGCAAAACTAAACAAGTGAAATTTTTTCAAATTAAAAATCTTCTGCATAGCAAAGAAAAAAATCAACAAGGCCAGGCCCAATGGCTCACACCTGTAATCCCAGCACTTTGGGAGGCTAAGTGAGGAGGATCACTTGAACCCAGGAGTTTAAGACCAGCCTGGGAAACATGGTGAAACCCCATCTCCACACAAAACACAAAAATTAGCCAGGCATGATGGTGTATGGCTGTAGTCCCAGCTACTCAGGAGGCTGAGGTGGGAGGATCACCTGAGTCTGGGAAAGTCGAGGCTGCAGTGATCTGTGATCATGCCACTGCACTCCAGCCTGGGGAACAGAGTGAGACTCTTTCTCAAAAAAATAAAAGAAAGAAACAATCAACAGAGTGAAAAGACAACCTACAGAATGGGAGAAAATGTTTGCAAACTACCCATCCAACAGGAGATTACTATCTAGAATATACAAGGAACTGAATCATCTCAACAAAAGAAAACAATCTAATATAAAAATGGGCAAATAATCTGAACAGACATTTCTCAAAAGAAGGCATAAAAATGGCCAAAAATATATTTTTTAAAGCTCAGCATCACTAATCATCAGGTATATGCAAATCAAAATCACAATGAAGTATCATCTCACCCCGGTTAGGATGGCTATTATCAAAAAGACAAAAATAAATAAATAACAAATACTTGTGAGGATGTGAAGGAAAAGGAACTCTTATACACTGTTGGTGGGAATGTAAACCAGTACAGCCACTATGGAGAACAGTATGGATGTTCCTCAAGAAACTACAAATACAACAACCATATGATCCAGCAATCCCACTACTGGATATTTATCCAAAAGAAAGGAAATCAGCATCTCAAAGAGACATCTACACCCCCATGTTCTTGCAGCACTACTCATAATAGTCAAGATATGGAATCAATGTAAGTATCTAGCAACAAACGAATGGATAAAGCAAATGTGGTATATATCCACAATGAAATACTATTCAGTCATTAAGAACGAAATCCTGTCATTCTTGGCAACATGGATGGAACTGAAAGACACTATGTTAAGTGAAATAAGACAGGAACAGAAAGTTAAACATGTTTTCGCTCATATGTGGAAGCTAAAATGAGTTTGTTTTAATCCATTTTGCATTGCTATAAAGGAATACCTGAGGCTGGGTAATTTATAAAGAAAACAGATTTATTTAGCTCATGGTTCTGCAGACTTTACAAGAAGCTTAGTGCCAGCATCTGCTTCCAGTGAGGGCCTCAGGGAGCTTACAATCGTGGCAGAAGGCTAAGGGAGTGCAGGCATGTCACGTGGCAAGAGAGGGAACAAGCGTGAAATGCCAGGCTCTTTTAAACAACCAGCTCTCATGTGAACTAATAGAATGAAAACTCACTCATTACCATGGGAAGAGAATCAAGCCATTCTCGAGGGATCCACTCCAAGACACAAACACCTCCCACCAGGCCCATCTCCAACACTGGAGAACACATTTCAACATGAAATTGGGAGGGCACAAACATCCAAACTGTATCAGGGTTGATCTCATAGAAGTAAAAAGTAGGATAGGGGCTATTAGAGGCTGAGAAGGGTAGCAGGAAGAGAAGGATAGGGAGAGATTTGTTAAAAGTTACAGAATTACAGCTAGATAAGAGGAATAAGTTCTAGTGTTCTACAGCAATGGAGAATGACTATAGTTCACAATAGTATATTTTACAGTTTCCAAAAGATGGAAGGATATTGAATGTTCCCAACACAAAAAGATAATGAATGTTTAGGCTGGGCGCAGTGGCTCATACCTGTAATCCCAGCACTTTGGGAGGCCAAAGCAGGTGGATTGTTTGAGGTCAGGAGTTCAAGACCAGCTTCACCAACATGGTGAAACCCCGTCTCTACTAAAAATACAAAAATTAGCCAGGCATGGTGGTAGGCGCCTGTGATCCCAGCTACTCAGGAGGCTGAGGCAGGAGAATCACTTGAACCCGGGAGGTGGAGGATGCAGTGAGCCGAGATTGTGCCACTGCACTCCAGCCTGGGCAACAGAGGAAAACTACGTCTCAAAAAAAAAAAAAAAAAAAAACAAGATAAATGTTTGAGATGAGGGATATGCTAATTACCCCGATCTGATCACTATATATTATATGTACTGAAGCATCACTATGTACCCCATGAATATGCACAATTATTATTTGCAAATTTTTAAATGGGAGAAAAATCAATAGACAAAAAATAAAGATATTAATTTTTTAATTAAAGATTTTAATTACATATTGTCTAATGCTCAAAGAATGCATATAAATAAAATGTTATACAAGTTATAAATATGTTGTGTTTATCAGTGGCTCATTATTATTAACGAGGATCTCTGGACTACTGATTTTCATTTCTTTTACATGGAAACATTGAGAGGAGAATTCTGTAGATACTCTTTAAACAATCATTTATGAGTTTAACAGGTGGGGCTTTTTCCTAAGTTAGTTAGTAAAAACTTCTCTATCTATCTAAAAGGCTGTTGGATCCATGAGTGAATTGAAATGTATTTCTAAAATGCAGGTGAGACTGATCTTTATGCAGCTTTTTAACTGTTCTGTGATAAATGGGTCCTGGAAAATGAACTTTTGCTATTTGTTGGGATTCTCTTACTGGCTCTTATGTGGGAGTTTTGGTTGTCTCTCACCCATTACATATATTCCATCTTTGTTTCTTATGGAAAAAAAACTATGCTTCCTGGCACAAAAAAAAAAAAAAGATTTATTCCATTTTCTTTGCTAATAAAGAGTTGGTATCAAATTATTTTTTTAAAAATTTAAGTAAACTGCAGAAATTAGAATCCATTCTAATGAGAACTTATCTTCAAAATCAAATGCCCAAAGAATTAGAAAGTTTCCCATAAAACTATTTCTGCAGAAATGGAAGGACTGGGTTTTAAGATACCATTCATCAGAGCTTCCCTTCTGGTGGTCCTTGGCAGGTGCACTGACACCTTGATCCTCTTCGCCCTGGGGCAGTGGGTGGGCCCTAGGGCAGCCCAACATCCCAAGCCATCACCTCGGGCCATGAGCACTTACTACTTACCCCAGCGTGCAATACAAACGTTATCCTTTTTTACGTCATAATGAGAAAATGTTTGAAGAGTCTCTACCCTAGATCACAAAGACTCCTTTATGCTCTTACGGCTCTATAAGCCATCTTCTAAGGAGGCCATTTTGATAAGACACAAGTCTAAATCAAAACACACTTTTCAACAAGCTTGTCATTTTGAACAAAACCCTTTACATACACCAGCAAAGGGTAACATGAGTCGCAGTGTGCCTCTCAACCTAACTCTTTTCCTGCACTGGCCCACCCCCAAGGCACATACCTGGGTACCAAAAAGGTAGAGGAAAGGGCAGAAAACGTGTGTCTCTGGGGCTGTTAAGTGAAAGACATTCACGTGAACTTGCCATATGCATTGAAACTGTAGCCGGAAACTAAGAGCATTTACCAACAATTCATTCTAAGGATACTAGAAAAGGTCATCTGTCCAAGATCAAGTCCCAGGTAATTAGCAGACTTCTCAGTCTGTGCTACCTTCTTCAGCAGCTACTGCGGAAGCTAATTCAGACACCCCACTTCAAATATACAGAAGAGTCTGGCCTGATAAGACCTTCTAGGATAATGCTGAAGTGTACCCATTCCTTCACTGACAGCAAGCATTCAAACGTTTACATGATTATTTTCCTAATGCTTTATTTCTTGTTCTACAAAATCAAAACCTTGGTGAAACGCAGTCAAGTTCTTGAATTATGTGTTCTAAAATAGCATCCTGATACAGTCATAATGTATGTAAAGATGCATCCAGATCTGTTCCATAGGGGTTAGGAGAAAACCTGAGTTTTCTCCAACTCTGCCATTTCTAGTTGCCTGACCTTCAAGTTACTTAACCTTTCTAAGCTTCCGTTTCCTGCTCTGTAAAAAATGGGGTTAATAATAGTATCTACATCATAAGGTCTTCTGAGGATTAACTGAGATAATCTATGCAAAGCATTTAGCATCATGCCTGGCACTTTGTAAGTGTTCAAAAGGATTGTCTATTATTAGTAATGCCATTAAGTACTATCTTCAAATTCCAAAAAAAAATTAAAAACCCAGTCTAGCCTTCCTCCGCTATCCACCATATTCTAAACTATACCCGTCCGCTGCCAGATGAAAAGTTCTCAGAGAATGCAGGTTGATCCAACAAAATTAAACACTGGAAATGGTAAACCAGTTGCCAAAAATTACACTCACACTGAATTCCCAAGGAAGATATAAGTGATCACAGAAAGTATCTGTGATTAGCTATGTTCTATGCTGCTACTCACCTTCAAAAGTGTAGGCATCAAAAGCTACTATTTTCTCTCTTTTTTTTTTTTTTGAGACAAAGTGTCACTCTGTCACCTAGGCTGGAATGCAGTGGCAGCCTCCAACTCCTGGGCTCAAGTGATCCTCCTGCCTCAGCCTCCCGAGTGGCTGGGACTACTGGCATACGCCACCACACCCAGTTTTTTTTATTTTTATTTTTGTAGCTACAGAGCCCTGTTATGTTGCCCAGGCTGGCGTCAAACTCCTGGGCTCAAGCGATCCTCCCAACTCAGCCTCCTAAGTAACTTGGGTTACAGGTATATGCCACCAGGCTCTGCTTTTTAAATTATTTTTTCAGAGATGGGGTTTTGTCATGTTGTCCAGGCTGGTCACAAACTCCTGACCTTGGCCTCCCAAAGTGTTAGGATTGCAGATGTGAGCCACCATGCTCAGCCTCAGTTATTTTTTATCTCATGATTAGAAAAGGGCATCAGGATGGTCACCAGTAATTGTATAGCTTCAGTGATTATCTCCAATTTCTAAATTATCTCCTACTCCAGCCTCTCTCATGCCTCTCAGCTACTGGGAGCTTCTACTTCCCCTGCCAGCACCATCTCTGGTTAGCAGAAGGGTGTGTTCTACCTCCATTTTGATAAAAGCTAGCTCTCTGGGTTCCCTGAATGACACCCCTATTCACTAATTAGATATTCCAGGCAGAGGGAGCTCCCAGAGAGTGTAAAAGCCATGAGGCAAACACACGCTTCAATATGTGAGGAACACTCCCAGTAGGGCGAACCAAGGGGAAAGCAGTAGACAAGGGAGAGAGGGTATGACAGTGGGCTTGATCTTCAGAGCCACGTAGGCCGTTGCAGAGGACTTTGGTGTTTACCCCAAAGGAGATGAGAGCCATTGAAGGATCCTGAGCAGGGGACTGGCACGATCCAGCTCATGTTTAACAGGATCACCTGGATGCTCTGTTGGGAACACACTGTAAAAAGGCAGAGCCCAGAGACCAGTCACAGGGTCATTGCTATTCCCCAGGCAAGACCTAAGGATAGTCAGGACCTAGAAATGAAAGTGCAGGTGGTGAATGGTGGTCGGATTCAGGATGTTCTCTGACAGATCAGACATAGGGAACCAGAAAAGCAAAGTTGCCATGAGACGAGCTGGGAGCAGGGTTCAGGGGAATATGCTGTTCCCATTGCCACAGTCATTCTTCCTCCACATCCACCCAGGCTAAGTCTGCCTCATCCATCAGACCCCAGTATCTCCTCCAGTCCTGCCAACGCGCCAGGTAGGCTCTCTGCTCCACCAGCTCCCTAAGCACAGGCAGGTTCTCCTTGACAAGCCACCACACCCTCACCTCCACACGTTCGAGGCCTCCTGCATCCACACAAGAGATGCCATGACACAGTGTTGGTCATTGTATAGTGACCTGCCCCTGGGATGCTGCCTGGCTCACAGCAAATGTTCACAAAAATGTGTCTCAATTCAGTGAACTTTAGATTCCCTTGTTTTGTTTTTTATGTTTTTCATAAACCACTTTAAACCCTTTCCATTAGCAACTAAATGAATAGAAGACATAAATCTCATCAAGTCTTCATCAAGTTCACTGCCTACCTACCTAGCAAGACGTTACTCTGCCTTGCAAGGGCACTATCCCATCCAGGCCTACAGCTTCAGATCCTTTGATTTGTCCTCTTCCTACATTTCACATCCTTGTGAGTCTCTCATGGTGTTTGACGTATTCACATCTTCTCCATTTCTACCGTCCCCAGCCTAGCCCGAGTTGTCAGCACTTCTGCAGGGATGAATTACTCCCTGCCTAATCCCTCTCACTCCTTCCATGGTTTCAACACATCACCAAGAGAGCGACCTTCCTAACACTCAGATGTGCACAAGCTGATAAACAAAATGCAGAAACATCTGCTAGGACCTGGCATTACTCCAAGTACTTGTGTACATGCTACAGGTTGAGCATCCCTAATCCAAAAATCTGAAATTGAAGTGCCCCAAAATCTGAAAGTTTTTGAGTGCTGACATGATGCCACAAGTAGAAAACTCCACACCTGACCTCACAGGTCACAGTCAAAACGCAGCCAAAACTTTGTTTCATGCGCAAAATTATTTGGAAATTTGTATAGTATTAACTTCAGACTGTGTGTAAGATGTACAAAAAACATAAATGAATTTCATGTACAGGCTTGGGTCCTATCCTGAAGATATCTCATTATATATGTGCAAATACTCTAAGACCGCCCCCAAAAAATACTGGAAATTTGAAACACTTCTGGTCCTAAGCATTTCATATAAGAGTTACTCAACCTGTAATATAAAATGTTCTCAAAGGCCTAGAGGACTCCATGTGAGCTCCAGACCAGAGTACAAACCTCTGTCCCTAGTATTCATGACCATGAGTGAGCTTGCTCAGCCTCCCTGTCTCTTCTCCATGCCAGCACTCTGCTCCTGAGTCATGTGGGGGACACACGACATTGGAGAGCACACAGAATCACAACACTAAGGATTGGGACACCCAGATCCGGGCAACAGCTTGGACACTAACTGTGCATATCCTATTTGACAAATCACTTATCCCACTGAAGTCCCAGAGCCTCATGTGCTAAATATGACCAATACCTCCACAAGATGTTTTTAAATCATGATTGTTACAGAACAATAAAAAGGTGCATCAGAGACCTCCTCATCTATGTCAGTTTGTGATGCTATTACAGAGTACCATAGACTGGGTAGATTAAACAACAGAAATGTTTGCCTACAGTTCTGGAGGCTGGAAGTTGAAGATCAAGCTGCCAGCATAGGTTCCGGTGAGAGCTGCCACATTGCAGGCAGCTGCTTTCTCATGGCAGAAAGGGAACAAGCTACCTCTCTGGTTTCTTCTTACAAGGGCACTAATTCCATTCATGAAGGCTCCGCCCTCATGACCTAATCACCTCCCAAACACTCCACCTCCTAAAACCATCGCATTAGAATTAGGGTTTCAACACAGGAATTTAGGGAGCACAAACATTCAGTCCGTTTCACACCTCAACAGGGGAAGGAGGAAGCTTTACCCAGATTGGCAATCGTTGTCCATGTGATAGAGATGATGTGGAAATGGTTCCTCTGGGAGAGGAGAGTGTTTGAAAATGATTGACAATAAGACTTTTTCACCTTTCAAATGCCATGTTGATTTACTATTTCATGTGTCACTCAATTAATAATACTTTGGGTAAATCAACATTGCTAGACCATTGGGCTACAAAGATGAACAAGACACATTGCTGGTCCTTGAAGAACTCAGTGCCCGAGATTGGGGTCAAAATCATAAATTGGCCTTCTTTTCTCCTCCTGTGCAGAAAAGGTGGCAGTGAGCTGCCCCACTGGTAAGTTGGGAGCCTGTGCAGGAGCACACAGGTGGTCCGCTCACCAGCACCGAGGAGGCAGGGGCTGCCACACAGAGGCATCTGGTGGCACGCATGGTGATGAGCCCACCAGGGCCTGGGGATGAGGCACATTGAGGGGAACACAACAGCAGATGGGGAAGACAGCTGGGATAAATGGGAGATAGGTTACATGGAGAAAAATGTAAATAAATGGAGCAGTTAAGGATATGAGAATAAAGAGGGCCAGATTCCTGAGTACTGGCAAATGTTCATCCAATCACGGAAATGGGGAAGGGCAGAAAAGATTCAAATGACTTGCAGTGGAATTGGAAAATTACCATAAACTACTAGTTTTTAACATGCAAACTCACAGGTGAATATGGAAATAGCTATAGAAGCATATGTGTGCATTTATGTACATTTTCTATATTTACCTACTGACAAGGCCTATGAGTAATGACACTTCAGTAGCAATGAGCACACCAAGCACACAGATCCTGATTTCTAAACTCCATCCATCCATACAGGGAACCAGAGCTCCTGGGAGAAATGGCTGAGGCCAGGGCTGAGGCAGGGGCAGTACAGATGTGTCTACAGCATCCTGATGTACAAAAAATTAAGAAGTACTCAAAGGCTGATGGGGACATGTCAATAGAAGACAAGAGACACCTTGAAGCTCCTGTGGTCCAATCTGGGACATTTAGAGAATCAAAATAAGTAATAGTAATAAAGTACAAGCCTATTGAATAGAATAGGAACCAACACATGCATGCTAATAGAATGCTGACTAATGGAAAGGAATGATGAAATAGAGGTTTGATGGGGAGTAGGCATCAGAATAATCATAGACTATCATGCCCACAACATACTATTCAGATATTAAAGGAAACATGGGAACTTAGTGCTGCAGAAACCAGGCAGCCACAGCATGATGGGGTGATGAAGATTACCATCCACAGTGGTGGGAGGGGTCCCACACTGTGTGACACTTGATGTGAAAGGACAGCATCATTTCCAAGAGGTTCTCATCAGGGTTGCATGACCTGAACCCGGTCATGAGGAAACATCAGAGAGACGCAGGCTGAAGGTCATCCAACAGAATGTAAGGTCTACACTCCTGAAAACTTTCAAGGACACAGAAGACAGAGAACGATTGAGTACTAAGGAACTGCTCAAGCAGGAGGAAACTTAAGAGCTATGACAACTGCATGCAATGTGTGTTCCTGAGTCAGAAAGGAGAAAGGAGCGTTGCTGGGATGCTTGGTGAAATGAAATGGAGTCTGTAGACTGGAGAAGAGTGTTGTGTTAATGCTGACTTCATGACTCGGAGGAAGCTGCAGGTTGGTTGTGGGAGAGTGTCGCTGTTTGGGGGCATACACAATGGGGTACTTAGGAGTGACGGGGCATCGTGACTCACACCTGTAATCCCAGCATTTGGAGAGGCCAAGGTGGGAGGATTGCTTGAGCTCAAGAGTTCAAGACCAGCCTGAGAACATGGCAAAACTCCATCTCTACAAAAAATTAGCCAGGTGCAGTTGCACATGCCTGTATTCCCAGCTACTCAGGAGACTGAGGTGGGAGGATGGCTTGAGCCCAGGAGGCAGAGGTTGCAGAGAGCCGATATCATGCCACTGCACTCTAGCCTGGGCAACAGAGCAAGCCCTGACTCAAAAAATAAACATAAAATTAAAAATAAAACTGCAGCTTGCTCTCAAGAGGTCAGAAAAAGGTTCGGATAATGAGTGTGTGTATCCAGCTCAGGAATGAGCCAGCTCAGAAATAAAAACGAGGGAGATATGTGAGCTCTTTGTAGCATACTTGTGACTTTTAAGTGTGGAATTATTTCAAAATAAGTTGTTTTTTAAAATATTAATACATATCCCCAGCACTACAAGTGCTGTATTTGTGACCTGCCTGTTTTAAGTCCCCTCATTTGTGTGAATCCTATTGTGCCTTTAAGAAAACCTCCTCTCCTATTCTCCTTTCCCTGTTTGACCCAGTGGTCAAAAAAACATAACTCATCTTTCTCTGACTTTTCTTTATTTTAAATCTCTGCAGTCTTTCTGTAGACATTGTTAATGTGATTTCAGTTTATAGCTCAAGGTTTAAGACCAGCGTGCTGACAAGTGCACTGCACACAGCAGGTGCTGAATAAATGTGGTTGAACCCATCTGACTAACAGAACAGCAATAATATTAGAAATATTACTTGCATTTTATAAGCATGGATGAATAGTAGAAATAAAAAAACTGAAAATTAACAAAGGAAGATATTCCTAAGCAGTAGGCAAAATAATGCATTGAAGAATATGTTCCAATTGATAATATAAATTCTATTTATGAAACAAACATGTTTTACTCATAGGACCTCAGCAATAAAAATGTTAACCATCATCTCATTCTATTCTGAAGCAAGTGAATGTTATTTTTTATGCTACTGCAACATACGTGTTAATGTTTAATTGAAGGTCAATGCTCATCTGGTATTCTTTAGTATATCACTAATAAGTGACTGTTACTTGGGTTATAATAAGGAAACAGAATGAAAGAAAAGGGCTGTCTAATCTATGAATAAATAATCAAATAAGCATTTATAAGCAGCAAGAAATCTTCACACATAAAGACATCCTGCTAAATAGATTCGATTCCCACTGCCTTGTTGTGTCTGCAGGATGACAGAATATATAGTGTAGACCACATTCTTAGAGGCTGTGTAGCCATTCTCATTCTAAGGAGGCCTTTTAAAGTTACAAAGCAATCAACGTCTTCATAAGTCATTTTTCTTTGGTTTTTACATAATGGCCAATAAATGAAATTCACTGAAAGCTGAATATTCTAATTCCACATTACCATACACACGATGAGCGAATGACCACTTTGCAGAGAATTAGACTGTAATAAAATGTATTTCAGACCAACCTGAGCACAGCTGAGCCAGTCTTAGACATTTCAGAACACTAGAGTTTGCTGAGTTCATTTTCATGAAAATCAACCACGACTGGGGCACTGAAGACTTCAAGCATAATAATCATTTTTGAGCATCTGCTACATGCCCAGAGCTATATGTATATTCTTTCACAACAGTTTGCAGAGTAAGAATACAAATGCAGAAAGTGAAATTCAGGAACTTTAAGGAATTTTCCCAAGGCCTCACAGCGAGAAAGCAGCTAAGGCGGAATCTGAACTTGATCTTTTTCGGTGCTAACCTCTGGGCTTTTGCTATTACATTTCCCAAGAGCCATCCCCAAAGCAGTACCTTCCCCTGTAGTTTCCCCAGTGACACAGGGGTCTTGCCTAACTGTTTGATCTGGGTTCCTGGATACTAGGGGATTCACAAGGCAGAAACCGAGCCTCATTCAGCTCTGTCTTACCAGTAACAAGCTCAGTGCCATGCGTGCAACAGCCACTGGTAAATGCTGAATAAATAAATGAATGGGGCTGGGCACAGAGGCTCATGCCTGTAATCCCAGCACTTTGAAAGGCCAAGGCAGGAGCATCTCTTGAGCTCAGGAGTTCAAGACCAGACTAGGCAACATAGCAAAACCCCGTTTCTACAAAAAAATACAAATAAGTAGCCAAGTGCAGTGGCACATGCCTGTAGTCTCAGCTATTCAGGAGGCTGAGGTGGGAGGATGGCTTAAGCCCAGGAGGCAGAGGTTGTAGTGAGCCAATATCACACCACTGCACTCCAGCCTGGGCAACAAACCTAGACCCTGACTCAAAATAAAATAAAATAAAAATAAAAATAAGACAAATGAATGAATGTTTCAGTTTGGATGAGGAATAAGATAAGCATAGAAAATAACAACCATTTTATGAGCACTGCTATGTGCCAAGCACATTGCTACATATCAATCATTTTATCCTCACAATGATCCCATGAGAGAGTGGTGACTCCCACTTTGGAAATGAAAGACAGAAGCCTATAGAAAGTTTGAGAAAATTTTCAAAATTAGTCACACAGCTATGTGGATTCAGAAACAAAGCCAAGGTCTGTCTAACTCCAAACCTATGTTCTTAACCTCCGTGTTCTTTCTACAGAAAAGATTCTATGCTGTCACTGTGACATATCTGGAAATACATATTTGCATGCCTTATACAAATGCAAACTATTCTATCAACTCATTTTCCACCATGTCCACCTCTTTCCCATAGGAAGTATTCGGTAGCCAAAAGAAACAAACAAAAAAACTCTCAAAAATGGAAACAGCCTCAGATCCAATTCTAGGGGAATGGTTAAGTAAATTATGGTATATCCACTCATAGAATGGTATGCAGTAAGTCAAAGAACAATTAGGAAAACAGGAAATATTTTAATATTACAAGATAAATCGGGATACAAAATATGTAAATATTATCTGTACTTTTTATTAAAAGTATGTTTTTTTAAAAGTCCCGGGGAAGAACTAAGAGTTTTGGCAATCAATCAGTCAGTGTGATTATGAGTGACTTTATCTCAATTTCTCTACTTACAAAGCCAGCTACAAAATTTGAGTTGTTTATTGTTTAGAAAATTATTGTATTATTAAAATAACCTACAGGTTACTTATGCCACTCTTTGATTTCTGCATAAAAATGGAGATTTGGTTTCTTCAAATGCTTAATGCTAAACAGCTTAGGGTAAGCTTGGTTTCCATAGCTCATAGATCTTTTCAGTGAACGCCAAAGAGGATTTTTAGAAATGCTGTATTTTAAGCTTGCCCAATGTGTGGAAAGAAGACTGGGAAATCATTTTGTTGTGATATGAAAGGAAAAACAAACCTCTGGAGATGATACAAAAATTTTGGAAGACAAGCAATAATTTAACTGTGTTATCTGCCCACTCAGCACTTAGCCTATTGCCTTGTTCTTGATACATATTTGTTGCTTTGCTGACACATTTCAGTGGGATATGTGGTTCTGAAGCAAGTGTTCTTCCCCAGCAAGAATTTGCCAAGTAAAGTAGTTAAGTTGTGAATGACTAAAATAGAAAAAGTACTTACACCAGGTCTTGAGTGTGTCATATGACTGGCAAGCTCTAGCAAGCTCATGTGTGTGCATGTGTGCGTGTGGGTGTGTGTGAGAGAGAGAGAGCACGTGTGCACATGATGCCAATAGGCCTTGCAAACGTGCTTATAGTTGCTGTTTATAGACAACACAAAAAACACAAAATTTCTCAGGATCATAAGCTTCTGAAGAACGGGCTTGATTATGGGCTCCTCCAAAATACTCATTGCCCCACCACTTCAAAGAGATTCACAATAAAATGTTCTATCACCAAATGTCAATCATCAAATGTCCCAGGGAAGTAAATGACCAACTGAATTTTTGCTACTTTTCATTAAACCCTCAGATTTTCAGAACTATACATTGTTTCTACAAGTATGTCTTCATGATGCTATGGAAAAGTGAATCACTTATATATGTGGTCCAAGCTCATGGTTCAGACTCAGGGATGGAAGCATCTTCACTCACAACTGTCCAGGCAAGAGAAATGAGTTTGTCCACTTCTTTTTAAGTGCAATAGAAAGTGCTCACAAACACTCCCACCATCACCACCACCACCACTACCACCACCACCACCACCACCAGTCAGGTCATCACTATCACCACTCCTACTACCCCCACCACCACTTCAGCCATCACCACCACCAATACCCCTATCACCAACACCACCACTTTTACCATCACCACTCCCCAACCATCATGACTATCACCACCACCCCTCCCATCATCACCATAACTCATACCACCACCACCACCACCACTACTCATGGCACCACCACCACTCCCACAATCACCACCACCACTACCACTCCTACCATCACCACCACTACCACTCCTATCCTCACCACCACTACCACCACCACCACCACTACCACCACCACCACCACTACCACCACCACCACCACCACCACTCCTACCATCACCACCACCATCACCAGCACTGCCACAACCACTACCACTCCTATCCTCACCACCACTACCACTACCACTACCACCATCACTCCCACCATCACCAGCACTGCCACAACCACCACCACTTCTACCATCATCACCACTACAACTACCACTATCACTCCCACCATCACCAGCACTGCCACAGTCACTACCACTCCTACAATCACCACCATCACCACCACTCCTACAACCATAACCACCACTTCTATAGACACCAGTACTCTTACCATCACCACCACCACTCACTACCACTACCACCATTCCTACTGCAATCACCACCGTTCCTACCATCACCACCACTCCCACCATCACCACCACTCTTGCCATCACCACCAACACTCCTACCATTACCACCACCTCTACCATCACCACCAACACTCCTACCATTACCACCACCTCTACCATCACCACCACTCCTACGTACCATCACCAGCAACACTCCCACACTCTTCCTCAGCAAGAATCTGCCAAGTAAACATCACCACCACTCCTACCATCACCACCACTATCACTCCTACCACTACTATCACCACCACTTCTACCACTACCACCATCACCAACTCTGCTACAATAACCACCATTCCTACCATCACCACCACCACTATCACCACTACCACTGCTTCTACCATTACCACTACTACTCCTACCACAATGACTACCACCACTCCTAACACTACCACCATCACCAACAACACTGCCACAACCACCACCATTCCTACCATCACCACCACCACTCCTATCACCACTACCACCACTTCTACCATTACCACCACTGCCACGGTTCCCACTACCATTACTTACACCACCAACTCCACTCTCACATTTACTATCATCAGCACCACGACCACTGCTATTATCACCTCCAGTAGCATTCCAACCACTATCACCATTGTCACAATACTACTATCACCTCTACTTATTAATAGAAAGAGCAAATTATCCAACTTTCTACCTGTTTATTAAGATATATGCACTGAAAGCATTTACTGGAGAAAAATGAACATTCCTTAGATCATATCCAAGTAGCCATAATACAGAGAATCCAACAGAAATAGCAAAAGACAAAATGCCACTCAGCCACACAATGAAAAATACCAAAAAAGACACACATCAAAATATGAATGGTGGCCATGTCTACAAAGGATCTCCACAAAGGATATTTTTATTTTACCTATACTGTATATCTCAATGCCTACATATTTTTACAATGATTATGCATTGTTGAAATAATTTTTTTTAATTTCTAGTTTCAGAAATGAAAGATAATTTCCAACTGGTATCTTCAGGCATTTCTAAGTAGGATTCTGTCTGGAATCGATTTGCATAAATTATGAAGCCAAACAGAGCTGGGTCTGAATTCCTGCTGGGGCACTTCTCATCTCTGTGACCTTTCTGATTGATACAATGGACATGAGGTTGTAAAAAAACTCATGATGTGATGTATGAGAAACCCTAGGCACATAGATGGCTAATTTTCATTATCTGTCAAGCCTTGCTATGCTATCAAATTCAACTGTAAAGTATGCACCCACCCACCTTTCTCATATAGCCTTCAAGTTAATACAGTCTTGGAAAGTCCTCATGACAGTAGAGGGCAAGAGAGGACTTTATGGCTGACCAGGGGTCCAAGGCATTCATACTATAGGGTCAGGATTTAAGAGCATGAGTTCTGAAAAAGCTGTCTCAAGTCAAACTCTAATTTTACTCTTTACTAGCTACATGATCTTGAACAAGTCAGAATCTCTCTAAGATTCAGTCTCCTCAACAGTGAAAGGGACAGTGAAACTACACCTAGCTGGTGACTTTGTTGTAACTCTTGAGAGCAGACTGTCTGGCTCAGGGTTTGCAGAGTGTCAGGGAGAGCCATTGCCATGGCTGTGAGGCAGGAGAAGAAATATTCCAATTAAAGATGCTTTATTAGTCAACTTGCTAAAATTATGCCCAAACAGAATATGTGCTAAGAAAGCAGCTTTTGCAAAAACTGAATAGACTGTATCTCTTGGTGGCACTTCTCAGTTAATTTGAAAACTTTTGTAAAATTCACAGGTCTTTCAGTGCACAAAACTAACATAACCTTGATATATTAATAAAAATATAACAAAGTTTTAAGAGTGATACAGAGGTAGGAGGTGGGGCTCAGACACCAGCTCTAATTGAGGACTGGTTAAAACAGGGAGGCAATGGAAGCACCTTTTCAAAGACACACCCAGCATGCCATGTCAGTTTACCATTGCCATGGCAACATCTGAGAGTTTCCGCCCCTTTCCATGGCAATGATCCAACAATGCAGAAGTTACCACCCTCTTCCTAGAAATTTTTGCATGAACTACCTCTTAATTTGCAAGTAATTAAAAGTGGGTATAAAAATTACTGCAGAACTGCCTTTAAGCTGCAGGAGCAATCACAGAACTATACCACTGCTACTTCAATAAAGCTGTTTTCTTCTACTACCATCTTGTCCTTGAAGTCTTTCCTGGGCAAAGCCAAGAACCCTCCCGGGCTAAGCCCCAATTTGGGGCTTGCCTTTCCTGCATCAATACTGCCTAAAAACTGGGCTACAACAGAATATCCTTTCAAGGTCCCTTCTTAATCCTTACAATATTAAAGTGAGATTCAGGAACCCAAGCCTGGAACCCAGAACTTCCATTTTCCCATTTTGGGTTATACAGGGAAATGTGATAGATCAGGCCTACACACAAAACTGTGATTCTTTTTAGCCATTTAAAAATATGTAAACTCTGAAAGAGAAACTCTTATTTAAAATGTAAAGGCAGGCTCTCCTACATAAGAATAATTTGACACCATATTCTTCATTCTAATTGAATTTAGATGTATGTTCAGTCATCACCAAAATGGGTTAATTACTTAGGCTACAACTAACTCACTTAGCAATCTAGGTGCACAGCTGATAAATGACCAATTCTGTGTAATGAATATTGAAGTTTATTAGATATAGTCTAAGAAAGAAATTAAAAGGATAATTCTTTATAGCATACTATCATATCCTACCCCAGCCTACCAACAAGGCCATGGGAAATTTCTGGCAAGCAATCCACCAACTTACACATTCAGCCAGTGGTTCTTGGGCTAATTCCATATTAACAGTAACTTTGTAGAAACTGCACTTTTGAAAAATGTTTTATTGAGTGCTGTGTTCACTAACCACATTTGGGTGACAAGATCAATAGAAGCCCAAACCTCAGCATTGCACAATATACCCTTGTCGCAAACCTGCAAAACATGTACCCCCTGAATCTAAAATTTAAAACTAAAAAATAAAAATACAAGGTCAATGTGAGTGGCTGCAAGAATGTGGGGGAAAAAATAAAATCCAAATGGTCACTTTTTCGGTTTCTGCTTCATTGGCTTCTTTATCCTTCTCCATGTCTACAAGGGATTTTGGACACTGGAAACACTATTGGCACTTAGGCTATTTTTGGAATCATACAAATGAACGAATTCAAACGCCATTCATTATTTCTCTCTACTGGTTTTTGGTTGCAGCCAGTGTTCACTATTAAACTGGACATGGCATTTAATTCGTTCCTATGAATAGATTTTTCATGAGTAATTTGCTCTGCTGGTGTTTTCACAAAAAATTAGCTGGACATATCTGCTTGTCAGTGCTCAAAAACCACAGGCTCTCTCACCCTTTTAGTGGTAATCGCTGCAGCCTGTAATCTTTTAAGACATAATTTTTTTTGTAGAATATTTTTCAGCACATTCATCTCTAATAGAATTCAGAGTATGAGAGGAGCACTAGTGAGCAACTACCATCATCATTATTTTTTAAAATATAATTCAAACCACATTGATGTGTATATCCCTTTCTGGGAATGGACAAATGGAACACACCAGTGTTAGGCCCAAAGCCAAGGGGGTTGTACAAAATTGGTCTCTGGCTAATGACATGGCACAGGAACAGCTTAAATTCTTTGAGTGACGTAAAGGTATCAAGATACAACAGCTAGTCAAAAAAAAAAAAAAAAAAAAACCCTAGAGGATTAAATAAAATATTTCCACTAGCCTGAGCTATTTCAATTTGGATGAAATCCAATCAGAAGGCATAAAGCATTCTAGAATATTCGTTTCTTGGAACAAAGCAGAATTAAGTTATTTTCTTTTGGCTGAAGAACAGCAATACAAATAAAACAGTGACCTTCAATTCAAAGGCAATGTTAACAGAGAGAAATCACAAAACAGCAGTCAGTGATAAGAATAACTAACAAAGAGCAATGCTTCGAGCACACTGTGAACCTGTGTATGTACTGGACTCAAATATGCCTCTATAAATACTAAGGAGAAGCTGAAAGATACACTGTAGAAGGCTCTGTGGGACACATTTTAGAAGTACCTTCTCAAACTCCTCAGATGACATGCAGATTTTAGAAATAAAATTTCATTAAATGGGGCATTCTCCAGAGCAAAAATGCAATAGTAACAGAATGCAGATGGAAGAAAGACCTCAGGTCCTTGGTAGAACCAACTAAGTTCACCTTGTGGTTTCACATCAAGCAGTTACACCCTTGGCCATTAGGCTCTTCACTGGTTAAGTGTATAACTCCAAGGACAGAGCTCCAAGACCTCTGAGCTACAAAAATAAGAGTAGTTGGCAGTTCAGTGACTCTTACTAGGTATTAAAGCCTAACTCCTGGATACAGATGGGAACTCCTGGTAGGTGCTATCCAGGAGTATGAGGACTAAGCCAGAGGCCCCTGAAGACAGCGGGTGATTGTGCCTTGTTGGTGGCCACCTCCCCAGCATCTACTGCACTGTGTGCTGTAAAAGGCAGTTAAGATTTATAAAATGAGTGAGAAGACAGTCTCACTTTAACAAGAGACATTCTCTTTAGACACTTTAAAAAACAAATCTTGGCTTTATAATGCTTTAAGCTAGCATCTTAAAGATTAACATCATAGATTGCACAAAATGTGATCCTAAAGATAAACCTCTGAAGATGAATAAAATGATCACGTAAACACATAAAGGGATGCAGCGTGATTCCCCCATCTTTGTATGAAATCCTCTAGTATATGAAAAAAATCAAATCTTAAAACTGATTTATCTACTTAAGAGTTAGGAGACCCAGATTTTAGTCCTGGATTCATCCTAAACAATCTTGTAATATAATTTTAGGGTTTGTTTTTTTTTTTTTACCACCCCCCTACCCCCTCCCCTTTTTTTTAGACAGAGTCTCACTCGGTCACCCAGGCTGGAGTGCAGTGGTGCGATCACAGCTCACTGCAGCCTCAAACTCCTAGACTCAAGTGATCCTCCCACCTCAGCCTCCCAAAACGCTGGGATTCCAAGGCGTGAACCACCACCACACCAGGCCTTATTTAACGCCTCTAAGAGCCAGTTTACTCATCTCACATATGAAAAATAACACTAGACCAACTTGTGCCACCAGATTATTGTAAAATGGCGAGAGAAGAATGCCTGTGAAGATTTTTGAAAAATACAAGTAGAAGAGTTGTTACAAAAGTAAAAATGATTCCAAGAGATTGCTGTCATGGGTTTAATTGCCTCTTGATTCGAATTTAATTCTACTCAAGGGGTGTCTCTCTGAACCTCAGCCTCTATTCAGTGTGTCCAACACCTAGAGGACTGTCAAATAGAGGAGGAATTAATGGCCAGTCTTGCCTAGTGTTTACTTCTTCAAAGTGTAAAATGTCCATCCCTACCTAACCCCTGTCCTAACTCGCTCTCTGTCCTCCATTCACACATGTAGGACATGCAGCAGTCTCTCTTTAGGGCCCCAGGAATCAGTGGTTCTGAACCACCTGGAAGTCATAAAGCCCTCTGAGGAATACTGGGACATGTTGATATACAAAATTCTATCTTATGCACTAGCAAAAATATCAGTAACAGACAATAAGAATCCATTATAGGTGTGCAATGTAAAATTAGAGTGAGAAGCACAGGCGTCCATGAAAAATAAAAGAAAAAGCAAGCTATAACACAAGAGATGATAGTTTCTGAGCATTCCATGGATAATCATTTGCTATGAATTCATCCATTTTATCATCTTGCAGACACCTGAAGACAAGCAGAAGCAGGCATGGATGTGCTGGTGTTTTAAGAAAAGAATTAGAATATTGCGACTGCATTACTATGCCCGCCTTATTCTGAGGTTGATTCTATTCACCTGAGAGTCCTCTCTTAATGAATAATCCTGAATAGTTACACACCAGATTCTTGCAGGGGAGGGTAAAATCTCACCGCAGACCCTTATTTATCCATCATAGGCTAAGAGAGAGATCATGGATGTGATTATAGATATGATATTTCTAGAAAGATGCTGCAGTACATCCATCTCTCTTCTCTTGATATTCTAAAACCACTTCCTGAATTAAGACAAAGCAGTTAATGGAACCAGATCATGTGGCCACTTATAAAACTGCCTTTGCCCACACGCATTTTGGAGTGATACTATCAGTTTATAAGGACTGGCCCCTGTGTGTCAACTGCTTTTGAGAATATTGTCTTTTACATTATGTAGGGAGGGAATACAGCCCGTCTTCCCTGCCCTTAGGTATCCATGAGGAGGGGTTTTCCCTGTTGCCCCACCACTTTCATCTGTCCAGGGAGACGGAGTGAACTTCCCCATTGGTAAACTGGGACATAAGACTGAGCATGTGTAACTCAGTGCTTCCTCTCTCCCTCCTTGGTGGAGGCCAGGTGACCTTGGGCAGCACTCATTTGCTCTGCTCCTCCAGAAACTCAGGTTTACAAGGCCAGGCCTCAAAAAAAAAAAAGGTGCCTGCAGCTCATCACTGCCCACAGCTGCATGGGCAATTCTTGTTCTGGGGTTTGGTATTAGGAAGGCCATTGCTGCCATATACCCAAGCTACATTCTATAATGTTATGTTCTCAGGAACAATGCTGGTATTTACATTTCCATCTTCTTCATGCCTTCATGTTATCTCTCACTTGGTTCATAACACGGAAAAGCAAAATGTTATTTTGGGGCTGTGCCTGTTATTAAGCTATTGTCTCTCCCCTCTAAACGTGTCTTTTTATCTTCTGTTTTGTGATGCTGAGACTGGACCTCTGTAGACCAACCATGTTTCTGACTTTGCAGCCAGCTCCAAAGAGACTGTAAGCCTGGAGGAGGAAAGGGAATGTGCTCCTTCCTGTCTGCTCCCTGCTTTCAGCTTCTTGCTCCTATCTGCCACTCCCTAACAATAGGCTACACCATTTCAGTGTGCAGTTTCTCCAGCACTCATAGGACCAGTCTCATTCCCTCAAAGACACCATCCTGGAGATTGGCTAGTGTCATCCTCTTGGGCATATGGACCCAGCCCAGTAGGGCCTTCAGTCAGCTCAGGCAGCACTACCTGAACTTTTCTCAGCAAACTGGGAAAATACCAACAATGCAGGAGAGGCAAGCCCCCAAACTGGGGCTTAGCCCAGGAAGGTTCTTGACTTCACCCAGGAAAGAATTCAAGGGTGACCTGGTGGTGTGAGACAGCAATCATCTTTAATGAAGGGTACTGCTCCTTGCAGAGCAGGGCTAACTCATAGGCAGCATGCACAGAGTCAGCAACATACAGGCTCTCAGAACTGTGTTTATTCCCACTTTCAATTACATGCAAATTAAGGGTGAGCTAATACAAATTGAGGGGTGGGTTATTTAGAACTTTCTAGAAAAGGGGTAGTAACTTCTGGGTTGTGGCCATGGCATTTGCAAACTGTCATGAGGCTGGTGGGATGTCTTATGCTAATGAACAATGAGGGCAGCTAGGGATGGCTTTTGTCGCCATCTGCTGGTTTGCGCCAGTTTCTTCACTTGACCCTGTCTAGACCAGATCCTGTTTGGGTCAGCAGTGTTGTGAACACAAAACAAGTCCTGCCAGTTTCCTACCTCACCACCATTATTCCAGTCTTCCATTCATCTCTTCTTGCCTTTCTGGCAGACAGACTTCTGCAGCCACTGGGGCTGTTGGGGTGAGGAAAGGCAAGAACCGATGTTTCACTCTCTCCCTCCCTTCTTCCTCCCTGTTTTGGTGGTTGTGGGGTGGGCTACACCTGCTTACCCCAACAACGAGGAGCATTTGGTGGCAAGTTTATTGCGCCCAGTGCTGATGTCTGGACAATTAATTCCCTAGGTCAGTGGCTTTCACAGTTTGTGACAGTGACTCCAGGAAGGAAATTCACCATGACCCGGTGTATACATGGAACAAAAATGCAGCCCACTCTGATATTGTATTTGTTCTATTCTAGTTCATTAAAAGTGAATGTTGGTCTTCATCCTTTAAATGGATATTGTCACCTGCTAATGGATTGGACCAGTATTTTGAACGACTGCCTTGGTACTTCATTTGGCTCTGCATGCTCAATTGGCACATCCTCTGTGTGGGGATGGCGGCAGGGCTGCTTCCCTAGGCTGTCTCCTGGGATGCCCAGGGGCCCTGCTTGCCTGCCTGGGTCCTTGGGGACCTAGAAGTTTCTGGTTTTTCACAAAACAGAGGGGCTGTAGAAGAGCCTTTTCCATTATCCTGACTCTTCCACTCTGATTTCTTCCTGAGGACTTCTTACTATGTTTGAAGATGGCAGTGAAGTGGCCTGTGGGTTCTAAAACCCTGCAAACACAGCCCCAAATGCAATACCAGTTTACCCTTCTTGTAGATACCCCCAAACTTCGATGTGATTGTCTTGAAGCCCTTCACCCAGGGGAGGGAACCAGCGCGCAATAACCCCTGTGCGGCAGGAGAGGGGAGGGAAAGAGGTGTCACAATGCCTTGAGCCTAGCTCTTCCCCCAAAGGCAGTCTCTTTTCTTCTTCCTTCCCTTAGTCATCTGTGTGTAGACACAGGGGCAAACTTTTCCTGGAATTCCTAATCTTAGCAGTCTTCAGTAAGAGACTTGGCTTCAGAGCCTGTCCTTAAAACAGTGAGGTGCCCTGTGTCTTTTATTGTTAACTGTGGCCTATCTCCACTCAAAGTTTGGCATTTGGCATTCGGTTGTCAATGGTTATTTTACATTCTCAAGTCATTTGGTTAGGGTAGTTGTCAGGGTGGTTCTGAGAGTCAAGTGTCTAGCATAGCTTTGTTGTTACAAATGAAAAGGCCAACTCCCATTTGACCAGGTACTGTTGGCTTTCTCTACAGGATTTGGTCCACATCCATTAGTGCTCTTTGTTGTCCACATCAGTACAGGAGAGATTCCCCAGGACCTACAGGGTCGCTGTCTGTTTCCAGGATCAGTGAGTCACTCCCTCGTGGCCTGCTACGGCTCTGTGTGACCACAGAGAGGGCCACGGTGGTGTGGAAGCAGGGAGCGGGGGTCAGCCCTCACTCTGCATCAACCACAGTGATGTCCCCAGTGATCAGCCTTCGTGGGGATGCTCGAGTCCCTCTTGATGATCAGCTCCAGTGATTCATCATGTTCTGCGCCCACAGAATACATCCTGGAATAATGGTGGTGAGGTAGGAAACTGGCAGGACTTGTTTTGTGTTCACAACACTGCTGACCCAAACAGGATCTGGTCCAGACAGGGTCAAGTGAAGAAAGTGGCACAAACCAGCAGATGGCGACAAAAGCCATCCCTAGCTGCCCTCATTGTTCATTAGCATAAGATATCCCACCAGCCTCATGACAGTTTGCAAATGCCATGGCCACAACCCAGAAGTTACTGCCCCTTTTCTAGAAAGTTCTAAATAACCCACCCCTCAATTTGCATTAGCTCACCCTTAATTTGCATGTAATTGAAAGTGGGAATAAACACAGTTCCGAGAGCCCATATGTTGCTGACTCTGTGCATGCTGCCTATGAGTTAGCCCTGCTCTGCAAGGAGCAGTACCCTTCATTAAAGATGATTGCTGTCTCACACCACCAGATCACCCTTGAATTCTTTCCTGGGTGAAATCAGGAACTTTCCTGGGATAAGCCCCAGTTTGGGGGCTTGCCTCTCCTGCATTGTTGGTATTTTCCCAGTTTGCTGAGAAAACTTCAGGTAGTGCTGCCTGAGCTGGCTGAAGGTCCTACTGGGCTGACAGTGTCATAATTCAATTGATGAGACAAAAATCACCAGAGCAGACTGTTATAAGACAGAATAGGACTAATATTTTAAAATGTTTGCTCCGGACAGACCATCAGAGAAATCCGATATAACAGACATGCTATATGAAATGGTTAACCTTTGATGTAACCACGGGACTGCACAGAAAGAATAATGCTCACTTAAACCAGACCAGAAATAAGTTCTGTACAAAGAGTAAGGCCATCGCCAGTGCACCTGATCTCAGCAACAATTCTGGAAGCAAGGGAAGAAGACTGTTGCCATTCTACAGACCTGAGTTTACAGGTCTTCCTGCAGGAGCTTCCTGCCCAGATGTTCTGCCTGCAGTTACAGTTGACCCTTGAACAACACAGGATTTAACATGCGAGTCCACTCATAGACAGACTTTTTTTCAATAAATACAGTCTGTATCGGGAGTTTCAGATCCTTAATCCAACATGGATAAAAAATACAGCATTTGCCAAATGTAAAACCTGCAGATATGGAGGACTGACTTTTCATATCCACTGAAAACAAGACTTGAGTACACGTGGATTTTGATATCCACAGGCATCCTGGAATTAATCCCCCACGGATATCAAGGGGAAACTGTAGTACATATTGCCACCAAGGGGAAAATGATTCCTTCATAATGATCCTAAAGTCCCCCAAAGTTTAATTCCCGTAACTGACATTAATCATAGCATATTTTTCCGATTGCTTTTGGGTGGTTCCCCGCCCACCCCCCACAAAAATCTAATTGCTCCAACACAGAACAATAGTGGTTTTTTCATGCCATGACAGGGCACTGGGAAACGCGTGGGAGAAATGGTACAGTGGGCAGAAATGTCCATTTGATTTTTTTCAAGCCCATGGCCAGCATCCGAACAGCTGCTACCCTGAAATAATTTTAAAAGGGAGAGAAGCATGATGCTACCCTGATCATAAATGAGCATAGTCTTCCACACGGGTCCTCTTTTTCTTTTCATGATGTCTAAAGAAGTCGTGATCTACGCTGTGTGGATATCTATTTGTCTTGCTTTGTTTAAATTTGGGAAGTTTTATTAATAGGAGTTTGGTTCAGGATGTTGAGGCTTCCATGGTGGATCCAAAGCGATTGGTTCCAGCTGCCAAGAAGAAAATGAATACTTCTGAGTGGAATGGACACAGAATAACAGCCTTGACCGGGACTAACAGTGTTTGAAGCACTGCGATGTTTATGCTGACGACACTTGTTCCAGTGTGGATAAGTAGAAAGATCTATTTCATAGAGCAGTCCGGGCAGAGCTGTCCGCATTCTACAGAACTCCATTTGTATCAAATACCATGGTCATTCCAGGTTAAGCACCTCTAGCATACTGTGTTTTTTACTCAAAAGTCAAGCTTCTATCAAACATGAAAAAGAAGCCTGGATTTGGGAGGAAGCTCTTCCTTTCTCTCAACAATAGTTTCCAAATATCTGAGACATCATTTTTGAAAGTCCTTAAGGCACTGCTTTTTTTTTTTTTTTTTTTTTTTTGAGATGGAGTCTTGCTCTATCACCCAGGCTGGAGTGCAGTGGCACGATCTCAGCTCAGTGCAAACTCCGCCTCCCAGGTTCACGCCATTCTCCTGCCTCAGCCTCCTGAGTAGCTGGGACTACAGGCGCCCACCACCATGCCCAGCTAATTTTTTGTGTTTTTAGTAGAGACGGGGTTTCACCATGTTAGCCACGATGGTCTTGATCTCCTGGCCTCATGATCCACCCGCCTCAGTGGTGGATTCCAGGCATGAGCCACCATGCCCAGCCAAGGCAGTGCTTTTTAAGAATTTTTGTTGACTTCTTGTTTTTGTTTTTTTTTTAATTATTTTTTGTTTTCCTTTTTTCTCTTTTTTTTTTTTTTTTTTTTTGCAACAGAGCCCTTTTTGAGATGAAATCTTACTGGACTAATAACAGATAGAAACCGAAGTACTCTAGATGAAGCTTCCCTTTCAGCCTTCCCTAAAGCATCTCTGAGGCTCCTCAGAACACAGTTTGAAAAGCACAGCCTTCTGGTGTTCTGAAGAGAATACATGGATCCAAAAATGTTGAAGAGCTGTAAATATCACCAACCCCAGGTTGCCAAGTTTCTGTTGCTGCCCAAAGTCCATATGACATAAATGAACATTTCATTGTATAAGGTCTTTAAGAAAAATAAAAGATTATATCTTTTGATACAGTTTTGATATTTCTGATTTCATAAATATGCATCAAATATTAATCTCAGCCAGATTTACTTACTTGGAGCATGAAGCCAAATCCTCAACTATGGTACTAAGGATTTTATTAGAATTCTAACTTTCCAGAGAATATTTTTAAATATTTTCTTCTAATTTTTTCTCTCCTAAAAACCTTTTTTCTTTTTTTTCCCATCTGTAGTGTGGAAAAGAATAAAAAACAGATAACATTATCCATAATACTCCAACCAGGGACAGCCTGAGTTAATATGTTGACATAGCTCCTTTCAATCAGCATAGTTTTTATATGTATCATTTCCTCTGTTTCTCTCATCAGCCCAGTGAGGTAGGTAGAGCTAATGTTATTGTACTCATTTGGCAGATGAGGACATCATTTCTCACATCAGGACAGACCTGGCTCTGGAAAAAAAGCTGGGAAAAGTACCAGAATGGCATGCCCATTTTCCATTGTCAATTTTCACGATCCATACCCACAGTTGCTTGCTGCTCACCCCAAATGAAAATGTAACCCTTCCAGTGACTTCCTGCAGAGGTAAAGTAAATTACCTGTGGTTACTAATGCAGTCGATGTCAGAACTAGCTGTGCAACCTGAGGTGACTGGTAGCAACTTCCTCTAACAAACCTGTAAACGATACGACAACACGTTTCCTACCTGCTGCTCAGAACCACTTCTGCCCTGTGACTATCTGGGAGAAGGAAGAAACTTACGAACTTCACATTTTAGCCCTCATGCAGAAAAGCCCCAAGGGAAAAAATGGTAGAAAACTAAAAGTAGCCAAGTTTAGGGAACGGCAAAAATGAAGCATTAGAAAAGCTGAGAAGAGGCCGAGTGCGGTGGCTCACACCTGTAATCCCAGCACTTTGAGAGGTCAAAGTGGGAGGATCGCTTGAGGCCAGGCATTCAAGACCAGCCTATGCAACATAGTGAGACCTTGTCTTTATAAAAAATTTTTAAAATTAGCCAAGTGTGGTGGCATGCACCTGTAACCCCAGCTACTTGAGAGGCTGAGGCAGGAGGATCACCTGAGCCCAGGAATTTGAGGCAGCAGTGAGCTATGATCACGCCACTGCACCCCAGCCTGGACAACAAAGTGAGACCCTGTCTTAAAAAAAAAAAAATTAAAAAGAGAAAAGAAGAAAACATCCTGTGGTAAAAGCGAGGAGCAAAGAGGAGAGGAAGAGAGCTAACAAAGAGAAAAGTCAAAAGACTATAGTGGGATACATGCGGGTAACCAAGACATTGGTAATGAAAATTCATTATGAGCAAATCTCACTTCACAATAAACTCCCGGAGGAACTAATTACGCTAAATGTTCTGGCCGTGACTTAGGGAGTAGTCATCTCTAAGTCACCCTTGGGTATATGGAAGTTGCCACGCTCAGTAGCAAACAAGGGCTGCTTCAGTGTCTGTCTCCTGTCAGGTTAGTGTTCTACCAAGCCTGTCAATTGCAACTTATTTTGTGTTATGAGACAAGCTGGCACATTGTATAAAGGTCAAGTGGAAAACTGTCCCTTCTGCTACATCGCTGTCATGAGCTACTAAAGGTCATTCCGCCCAATATATGGCTGTGATGGAAAATAACTTTGTTTGTCTACTGTGAAATATGAAAAAGTCCCTCTGCTGTGAGCTTTCTGGTTTCTCTTTACTCTCAACAGGCATCAAATTAGCTGCGCTAAGGTTATCTAAGAAAATGATTATCTAAGAAAATAATCAGTTCGCAAATAAATTTGAACACAAAAACACAAAGATATTAAAAAGTCTACCTCTAACAGATTGAAAATATCTAAACATTTTACTGGTGAGTGTAATTTAACAAACATTCATTCTGAATGATATATAACCCAAATATTTAGCTTCCACCATCTTATTTAACTCTCCAAACAACCCTATTATCCCATTTTATAGATAGAAAAAATAAAGCTTAGGAAGAGTAATTTGTCCAAGCTTATACAGCTGGCAAATGGCAGAATTAAACTTTGAAGTCAGGTTTTTAATGAGGTTGACCTGAAAAGTGCTAATACTTTATAATTCTATTGTTAGTAGAATTATCAGCTATTAATAACGTAATAGTGATAATAAGATTATAAGAGATAATAAGATGAATTCACTTGTTCATCCAACAACCACTTCTTGAGAGGCTACTTTGACCAGGCACTATGCTAAGTGCTGGGCATAAAAAGTAAAAATGAGATAGGGTCTCTTTCTTTCCCCAGGAGGCTTACAGTTTGACCAAGAGGACAGCCAATAGCTATACTGAAATACAATATGTATGAGGATAGAGAAATACACCAACCACTCAAAAGAAGGAGCACTGAAACCAAGTCTTTTTTGTTTTTTAGAGACAGGGTCTTGCTCTGTCACCCAGGCTGGAGTGTAGTGGTGTGATCATAGATCACTGCAGCCTCGACCTCCTGGGCTTAAACAATCCTCCAGTCTCAGCCTCCCACGTTTGGGACTATAGGTGCACAGAACCATGTCTGGCTAATTTTTTATAGACATGGGGTCCCACTATTTGCCCAGGCTGGTCTAGAACTCCCGGCCTCGAGTCCTTCCACCTCAGCCTTCTAAAAAGCTAGGATTGTGGCATGAACCACACCATGACCAACCAGAAACCAAGTCTGGATGACCTAGTAGGAGAAGGACGTGGTAAGTGCAGGCAGAGGTACTAAACAGTGGACAAGGTAGTACTTCAGGAACAGTTAGCCTTCGGGAACTACTGAGGGACTAAAGAGAAAGTTGTGGCCAGGCATGGTGGCTCATGCCTGTGATCCCAGCACTTTGGGAAGCCAAGGCGGGTGGATCACCTGAGGTCAGTAGTTCAATACCAGCCTGGTCAACATGGAGAAACCCCATCTCTACTAAAAATACAAAATTAGCCGGGTGTGGTGGCACATGCCTGTAATCCCAGCTGCTCGGGAGGCTGAGGTAGGATAATCGCTTGAACCCGGGAGACGGCGGTTGCGATGAGCTGAGATTGCACCATTGCACTCCAGCCTGGGCAACAAGAGCAAAACTCCATCTCAAATTAAAAAAAAAAAAAAAGAGAGAGAGAGAGAGAGAAAGTTGCTTGAAGTGGGAAGGAATGGCAAGAAATGAAGTTAGAAAGCTAAGCAAGGGCCAGGGCAAGAAGCTGTTTGTGTCAGGCAATATTTAACATTTGTCCTGATAGTGACGTTAGTCACACAGAGAGATGAAGTAGAAAAGCAATCGTAAATGAGTTTTAGAAAGAAGACTGGTTACAACATGAAGGATGACTGGAGAGGGATTGAAGGATGATCGAAGGATGATTTGCAGGGGGATGAAAATAGAAACCAATGACCCAATAAGAGGCAAGTGCGTGTGTCCAGACAAAACTTATGAGATCAAAGGACAGAAGGAAGAGATACTTAGGAGATAAGATCGAAAAGGTGTAGTGGCTCATGTCCCGGGAGAGCTGAAAGTCCACAATGATCCCCAGGCTTTTTTTTGTTTGACTTGCCATTCATTGTAATAAGGGATATAGTGAGAGGAGCTGGGCTGAACTATAACAAAGATCGGGAACTTCTGGTGGGAAAAAGAGTCTTTAGATCTTAGGTTTGACATTCTATACAATAGTATTGGGAAATAAAATGGTGCCATGAATTCAAGTCTTTTTTCTTATTAATGAAGAGATTTGACTGTCAGGAAACAAATGGACAATGAAAACAATTCTCACACTATGACAAGCAGGCAAATGAAGTGAGGAGGTCATGGGATTGTCGGAATCATTCATACAACACATAGAATTACTGAATGGTGCTCAGTCTATGGGACCTGGAGACTTTTGGCAATGAGAAGATCACTGGGGTGATCTCTCTTCTTCACTGCTGCTTATTTTCCAATTCCACTCAGTCCCTACTCTGAATACATGGCCCTTGCCACCTTGACCCACTTGATCTACCTTTCCTCATTGACAAGCAAGACTGAAATGGCCAATGCAGAACCCCACGTTTATGGCTCAGTGAGACAGAGTCAGCAAAGGAGGCAGGCCTTGGCTTTTCTGACCAGTTCAAACTGCAGTAAGGCTCCACACTCCAGATCATACACAATCAGCCTAGAGATCCCCAACTACCACTACCAACACCAAAGCAGAAAAGAACAATTCCTCCTCTAACTTTCTACCCACTCCTGAGATGCCCTTTGGTCCTGCCAAGGGCCTGCCTTCCTCCAACTGAAGACCTTGATAAACCTTCAAATATTTATACACCATAAAGGTTTTATTTCCAAGACTTGCAGGAAACTTATTCAAATTTCCCTAGAGAACTTTTTTTTTTAATGGGCCACAATTCATCTCCCAAAGACAGGGCCTCTAGAGCCGCTGATGCATTCACACCATGCTTTGAAGTCCTCGTTGACTTGGGAATAGGAGCTGGGCCAAGCAACAGGATGAGAGAACAGCCAAAGACAAGCTGCAGAGCTTGCTAAATCTGGAAGGAACCGCCACTCCAGATTTTCTTCTGGCGTGCCTCTCTGCCATCCAGAACGTGTTGCTGGTGGATTTGATGTTGATTTTTTTATTAGACAGGATGAAAGATTTGATTAAGTACCCGGACAGTTTATAAAAACAAATTAGCTGTCCAGTCTATCACCCAGAGCAAGGAGGTCCTCGAAGGAGCACAGGTGCCATCTCATTGCCATTATGCAGAGGAAATGGACTCCATGTTTGTAAATTACCATTTTAAATGGAAAGATTAAATAGTTACCTGAGAATTGTACCTTAGCCTTCTCTGCCCATGAGGGTGAAGGCCACAAAACAGCAGAGACCCACAGAAACATAATCAGAAGACAGAAACCTTTCAATCTCTCTTTCTTCAGTCTTGTCTTTAGTATTCCATATATGTTCCATTTTCCTCCTTCCCCTTTCCATTTTTTTTCCTTCCACTCTCAAAAGCAGGATTGCCAGTTCTTTCAAAGCCCAAGCAGGGTTTCAGTTTCATTTGCTCAATGTCATCCAATGTCATGCAACAAAGCATCAGGCAGAAAACGAGAGAGTCAAGGTCATGAAATTTAGACTGCAGAGGAAAAAAAATAGTTTGCCACATGAAGATGTGAAGAGTAGTCAAGCTTTAAATGCTACATTATAATTTGCATGTTTTAATATATATTGCTTTACTTCATTTCCAATTTTTTTTTTCAGATTGAAAGAAATCAGGCTATGTGCAAATAAGCTTCTTATTGCCAAACAGAGAAGAAGCCAAATCATTCCATCTTCTTTTCTGCATGCTATTGGCGCTAACTGCTGCCAGGGAGATTTTTCAGAAGCATCCACACTTTACACAGTGTTTTCTAACATGTAGCACCCGGGGGTAGGGGGTAAGTGGTAGGTAGAAAAAGAAAAGGGAGCAAATAATTCTTCAATACCTCCAGGCACTATGCAGGCATCTCACACACATCATTATCACATTTAACCTTCCACCCACACAGCAGGGTAGGTATTATTATGCCTAGTTTATCCAGGAACAAACCAGCACTCAAGGACAGAAGACAAAACACAAGTGTGCTGCGTGGGCACACTGACATTCTGGTCTCCTCACCCAGTCCCCCTCCATTCCCAGCTGAGCTGTCCTCATCCAGAGGTACAGAGACAGTTACTAAACATTTCACAGCTCTTTGTTTGGAAACTATACCTCAACTAACAATATACTAAAATTTAAAACTAAATATGTAAATACATGCATTAAAATTTTCACAGCTCATGAAGGTGCTTTTAGTACTGACTAGCCCAAGCTGATTAAGAGTTAATTATTTCTAACTGGCAATTCAAGTAGACATAGAAGAGTTAATTCTGCCAATTGAATTCATCAATCAGTCAATTCAGTGAGAAAATGTGGTCCAATCAGTCCCAGAGTATACACATGTGATAACCTATTGATGGGTTGAACTTTTCCTGAGCCCAGCACATAAAGCTCCCCGAAAGACAGCCACAGTCAGACACAATCAAAGGTTACTTTGCTTCCCGGTAAACATCAGACTGAAGTCCAGAAAATCTGTTCCAAGAGGCAACTTCAAGCTAACATGTAAGACCAGGTTTTGGGACACAAATGACTGTATTGACCAAATGAACAAACTCTGTAAGGAGTGTTCTCATTTTAATCTTCTTTATGTATTTTTAACATTCCTCATTTTTAAATTCATACGCTGCTCTCAGTCATTCCTAATTGCTTCATATGTGCATGTTTCACTAGGCAATGAGCACACTAGTTACAATTTTTATCTGCACTGCACCAGTTCCCCCATCTTCTCCTAAGAGATGTACCCACCTCATCACAGAGACAGACAGATAACCAGGCTTGGCTAATTACAGTACCTCATCCCTTGGGTTATAGTCATTGGTCCAAGGAGTCAGCACCTAACCCAATCCTTTCCAGAAGGTTTTCATACTGTATCCAAGAGGGAAGTCTCTTTTTCTTCTCTAGTCATGGTGTTGTTAATTCAAAAGTCTTCAATTGCCACATGGAATAAAGCGGTGTGATCATTTTAAAATATGCCCACAAGTTCTTTGACATTAAAAAAAATGGTCTAATTCTTCTCCCCTTGAAGATGGGACAACTTTGATGACTTGTTTCAAATGAATCCATGTGGTGGAAGTACAACATAATTTCTTAAGATAGATTCATAAAAGATGATAGAGCTTCCTCCAGCATACTGTGTGTGCGCGCACGCGTGTGTGAGAGACTCCCCCGTCTCTTTCTGTCTCTCTCTCTGTCTCTCTCTCTGTATCTTTCTCTCTCTCTCAATCCCTGTGTCTCTCTCTTTCTGTCTCTCTTCTCTGTCTCTCCTTGTCTCTTTCTCTCTCTCCTATCTCTTTCTCTCTCTCTCTCCTCTGTTTCTCTTTCTTCTCTCTTTCTGTCTCTCTCCCCCATCGCTCTCTCTTTCTCTCTGTCTCTGTTTCATACATACCTGTGATAGAATTGCTGAATCATATGGTGATTCTATGTTTAGCTTTTTGAAGAACCACCAAACTTTTGTCCACAATCATTGCACAATTTGGAGTTAAATTTTGTGTAAGGTGTGGGACAGTAGTCCAACTTTACTCTTTGGATGTGAAAATCGAGTTGCCCCAGCACCACCTGTTGAAAGAACTATTTTCTCCCATTGAATGTACATGGCACCGCTTGTCAAAAATCAATTGGCCACAGATATATGGGTGTATTTCTGGGATATTTTACATTTTTCAATGTAAACTCTATTTACACGTTTCAAGGTAAAATATATTTTACATGTTTTAATGTAAAAGTCTTTCACTTCTTTGGTTATATTTATTTCCAAGTATTTTATTATTTTAAATGCTATTATAAATAGAATTATTTCTTATTTTCCATTTGGGATTGTTCATTCTAGGTAGATAAAAACATGACTGACTTTCACGCCTAAAACTTCATAGAATTTGTTCATTAGCTCTAGCAGCTTTCTTGTGGATTCTTTAAGATTTTCTACATATAGGATAATGTCAACTGCAAATAGAGATAATTTTACTTGTTCCTTTCTATTATCATATCTGGAGAACATATCTGGAGGCATCACATTACCTGATTTCAAAATATGCCTTTTATCTATTTTGCTCTGACTATAACTTGCAGAGCAATGTTGAATAACAACAGTGAAAGCAGGCATCTCATCTTGTTCCTGATCTTGAGAAGTTCGATGTTAACTATCAATTTTCATAAATTTTTTTAATCATGTTGAGGAAGCCCCATATTATTCCTAGTTTTAACAGATTTTTTATCGTGAAAAGGTGTTGGATTCTGTCAAATATCTTTTCTGCATCAACTGAGATGAGCACGTGTGTGTGTGTGTGTGTGTTTCCTTCATTCTATTAATGTCGTGTAATTTTCTTATGTTGAAGCACCCTTGAATTCCTAGGAAAAATTCTACGTGGTCATAAATTCCACTTGGTTGTGGTGTATAATCCTTTTAAATGTGCTGTTGGATTCACTTGCTAATATTTTGTTGAGGATTTTTGCAAGTGTATTCATAAGGGATACTGGTCTGTAATTTTCTTTCTTGTGATATCTGCATCTGTTTGATATCAGGATAATGTTGACCTCAGAATGAGTTATGAAGTCTTCCCTTCTCTTCTACATTTCAGAAGAGCTTGAGAAAAATTGGTTTAAATTATTCATAAATTCTTGCTAGAATTAACCAGTGAAGCCACCTGATCATGGACTTCTCTATATTGAGATTTTTGATTATTCACATCATCTCTTTATTTCAAGATTTTCTATTTCTTCTTGAGTCAGTTTAGATAATTATTCACACCATCTCTTTATTTCAAGATTTTCTATTTCTTCTTGAGTCAGGATAAAAAATCCTATTTTATCCATTTTGTCTAGCCTAACCAAGGAATCAAAAGACCTCTACAAGGAAAACTACAACACACTGCTGAAAGAATTCATAGATGACACAAACAAGTGGAAACACATCCCATGCTCATGGATGGGAAGAATCAATATTGTGAAAATGACCATACTGTCCAAAGCAATCTACAAATTCAACACAATCCCCATCAAAATACCACCATCATTCGTCACAGAATTTGAAAAAACAATTCTAAAATTCGTATGTTCCATATGAAAGAGCCCACATAGCCAAAGCAAGACTAAAGAAAAAGAACATATCTGGAGGCATCACATTACCTGATTTCAAAATATACTATAAGGCCATAGTCCCCAAAAGAGCACGGTACTGGTATAAAAATAGGCACATAGACCAATGGAACAAAAAAGAGAAACCAGAAATAAACCCCAATGCTTACAGCCAGCTGATCTTCGACAAAGTAAACAAAAACATAAAGTGGGTAAGGGCACCCTATTCAAAAAATGGTGCTGGGATAATTGGCCAGTCACATGTAGGAGAATGAAACTGGATCCTCATCTCTCACCTTATACAAAAATCAACTCAAGATGGATTAAGGACTTAAACCTAAGACCTGAAACTACAAAAATTTTAGAGGATAATATTAGAAAAACCCTTCTAGACATTGGTTAGGCAAGGATTTCATGACCAAGAACCCAAAAGCAAATGCAATAAAAACAAAGATGAATACCTGGGACCTAATAAAACTAAAGAGCTTTTGCACGGCAAAAGGAACAGTCAGCAGAGTAAACAGAGTGGGAAAAAATCTCCATAATCTATGCATCTGAAAAGGATTAATAAACAGAATCTACAACAAACTCAAACAAATCAGTAAGAAAAAAAATGAACAATCCCATCAAAAAGTGAGCTAAGGACATGAATAGACAAGTCTCAAAAGAAGATATATAAATGACCAAGAAACATAGGAAAAATGTTCAACATCACTAATGATCAGAGAAATGCGAATCAAAACCACAGTGTGATACCACCTTACTCTTGCAAGAATGGCCATAATCAAAAAAAAAAAAAAAAAATAGTAGATGTTGGCATGGATATGGTAAACAGGGAACACTTCTACATTGCTGGTGGGAATGTAAACTATTATAGCCACTGTGGAAATCAGTGTGGCGATTCCTTAAAGAACTAAAAGCAGAACTACCATTTGATCCAGCAATCCCACTACTGGGTACCTACCTGAAGGAAAAGAAGTCATTATTCAAAAAAGATACTTGCACACACATGTTTATAGTGGCACAATTCACAATTCACAATAGCAAAATCGTGGAACCAACCCAAATGCCCATCAATCAGTGAGTGGATAAAGAAACTCATACACACACACACACATACACACTGGAATACTATGCAGTCATAAAAAAGAAACGAATTAACAGCATTTGCAGTGACCTGGATGAGATTAGAGACTATTATTCTAAGTGAAGAAACTCAGGAATGGAAAACCAAGCATCATATGTTCTCACTGATAGCTAAGCTATGAGGACGCAAAGGCATAAGAATGATACAGTGGACTTTGGGGACTTGAGGGGAAGAGTGGGAGGTGGGTGAGGTTTTTAAAAGACTACAAATATGGTGCAGTGTATACTGCTCGGGTGATGGGTGCACCAAAATCTCACAAATCACCACTAAAGAACTTACTCAGGCAACCAAATACCACCTACCCCAATAACTTACAGGAAAAAAAAAAAAGCCAGGCACAGTGGTGTGTGCCTGTAGTCCCAGCTACTTAGAATGCTTAGGTGAGAGGATTGCTTGAGCCCAGGCGTTCAAGGCTACAGTGAGCTATGAACATGCCACTGCACTCCAGCCTGGGTAACAGTCTCCTCTCTCTCTCTCTTTCTTTTTTTTTTGGAGACAATCTGTTGCCCAGGCTAGAGTGCAGTGGCACGATCTCAGCTGCAACCTCCGCCTCCCAGGTTCAAGCAATTCTCCTGCCTCAGCCTCCCAAGTACAGGTGCCCACCACCACACCTGGCTAATTTTTGTATTTTTATAGAGACGAGATTTAACCATGTTGGCCAGGCTGGTCTCAAACTCCTGGCCTCAGGTGATCTGCCTGCCTCAATCTCCCAAAGTGCTGGAATTACAGGCCTGAGCCACTGCGCCCAGACTTGGCTCTTAAAAATTAATTAATAATAATAATAAAGTAATTACTGATAGAGAATAACTTAGTTCTGCCGTTTTGTTATTTATTTTCCACATACCATATACATTTTTTGTCCCTCATTTTCTCCATTACTGCCTTGTTTTGTATTTAGTTGACTTTTTTAGTATTAAGCCATTTTATTTCCCTTCTCGTTTCCTTTTGTGCATATTTTATTTGTGGTTGCCATAGAGATTACATTTACATTCTTAAAGTTATAACAATCTAATTTTAACTGATACCAACTTCAATAGCATATAAAATCTCTGCTCTTATATGGTTCCACCCTTCCTTACATTATTATTGTCACAAATTCCATCTTTTTACCCTGTGTGCCCAGTAACATAGATTTATGACTTTATAAATAATAAATTTTCTGTAGTTGTCTTTCAAATCATGAAAAAAATAAAAAGTGAAGCTATAAATCAAAAATACAACAATGCTGGCTTTTATATTTATCAATATATTTACCTTTACTGAGATCTTATATTTCTTCATATAAGCTGCTGTCTAGTGTCCTTCCATTTCAACCTGTAGGACTCCCTCTAGTATTTCTTGAAGAGCAGGTCTTGTGCTAATAAACTTCCTTAGCTCTTTTTAAAATCTGAGAATGTCTTAATTTCCCCCTCCATTTTTGAAGAAGAATTTTGCTGAGTATAGAATTTCCACACTTTATTTTTTTTTATTTTACTTTAAGTTCTGGGATACATGTGCAGAACATGCAGGTTTGTTACACAGGTATACATGTGCCATGGTGGTTTGCTGCACCTATCAACCCATCATCTAGGTTTTAAGCCCCACATGCATTAGGCATTTGTCCTAATGCTCTCCCTTCCCTTGACCCCTCTTTCCACACTTTAAACATGTCATCCAATTGCCTTCTGGCCTCTGTGATTACTGATGAGAAAATTGCTGTTAACGTATTGAGGATCTCTTGTACGTGTCAAATTGTTTCTTTCTTGCTACTTTCAAGATTCTTTATGTCTTTGGCTTTTGACAGTTTAATTTTAATGTGTTTCCATATAATCTCTTTGAGTTTATAGTCCGTTGAGCTCTTGAATTTGTAGATTCATGTCTTTCAACAAATTTAGAAAGTGGTCGTCAGCCATTATTTCTTCAGATATTCTTTCTGGCCCTTTCTCTCTCCTCCTTTTGAAACTCATATATACGTGTATGTGTGTGTATATATATACACACATATATACATATACATGTGTGTATACACACGTATATACACATATATATACATGTGTATGTATATGTATATATAACTGCTTCATGATGTCTTAGAGATCCCTTCAGTTCTCTTTACTTCTCTTCATTCTTTTTGCTTTCTGCTCTTTAAACTCAATAATTTCCATTGTAGTATCTTCAAATTCACTGATTCTTTGTTCTGCCTGCTCAAATCTTCTGTCAAACCCTCTAGTAAATTCTTCATTTAAGTTTTCAGTTTTCAGCTTCAGAATTTCTGTTTGATCCATTTTTATAATTTCTGTCACTTTATTTATCTTCTCATTTTGTCCACACATTGTCTTTCTGGTTTCCTTTAGTTCTTTGTCCGTGTTTTCTTTTAGTTCTTTGGACATCAAGACAATCATTTTAAAGTATTTGTCTAATAAATTTGATGTCTGGGCTTTCTCAGGGATAGTTTCTGTCCACTTATTTTGCCTCTTTGAATGGGCCATATGCTCTCATTTCTTTGTATGCCTTGTGATATTTTGTTGAACATTGGGCACTTAAATATTATAATGTAAATTCTGACTATCAGACTCTCACCCTTCCCCAGGGTTTGCTGGTGTTTATTTTTGATGGCTATAATAGTCCATTTGTAGGTACTTTTCCAAACTTCCTTTCCCAGTCTTTGCAGATTGGCTCTGTGCTGGGGAACTCCGAAAATACTTACCCAACCTTACACCTAACTCAAGGATCAGCCTGAAGTGAAAGCTTAGGGTATTCTCTTCTATTTTCTTAGCATGCATCTTGCCCCAAATATACGCATGGCTTTCTACATTTTCCTGTATACATGGTGCTTTTGAATGTCCTAATTTCACAGACTCTCTCCCAGTTTTTGCACCTGGACTTTAGATGGCCTATTGTACACCTCAACCAGTAATCTTTTGCCCAGGTTTTTGCAGTTTGTTAGTTCACTTTGAGCATTTGCAAGCAATGCCTGCCATTTTTCCAGCCTATGTTCTGAGTTAGGTTAAACAGAGATACATGCCTATGTCAGTCCTTAAGGTAGCCCCCAGACAGGTTAGAACAGACATCCACAATAAGTAAGGTCTTCTCTAGTCCCTCTGTAATCAGGGACCAGTGTCCTACACTGGGAATAAGGGCTGTCATCATCAAGAGAACTGTCTTGCTAGAGAGAAGGTGGGAACATGAGCAAATAAAAATGCTACAAAGTTTCCTACCATTTTCAAGTGGCCTTTTTCTTTATTCAGTGTTTGCTTGGTTGCTGTAAACTTTTGCCTATTTTCCAGAGTTCTGACCATGTTGGCTCTAATGGCTTCTGCTCGTTTTTTGATGTTTCTGTGGGTAAACAAAGTTGGAGCTGCAAACTCTACCATTTTGCTAACATAACTCTTTGACACTGTTTTAAGTTTTGTGGTGGTTATGCCGTATATGAGTTGGATGTGGCTGCTGTAACTAATTACCACAAACTTACAGGCTTAAAACAACATAAATGTATTCTCTCATGGTTTCAGAAGCCAGAAGTCTGAAATCAGTTTTACTGAGCTAAAATCAAGGTATTGACGGACTGTATTCCCTCCCAACATTCTTGGGGAAAATCCTGTCCTTGTCTCTTCCAGCGGCTGCTGGAATTCCTTAGCTTGGAGCCACCACTCCAATCTCTGCCTCTGTGGTCACATCACCACCTCCTCTTCAGTTGGTCCAATCTCCCTCTGCCTCTCTCAGACATGATCTGATGTCATATAGGACCCACCTCAGATAATCTGGGATGATGTCCTCATCAAGGTCTCTAATTCAGTCACATTTGCAGAGCCCCTTTTCCAAATATGGTAACATTTATAGGTTCCAAGGAGTAGGATGTGGATATCTTTGGGGAGGGGTGGGTATCATTCAGCCTACCACATGCAGCAATAGATAACTGAAACAACGAGTTTGAAAGAATAAGCCACAATACAGAGAAAAAAGTGAAGGAACTGTTAGTTCTGATCACTCTTGCCACCTCTGGTCACACCAAATAATAAGTCCTCTTTTCAGCTGGTACTAGGTTAATTTGTGTCACTGCCTATTGAAATACGTCTTCATGGCCAGGCGCGGTGGCTCATGCCTGTAATCCCAGCACTTTGGGAGGCCGAGACAGGTGGATCACAAGGTCAGGAGATTGAGACCATCCTGGTTAACATGGTGAAACCCTGTCTCTACTAAAAAAAAAAAAAATTAGCCAGGCATGGCGGCATGTGCCTGTAGTCCCAGCTACTTGAGAGGCTGAGGCAGGAGAATGGCATGAACCCAAGAGGTGGAGCTTGCAGTGAGCCAAGATCACGCCACTGCACTCCAGCCTGGGCAACAGAGCAAGACTCTGTATCAAAATAAAAAAAAAAAAAAAAAAAGAAAAAGAAAAAAAGAAAAATGTCCTCATACACAAACCAACATCAATTCTTAAAAAAAAAAAAAAAATCAATTATAATGGTAGCTGAAGTTTCACATATTTGTACTATTTATATTTTATTCCAACTAGGCTGTATACTCCTTGAATGTGGGGTTTTTTTTTAATGCACAGTTTGTCCACCATGTCATGGTAAATCTGGCAAATATTCAGTAGATAGTTGTTTGTGACCATGATATACTGGCATAAGAGCCAGGCTCTGAGATAAACAAAATGTGAAAACCAGCTAAGTTCACTTATGGGAAGAATCAACTTACTGGTGTCAAAAAGTCTGCTTAAAAAAAAAAAAAAGTTTCAATCAAATGTCTACATATGACCACAGATAGTCAAACCAAATTATTCAAATTTTGTAAAAATACCTGAATGTGTTTAGTGTTTAGCTCTGTCCTGAGTCCTTTAGGCCTCCTGTTTCAGGCTAAATTGTGTCCCTTGCAACATTCATATGTTGGAATCCTAACCCCCAGGACCTCAGAATTTAATTGTATTTGGAGACAGGACCTTTGAAGAGGTCCATTCAGTTTCAACGAGGTCACGAGGAGGCATCCGAATCCAGTATGACTGGTGTCCTTATCAAAAGAGATTCAGACACCAATGTGTACAGAGGGAAGACTGCGTGAAGACACAAGGAGAAAACAGCTGTCTGCAAGCCAAAGAGACAGACCTCAGAAGAGACCAACTCTACTCTCAACTTGATGTAGAATTCCAACCTCCAGAACAGTGAGACAGTAAGTTTCTATTGTTTAAACCACACAGTCTGTAGTACTTTGCCAAGGCAGTCCAAGCAGACTTCCTGTTAAGTGTAAATCAACCATTTGCATCAAATACAGAGTTTGGACCTAAAATTGCTGTAATGAGAAGGTTCATGTCAGTTTGGGGGTTTGCATCTGATCATTAGCACATCCCTTTCATTTCTATTGAGTTTTCTGTTGGTTTGTTTGTTTGTTTGTTTGTTTTTGAGACAGGGTCTTGCTCTGTACCCAGGCAGGAGTAGAGTGCAGTGGCACAATCATAGCTCACTGCAGACTCAGACTCCCAGGCTAAAACAGTGTTCCCACGTTCACCTCCCAAGTAGCTGGGAACACAAGTGCACGACATTGTGCTTGGCTCATTGTTTTTGTCATTTTTTTGTAGAGAAGGGATCTCACAGTGTTGCTGAGGCTGGTCTCAAACTCCTGGGCTCAAGCAATTCTCCTGCCTTAGCCTTCCAAAGTGCTAGGATTACAGGCGTGAGGCTCTAGATGATCGAAGTCACTGCCTCATCCTGTCTGACCACCTTCTAAGCAGCAGCTGAGGCCTTAGGGAAAAGACCTACCTGGGATCCCAGGCAGCCTCTTAGCCATTCTAAGAGGGCAGAAGAAGCACAGAAAACCTGAGAGCAGCTTCAAAATCAGTCTTCTAAGTGCAAGAGAGACTTCCCGAACCACATTCTGCTTCATCAACCAGATTTTACAACATGAAAAGCTTGTGTCTCTTACAGATTCTCATAGGCAGATGCATAAAACGTGAGTAAGATGTGTCCACTGTTGGCACAGCTTCCTGCTACAGCTCAGCTAGTAGGAAAGCATGTACAAGTTTCAGCTAAGAACCATTTGGGAAGAGGAGATAGAGGAGAGAAAAAAAATGCTTTTGGCTTGGCTTAGTGTTTTGTATTCAGCAGCACATCTAACCTTGACGCTGTCAGAGTTTATCATGAATAATGCACCATGACAACATTCCACGTGATCCTTATAGGACAGACTGATGTCCTCATGGGCAGGGAAGGCAAAGCAGCGTGGTCCCATTCCCGGACAGAAACACACCATGACATGGCCGTGAGGAAGGAATGTTCATGCCACTGTGCTTCCACCTCCAGAGCTGCAGGGGTTCCAAGAAATCCCACCAAGACCTAAGGAAGAGCCGAGTGTGTACCCAGATGCAATACCAAGGAGAAAAGGCATCACCGTGACATCACATTTTATGCTGTGAATGAGAGGGAAGTACATCAGATGCCAATAAGCTTTTGCATCTGTGCAGAAAGCTAAAATCTCAAGTAGATGTCACTTGACTCACTGCATGCACCCTTAGCACCCATGAAAAATGCCAACACAGACTTGCAAACACAAATGGGCAATGCTCAAAGTCATCATTGGCTATGATCTCTGCCTTTAACTTACAGAACTGTAAATTCTCCTGTAAACAGGAAGAGAAGCTAAGACAACGCAACAAAACTAAATAAATGACATTTTGTTCATATTCTCTTCCTGTGGTATTTTTGTCTTAATGTATAGCCCATCTCCCAATTTTTAAGTTTTTACTTCATAAGATGAAGCATATATACAAGCTTATGCTCTTCTGAGAACAATGCTGAAGATTAACACAAGAGCTAATTTCCTAATTAGCACTTGTTTTTTTGATAAAAATAGACTAATGTTTTAGATAAAATTGTGGAAAATTTTCCTGCTACCTCCCAGTGTAGAGCACTCATCTGTTCTTTTCCTCACTGTCATGTAAATAAGAGCTTCCAGAGGTCAGAAACTTCCTAGCTAAGTTTTGTCCTCAACTGTCTACAAAGCTCAGTCTTCCACAGTGGGATACAAAATGCTCTAGACCCAGTAGGGATGGGAGGCATATTGGTAGAGTGGCCAGAGCACACAGCTGGTCCTCCCTCTCGGTAGCTTCTGTGACGGCAATTGAAAAGCAATGATAGTGATAATTCCTCCCACAGTAATCATGTGATGTAATCAGGCAACGAATGGGAAAGTGCCCACCATAGAACAGACCTGCAAAGGAGGTCATATGTGGCTACCCAAAGAGCGGAGATCTCAAGAAATCTTATTTTTCACAAATGCAGGTGTCCAAACATCTCTTCATCTATTGAGGAAATCAAAGCATTGTTATGTATACGCACAGTGCTTACACACAAAGTCAATGTTGTTATAATGCACTTTCACGCAGTCAGATTTCTGATGTCCATGGAGTCAGGAAAAAGTCTGTCTCAGTTCTCAGAGAGAGACCAATTTGCCTTCTGCATTTGTTTTCTCTGGGCCCTTGACGATTGGATGGTGCCTGCCAACATTAAACACAGATCTTCCCTACCTAGTCCACACAGACTCACACTAATCTCTGCAGAAATACCCTCAAAGAAACACCCAAAATAATGCTTTACCAGGTTTCAAGGTATCCCTTAATCTAAGCAAGTTGACACTTAAAATTAAATCCACTAGTCCACCCCTTGTCAGCTTGGCACCTATATGCATCTTCTTAAACCATATCTAATTTCCAAATAAAGACAATAAAAAGGTAATAGTTCCAACTACTGTGATGTAACTAACATGACTCAACTAAAAACTCACTAAATCCTTTCCCCAGAATTTGGCTTTCAGAATTACAGCATGTGGGATTTTAATCTTTCAGGATTGTGATTTTTCAGGATTGCAGATGTTAGGGATTTTAGACTTTAGGGATTTAGACTTTAGGCATTTGGGGTTTTAGGGATTTAATTTTGGGAGATTTCAACATTCAGGATGACGGCATTCAGGATTGTGTCTTTTGATATTATGATCAGCACCAGAGCAGCAGCTATCTAATAAAACAAACATATCATAAAAAGAGGAAACATAAAATGCATTTCTTTTACTTGGTTGCACTATCTTAGCTTGTTTTCTTGTTTGCAGGAGAATTTACAATTCTGTAAATTAAGGGCAGAGATCATAGCCACTGGTGACTTTGAGCATCTCCCGTTTGTGTTTGCAGGTCTAAGTGTTGGCATTTTTCGTAGGTGCTAAGGATGTAGCGAGTCTCATGACACGTACTCGAGAGTTGTGCTGTTGATTTGGGTTTTAATCAATAGATTTTGTTAGTATACCAGGACAAGGTGATATTGCAAGCAGGTCTCACAGCAAAGGGAGGGAGAGCTGTACAGACCACCAAGAACAATCTGAAGTCCCGGTGTGCAGGGAGGGAGGGAAGTGCCTTGTTCAAGGGAGCTGCAGGTGGAAACTGCACCGGTGGTCATGTTCGCTTTTTTTCTGTGCAGACATTAGAAAGTGACAGTTTTGCTGGACCTGTCTCTCTGAGCAGATTTCAACTGCAGTCCACTTTTTAAGTCAGAAAGTAAAATGATACAGGCTGCCAAGAAAAGCATTTATGTTCCAGGGGCCCCCAAATGGCATCCACCTCCCAATGACCTGGCAGTCCTGAGGATATAAGAATGGCTGATTCTATTCAATCTTGTTTTCTTCTTTCTAGACTGGAATGAAATGCAGGGAAAAGGAAATCTTTGGGGTTGTGCTGTGTTCAGTCACATCAACAGTTCTGTGGCAGGGATTCTGGTTCTAATTGCCAGGCTCCTGGAAGCCACTGAGACACCAAACCCTGTGGGAGGTGTAAGGCAGGTTCCCTGTGAAGGAAAGTGGTATCAGGTTGGGAAATTTGCACACCATCACTGAAGAGTAACTGAGGATAGAGAAATCTTGCTCAAGACATAATTCAGAAAAAGGGATATTATGGTAATTTAGACAAAAGCTGGTCTCACCCTAAAGTGTTTTTATGCTTGGCCTCTGCCGCCATCATTTTTCTTTCAATGTCTGTCATTATACTAGAATTCTGTCATATTATACTAGAATTGTGTCATAATAGATATGAGTTGAGACAAAGGATAGAGAAAGTAATACAATGCTGGCTACTTTTACTCCAAGAAGGAAATTCTAAAGAAGCAGAGTGAAGCCAGCTGCACTATATGTCACATTGATATAAGTCACCGAAATGCTGGGTTCCCAAAATTGTGTTCCTTCCTTTTCACAATCTCTTCCTGCTCACGTCGGAAGTGGAGGTGAGCATGGTCCCTGGTGGACATGGGACAAGAGCAGCCAGGGGGATACCATGGGGCACAAACAGGTGCAGGAATAACTAGAACAGAAACCACATGGAAACTTGTTGCCCATGCCCACCTTTTCTCTGCCCCGCCCAGGTCAGAGCTGGAATCCTTATCTCCAGTACTGACCACAGTTCCTCTCTCTGCAGGACCCTGAGGTCTCAAACTTGCCCCTCAACTGACCATAAGCACGGGTTAGGCATTAATGCAATGAACCTAATGAAACCTCTCAGAGAAGGACGCTATGCAAATACTATTAATCAAAAGCCTTCTTCTTTTTCTCCCAAGCCCTCCCACCTTACGCAAGAATATAAGGAGATATTAACTTTACTTCCCTAGTGATGGAGAGATGTAATTAGAGCCTGGGAAGGTTTTCCCACAAGGCATTAGTGGGGAAATTTGCCAGCACTTTGATGAAATAAAACATGCAACTCTCTATTCTGTGCCAACTGCTTCTTTCTTTGGAACACAAAGTCATTTTTATGAGTGAAACTAGAAAAGAAAGAAAGAGAAAAAAAAAAAAAAGCAACAAAAACCAAGGGAGATAAGGTCACCCTCTCGTTTCTTCTGGCAAACCTCTCAGATTCCGGCAGACCCCTTCCCCCGAGACAGAGCAGGGCTGCACAGCTGCTCCTAACAGAGAAAAAGGAGCAAATTCAAGTAAAAACTGAAAAAAACCTCAACAATTCTTAAAATGTTTAAGAGTTACCCTCAATATACTATATGAGAGAGGAAATTGTATTCAATCTTATTTGAACAAATCTCATAACAACAAATTCTCTACCTTTATGTCTTCCAAACTTTCCTAATGATTTAGTGATCAATTTATAATAATTTACTGATTACTGACAAGTCCAAGCACTGAGCCCTTTTGTGATCCATTTCAAACCATAGTCAGTTGCAAGTCCCTTTCTCCCTCTTCTCTTTGCTGGAATGCCTGCCTGCTGCATCAAACCCATCCTTCAGGAACCCTCTAAACTGCCTCCTCTTCCACTGCTCTGATTCTTCACCCACCCCAAGAGCTCTGGCAGAAGTCATTTGTCCCTTTTGGGATTGTCTTTGTCTGTCTTTTCCTTTTACGATATATATTTTTTGTTTTGTCTTGTTTTTGTTTTTTTTTGAGAGGGAGTCTCGCTCTGTCACCCAGGCTGGAGTGCAGTGGCCGGATCTCAGCTCACTGCAAGCTCCGCCTCCCGGGTTCACACTATTCTCCTGCCTCAGCCTCCCGAGTAGCTGGGACTACAGGCGCCCGCCACCTCGCCCGGCTAGATTTTGTATTTTTTTAGTAGAGACGGGGTTTCACTGTGTTAGCCAGGATGGTCTCGATCTCCTGACCTCGTGATCCGCCCGTCTCGGCCTTCCAAAGTGCTGGGATTACAGGCTTGAGCCACCGTGCCCGGCCTTTTTTTTTTTTTTTTGAGATGGAGTCTCGCACTCTTGCCCGGGCTGGAGTGCAATGGCGCGATCTCGGCTCACTGCAACCTCTGCCTCCTGGGTTCAAGCGATTCTCCTGCCTCAGCCTCCCGAGTAGCTGGGATTACAGGCACCTGCCACCACGCCCAGCTAATTTTTTGTATTTTTAGTAGAGATGGGGTTTCACCATGTTGGCCAGGCTAGTCTCAAACTCCTGACCTCGTGATCCACCCGCCTTGGTCTGTCTTTATCTTAAGGGACATATTATGTATCGCTTGATTATTCTTACTGTGTATTACCCAGTTTCCCCTCCTGCACTGTGTACTCCTTGAGATGCAGATCTTGAGGACAGCATTCAGTATGCCCTAAACCCGGCATTGTTTCCATTTCTTATATGCCATTATTACTCTAAGTGTGGCTCACAGGCTCGCAGTAGGCACATGATTTGGGAGATCATTAGAAATGGAGTCTCCCACCCCACCCCAGTCCTACTTAATCAGAATCTGCATTTTAATCCATTACCTACCCAGGTTATTCACAGTACATTAAAGTCTGAGAAGTGCTGTTATATACAATGGATACTTAATAGATATTTTTCACATAAGCCAATTTCTTTTTTTTTTTTTGAGACGGAGTCTCGCTCTGTCACCCAGGCTGGAGTGCTGTGGCCACAATCTCGACTCACTGCAAGCTCTGCCTCCTGGGTTCACGCCATTCTCCCACCTCAGCCTCCTGAGCAGCTGGGACTAGAGGTATCTGCCACCACGCCTGGCTGATTTTTTGTATTTTTTAGTAGAGACAGGGTTTCACCGTGTTAGCCAGGATGGTCTTGAGCTCCTGACCTCATGATCTGCCTGTCTCGGCCTCCCAAAGTGCTGGGATTAAGGTGTGAGCCACCGCACCCGGCCCACATAAGCCAATTTCTATGCAAAGATCTTCCCTTTCATCCACTGCCACCCCCCATCCTAGGCACTGCAGACAAGCTGAGAACTAAGCCCACCTTCATTCAGGTGAAGTGCTTTCTCCTTGTTCACTCTAGCTTGCCATCCATAGCCTCCATGCATTCAGACAGCAAGTCATTTATTAATTCATTCCCTCACAACACATTTACTGAGGACCTGCCTCCTATATGCCAGGCATTGTGCATATTCCACAAGAACATTTACCTCTCAGTGCACTGAATTGGCTTTATGGGATTAGGAAGAAGGCAAGGGGAGTGGCATGTAAATTGTGTGTCCTGTGCCTACCAGGATGCTTGTCTGCTGCACAGATTTCTGGTGGATCAGGAAGGACACAGCCCACAGACTCAATTCCTCTTCCAGGTCTCGGCTGGCTGCTGCCCCCAAGGCCTGGCTCTCACTGGCATAAACTCTGCACCAGTGTTTTCTCAAGCCTCAGGACACACCCCAGTCACCAGGAAGGCTTGGGAACACACAGAATGCTGAGCCCACCCTGAAACTTCTGATGCAGTAAGTAGTGAGGTACCAACAAGAACAGAAAAAGGCAGAAACACTAAAGAAGACGCCTGTATTCTCTGAGCTTCCCTGATGAGGTGGATCCTAGCAAACCCCATTCCCTTAGGTGTTGCAGAATGCTTGGAGAAAAGACTAAAGAAGGGAAGTCTCCATTTAATGAAGACCACTGAGAGAACCAAGTCTAGAAAGTTCACCAGGTCCTGAGCAGGAGCAGGGGACAAACTAGGGCCTGAATGGCCTGCTTTTTCACTTGCATTGTAAGCTTTATGTGTTACAGTATCATTAAAGGTAGAGAGACCAGGACTCAACCCATGATAATAAAAATAAATCTGTGCAATACTGGGGAGCTTCAAAGCTAGATGTAATTATCTCTCATAGATGAAACCCAGCAGGTGAGCCCTGGCCCAGGAATAGCTCATTTTCTCCCTGCCTACAGCTGTGCCCGGGCTGAAGCCGCTGACGCTGGGCTTGAGGGGTGCCTTCCCCTGCCTCCAACTTGCCTCCTCTCTCAGGCACCTCATCCTCCACCCAGTGTTATTATGAAATCAAGTGGCCTGTAGAAGGAGGACTGGGAGAATGTCAAGAATCCCTCCCCTCTCCAGTCCTTTCTCCCTTCCTCCCATGCCCCATGACTTTCTAAACTCAGCTGCAACGGATAGGTGGTGAGAACATGCAACAGCATTTCCTAGAACAGGATTTTCTACCTCCTTTTGGAAATCACTTATCTTATTCCCATAGTGCCCTAATTCCAACAGTATATGACATATACAATGAGAATGTCATATGAGCTAAGAAGGCTGAAGACCCATGCCTTAAGGCTAACCAGCTTCCAGAAGAATCATTAAACCTACATTCCATTTCCATACCAATCCTGGGTGTCCTAACTTGCTCAATACCAGGAGTATCTATCAAGTTAGTAGGTGCCTAGGGGAATCTAGATGTCATTTTCAGCCCTTTCTCTTTCCCACACCCAGCAGAAATGGATGTGAGATCTCGCAATGAGCATCTAAAGTTTTCAGGATTGTTCCCAGGACAACCACACCTGAAAGCTTTCCTTTGACTCAGTCTATCCTGTGCCCATTCAACCCCCATGTCAGCCCTCATCTGCTTCCAGCCCAACTTCTCTTTTGGTGCCTCATTTTAATTGTTTTTTGTTTGTTGGTTGGTTGGTTTGTTTGTTTGTTTTTCTGGCCTCAGATCAATTCCTCTATCTCTGGTTTGATGTTGCAATTTCTCCTTTTTATCTTGGGTATTTTAGGCCATGTATGTGGAAATTTGATGCATGTGACCCCCTTTGGCACAGTCGGACATTTCTCAAATTCACCTCATTTCTGATCTCTGGTTCTGGAAATTATGAAGTCAGAAAGTCCCACGAAGGCTTATGTTTACTGGCATTACAAGGGCAGATACCATGTCTGCCTTACTTTCTTATTGCCTCCCATATTACCCAGCACATAATAGGTGTCAGACAAATATTTTTTATGAACAAGTGGATTATAGATATATCACACCATGGGCAGACTAATATAATTTTTATTGTGTGAGTATGCTAAGTGTTTCTGGACAACTGATAAGGTTATATTTATAACCCAGAGGATTAACGTTCATGAAGTACTTTGAAATCCACAAAACAATAATGCTGTAAAAGAGTCAACTATTCCCTGGTGGAGATGATCAGAGGAACAGATTGTACAATTCATTTGGGACTTAAAAGGTAGATATGAGTAAAGGTGGAAAGAAAATGGGATATGATGAGAAAACAATCAATAAACAAATTAAAACTCACCTTTATCATAATCATCATTCTCAACTGCATCTTCTTGAAGTTTCTGAAGTTTTAATCTTAAGGATATTACCTATATTGGTATAAAGGGGAAAAAATAAAGAATTACAATAGAATTCAAGCAAACATTATTGTGAAAACAGAACATTTAGAAACTGTTTCAAAATTAACTTCTTCATTCTCTTTTAAAAAAATGCACATTTTTTTCAGTGCCAGATGCATTCATTTCTCCAAAAAAAGAGCTTATGTAAAGAAAAAGTGTAATTTGAGCATAACATCCACATAAAAAGTTAAAATGTTATTTTATTTTAAACAAAAACATCACACTGTGCCTTTATCTGCATGAAGAAATGCATAAGGAGAAGGAATACAAATTTCCTGACCAAATGGTCTCTGTTCTAAACATCACATTAAACTTATGAAAGTAAACACACCGAAACTGGAAGAGAAACCAAGAGAAAAAGAGCATGAACTTAAGCTCAGCAGGTCATCCTGAAAGCTTGAGTAAGAATGATGGCAAAGCTCTCACAAAACCCTTCTGAGAAGCCCTAAGGTTCAAATATTTTCCATTACAGAAAAGGGCACAGTCTTATTTAACCCACATGGAGACTCAGCGATCCAGTTACTTCTCTGAGTGTTACCAATGGGTTGACTTAGCATCACTGATATGGTTTGGCTGTGTCCCCACCCAAATCTCATCTTGAACTGTAGCTCCCATAATTCCCACATTATGGAAATTATGGGAGGTCATTCAATCATGGAGGTGGGTCTTTCCCATGCTGTTCTCATGATAATAAGTCTCATGAGATCTGATGGTTTTATAAAAGGGAGTTCCCCTGCACAAGCTCCCTCTTGCCTGCCACCATGTAAGATGTGCCTTTCTCCTCCTTTGCCTTCCACCATGATTGTGAGGCCTCCCCAACCATATGGAACTGTGAGTCCATTAAACCTCTTTCTCTTTATAAATTACCCAGACTTGGGTATGTCTTTATTAGCAGCATGAGAACTGACCAATACAATCATTGTTCTTCTCAACAGGAGACCCAAAGATTTACTGACAATGAATCCGTGGCCTACCAATGAATGGATTTGGGCTTGCTCCCTGAAAAACACCTTCTTCCTTCTTTGCCTGGCTCACACCTACATTTCCTTCAACCCCTAGCACAAGTGCCGTCTCCTCCAGTCTGTGTTAAATGTCCCTCCTCTATACCTCCCTTGTTACCTGTACTTGCTTCTATTCACAGACCCAGTCAACAAATATTTACTGAGTGCCTCTTAGATATCAGGCCCTGTTTGTATTGTGTTGGTGTACCAAGGAAACGTCATAAAATGCTTAGCCCTCTAGACTTACATTCTAGGCAAAAACATAATACAGTCAGCCCTTGAACAACATAGGGATTATGGGCACTGACCCCTGCCCTACACAGTTGAAAATCTGTGTAGAACTTTTGACTTCCCCAAAACTTAACTACTAATAGCTGACTGTTGACCAGACACCTTACCAAAAACATAAACAGTTGATTAACACACATTTTGTATTATATGTTGTATTCTTACAATAAAAGTAAACTGGAAAAAAGAAAATGTTATTTAAAAATCATTGAGAAAAAAATAAATTCAACATTGACTAGATGACAAAAAAATCTTAAAAAATAGAAAATAAACTTCCTATTCATTAAGTGGAAGTGAGTCATCATCAAGGTCTTCATCCTCATCATCTTCATCTTGAATAGGCTGAGGAGGAGGAAGAGGGGTTGATCTTGCTGTCTCAGGGGTGGCAGAGGTGGAAGAGAAACTGCATATAAGTGACCCTTGCAGCTCAAATCCCTGTTGTTCCAAGGGTCAAATGTAAGTTTTATGGCACCTTAGCAAGTGACTAACGCTATGAAAAAGGAAAAGGGAGAACCACGTTATGGGGATCAGGGATGCTGGTAGAAGGTGGAGGTTGCAATTTGAAATCTGATCTCCTTGAGATGGTGACAATTACGCAAAGATTTAAAAGCAGTAAGGTAGTGAACCATGAGGCTGTCTGGGAGAGAAACATTGCCACAGAGGGAAGAGCCAGTACAAAGGCTCAGGCAGAAGTGTTTCTGGTAAGAAAGCAAGAAGTGAAAGTGAAATGAAAAGCAAGTGAGAGCAAGAATGCCACTGGATCTGGGACAGATTGATGGAAGGGAAAACTGTAGAGAACGAGGTCACACAGGTAATGAGGACTGTGTCAAGAAGAGACACGAAGACCATTTAAAAGTTCTGATTTTACTCTGAAGTTCATGGGGGCCACTGGAGAGTTTGGGGTGGAAGAGCACATGATCTGACTTATATTTTAAACAGTTTCACTCTGGCTGCTGTTAGTAAGAGCAAAATAAGGGAGGCCAGGTAAGAGGCCATGGTAACGTTCAGGAAGGAGATGACGGGAGCTTGGATGATAGTGAGGATGATGGCAATGGCAAAGATGGTGAGATGTGATCTGATTCCCGATATATTCAAAAGATTGCTGGTTAAATATAGAGCCAACAGGATTTGCTAATACTTCACAGGTGGGGTCTGAGGAAAACGCACCAGGATGATGCCAATGTTTGTTTTGTTTTTTGTTTTTTGTTTTCTGAGCCACTGGAAGAATGGAGTACTTATTACACCAGGCGATAGCCATCATTTTGCTTTGTTTGGTTTTATCTGTGCATATCATTCGACCTTGAGCATCTGGAGGGCAAGAACCATTTTGCATCCATGTATAAGACGCTAGTACTTACCCTTACTTGATTTTTCCACTGCTTTGGGCACATGGAAAGAGTACAAGTGCCTCTCTCCTTGTTCTGCTGAACAGGGTATGAGTGGCAATGATGGGGTTACCTCTATGCTAAAGCATTTGATGGCTCTTGTAGGACTCCCTAACATTCTCTTCCTCATGTCTGTGACTAAGGGGGCCACATGTTCAGATGGTGCAGGCTGGGTTCTTGAGTGACTCTATGGAGCAGAGCCCCCCTAAAACCTCTGTGGAACATGAAGCATACGCAAGAAACACAATTTTGTTGTGTTGAGCCTATAACATAGTGTCTGTTACTAGCCTATCCTAACTAACACAATCTCCAAAGCCTAGCATAAGGCATTGTACTAGTTGTCATTGATAAACGCTTTCTGAATGAATGAAGGAATGAATGAATAATCTTATTAACCCCTTTGTCCTTGAATTGCTCTATATTACAACTGCAAAATTTACCAGTAACTTAGTCCCATATATTAGGGAGAGAAGAAAGGCTCTGTGAGTGTTTGAAGACCACATAGAGCTAAGCATTACCATCACCACACCCAAATGATGGTATCGTTAAACATTTATTTGAACAGAAGCTGAAGAAATGCAGGAAACAGAGTCAGAGAAAAAAATTCATTTACAGCCAAAGCCCACCCCACGATGCCCACCTTGTCCAGTGATCTCTATAAGGCTTTGAATGGACTGCCCTGGGATACGTCTGAATACCCATCTTTGCTGGAAGCACAGCCCCAGTGGCTATGTCTTGCACGGTACCACAACCCTGCCTGTGGAATGTCCTACAATGCCCTGCAGGCACAGTCCTTCCTTTTTCACCAGTGTCCACGGCCTTAGGTGGAGCCTACCTTGCAGGGCCCACTCCACTTCCCCTCCTCTGCATGCCTGATCACCAACTGCCTTTATTACCATCCTCTCAGTCCCACACAACCTCTGGAAATCTCGCTAAGCAGCGATTTCTAAACAGCATAAAATATACACAGTTGATTCTCCTTATTCACAGTACTGTAGTTACATTCTGTAAAATTTCTGTGAATACTGAATTAGGGAATAATGAAGCATTGCTCCTAGGAGGAAATACAGGGTAGGTTGCCGTGAGCCCCTGGTCACAATACTTTCCTCAATCAATCAACAAGTAACCTTGTTCTATGTGTGTTTCTGTTTAAAAACAACTTATTTACTATGTATTATTGATCCATAAACATTGTACTCTGGCCAACAGGACTCTAACTCACGCCTGAATGAAGTTTCTGGAGCACCCATGCCTTCTCCATCGGGCCCATCACAGCCTTCTCGTGCTTAGGAGCACTAGATGGCATTAGCACTATGCTTGGAGGGCATTTGCAATGGCGAAGTCACCAATAAAGAGCACAAAAATGTTAAAAAGATGGCATTAAATAGACCACAAAAAGGGTACTAGTTTGTAGTATGAGAGAGAAGGTAGAATGTCATCTGGTCTGACCTTGTTTGACCTAAGTAGAAAGCGTGTACATCAGGTGACCCAAATTCTTTGGCACTCTGTGCAGGTTCAAAATTACCAGCAGGCATGGTGGTTCATGACTGTGATCCCACTACCTTGGAGGCTGAGGCAGGAGGATCGCTTGAGGCCAGAAGTTCAAGACCAGTCTGGGCAACATGGTGAGACCCTCATCTCTACCCAAAAAAAAAAAAAAATAGCCAGGCATGGTGGCACTTGCCTGTAGTCCCAGCCACTAGGGAGGCTGAGGCAAGAGAATCACCTGAGCCCAGGAGTCCAAGGTTACAGAGAGTTATGATGACACCACTGCACCCCAGCCTGGATGACAGAGACCCCATCTCTTAAAAAAATAAAATAAAAATGAAAAATGACCACAAAAGTGCTGTGAGTATTGATTTTGGAGTTAACAACAAATTTTAGCAAGTAGATGAATTCACACATATAGAATTCATGAATACTGAGGATCAAGCATCTTTTAGAAGAAGCTGAAACTTAAATTCCTGAGATTCCCATTTTTACTTAAGTAGAAGGAGAGGAGGTTAAGGAATTAGAATATAATATCAAAAAGGCCCCCAAACACTAGAAATCCTACTCTTTCAAAGGATGTCTTTGGAGATCCTTCACCCGACCTTCCGCCCCCTCCCGAGGGCCTCAGCCGCAACCCCAGTGAGCAGTCTGGGGCCTCTGCGTAAGCACCATGGGAAAACAAGTCCCTGAGCAGCCCGCCCCATCACAGACAGTTCCCACTGTCAAGAGGTTCTCCCTCCTATTGAGGCAAACTCTGCTTTCCTGTAAGTCCTGTGCTGAGTTATTTTTGTCATTCCCACTACTCAGTTAATTCCTCTCCCACACAACTCAAGTACGGCCTTGCGTTACTTAATGACAGGGATGCATTCTGAGAAAAGCATTATTAGGTGACTTCATCATTGGGTGAACATCGTAGATTGTGCTTACACAAATCTGGATGGTGTAACCCATTTCACACCTAGGCTACAGGGAATAGTCTGTTGCTCCTGGGCTATAAACCTGTGCAGCCTGTGACTGTACTGAATACTGCAGGCAAGTGTAACACAATGGTAAGGTATTGGTGTATCTAAACATATCTGAATGTAGATAGGGTACAACAAAAACACTGTATGATAATCTCATAGGATCACTGTCACATCATATATGTGATCTGTCGTTGACCAAAATGTCATTATGCAGTACACGAGTATAACTGAAGATAGTGCCACGTTTTACCCTGCCCAGGTGTGGGATTGCCATAGACAACAATACTTACACTACAGAAAAAGTGTATCCAGATTCTACCATTTGAGAGAAGATAGGAATTTAATTTGAGCTATGGGCAGAAGGGAAAGCTTCATTAGCTTTTGACTCAAACTCTCTAAATAGGAGCTATTTCTCTAATGATGACAGTGGGCAATTTCTGGGTACTTCCAGGCCCTGTCTGAAGCACTTTGCACATATGATCACATTTAGTTTAATTAAGTGGAGAAGAGAAACACCGCAGGAAGGTAGACCCTCTTGCAAAACCCAGGTGAAAGATAACAAGGATCTGAGCCAGGGCAGCGGCCATGGTGGTGAGAGACAGATTAGCAGTAGGACTCAGAGGGCTTAGAGGCCGGCCAGATGTGGAACGAGGGAGAGGGAGGTGTGGAAGATGGTTGTGGTTTCTGGCCTAAGAAACTGGACAGATTCTATGCATTGGAATCAACCACTATTGGAGGCCCTTCAGAACGGGTCTGGGGGCAAGACGCATCGGTTTAGGCAGTGACTAACTGGAAGACTCCACACATCACCCAGAATACAAGCCTGCATCTCTGCTCTGGCCTCAATCCCTCTCTGCATAATAAATCAGAGGGCTGGGCTGAGGTCCCTGAGGGCTGAAAAAGGGCAAACAGGGACAGGGCTAGGAACATCAGACCATAGATAAAGAACGGAAGGTAGATGCTCTTTCGGGGAATGAGCATGAGCTTCTGCAGATTCTCCTCCCAGATGCCTGATGAGTGGGTGCGCCACCTCCCTACTCACAGGAACACATCCCCACACACACGCACACACACCTGAGTGCACACACACCCACAAATACATACCCTCACACACGCATGCATACACACACACATGCACACACAGCACAAACAAGCACACACACACACATGCACACACAGCACAAACAAGCACACACACATACACACACACGCACACACAGCACAAACAAGCACACACACACATGCACACACAGCACAAACAAGCACACACACACATGCACACACAGCACAAACAAGCACACACACATACACACACACGCACACACAGCACAAACATGCACACACACAGCACAAACACGCACACACACACACACGCACACACAGCACAAACATGCACACACACATATACACACGCACACACATGCACACCTATATGCACACACACACAAACACGAGTGCACACATCCACAAATACCCTCACACACGCATGCATACACACACACGCACACACAGCACAAACAAGCACACACACACACACGCACACACAGCACAAACATGCACACACACACAGCACAAACATGCACACACACATATACACACGCACACACATGCACACCTATATGCACACACACACAAACACGAGTGCACACATCCACAAATACCCTCACACACGCATGCATACACACACACGCACACACAGCACAAACAAGCACACACACACACACGCACACACAGCACAAACATGCACACACACACAGCACAAACATGCACACACACACGCACACACAGCACAAACATGCACACACACATATACACACGCACCCACATGCACACCTATATGCACACACACACAAACACGAGTGCACACACCCACAAATACATACCCTCACACACGCATGCATACACACACATGCACACACAGCACAAACATGCACACCCGCACCCACATGCACACCTATATGCACACACACACACAAACACGAGTGCACACACACCCACAAATACATACACTCACACACGCATGCACAAACACACGCACATGCCCACACAGCACAAACATGCACACACACACACGCACACACAGCACAAACATGCACACACACACACGCACACACAGCACAAACAATGCAAACACAAACACATACGCACAAGCACACACACGCACACCTCTATGCACGCGCACACACACACACACACAAACACACATATATAGACACACCAGGATTAAAACACAGTCTGGCAATAGATCAGCCACAGAGCATCTCTACCTGGGCTTCTCTGGGAATTTTTGTGGGTAGAGGAATCCTGCCTACTTCTGGCTATACCCACCTCTCAGATAACTGGATGGACAGCAACATCATAAGGCTGGGCCTTAGATGTCTCCAGTTTGTTCTTCTTTCCAAAGCAGCTACATTCTCATTTGAGCCTTAGAACAATCCTATGAGTTGGTGTTATCTCTAAATACGGAAACTGAGAGCCGGAGAGGTTCAATGACCAGAAGCAAAGTCTCCTGGCCCTAGGGAAGGCAGCAGTCACTGCAGCAGGATGGAAGGGAATGAGTGACGTGGATGAAGAGCAGGATTGCCCTGACACCGGGCATCCCCATTTTTGTATCTCTCAACCCCTTCCAAACATCACCCAGCTCCATCTCCCCTGCCCTCAGTTTCCTGTCTCAAAGCAGAGCTGAGCTGAGTTAACCACGTCTCACCTAGGCCGGGGCCTGTGGAGGAGCCTGCGGCCCAATGGAGAGCAAATCTGAGCACCTACGTGACAGACAAGACAAAAGGGAGGGCAGATCTGTGTCCAATTCAAAGAGACAGAAGTGTAGCAACATCCTTGTTCAGCCAGCTCCAAAAGGAGCTGCTGCAGCTTCTAGAAGGATAGCAGTTGAGCCCAGAACCCCTCATTTTCTGCCATCTGCCCAGTGCTAATCTGAGTTCATGACAATCTCGGGCTGCAGAGGTGGAGGAGACACTGACCTCCACCTGCCTCCGGTTTCTCAGCAGGCAGTCCCGCAGCACTGGCTCCCATTTCCTGAGCAGGGTGTCCCAAGAGTGAGCATCCCCCGATCCGCTGCTCCCATCACCACCACAGCCAGCCAATGAGGGATCCAGAGAACTGGAGGAACCAGGGTCCGTGTCCGGTAAAGAATGCATCTCACACTCTGGCCTGGAGCTGTTCCCGGCGGCCTGGGCCAAGTCTTCTGAGACCTGTGTAGCCAAGAGACTGAAGGACTGAGAGAGACATCGAGGGTCCTTATGAGGCCCATCCAAGCTGGCAGCTTTGGCTCCCATCTCCTGGGGGCTCTGGCAAGGGGACTCGGCCTCTCTGGATGGTGGGCAGCCTTCTGCTTCTCCACGTTCCCCGGCAGAGCCAAGCGAGAGCCGAATAAAGCTAAAGCTTGAGGCAAAGATACTGTGAGAGCCAGGAGGGGGTGGGGGGTCCTCAGGGCCACAGCCAGGGTTGCAGCGATTGCTACTCAACTCTGCTGATGGCACAGAGCCTGCTGCCTGGACATGCCTTGCTCCATCACTGCAGGCTGCCTCCCAGCTGGCGTCCAAGGTCTCAGAACTGTCCATGGCTGCAAACTCTTGCTGCCACCCAGCATTCCCAGGGCCACACAGCCTGCTAAGCCTGTCAGGCAATCTGGTGTCACCTCTGAGCTGAATCCCAAAGTGTGCCGAGGTTCCTCTCACAGAGGTCACAGCAGGGGCTGTTGCGCTCTTGGAAACAGGGCTCCCGACCAAGAGGCCTCTCAGGTCAAGGCCACACTCTCTGGTCCTGGACTCCGAGTGGTGGGACTCCTCGCCAGGCACCCCTCCTGGGACCCGGAACAGTGTGCCCACTGCTGGGGAAAGGAACCCGATCCCAGGCCCTGTCGAGCTTCTCATGTAGCCCGGCCTCCGTGCCAGCCGCCGCCTCCGAAAGCACGCTGCAGGTGGTAAGCAATCCCGGCTGCCTGGGAAGGAAAGAGAAAACAGTACTATAAACATGCAGTTCTTACTGGCCCAGCTGGAACTGCATCTGGAGCACATCCTTAGGTTTAAAGGTCATCTCTCAGTACACCTGTCAAAGATAGATGCTGGCTCAGTGGTCCTGGGGCCAATCCATTATGAAAATCCTGATAATCCTCAGGAAGTGTTTGCCTGGAACATGTAGAAATCAACACAGCATCTCAGCTCCTTGGTTTAGCAGAGCAACTGGCACTGCTGAACGCTATGCCCACAGGTCAGCATGAACACAACCTTGGCGGCTCCTGAACCCTCCAACATCTTGCCTGTTGGGTCTTTTATGGCACATCAGTACTCTCATCCTGGAGTGGGCCTGGAAAGCAAATGACATGACAGTGGGATGCCAGAGCATGCCTCTAAATGAGATCCAACCATTTACTCCAGCTATTCATTGAACAACACGTGAATGTTCACTAGCTGAGCTATCCACGTCCCTGCAAGACTGATCTGTTGCTGCAGACCATGGATAGCTGGCTGTGTCGCAAGGTATGGCCATCATCTCATCTCACTCAGTGAATGACAGGAGGCCTGCTTGACGTCTTCTCCAAACCAGCGCTGTATTCCCCTCCCAGCTAGGCTATAGCAACAGGAACAATAACAAATGCTGACTCCTCATTGCCTGGTTCAAACCCTGACTATACCACTTGCTGGTTGTGTGACCTTCCACAAAGTTACTTACCCGCTCTGTGCCTCAGTTTCCCCATCAGTAAAGTGGTGATATTAACAGTAGCTCTCTCATAAGGTGGTTATGAGCTTTCAACTAAATGAGTTACTATTTGTAGACAGCTTAGAACAATGTCTGGCACATATGATAAGGGTTATTAAAATGTTATTTTTAGATTGCATAGCATTTTGCTACTCATAATATGTTTTTAATTTACATTAATTTCATTCGCTTCCTTCCAAAACCATGTGAATCAATCAGGCCAGAAACTATAGCTTTCCTTTTATATTAAAGGCAACTGAGATTCGGAGAACTTGACTTTCCAGAACCCCCTGCAAGTAGCCAAGTGACCAGGCCAAAGTCTCTTGACTCTACTGGCCCACACAGAGCTCCCTCATCTCAGGACCCTGCCACATTGCAAATCAGGCATGAAAGTAAAACCAGGCAGCACTAGACACAGCTGTAGTCACCATATTGGCCAGGCTGGTCTTGAACTCCTGACTCCATACCATGGCCTATGGCGAGAAGTGGAACAAAGCTTCACTCCAGGCCCACACATCCTGCTTTGCTTCCCAGAACAGACATGGTCTTGGAATCTTTGTCCTGTTAAGCTGAGATCAGTAGGCATTAAAGATCCCACTGAGCTACGATCATGGCACCTGTCAGCTCCTAAAAGGGGTGGGGTTGGCACTGATAATCTCTGGGGAAATGAGCACAATGACCTCCAGCCCTCTATTTCCTGACTTGAGCATCTGAAGATAACAGAGCCCAAGACTTGCTCACACAGTGACTTGCTCTTGCCAACTGCAGGGAGCCCCAGAAGGGCTAATGCTGCCCGGGGCACACAGAATTCCGGAAGCTTAGGCCGGGCACGGTGGCTCAAGCCTGTAATCCCAGCACTTTGGGAGGCCGAGACGGGCGGATCACGAGGTCAGGAGATTGAGACCATCTTGGCTAACATGGTGAAACCCCGTCTCTACTAAAAATACAAAAACTAGCTGGGCGAGGTGGCGGGGGCCTGTAGTCCCAGCTACTCGGGAGGCTGAGGCAGGAGAATGGCATAAACCCGGGAGGCGGAGCTTGCAGTGAGCTGAGATCTGGCCACTGCACTCCAGTCCGGGCGACAGAGCGAGACTCCGCCTCAAAAAAAAAAAAAAAAAAAAAAAAAAAAAGAATTCCGGAAGCTTGCAGGGAAGGGAGGAATGGAATCAGGGACCATGAGGTGGTGGTGGAGGAAGTCAGAGTAAAGAAAGGAAGGGAGGCATTTAACACTATAACTCTAGGAGATCGGTACTATTCCCATTTTACAAATAATACAGCTAAAGCTCAGAAAGCCTTACTTTGCCCCAGAACTCCGGATCATGGTTTCCCAAAGCCCGGACTTGAACTGAGGCTTGTCTGGTTCCAAAGTACACGCCCTTTCAATCCCCTTTGCCTCCAAGTATATCAGTTACGGCGACAGTGTAAAATGACAGGAAGGCAAAAGAAACATTTCATTTTTTTTCTTTCTTTCTTCAAGACAGAGGACATGCGAGTTGAAGCCAGTAGAAAAGGACGTGATGAGAGGTACAGAAGGAAGCCTTCATCATCCGAGGACACGAGGCTCCCTGCAGTGTCCGGACCCGACCGGCAGCGGGAGCAGTAGGAACAGGGCGGCCGGGCGTTAGGAGGGGCAGAGAGAGACCCTCAGGGACACTCGCTCATAACCCCTGCAAAGCGGACAAAACGTTCTCCAGAGAGCAAAGAATCTGAAAGTAAGTTAGAGAAAACATTGAATTCTGGCTTCAATTACCAAAGGAAAACAATCCAACAATTTCGTATATTGAAAAATGAGTCCAGTGAAATCTATATTGTCTGTAGTTTAAAAAGACTTTTAACTATTTTTTATGTAAGTACCAGTCATCCAGATAACCCTTCTGAAGTTAAAAGAAAAAGGCTAAGTAGAAAATTATTTGTTTGAAATTTCATTTCTTTTCAAAGGCCTGAGGGCACTTCAGTCTGAGTAGCCTTTTCTTTTTCTTTTTTCTTTTTGAGACGGTCTCACTCTTGTTGCCCAGGCTAGAGTGCAGTGGCGTGATCTCGGCTCACTGCTCCCAGGTTCAAGTGATTCTCCTGCCTCAGCCTCCCAAGTAGCTGGAATTGCGGGTGCCCGCCACCACGCCCAGCTAATTTTTGTATTTTTAGTAGACAGGGGGTTTCACCATATTGGCCAGGCTGGTCTTGAACTCCTGATCTCAGGTGGTCCACCTGCCTAGGCCTCCCAAAGTGCTGGGATTACCGTTGTGAGCCACAGCCACCGTGCCCAGCCCCTGAGTAACCTTTTCTAAAACCACTCAACCAAAGGTCCTGAAGTCCTGAAAGCCAGGTTCCACTGCAGCACAGTAAGGTTACCCAATGTGAACCCTTGTTTCTACTGGGACCCTGGGAAGCTGTGATGAGCTAGGGACCAGGAGCCACAAGCCCAGGAGGGCAAACATAAGAGAGGTGTTTACCGAACGTGGGAATGAGATACGGGGATCACCTGGCTTCTGCACCCTGCTGAGGGCTCATGCAAACCATCCCCTGCCCATTGGCCTTCCCAGAAGGTGGCCGAGTAGCAAAGACCGTCACATACTATGAATCCTAACCCTGAGGGGACAGAGGGCAGATCCGGAGGGCACTGCTGGAATCTGCTAGAAGAATTCCAGGAAACCCATATAAGGCAGGAATGAAATCTATAGGAAAAACTCCCAGTTTCCCATAACGAAAGGCCATTTTTTCTCACTCTTTTTTCCTCTTTTTTTATTTTTATTTTTTTGTCAGGAAATTTATGACATCCCCTGTGACCAGAATCAATTCTCACTTACATATCCAAGTCTTGCCGTCACACCTTGCAGTTCAATAAGGATTAGGATGCATTCAGACCTTGGAGATAAATACTCCTTCCTAGCACCTAAGTGCAATCAGCTCTGGAAGGAGGTTCAAGAGGGCAGGAAGCAACATATGGCAAGGTGAAAAAAAGGCACAAAGTGCAGGCAGGTTTCGAGAGCCAGTTGGGAAACAAGCTGCACCCTCTGTGATCTGCGAAACCCAGAGATGCCTCGTTCCACCCATCTAGCCCAGGAACGAACGACTGAGCAGGGAAAGGGAGCCTGGCACAGCTTTCTCTGCTCCTCAAGGACTCTTGTCCTGCAACAGATCGATTCTAGAGGGATGTGCTCCTGCCTTACTTCCTCTCTGAAGCACAGACCTATTTGCCCTGGTAATCTATGACCCCTATCTCCACCTTATCCAGCCCAACAAGCTCTGATTGGAGGGAAGTGAAAGAGAGCGCTTAGAACAGACCCAGATGTCAATGGGTCTCTATATACAGTCTAAATAGGAAGCCTGGAAATATATGTTGACCTAGCTTAGAAGGAAAATTGGGTCAAGCCAATATTAACCAGCCGGATCGGCAAGAATCCTGCCCTCCGTCCCTCTATGCTCTCCCTTCATCTATCCAAATCCTTCCCAGCCTTCAGCTTCCAATCCCTTCCCCATCAGCTCCCTTCTCCTGATTGCCCAGTTAACAGGGCTTCACCAATTGTCCATATCACTCATTCCCTCCATCACTCATTCCCCACTATGTATTGTTAACACCCAGCACTGTTAGTTATTTTCTGTGGTGGATATGAATTGTTTCTAGTTTATACTACACAGAAGTTTCCTGAGGTCCTTATAATTCCTAAAAGAATCCTAGTTTACAGTATATCAGAGAATAAATTAAAATACACACTGGTCAGACAATATTCATTTTTAAATATGAAATCTTAAACATGCAGCTTAAGAAAACATGATACTCAGTTTTTGTCCTGGAGCGGTGGCTCATGCCTGTAATCCCAGCACTTTGGGAGGCTGAGGTGGGTGGATCACTTGAGGTCAGGAGTTTGAGACCAGCGTGGGCAACATGGCAAGGCCCCATCTCTACTAAAAATACAAAAATTAGCCTGGTGTGGTGGTGCATGCCTGTAATTCCAGCTACTCAGGAGGCTGAGGCAGGAGTATCACTGGAACCTGGGAGACGGAGGTTGCAGCGATCCAAGACCGCACCACTGCACTCCAGCCTGGGTGACAGAGCAAGACTCTTGTCTCAAAAAACAAAACAAAACAAAAAAAATGACTCATGGGCTTGGGCAGGTCACTTGGCTGCCCCGTACCCCAGTGATTCTAAGGTCTCCTGAAGGGAAAATGCTGGGACCTCGAGGCTGCTGCAGGGAATGCATTAAATAGCAAAAGAAGAACACAACTTTATAAAACATGGCTTGCATATAAATTTATAGTGGAAGCATAAAGGAATATATTCTTTTCAGGGAAGGAATTTTAATCCCATCTGTCACGGTTGGGGTAAAAGATCTTAATACATGCAGGCTAACCAAATATTCAGAACATAAAGAAACAACATATCCCTCTGGATTAATTTGTTTCCAAAGAATCAGAATCCAGTAATAGGCACTAAGCACACTCTACTGAGCCAAAGTCCATCTTCCTTCGATAATTCAGAGAGCACTTAAGGCTTCTGAAGTGCCTTCAGGTCACTGTAATAAGCATCCAGTGAGCAAGGCAAGTGGGGGGTGGAATAAATCAACCTGTATTGTATTTCCAATTTAATCATGTAATCCATTTCCATAAAACAATTCCTTATTGAACACTAGATGATACATGGGGTACAGATATGAACAAGACACCATCCCTGCCCTCAAACTGCTTATGATCTAGCAAGGGATGTCAGTCAGGCACGCAAAAACTGTTACAGGGATTGAATGTACTCTTTTAATCATGGAGGAAAGAGAATTCAATTTGAAATGAAACTAATGGAGGAACCTGGTTAGCTCAGTTGGTTAATGGTTCTTAGGCCTTCCATGAGCTCCAGATTATGTGTCACCCCATAAAACCACCTCGTGGGATTAAAGGGAAGAATGGTGCTGCATTTGGTGAAAAAGAAGTGAGGGCCGTCTCAAACACATCTTTAATTTCTACCAGAAACAAAAGGTTTTTTGCCCTTTGAGAAAATGAATGCCACAAGTCAGTCCTGATGCAGACGCATTTTGTGAGTTACTCAGTTTGAACTCAGAAGAACTAAGGAATGACAGGGTTACATCCAGAGACCTGATCCCACAGCTCTCCTATTAATAAGGTGGCACAGAAATACTAGAAATAGAGTAGCAAATCCACCACCCACTGTCCATGTTTGCAAACACACACACACACACACACACACACTTGTACATACTCATGTAAGCACCAGGGTGAGGAACAAAGAAGGTTCTAGAACTGACATGGAAGAGGAATTATCACACTCTTCTCTCTTTATTCCCAGAAATGTCAACAAAAACATGCAAGTATAAAATCTAATTAATCCCTACTTTGCTAACTGACCATTTCTGACATTTTAGAATGTATGTGGGTTTGGAATTGACCTCCCCTACCATTTCCTGAGGCTTCCATTGCATTTTCCCTATGATTTTCTTTTTTTACTTTTCTTTAATTGTGGTAACATATACCTAACATAAAATTACCATTTTTGCCATGTTTCACTGTATCATTCAGTGGCATTAAGTACATTCACATTGTTGTACAATTGTCACCATCATGCACCTGAAGAACTTTCTCACCTTCCCAAACTGAAACACGGTACCCATTAAATATTAACTCCCCACTTCCCCCTGCCCCAGTCCCTGGTAACCACCATTCTACTTTCTGTCTCTCTAGATTTATTCATTGTTAATTCAACAACCTGGGCCTAAGCTTGGCCTAAAATTGGAAGTCCAACAGAAAGTGCTTTTTCAACACCATCCATGTGCATGAAGGAACATTGTTGGGGGCGCCCACATGTGTGATATGAAAATAATACAAATGTTATATGGTTTGGCTGTGTCCCCACCCAAATCTCATCTTGAATTGTACTCCCATAATTCCCATGTGTTGTGGGAGGGGATCCAGTGGGAGATCACTGGAATGACGGGGTCAGTTTCCCCCATACTGTTCTCATGGTAGTGAATAATTCTCATGAGATCTGATGGGTTTATCAGGGGTTTCTGCTTTTGCTTCTTCCTCATTTTCTCTTGCCACCACCATGTAAGAAGTGCCTTTCACCTCCCTCCATGATTCTGAGGCCTCCCCAGGCATGTGAAACTGTAAGTCCAATTAAACCTCTTTTTCTTCCCAGTCTCAAGTATGTCATTATCAGCAGCATAAAAATGGACTAACACAGTAAATTGGTACAAGTAGATTGGGGTGTTCCTGAAAAGATACCCAAAAATGTGGAAGCAACTTTGGAACTGGGTAATAGGCAGAGGCTAGAACAGTTTGGAGGGCTCAGAAGAAGACAGGAAAATGTAGGAAAGTTTGGAACTCCCTGGAGACCTGTTAAATGGCTTTGACCAAAAGCCTGATAGTGACAGGAACAATAAGGTCCAGGCTGAGGTGGTCTCAGATGGAGATGAGGAACTTGTTGGGAACTGGAGCAAAGGTGACTCTTGTTATGTTTTAGCAAAGAGACTGGCAGCATTTTGCCCCTGTCCTAGCGATCTGTGGAACTTTGAACTTGAGAGGGATGATTTAGGGTATCTGGCAGAAGAAATGTCTAAGCAGCAAAGCATTCAAGAGGTGTCCTGGGTGCTGGGTTCAGATATATAAGGGAAGCAGAGCATAAAAGTTCAGAAAATTTGCAGCATGACAATGTGACAGAAAAGAAAAACCCATTTTCTGAGGAGAAATTCAAGCCAGCTGCAGAAATTTGCATGAGTAACAACGAGCCAAATGTTAAGCCCCAGGACAATGGGGAAGACATCTCCTTGGCATGTCAAATGTCTTCACAACAGCTCCTCCCATCACAGGCCTGGAGGCCCAGGAGGAAAAAAAGGTTTTGTGGGCTGGGCCCAGGGTCCCTGTGCTGTGTGCATAGGGACTTAGTACCCTGTGTCCAAACTGCTCCAGCCGTGGCTGAAAGGGGCCAACATAGAGCTCGGGCCATGGCTTCAGAGGGTGCAAGTCCCAAGCCTTGGCAGCTTCCACTTGGTGTTGAGCCTGCAAGTGCACAGAAGTCAAGAACTGGAGTTTGGGAACCACCACCTAGATTTCAGAACATGTATGGAAATGGCTGGATGCCCGGGCAGAAGTTTGCTGCAGGTGCTGGGCACTCATGGAGAATCTCTGCTAGGCCAGAGGAAGGGAAATATGGGGTTGGAGCCCCCACACAGAGTCCCTACTGGGGCACCACCTAGTGGAGCTGTGAGAAGAGGGCCACTGTCCTCCAGACCCCAGGATGGTAGATCCACTGACAGCTTGCACTATCCACCTGGAAAAGCTGCAGACACTCAGTGCCAGCCCATGAAAGCAGCTGGGAGGGAGGCTGTACCCTGCAAAGTCACAGGGGTGGAGCTGCCCAAGACCATGGGAACCCACCTCTTGCATCAGTGTGACCTGGATGTGAGATCTGGAGGTCATTTTGGAGCTTTAAATTTTGACCACCCACTGGATTTCAGACTTGCATGGGCCCTATAACCCCTTTGTTTTGGCCAGTTTCTCCTATTTGGAACAGCTGTATTTACCCAATACTTGTACCCCCATTGTATCTAGGAAGTAACTAACTTGCTTTTAATTTTACAGGCTCATGGGTAGAAGGGACTTGCCTTGTCTCAGATGAGACTTTGGATTGTGGACTTTTGGGTTAGAAGTACCTTTTGCCAGGCTGGGTGCTGTGGCTTATGCCTGTAATCCCAGCACTTTGGGAGGCCGAGGCGGGCAGATCACGAGGTCAGTAGTTCAAGACCAGCCTGGCCAATATGGTCAAACACCGTCTCTACTAAAAATATAAAAACTAGCTGGGCGTGGTAGCAGACGCCTGTAGTCCCAGCTACTTGGGAGGCTAAGGCAGAAGAATCGCTTGAACCCAGCAGGCAGAGGTTGCAGTGAGCCAAGATCATGCCACTACATTTCAGCCTGGGCAACAGAATGAGACTCTGTCTCAAAAAAAAAAAAAAAATACAATAAAAGAAAATGAAGAAGTGCCTCTTGCCTCCTGCCATGATTTTGAGGCCTCCCCAGCCATGTGGAACTGTAAGTCCAATTAAGCCTCTTTTTCTTCCCAGTCTTGGGTATATCTTCATCAGCAGCATGAAAACTGACTAATACAAAATGTGTATACAAATATAAATCCAAATGTGTATATGTCTATACACAAATATACGTATGAACTATTTATAAACACATATACACAAAGAGAAAGGTAGACATAGATATGAAGATGGAGTGAGAGAGAGGGAGAGTTCTATGCAAGTGAAGCGGTCCTTCCCACTTCCCTTTCAAAATCCGCCAACTGAGCAGGTCAATCAAGGAATCGCCACAGAATCTTGCACTGGGCTTGCTGCCATCACATTCACCAACAGATACCATCCATCTCTTTGCAAGGTGGATTGTTTTCCTAGGCATGATTATTCACCAGCTGCTCTTTCTTGCAGAGGCGAGCCACTCTACCCTGTTGGGGCATTTCAGTCATCTGGAAAGCTGAGTGGACTGCAGGTACAGATGCCAACAGGTCTGCAGGCCACCAGGAGTTCCACCAGAGGCAAAGCTCTGTCGCTGTTTTTCCTGTCAGCCTCCTGATCACCCAAAGGCTAGAGGTTTGACGCCCAGGTGGCATTCCCCCAGGCACTAGTTCCTTACAACAGCCTCACAGTCTGAAGGGATGAATCCCACACTGAACTGGCTTTTTATTTAATTGTCTACAGTCTCAGCCCAGAATAACTGAAACTGGAATTACTGTTCTGCTTGGAACAGTCTTTTAGCACAGGAGATAGATACGTGCTAAAAGTATAAACAAAAGCAAAAGAATGATAAACCAGTCTTAACAGGGAACAGGACGTGATGTGCAAGGGACCTCGAGGGCAATGTTCCATTTTTAAGCCTGCTGGTATTTACACAGGTGCCTACTGTATTATTCTCAAACAATACATAGGAAAAAATTCATGCAATTATGAAGTAATTCAAGGGTAACATTCCATTTCTTAAGTGGTGGTTACACAGGTACTGATTGTATTATTTTCAAACAGCACATATAAAACCTATGTGTAATTATATATTAAACACATAATTATATATAAATACAATTTTCATAACTGTGAAATATTTGATAATACTTTTTCAAGTTGGGTGCATATATGCCCCTGTAGTCCCAGCTACTCAGGAGACTGAGCCAGGAGGATCACTTGAGCCCAGGACTTCAAGGCTGCAATGAGCTATGATTGCTCCTATGAATAGCCACTGCACTCCAGCCTGGGCAACTTAGCAAGACCCTGCCTTTAAAAATTAATTATTAATTTTTCAAAGTGATGGTCCCTGTCCTCAATGGAGCTCATGGCTCCCTGGGGAAGACAGACATGTCAACAAGCAGATGCAGACCAGGCTGTGAGCAACTCCACTGCAGGAGGCCAGGAAATCAAACTGGAAGGCTGAGGCTTCCCAAGCCAAAAAGGAGGGTGAGGTCATTGCCGGTGGAGGGAACAGCAAGCACAGTGTGAAAGGCAGCGTTGAGTGCAGCCAGCTTGAAGAAGTTCAGAACCACTGGGACTTAGGTACAGACAGGGCGGCAGCTGTGGAGGATGAGGCAGACGATGGGATGAGAACAGGCCTAGGGTGGCTTACAGGTGGGGACCCAGAGGACAGGGCCAAGGCAGGACCTGGGCCACAGGGAAGAGAGCTGGAAACACATGCCATGCAAGTGGGAAAGCCAGGAGGGTTAAATGAGGTCGCCTAAGAAAGCAAATCCTGAAAGAAGAAGAGAGCTTGAAAAAAAAACATGACCAGAAATCACCCAAGGAAACCACACTGGGATTCCAGGAGGGATTGGTCACAGAGGAGTTGGTCACAGAGGGGTTGGTCACAGAATACAGGCAAATTACATGCATCCCAGATGTGCCCAGGAGGATAGCTTGATCCTGTGAAGGCAAGGAGGTAGTGAGCCACAGTCATGCCATCGCACTCCAGCCTGGGCAACAGAGCCACACTCTGTCTCAAAAAAAAAAAAAATTCATGGCGACATCTTTTAAAAATTCTGAGGTCCAGACCACAACCAAGACTGATGAAATTACAACATCGAGGGATAGGCAGGAGAACCGCTTGAACCCAGGAGGCGGAGGTTGTAGTGAGTCAAGATCGTGCCGTTGTATTCCAGCCTGGGCAACAAGAGTGAAACTCTTTCTCAAAAGAAAAAATAGAAATTTCATAGACCCAGCTAGGGAATCTAGGAGGGTAGAGGAGAGGTCTCTTCCCCTCCATTGCCATTCAATAACTAGAGTTATTTTCAATTCATAAATAAAGATGAGGCAAAGGCACCTGGACCTGACCACGAGGGAGGTGGAGTTCAAGGTCAAGGTAAACCAGGGCAGCCTCAGCTCTGACCACAAGCTTTTTTTTGTACTGATGAAGTTCCCTGGGGGAACAACATGATCTACACACACACACACACACACACATACACACACACACACGAGAGCTCACCACGGGATCACAAAGACACTCGATCTATGTTCTCCATTGACCAATACAGTCTCAACTCTCTGATCCAATTTTTCTTTCCTTGTTATGTCTGGATCTCTCTTTCCCAACCAAAGCAAGTGGTTGAGGAAATCAGTAGCAAAAGATTCATAAACCATGTGGAAGGGTATGCTTTAAAATGCACCAAGCAGCCTCTCTCCACTGTGCTATTAATTCTCCTAAACAATTGTCTTTTTCTTTTACTGTAAAGTGCTACTCCAAAATCTGATCGCCATCTGAGCCCTCCTCAAGAGTGCTGCTAGCTACAGATGGGTGTCTCTAATGAATTTTTTAACTGCTGCCCTAATAAAATATGGATGAACCAGAAGGAGCCCTCTGCGTAGCTGTTATTTCAAAACAACTAAACAACTTTAAGTTTCTGCTCTTATTTTTTGCAGCAAAGAGCTGCAAACTCTCCTATCCACCCTAGCAAAAGATAGCTTCTTTCATGCTTGTCCATCTGTAAAGTTCACAGTTACCTCTTTAATGCCATATTTTATGCATGGGCTTATTTTCATGGCTTTCTAAATGCCCCATTTTGCATGCCAACTTTGACATGTGTTTATTTTAAAATGATCCCAAATTTTCAGTATTTCACACAGAAACAGCACCCTGGAAGCTGGAGTCTCTTTTAAGTAAGTTCTTACTTTGTGCTAAATGTTTATAATACTCAGAATGTAAGCTCACATCAAAGCTTTGTGCCACTTTAAACGCCTGATCTTAAAAATAAAACCATTATAAAATTGCAAATGTCCTGCTCTATGGTCTTACTAAAAAACAAGGGGATATTCAGTAATTTTTTTCCACAGGTTAGTATTGGAATGTAGTGCACTGGTGTGAGGGAAAAAAACCCAGCATAACACGACTCCTATGTTATAGTGATCCACACTCTCAATAAGCTGATGTTACAATGACCTGCTGCTATATGCATGGAGGCAGGTGCTGAGCGTGACCTGTAACTTACCTGGGTCTGAGATATAAGAAAACATTTATAATAGAATACAGTTGTCTTTTATCTATACTTGAGGACCCTTCTTTTATAAAATTTCTCTAGCCTTATTTTATATAGAGACCCTATATATAGTTTCCAAGTTTTTTTTGTTTTTTGTTTTTTGTTTTTTTGACAGAGTCTCACTCTGTTGCCCAGGCTGGAGTGCAGTGGCACGATCTCGGCTCACTGCAGCCTCCGCACCCCGGGTTCAAGCAATTCTCCTGACCCAGCCTCCCAAGTAGCTGGGATTACAGGCATGCACCACCATGCCCGGCTAATTTTTGTATTTTTAGTAGAGGCGGGGTTTCCCCATGTTGGCCAGGCTGGTCTCAAACTCCTGACCTTAGGTAATCTACCTGCCTCGGCCTCCCAAAGTACTGGGATTACAGGCATGAACCACTGCACCCAGCCTTGCAAGTTTTAAGAGGCCATGACCACATACAGAAAGCTCAATTCTGTCTGATGAATTCAAACAGCATTAGCATTTGAAGTTGATGATAACTAGACAGGGGCTGGACTGAAGTTAACCTTTGTGCTGCCTACAAATAAAGAGGCTGTTTAAACCAATTAATACCTTATGGAAGACGACAGTGGGAAAACTTAGGCTGTTTAAGAGAGCAAACGGTTTTCAAGCACTTATTTACATTCAAACAGTGCACAGTAATTATAAAGAATTCTTGTCTCTTCGTGCCTCTGTAATGCCTCTCCACTACAGAATCATCTTGAACAAAGCGATAATCAGACTGTTAAGAGTAAGTCTCCGGGGATGCTTTAATGCTTAAATATCTGAAGTGTGCTTTAGTTATAACAATGTTTTCTCATTGTGGAAAGCAACTAAACATTTTTATTAAATGCCTCTTAAAAGCTTTAGTATCCAAAGTGGCATATTTTATGATTTTTAAATTATTAAAATGAGGTGCTACTGTCTCTACCAATCACTCCTCTCTGATAGATACCACTTAAACTCTCAGATCAGGGCCATCTGCCAGAGGAGGCAGGAAGCGGAGGTGCTGGTTGTTCCCCTGAGGGCTGGGATTCAGAATATGGCAATGAGCTGCTCTTAGATATCTCAGCCAGGCACAGACCAGCACGGAGCTAGGTGCCCACCCGGTCGGAAACAAAGCAATAGAAAATCACTCATGCAGTCCAAGGCAGTGCTTGCCAGGGAAGTGAGTGTCCCTCAGGGACTGAGAGTCAAAGGCATCAAAGATGGGGAATCTCCCAACAGGCACAAACTGGCCAGGAAGCTGTGACATTGCCTGGCTCCTAGAATTCAAGTCACCTGTGTGAACCCATCTTCATGATCAGCTATGCATTAGAAAAGAAAACAAATGGCAGCACCCCAGGAATGACAAGACTATTAAGAGACAGAGCAACGTGGCCAGGCGCAGTGGCTCACGCCTGTACTCCCAGCACTTTGGAGGCCGAGGCAGGCGGAACACAAGGTCAGGAAATCGAGACCATCCTGGATAACACGGTGAAACCCCGTCTCTACTAAAAATACAAAAAATTAGCCAGGCATGGTGGCGGGCGTCTGTAGTCCCAGCTATTTGGGAGGCTGAGGCAGGAGAATGGCGTGAAACCGGGAGGCAGAGGTTGCAGTGAGCCGAGATCGCACCACTGTACTCCAGCCTGGGTGACAGAGCGAGACTCTATCTCAAGAAAAAAAAAGAGAGAGAGAGAGAAACAGAGCAACGTAGTCAAAAGAGTTCTGAAGTTAGACTGGGCTTAAGCCTATCTCTACCCCTCTTTGACTTACCCAAGTATAACTTCACCATGCCTGTTTTCTCATCTGGGGAAAGTTCATTTTAGTATCTTCCACGCATGGTAGTTGGAAAGATTGGAGAACATGAACTCATGCTCCCCTAGAGAGCCTGTGCCCTGAAGCACTTGTCCACACTGCCTTCTCTCAGTCTATAGATGATCTCATGGCTGCTAACTTCAACCATAATAGTTGAAGCAAATGTCTCCACTGCACGGAGCTGTCCACCTGCCCACCAGACAGAAGAGTTCCTGTTGCTTCTCACCATGCTTCCCTGGGTTCTGGTGGGTATAAACAACACATTCATCCTCTTTGACTTCCTGTTTACAATTCCATACTGACCATCCCCCTCTGATAGCAGTCTTTCTTCAGACATGACCAATACTAAGCAATAGATGTCAATTTTTTTATTTACGATCTCATTCCAATCTTGCCTTCCTGAGATTACACTGCAGTCACTTTGGAGCATAGGATGTTGACAGACAAGCCCTGAGTTACTTCTGTAGATGACTAATCTCATCATTATGTATGAGGTTTACCAGTTTAATATTCACAGAGAGGGTCTTACAGCAAATCAAAGTGTTGTTTTTTGGTTGTTGGTTTTTTTTTTTCTTTGAGACAGAATCTTGCTCTTGTCGCCCAGGCTGGAGTGCAATGGCACGCTCTCGGCTCAACCTCCACCTCCCAGGTTCAAGCAATCCTCCTGTCTCAGCCTCCCAAGTAGCTGGATTACAGTCATGTGCCACCAAGTCTGGCTAATTTTTGTATTATTAGTAGAGATAGGGTTTCGCCATGTTGGTCAGGCTGCTCTCGAACTCCTGACCTTAGGTGATCCGCCTGCCTCGGCCTCCCAAAGTGCTGGGATTATAGGCATGAGCCACTGCACCTGGCACAAAGTGTTGGATTTTTAATTCGGTCAGTCCCCACCTGGGCGATCCTTAACAAGTTACTTAGCCTGTCCAGGTCTCAGTTTGCTCATCTGTAAAATGGGGATAATCCCATACCCTGAAAGGCTGTTGTAAGAATACAAGAAAATCATGAAATGTGTGTTCTTTAAAAAACACATTTTGAATTTGTGCCAGGTGACGTTAAATGCTCCATAAATTTTAGTTTCTTTCCCCGAGTTGTTCTGAGCACCTGAAGTCATTCCTTTATTCCAATAACATTTTGGAATTTTCCAGCACAGTCTTTAAAAAGAGAGAAGAGCTATGAATTTTCTCCCTTTTTCCTTCTTTGTGGGAGGAAAATCTGTTCATCAGTTAAAGTAATATTATTCAACGGTCCGCTTCAGACTTAGGTTTTTGGGGATTTTGTTTTGTTTTGCTTTTCTGTTTTATCTTCCTAAGAGAGTAAAATGCAGTAAAGAGAAAATAAATGGGTGTGGGTGAATAGAAAAACAGAGAAGTCAGTAGAAGTTTACAAACTATCAGGAAAATATCATCTAAGCTGTAGGCAACTTTTGACAAGTATAAGAAACTCATGAAAATTTTAATAGATCTGTATTTTACCCTAGAGTTACAAAAACCTTCCAAATGTGTGCGCCGTGATCAGACACTACTCTAACAATCTCTCCTTTTCCTTAAGGGAGAGGTTAAAGGGAAAAATGACATTTCACACACTCTAAACACTCAAAATCAGTTTTTCCCCTTCCTCTTTGTTTACCTGCTCAGTCTCTGGGCTAGCTTTCTAACCCCTGGCAACATTCAAAGGCCTATTTCTTTTTTAAAAGGGTCTTTAATAGCTAAAACAAACTAGATAAGTCTGTTTTTCTCTAGAATTAGCTTTAAAACTGGAGCTAGCTCTTGCTGAGGGAATAGAGCTTTCTTGGTACACAGCTTATTTTGAAATAAATGAAGCAATCCTGGATAATAAATTGGCTTTAATTCACTTATTGCACTGAAGGAATGTGAAAATGAGATTGGTAAATTGCTACACTGGTCTTTGAGGAATTTGGGAGAACAGGAGACATGTCAACACACTAGAAAGACAAATATCAAATTTATTTTATTTAAACAGGAAATAAGAAATGGGGAAAAGACAATAGTATTTCTTAAGGACTCTACTGTAGGTCAGGCATGGTAAACCATGGGAGAGGCAGAGGTCATAAATGTCTGGATTTTACCAAAAGGATTTAAGACGCAGCCTCTCCTGATTCTCACGTGTGGAAGTGGAGGCTGGAGACACAGAACAGTGGGACAGGTAGATGGATTCGTAGCTGGGGAATAACAATTTCAGGCCAAATGGCTCTAAATCCTAAATGGTCACAGGGAAGGTCCCACAGGGCTCTTTCCTTTGACCTGTCCTCTTCAACATAATAGATGATAGCATCAGGACCTAAAAATGTTCCAAAGGATTGAGACTAATATACCACTGTTACATATCAAGACAAAGTAGAAATAATTTAACTAAACTGAGAGAAAGGAGTACAATATACCAGCAGATGCCGGGCACGGTGGCCCACGCCTGTAATCCCAGCACTTTGGGAGGCCGAGGCGGGTGGATCACTAGGACAGGAGTTCGAGACCAGCCTGACCAACATGGTGAAACCCCATCTCTACTAAAAATACAAAAATTAGCTGGGTGTGGAGGCACATGCCTGTAATCCCAGCTACTTGGGAGGCTGAGGCAGGAGAATCGCTTGAACCCAGGAAGCAGAGGTTGCAGTGAGCCGAGATCGCGCCATTGCACTCCAGCCTGGACAACTGGGGGGACTCCGTCTCAAAAAAAAAAAAAAAAAAGAAAGAAAGAAAGAAAAAACAAATACAATATACCAGCAGACTAGAGCTATTTGGAACAGAAAAATTGAGCTCATGGAGGAAAAGATGTCACACATTGGACAAGGAAGTAAGAAGGATCTTGAAGACAAGAGAAGACAAAGACAGAGAAAGCCCTCAGCCAGAGAGCCGCCAAGGGATGAGGGCAATGGCGCACACGGGCCTCTGTGGCTGTCCCTCACGCAGCATCTTTAAGGATGTGGCCCAGTTGTACACTGGTACCTTCTAGGATCTCTCAGCCACCTCGGGAGACCTACTAGCCCAGGAAATTTTGAGAGTAAATGTACATGTATGAGAGAGAAATGTACAAATAGCATCTCTATCTGATGATAAGGGGAACTATTTTCTTAGGGTCAGAAATCCAGTTCCAACCAGTTCACAATAGATCCTCCTTCCTGCCTAGATCTTTGTCTCTGAGATTGAGTGTTAACAACCACAAAGGCAGCAGAGCTAAGCCACGCTAAAATGTGCAATAGGGTAGGGCTGGGGAAGAGGCAGGGAGAGAAACCCCAGGACCCAGCAATCATCTCAAAGTAAAAAGATGTGTCATTTTGGCAGGTCCACCAAGATAGTGTGACACTTTGTGGGGGGGAGTAGCCTAAGGACCAATAAGCAGGACACATACGGATGCCTCTGAATCTGTATAAAGCCCCCACCAGGTGTGTAAGAGTATCGACGGTCTCACTTTTTCATTATCAATAACATCTTTTAAAGAGATATTTTCTTTTTACACACTTACTGTTGGAAGTCTCTCATCAGCTTTGTTTTAAATCCACCAATTCAGAGATTATGCTTGTGGGCACATTTTCAATTACACCACTAATCTTGGGAAAGGACCAGACAGGATTAAAATCCTTCCAGCCTCCAAAAGAGCCCCAGTGACAGCAAAGGTAAGCCTGGGCAGGGGTAGGAATGGGGTGAAAACAAAGGGACATCTGCAACACTACACAAATCCTCGCTCCCTCTGGGTGAGTTTCAAGGTTATTTGGGGAATTTTTTTCTGTCATCAGGCTGTGTCGTTATATTGGCTATAAGTTCATTTAACTTTGCTCTTAGGCAGAACTACATACACATGGCCACGAAGACCATACAAAGCTGCTTTTCTTACAGTTTCCTACAATGCTTAACATAACATATACAGGTACTCTGTGTAACCAACAAGTGCTTCAGTGTACTGCAGAGGGCTGCTCTGATGATGTCTGAGATCACCGAGCTGAGGCTGCACACCCAGGTCACACCTAGCCTGGTGACGAGACAAAAAGAACATCAGTTGTTTCTCTGCACTTCGTATTTTCTTTGTGTTTAAATTAGACAGGACATTAGAAAATACATGGTAAACTCCAAAGTGCCATAGAAATGAAATGTTTTACTATTGCTACTTTCTACATGTTGATAACATGGTCTTATCCCAATAGCTATGGATCAAATATTGTTATAGTACCAGCCCAGTGACTGCCCACGTTATTCAATTCCCATTACTCTTTCTCCCAAAATTACAAAGCTTTAAAATGGTACATATAACAGATGTGACGTAGAAAAGAATCAGAGAGGGATTGGAAAAAAAAATAAAAAACTAGCTTGACAGATCTGACATAATCTGATGTCCATTTACGCAATCATAAACTCACTGGGCACGTACTAAGTGCCAGACATATTCTAAGCTCTTAACACATTTTATGTCAATTAATTCTTACAAAACTGAATGAGGTAATGATCATTATCACCTTATTTTTAAGATAAGATCACTGAGGTTTATATAGGAGATAAGTAACACAGCTGGTTAGTGCTAGCTCCAGGACTAGATCCCAGGAAGTCTGGCCTCAGTCCTACCCTATTCTGCACACAATGGGCACTGGCTTTTTATGTGAGAGTCTGGGATAAATGCACATGTCTTAGTGATTGAGAAATGGAGGAGAAAAGTTTATTGACAATGCATCTTATGATCACTTCAAAGACACCTACTTTGTACCCAGCAGGGTTATAAGCATTTTACAAACATTAATTCATTTCATCTCACAGCAGTGCTATTACTAACCCCCTTCTACAAATGAGGAAAACTGAGGAATCAAGAGGTTAAGTAGCTTGCCCAACCTCACATGGCTAACAACTGGAAAATTTTAAATTAAAACCCAGGCAGTTTTCTCCATACTATGCTCTGAACACTATATTGCTTCTTAAAACTATGAGAATATCTGCCAAATACTGTACAATATGGATAAAATTAATGGCAGACACTGAAACCAATACAACCTTCTCCAGTTCTTAAGGAGTGTTTTTGTAAGGTCCTTTACTCAGGAGAATGGAGAGTTCAAGCATGTGTCGGGCTGGGGAGAAGACAACAGCTATTGGCCAACTATTAATCTGAGCTATGGTAATGTTCGTTTTTTTATGATAATCTAGGAAGATTTACCATAGGCCAGCTGATGCCTGCCTGGGTGTTCTGCTCAGTTCGTTCATAATATGAAGTCATCTCAGAAGCAGCAAGAGGTACAGTTACAGCTGAAAATAGAGTCAATGGCATGGAATATCAACTTGAGAAAATAGCAAAATGCAAAGGAAAAGGTAAAGAAAAATAATGAAAGGGAAGATGATATATACACAAGGCAAACAAAAATATGGAAAATTAGTGTCCCTTGAGAAGAAAAAATAAATAGGAAATCAAACTAAACCTACAAAGAAAAGATCACACAGCTCCCAAAAAACAAATTGAAATATTATGACCAACACCAGGATGTCCTGGTAAAATCACTGAAATCCAAAGAAAAAAAGAATGAATCCTGACTGATCCTCTGAGAAAACTCAAGTCATGTACAAAGGGCAACATTAAAGCTGGCTTCCAAGGCAATATTCAACACCAAGTAACCCTCTCTATATAGTTTGGATGGAGGTGGGGAGCAGGGTGTACTCAAGAATTTTATACCCAGCCAGGTTGCCAGACATTATAAAGACAAAAAAATAATTTAACATGCATAGATTTGGATACTATAACAGCCATAGGCTTTCTTGATAAAAACCTCTGGATGGTGAAATCCCAACAAGCAAGCAATAAATCACGACAATGGACTTGGGAAAGGCAAGGCTCTTTTATGAAAGGACTACTGGAGAGTGCCGGATCCTTTTATAAAAAGCTGAAAAATTGGTTTAAGTCTCAGAGTTATTCCTCTCCATGGAAATCTTTCATAAAAGGCACAAGATTTATATGATCTTAAGAGAAACCAGGATAAACACTGAACAGAATGTCAATGTTATAACAGAGACATAAAATAACAATATAACTAATGAAAAAACTAGTACTTGACATTTGTATAGCACTTCCTGGTTTACCAAAGCCTTTTCCATACAATACCTCATTTCAACCAGTTTTAGAGATGGGAACCTCAAGGCTCAGAGAAGCGAGATGAAAAGGCACTCTCACAGACTTTTCAACCCAGTCTTGACAGTCTTTACACATGTACCGCTGTTGCACAAATTTGGCTTATAACCACTATTTTATTTTTGGGTTTTGTTTTGTTTTTTTTTTTTTTGAGACGGAGTCTCCCTCAGTCGCCTAGGCTGGAGTGCAGTGGTGCAATCTTGGCTCACTGCAAGCTCCGCCTCCCAGGTTCATGCCATTCTCCTGCCTCAGCCTCCTGAGTAGCTGGGACTACGGCGCCCACCACTGCACCCAGCTAATTTTTTGTGTTTTTAATAGAGATGGGGTTTCACCATTCACAGGATGGTCTCGATCTCCTGACCATGTGATCCGCCCACCTCGGCCTCCCAAAGTGCTGGGACCACAGCCGTGAGCCACCGCGCCCAGCCAAGTTTTTTTTTTTTTAACTTTTAAGTTCAGAGGCACATTTATTTAAGTTTGGGGCACACAGGTAAACTTGTGTCATGGAAGTTTGTTGTACAAATTATTTCATCACCCAGGTATGAAGCCTAGTACCCATTTAGTTATTTTTCCTGGTCCTCTTCCTCCTTCAACTCTTCATTCTTCAATAGGCCCTATTGCCTGTGCATTGTTCCCCTCTATGTGCCCATGTGTTCTCACCATTTAGCTCCCACTAATAAGTGAGAACATGCGGTGTTTGGTTTTCTGTTCCTGCCTTAGTTTGCTAAGGATAATGGCCTCCAGCTCCATCCAGGTCCCTATCGTGTTCTTTTTATGACTGCATAGTATTCCATGGTGTATAGGTACCACATTTTCTCTATCCAGTCTATCACTGATGGTCATTTAGATTGATTTGGCAGCACATATACTAAAATTGGAATGATACAGAGAAGATTAGCATGGATGCTGCACAAGGACTCCATATCTTTGCTGTTGTGAAGAGTGCTGCAATGAACATACACATGCATGTATCTTTATAATAGAACGATTTATATTCCTTTGGGTATATACCCAGTAATAGAATTGTTGGGTCAAATGGTATTTCTGTCATTAGGTCTTTGAGGAATCACCACACTGTCTTCCACAATGGCTGAACTAATTTACACTCCCACCAACAGCATATAAGGGTTTTTTTTTTTCTCCACAACCACGCCAGCATCTGTTATTTTTACGTTTTAATAATATCCATCTGACTAGTGTTAGATGATATATCATTGTGGTTTTGATTTGCACTTCTCTTATGATCAGTGATGTTGAGCTTTTTTCATATGATTGTTGTCTGCATGTATGTCTTTTGAAAAGTGTCTGTTCATGTCTTTTGCCCACTTTTTAATGGGGTTGTTTAGTTTTTTTCTTGTAAATTTGTTTAAGTTCCCTATAGATGCTAGATCCAACCTTCGTTGGATGCATAGTGGGTAAGAAATTTTCTCCCATTGTATACATTGCCTGTTTACTCTGTTGTTAGTTTTTTCTGCTGTGCAAAAGCTCTTAAGTTTAATTAGATCCTATTTGTCAATTTTTGCTTTTGTTGCAATTGCTTTGGCATCTTCATCATGAAATCTTGGCCCATGCCCATGTCCTGAATAGTACTGCCTTGGTTATCTTCCAGAGTTTTTATAGTTTTGATAACTCCTATTTTGTACACCAACATAAAGACACCTAAGGACTTACGTGTTCTCCTAACAATTCCCAGGCATCCCCCTCACTGCAATTCTTCCACATCATCCCTGTTAACTCTCCTTTGCTCCCTGACTTTCCCTTCTCAACCAACTTGAGGAACTGATCTCTGATATCAGAACAAGGCCTCCTTCTATAAAAATGATGAACAGGGAGCTCCCTCAAAAGAAAAACTGATAGACTCGAGTTACCATTGCGGGAAGACATCAAATAAGGAACATGTGAAGAAACTGGAAGTGTGAGGCCCAAAGAAGGAAAGGCTGAAGAGACACATGAGCGCTGACTTCAGATATGTCAAAGACTGCCATGGGAAATGGCAAATTGTGTGTTGTCTGTCACAGTGGCCAGTGATCTGATCCATGCATGGCCCATCTCTCAAGCTCCCTGGAAAGCCATGTCCCAAACACCAGCCAGTCTGAAACCACTTCATGGTGCTTGTCAATTTAAAAGATACTTTTATTCTTTTTTGGTATGACTATTATCACTGGGATATGAAAATCACTCACCATAATTAGAAGAAAACCATACAAATAAAGACAATGACAATAAAACAGCTTTTTGCTGTTGGCCAAAGATTTTGGGACAGAAGTCTGCTGAGCTCTGTCTTTACTACAAAGGGAAATGAGTGTTAGAGAAGGTTAAAGATGCACTAGCAGCAAATTGAGACTTTTGCCTTAGCAGGAGAGTGTGAGTCAATGGTACCCCACGCCATGTCCTTGTGACTCTGAAAATCATCTCTTGGACCACTGTGTTGCATATCCCAAACCTGGACAGGAATGGCTGCTGGAGGTGAAAAATGTTCGCAAGTGATCTGTAAAGTTATTCTAGTTTATACCCACAAGAAGGAAGACAGGAGTTCAACAGGAAAACCCATGTTATAATAAATGAAGTTTAAGCTAATAAGTACAGTCTGCTGTACTATACAGCATAATGCCTATAGCTAACAAACACTGCATTGTATACTTAAAATTTGCCTAGGGTAGATTTTATGTTATATGCTTTTACCAAAAACAATTAATCATAGTAATAATAAAGAAGAAACTTTGGGAGTTGAGGGACCTGTTTAATGTTTGGTTTCACAAGTGGGATTCACAGGTGATTTTCACAAATGTGTTGCAGTTATCCTGAAACTTATCAAGATGTATGCATTAAGTACGTACAGTTTTGCTTTGCTTTTTTCTTTTTTTTTTTTTTTTTTTTGAGACAGAGTCTTGCTCTGTCGCCCAGGCTGGAGTGCAATAGTGCAATCTCGGCTCACTGCAACCTCCCCTTCCCAGGTTCAAGTAATTCTCCAGCCTGGGCCTCCCAAATAGCTGGGATTACAGGCACCCCCCATCATGCCCAGCTAAGTATGTACAGCTTTTTTATGTCAATAAGACCTCAATAAAGTGGTTTTAAAAAAATTAGTAACATTGGCAACAATGGAAAAAGTATCTTTATAAATGCTAATAATACTTATTTTTTTAAATGTCCTACAATTTACAAAGCACTTTCATTTACATCATTCCACCTAATCTGTTCAAAGTAATGACTATTCTGTCCTTGAGATAATTCAACAGAATCATCACTCAGGACAGATGATAGCCAAAGCCCTTTCCAACACCAGCAGTCTCAGAATGTGGGCTGCTTTACCACCTTGAATTTGAATTGCTAATTTTTAAAAGAAAGGGAATTTTAAATTAAAACTTTAACCTATGGTCAGTAAGAAGGCTGAATTGGATTTACTGAAGTAGAAAGCAATTTGATTTTAACTCAATGAAGATGAAGCACATCCAGGGGAAGTGAACACGGTAATCACTCTGGGTGTGCGTGTTAATATGACAACACGTCATAGGAACGAAAGCACTGCCCTGCAGCTTATCAGGAACAGGAGGGCTCAGGAGAGATCACTGAAGGTAAGGAAGTATTTAAGCCCTGCGTCTGCAATTTAAAAAGAGGTAAACTCCAATGAAGTCAGACAGACTGTAAAGCTCAAGTGTGCAAATTAAACTTTTCTTCCTACCTCCCTTGGCAACCTTTGGACTGCCCCAGATTTATCCAAACCGAAAAGAATAAGACCTCTGTGGTCCTCTTGGGTACCTCAAAGTTAATGGAAATAATTTCACCAGTTCCTCCTTCTTTTAAGGGGTAGTAGATCCAAGCTACTCTGTAAGGACTTCCTTCAGAATACAGGCTCTTGTCTGAAGGGCCAGGCTGTGCAAGGGGATCATAGCAGGGAAGCCAGCTGGTTTGCCAGCTTTGAAGGTACCACGTCTTAGCTACATTATTTGACTATTCTCCTGAAAATGCATAAACATTTAAACACAAAGTCCAGGAAGCCCAGAGGGTTTGAGGCACCGCCATTTTTAATTGAAAGGGAAAGAACAAGGTCCTGTCTGAGAATTCCTAATCACCTCAGCAGCTTCCTCCTCTGCAGCCAGTCCTGACCTCTCCTCTCCAGATTCTGCAAGTTGCCAGTCCTCCTCGGAGCCCATTACGATGGGGTGAAGATGAACACCTTTTTCCTTCACTAAGAACCTTTCATTGTATCCTTCAAGCTGGCGAGGTCACAGATGTGTCTTGTATTGAAATGGCTGGGAGAGCCTATGCCATCTGAAGCGTATGTAGGGAGGGGTGGGCAGAGAGAATGGGCAGCCACCTGGCCTGTGTCTATTTGCTTCTCTCAGCTTCTTTGGCATCATACCACTATTTGTTAAAAGATAACACTTCTATGTAATGATAAATTTAAAAATGAGACTAGATATTTGCTAAGGGTTTCTTAGCAGACACTGATTGTCATATTTTATTTATGCGCCAGGGAGAAGTTCCCATGGCCCTTTAATTAGATTTGCTCTATAATTTGCCATATTTCTCTCAGAATTCCATCTGTCTCTCCTTATTATCCTAGTCTTTAAATCTTTCCCTGGAGAGATTAACTCAGTACTATGCTTTTCTTTTTTCTCTTTGAGACAAAAGCTGCATGACACAAGATGGCAGACATTCTACAAGATACAAGAACAGCTCAAAATGGCTTTTGCTTTAATATGACATGAAAAGCTTGGGGTTGTAGTTATCAATAAACTCAACCTGAGTGAGCAGTGGATGTGATGTGGGTGCCAAAAAAATAAGCATTACCTTGGCTTGCACTGAAGAGATCTAGCATTTGGATTAAGGGAGGTAAAGACCTACTATTCCCTGTCCTACTAAGACTACATATGGACTATTCTTTTCCTTTATAAGCACTACCTTTTAAGAGAAAAGAGCCAGAAAGGCAATTAGTGTGGCATGGCCTTTAGTGGAAGTGAGAGTCCTCCCATACCCACAAAGGGTGATGATGAAGCTGAGGAAGTGCTGCTCTGAAACAATCTGGATGGTGGCAGTGGGAGGAAGAGACGCAAAGGCAAAGAGGAAACTTTGTAGAACTAGTTCATAAATCATCAGGAGGGAAAGGAAAACGGAAAACCTATTGTACCATTGGCCCTTGAACAACATGGGAATTAGGCATCAATCACCTGCACAGTTAAAATTCACTATAACTTCTGACTCTTCAAAATCTTACCTACTAATAGGCTATTGTTGACCAGAAGCCTTACTGATAACAGAAATGGTCAATTAACACATATATTTTGTATGATATATGTATTATATTCTTACAATCAAGGTAAGCTAGGGAAAAGAAAATATTATCAAGAAAATCATAAGGAAGAGAAAATGTATTTACACTACTGTACTGTACTTATTGATATCGTAAGTTTACATTGTCTGCTTACAAACTGAATCATCTGTCTGAAATGGTGGGCAACCACAGTGCAGACCTCAATTTATAGCACATATCAAACAATTCAGCTTTTACTTGTAATGTCATGACTTTTCTCTGCTTTTTGGGAGCACTTCCAGCATCAGCAGTGGCACTTCGTATTAGTCCCACCATGTCATTCAAAGTTTATAGTATTGCCCTAAACACAAAAAATATGTGAGAGCTGAAAGAGGTAAGTTTTATTGCAATATGCAATTTACTGGAGAGAGAAACTGCTCATGTGCAGACAGTTAGCATCACATGGCATTTTAAGTGGATACTTCCAATACGTGAGCTCACCACAATAGCAATGTAGCTGGCAATGCAGCAATTATTATAGTAGTACCTTATATATACAGTTAATTTTATGCAATTATGATTTAATAATGTATTTTTATGTTGTTTCTATTTCTCTTCACTGCAAAGGACGCCATGTACAGTCTGTTTGCATATGTTTTGATAAATTTTTACTTTTTAGAATAGATGTGTGCATTATTTTATGGTAGTAAATGATAAAATAGACTAGTATCTACATATATTTTATGCATTCATGACATACCTTTTTCTTAATTTTTTTTATATTTCTAGGATACATGGTCCGTCTGTGAGTTTTTTCAAGTTGCCACAAATCTCCAAAAGTATTTCTAATATATTTACTAAAAAAAATTCATGTAGAAGTGGACTTTCACAGTTCAAACCCATGTTGTTCAAGGGTCAACTGCATTAGTCTCCTACTGCTGCCATAACAAATTACTATAAATTAGTGGTTTCAAGCAACACAAATCTATTATTTTACAGTTCTGGAGGTTAAAGTGAGTGTCACTAGGCTAAAATCAAGGTGTCGGTGAACTCCTTGGCTTTGGTCCCTTTCTCCATTTTCATAAGCAGTTGAGCATCTTCAAATCTCTCTCTGACTTTGACTCCTGCCTCCCTTTTTCCTTTATGAGCACCCTGTGATTACACTGGGTTCACACGGATAGCAAAGATAGTCTCTCCATCTAAAGACCCTTAACTTAATCTCATCTGCAAAGTCCCTTTTTGTCACGCAAGGTAAAATATTCATAGGTTCCAGGATTGGGATGCAGACATCTTTGGGGGGTTATTATTCTGCCTACCCCAACTATCATTAGATATGGGGGGATGTGGATAATGAAAGGCTTGAACTTAGATCTCAGGCAAGATTAAGTTCAAGGACTGAAAGGTAAATATTGTAGATGTTTAAAATAAGCAGTGGAGTCAGGGAGATCTAGGTTCAAACCTTAACTCTTTCATGTGTGAGTTGGGTAATTTTGGCAAATTGCTTAATGTCTCTGGGTCTCAGTTTCTTCATCTGAAAAATAGGGATAAGCATAGCTTCTCCTTAGACTGTTGTGATGGTCAAGCTAGATATACATAGATGGATAGATAGATTGATAGATAGATAGATAGATAGTTAGATAGATAGATACATATGGCATTAGCGCATGAAACTGAAGCTTACAAAATTAAACAGTTTGGCCATATCTGTCTAACTTAATACCTGTGATGCTTCTATTAGCTAATTCTTAGGATTAAGATCAGTATTTGGGCCTAATTTAGGGAGACATCTGTTAATTCATTAAAAAAATAAGATTCTGCATCTATATAACAATGCTCATTGTCAGAAACTTAAAGGAGCATTAGCCTCCATGGAAATAAAGCTCTGGTTATGGAGGAGACCAAACAAATAGGCTAAATATAGCTACATTGTCAAATTAAAAAGTATGAAATGTGATGTGCTAAATGAGTGCTATAGGTATATGCAACACGTGGAGGGTAAAGGATGCAAGTTATTAATCTTAGCTCATAAAAAAAAGCTTCCTAGTGGCAATGGAGCTTGAAGGAAAGCATCAGATTTCAGGCAGGAGGGTGGAAAGTGATACAACCTAAGTGAGAATGTTCATTGCAAGTTGTAGGGGCAGTGTAACTGAAGTAAGAATTCACATAAAGTACAAGGGACTTAAATGCCAGCAGGAAACAAGAAGTAACTGAAGACTGCAGATGTCCAGGATGTCCACATCAAAGTGATGTGGAAATCATGGAAGAGGCTGGACTAGCTCACATACTGCATTATTCAGGCATTTGATTGCAGAGTTGTCTACTACTCCCTTCATTTCTGTCAACATTTGCTTTGTATATTGTGGAGCTCTGATGTTTGGTGCATATATGTTTTGAATTGTTATATCTTCTAGGCAAATTGACCCTTTTATCAACATATAATGTCCTTTTCTCTTGTAACAATTTTTGACTTAAATTCTATTTTATGATATTAGTGTAGACACTGAAGCTCTCTTTTTGTTATTATTTACATCTTGTTCTACACTTTCACTTTCAACCTTTAGATCTAAAGTGTTTTTAGATCTAAAGTTGGTCTCTTATAGCATGCAGTTAGATCATACTTTTCTTTAATTCATTCTGCCAATCTATGCTTTTGATTGGACTTTTTTGTTTGCTTGTTTGTTTCTTTTGTTTTGTTTTGTTTAAGATGGAGTCTCGATTACTAATATGGAAGGACTTACTTTTGCCATTTCCCTCCTTTATATCTTACAGTTTTTTTTGCCCCTCATTTTCTCCATGACCAGTTTTCTTTGTTTTAGTTGACCTTTTTTTAATAGAGGCACATTTTGATGCCTTTTTCACTTCCTTTTGTGTACCTTCTATAGATATTTTCTTTGTGGCATATTATATGAAATGGGAATTACATATAATATCCTACAGTTATAACAATCTATTTTGAATTGATACAAACTTAACTTAGGCATACAACTTAAGCATACAAAATTTCTGCTTCTATCCAGCTCCATCCCCACCTTTATGTTATTGATGTCACAAATTATATCTTTACATATTGTGTACACATGAACATAGAGTATAATTATTTTGTATGCACTTGTCTTTTAAATCTTCTAGAACCTACTATTGAATGTGGCTTAAAAAAAAAAAAAAGGCCGGGCGCGGTGGCTCACGCCTGTAATCCCAGCACTTTGGGAGGCCGAGACGGGCGGATCACGAGGTCAGGAGATCGAGACCATCCTGGCTAACACGGTGAAACCCCGTCTCTACTAAAAATACAAAAACTAGCCGGGCGAGGTGGCGGGCGCCTGTAGTCCTAGCTCCTCGGGAGGCTGAGGCAGGAGAATGGCGTAAACCCGGGAGGTGGAGCTTGCAGTGAGCTGAGATCTGGCCACTACACTCCAGTCCGGGCGACAGAGCGAGACTCCACCTCAAAAAAAAAAAAAAAAAAAAAAACTGGATTTTCACTTTATTGCTGTAGACATTTTACTGTTTCCCAGAGTTCCAGTAGGTTTTTTTCCTTTCGACAGATTCTTACTCTGTCATCCAGGCTGGAGTGCAGTGGAGTGCAGATGCTGGATCTCAGCTCACTGCAACCTCAGCCTCCCAGGTTCAAGTGACTCTCATGCCTCAGCCTCCTGAGTAGCTGGTATTAGAGGTGCAGGCCACCACACCTAGCTAATTTTTGTATTTTTTATAGAGATGGGGTTTTGCCATGCTGCCCAGGTTGGTCTTGAATTCCTGACCTCAAGTTATTCACTGGCCTCATTCCCCCCAAAGTGCTGGGATTACAGGTGTGAGCCACCACGACTGGCCCAGTAGTTATTTTAAATATCTCAAGTTGTTTTGTTTTGTTTTTAATGTTTCTGCAGGTGAAAAAGGGCCTGGACCTTACTACTGTTTTGTTTTTAATGGTTCTGTAGGTGAAAAAGGGCCTGGACCTTACTACTCTACCAGTTTGCTGACTCCACTCCAGACATTTTAGAGTTGGAGTACGGTAAAGTAAGGGAGCCCTGAAATCCCCTTCTTTACCCCTCAACTCTTAGCCCTGATAATGTCTAGTAGGGGCCCCTAATCACAAGCATTGATTCAGATGGGAGCACTGTGAGAGCAGGCTTTATGCTGCTATTTCTTTTACTTGTTACTATGAATTTATTTTTAAACTTCCATAGTCTTAAGTGTCTGTAATTTTTATATGATTTTAGTTCCATTTATCATTTTGTATGTTTAGTTTATTTTCACCTTTTATTATTTGGAGTACAGAAAATTTCTATATTGTCATTGTTTTGAACTTTAGATGTTTAGATGTCTTGCTGAATTTGAGTCCTAAGTTTGCTTTCCCCTTCTTAATATTTTGATTGTCACTTATTTAACTCTTAATTTCACTTATTTAACTTATCTTTATTCCTTTGTAATATTTATGACTGTTTCATTTCAGTATTTTTTTTAGTTTATGTGTATTTATTAGCTTTTTTCCTAAGTTCTACCTTCTTTAATCTTCACCCATTGTGTTTCATTTATCACATTTTATCCTTACATTATATTGAATGTTCTATATCATTCTTTTAAGCTGGTATTCTCATACTTATTTCTCTTTATGTTCGTGGTTTTTCAAATTTATCACATCTATTTCTCACTTTTTAATCTTTAAGTCTGTAGTTCACTTTTACCATATTTTTATATTTTACTTTTATGTTTTAACTGTATTCTATTTCCTCAGTCTAGAGTAATGAATAGGGTTTCAGGCCCTGAGGCAAGGTAGTCTAGATTCAAATCCTGTCTCTACCAGTAACTAGCTATATGACCTTGGGCCAACTATTTAATCTCTCAGTGCTTCAATTTTCCATCTATAAAATGAGGACCACAATAGTTCCTAACTAACAGAATTAAGGGAGTTAATACACGGAAGACCCTTAGAAGAGTCTGCTCCATGGGCACTGCGGCAGAGACTAACAGCTGTTCACCAGCTCATTTCCCTTTTCTCCTGGACACAGAGTTGGACTACATTTCCCAGCTTCCCTTGCAACTATGTGTGGCCATGTAACTGAGTCCTGGCCAATGAAGTTGTGAACAAAAAAACTGTCCACCACTTCTCAGCCTGCCTATAAAAACTTTTTTTGCAATTGTTATACTTTGTTTGTTCTTCTGTCTACTGATTAGCTATGGATGCTCTGGAAGACTTCAGATGCCACATGTTGAAAATGGAGGAGTTCCGCCCCACCTGAATTTCTGAATGACTACATGGAATAGACCCTTTCTCCACCATATCAACAACCCTGCCTGAAAAGGTAATTTACATGAGCAGAAAACAAATTTTGAAAGTGATAAACCACTGAGAACTCCAGTTTTTTAATATTACAACAGCAGGTGTTAAGGAATATAGACATTGGTGCCTTGAAGTAGTGACTACAGAAAATAACAGGCACTAGCTTAGTAATCAAGCAGTGGACAGCAAGGAAACCAAAATCAGAGGGTGGAAAGATGGAAACTCAGAATATGCAGTGGTAAAACCATCACCTACAATAACTGAAAAAGCAGACCTAGTGCCTACCAAGTTTGTAGCTCTAGGGAAATAAGTTGGAAAATAGAAAGTTCCTAATAAAATGGAATAGTAAAGATAATATTAAAGTAATGTGAAAGAAAGAAATATGCTCCGTCAGGAATTTGCTGGTTTGCCAACATCATTTTTACAGAATTAAAAGAAACAATTGTGGATGGCCAATAAGGGAGCTCCAAGATGCCCAATTAGAAGCTGTGATCTGTGGCACTCACAGAGAGGAATGAAAAGGAGCAATTGAATTCAACACCTTCAACTGAAATATCCAGGTTCTCACACTGAGACTGACTAGGCAAACAACTTGATCCATGGAGAATGAATAACGGGGGGCAATGGCCCACCTAGGAAGCAGCACAGAACCAAAGGAACTCGGACCCCCAGCCAAGGGAAGTGGTAAGTAATTGTGTAACCTCACCCAGGGAACCACACTTCTCCCACAGATCTCTGCAACCTGCAGATCAGGAGATCTCCTCATGAGCCAATGCCACTAGGGCCTTGGGTCCAATACACAGAGCTATGTAGAGTCTCAGCAGAGCAGCTACTCAGCACTCACAGAGACGCAGGAGTTTTATATACTCTGGCCCCAGGATCCCCTGCACGGTGAGAAATCCTCCATACATATCCCTAAGAAGGAGGCTGAATCCAGTGAGCCAAGCAGCATTGTTCTGCAGGAACTATTTCCAAGGCACCTCACAAGTTAAGACCCACTGGCTTGGAATTCCAGCCAGCCAACAGCAACAGGCTGGAATCTGCCTGAGATAGGTCCAAGTTTCCAGGGAGAGGGACAGCCACCATCTCTCTGGTCCAGTAGACTTGGCCTTTCCAGCCTGCCAGCTTTGGAGAATACAAATGGTCCCGATGAGGAAGGGGCCCCCACAACACAGCACAGCTGCTTTGCCACACTGTGGCCAGACTGCTTCTTTAAGTGGGACCCCAATTCATTCCTCCTTACTGGGAGGGACCTCCCTGTGGGGGCTTCAGCCACTCCAACAAGGGTTCTATGATCTCTCCCTTGGATAGAGCTCCCAGGGGGAGGGGCGGCTGCCATCTCTTTGGTTCAGCGGACTCAACCATTCCAGCCTGCTAGCTTTGGAGAATGCAAACAGTCCAGATGAGGAAGAGTCTGCCACAATGCAGAACACCTCCTCAGACAAAAAGCAGCAAGACCCATCTTTAAATGGGTCCCTGATACCATTCTACCTGACTGGGTGAGACCTCCAAACAGGGGTCTCCAGCCACCTCTTACACTTATGTTCTGGCCAGCAGTATCCCCCTGGGACAGAGCTTCCAGAGGAAGGAGCTGGCTGCCATATTTGCTGTTTTGCAACCTTCACTGGTGATATCTCCAGGTATAGGAAAAACCACGGGAACTAAGGTCTAGAGCAGACCCCCAGCAAACTGCAGCAGCCCTACAGTAGAGTGGCCTGACTATTAAAAGAAAAACAAACAGAAAACAACAACAAGAAAAACATCAACAAAAAGAATCCCACAAAACCCTATTGAAAGGCCAGCAACCTCAAAGATTGAAGGTAGAAAAGCCCACAAAGATAAGCAAAGAATCAGTGCTGAAAACTCAAAAAGCTAGAGTGGCTATTCTCCTCCAAATGACAGTAACACCTCTCCAGCAAGGGAACAGAACTGGGCTAAGGCTGAGATGACTGAACTGACAGAAGTAAACTTCAGAAGGTGGGTAATAACAAACTTCACTGAGTTAAAGGAAGATGTTGTAATCCAATGCAAAGAAGCTAAGAATCATGATAAAACAATACAGGAGCTGATAGCCAGAATAGCCAGTTTAGAAAGGAACATAACCAAGCTGATGGAGCTGAAAACACAAACATGAGAATCTTACAATGCAATCACAAGTATCATCAGCAGAACAGACCAAGTGGAGGAAAGAATCTCAGAGCTTAAAGACTATCTTTCTGAAATAAGACAGGCAGACAAGAATAGAGAAAAAAGAATGAAAAGGAACGAACAAAACCTCCAAGAAATATGGGATTATATGACGAGACCGAACCTCCAACTGATTGGGATACCTGAAAGAGACAGGGAGAATGGAACCAAGTTGGAAATCACACTTTAGGATATCATTCAAGAGAACTTACCCAACCTAGCAAGATAGCCCAACATTCAAATTCAGGAAGTGCAGAGAACCCCAGTAGGATCCTCCATGAGAAGATCAATCCCAAGACACATAATCATCAGATTCTCCAAGGTTGAAATGAAAAAAAAATGCTAAGGGCAGCCAGAGAGAAAGGCCAGGTCACCTACAAAGGGAAGCCCATCAGACTAACTGAGGACCTCTCAATGGAAACTCTACAAGCCAGAAGAGATTGTGGGCCAATATTCTACATTCTTAAAAAAAAGAATTTCTAACCCAAGATTTCAGATCTGACCAAACTAGGGTTCATAAATGAAGGAGAAATAAGATCCTTTTCAGAGAAGCAAAGGCTGAGAGAATTCATCACCACCTGGAAGCACTAAATATGGAAAGGAAAAACTGTTACCAGTCACTACAAAAACACACTGAACTACACAGACCAGTGACACTATGAAGCAACTACATAAACAAGTCTGCAAAATAACCAGCTGGCATCACGATGACAGGATCAAATTCACATATAACAATACTAACCTGAAATATAAATAGGCTAGACCAGGCACAGTGGCTCACACCTGCAATCCCAGTACTTTGGGAGGCTGAGGCAGGCAAATCACCTGAGGTCAAGAGTTCAAGACCAGCCTGGTCAACATGGTGAAACCCCATCTCTACTAAAAGATGGCAGATGCCTGTAATCCCAGCTACTCAGGAGCCTGAGGCAGGAGAATTGCTTGAACTCGGTAGGCAGAGGTTGCAGTGAACCAGGACTGCACCATTGCACTCCAGCCTGGGTGACACAGAGTGAAACTCCATCTCAAAAAATATATAAAATATATATATATTATATATGTCATATAATATATATCATATATGTGTTATACATATGTTATATATGATATATATAAAGGGCTAAATGCCCCAATTAAAAGACATAGAATGGCAAGCGGGACAGAGCCAAGACCCACTGGTGTGCTGTCTTCAAGAGACCCATCTCAAGTGCAAAGACATACACAGGCTCAAAATAAAGGGATGAAGGAAAATTTACCAAGCAAATGGAAAACAGAAAAAAGTAGAGGCTGCAATCCTAGTTTCTGACAAAATAGACTTTAGGCCAACAAAGATTTAAAAAGACAAAGAAGGGCATTAATAATGGTAAAGAGTTCAATTCAACAAGAAGAGCTAACTATCCTAAATATATATGCATCTAAACAGGAGCACCCAGATTCATAAAGCAAGTTCTTTGAGAATGACAGACTTAGACTACTTAGACTCCCACACAATAATAGTAGGAGACTTTAACACCCCACTGACAATATTAGACAAATCAAGACAGAAAATTAATAAAGATAGTAAGGACCCGAACTCAGCCCTGGATCAACTGGATCTGATAGACATCTACAGAATTATCCACCACGAAACAACAGAATATACATTCTCCTCATCAACACGTGGCACTTACTCTAAAATTGATCACTTAATTGGAAATAAAGCACTCCTAAGCAAATGCAAAAGAGCTGAAACCATAACAAACAGTCTCTCAGACCACAGCACCATCAAATTAGAACTCAAAATTAAGAAATTCACTCAAAACCACACAACTACATGGAAACTGAACAACCTGCTCCTGAATGACTCTTGGGTAAATAATGAAATTAAGGCAGAAATTAATAAGTTCTTTGAAACTAATGAGAACAAAAAGACAATGTACCAGAATCTCTGGAACACAGGTAAAGTGGTGTCGAGAGGGAAATTTAGAGCATTAAATGCCCAGATCAAAAGCTAGAAAGATCTCAAGTTAACAACCTAACATCTCAACTAGAGAACTGGAGAAGCAAGAGCAAACAAACTCCAAAGGTAGAAGACAAGAAATAACAAAGATGAGGGCATAAGTGAAGAAGACAGAGACATGAAAAACCCTTCAAAAAAAATCAACAAATGCAGAAGTTGGTTTTTTGAAAAAAAAATAATAAAATAGATAGATCACTTGCTAGACTAATAAAGAGGGAAAGAGAGAAGAATCAAATAAACACAATTGAAAATGTTAAGGGAGATATCACCGCTAACCCCACAGAAATACAAATGACAATCAGAAAATACTATAAACACCTCTATGCACATAGACTAAAAAATCTAGAAGAAATGGGTAAATTCCTGGACACATACACCCTCCCAGGACTGAACCAGGAAGAAATTGAATCCCTCAATAGACTGATAATGAGTTCTGAAATTGAGACAGTAATAAATAGTGTACCAACCAAAAAAAGCTCAGGAACAGATAGATTCACAGCTGAATTCTACCATAGGTACAAAGAAGGGGTATCATTTCTACTGAAACTATTCCAAAAGATTGAAAAGGAGGGACTCATCCCCAATTTATTCTATGAGGCCAGCATCATCCTGATACCAAAACCTGGCAGAGATGCAACAAAAAAAAGAAAACCTCAGTCCAATATCCTTAATGAACATCAATGCAAAAGTCTTCAATAAAATACTGACAAACTGAATGCAGCAGCACATCAAAAAGCTTATCCACTAGAATCAAATTGGCTTCATCTCCAGGATACAAAGTTGGTTCAACATATGCAAATCAATAAATGTGATTCATCACATAAACAGAGCAAAAGACAAAAACCACATGATTACCTCAGTATATGCAGAAAAGGCCTTTGATAAAATGCAGCATCCTTCATGTTAAAAATGCTCAATAAACTAGGTATTGAAGGAACATACCTCAAAATAATAAGAGCCATATATGACAAGCCCTCAGCCAATATCATACTGAATGGGCAAAAGCTGGAAGCATTCCCCTCGAAAAACAGCACAAGACAAGATGTCCTCTCTTGCCACTCCTATTCAACATAGTATTGGAAGTTTTGGCCAGGGCAATCAGATAAGAGAACAAAATAAAGAGTATTCAAATGGGAAGAGGGGAAGTCAAATTATCTTTGTTTGCGGATGACATGATCCTATATCTAGAAAACCCATCATCTCAGTCCAAAAGCTTCTTAAGCTGATAAGCAACTTCAGCAGTCTCGGGATACAAAATCAATGTGCAAAAATTGCTAGCATTCCTATATACCAACAACAGGCAATCAGAGAGCCAAATCATAAATGAACTCCCATTCACAATTACTACAAAAAAATAAAATACCTAGGAATACAGCTAACAAGGGAAGTGAAGGACCTCTTCAAGGAGAACTACAAACCATTGCTCAAAGAAATCATAGAGGACACAAACAAATGGAGAAACATTCCATGCTCATGAACAGGAAGAATCAATATCATGAAAATAGCCATACTGCTGAAAGCAATTTATAGATTCAATGCTATTCACATTAAACTACCATTGACATTCTTCACAGAATTAGAAAAAACTATTTTAAAATTTATGTGGAACCAAAAAATCCCAAATGACCAAGACAATCATAATCAAAAAGAACAAAGCTGGAGGCATCATGTTACCCAACTTCAAACTATACTGCAAGGCTACAGTAACCAAAACAGCAGGGTATTGGTACAGGAACAGATACATAGACCAATGGAACAGAATACAGAACTCAGAAATAAGACCCAACACCTACAACCATCTGATCTTCAACAAACTAGACAAAAACAAGCGATAGGGAAAGCACTCCATATTTAATAAACGGTGCTGAGAGAGCGGGCTAGCCATATGCAGAAAACTGAAACTGGACCCATCCCTTACACCATATACAAAAATCAATTCAAGATGGATTAAAGACTTAAACGTAAAACTCAAAACTATAAAAATGCTGCAAGACAACCAAGGCAGTACCATTCAGGACATAGGCATGGACAAAGATTTCATGACGAAAACACCAAAGCAACTGCAACAAAAGCAAAAACTTACAAATGGGATTTAATTAAACTAAAGAGTTTCTGCAAAATAAACTATCATCAGACACTTTTCAAAAGAAGACACACATCCGGCCAACAAACATATGACAAAAAGCTCAACATAACTGATCATTCGAGAAATGCAAATAAAAACGACAATAAGATGCCATCTAACACCAGTCAGAATGGCTATTACTAAGATGTCAAAAAATAACAGATGCTGGTGAGGTTACGGAGAAAAAGGAATGCTTTTACATTGTCGATGAGAGTATAAATTAGTTCAACCATTGTGGAAGACAGTGTGGTGATTCCCCAAAGACCTAGAGGCGTACCATTTGACTCAGCAATCCCATTATGGGGTATACACCAAAAAATATATATAAATCATTGTGTTATAAAAATACATGCACATGTATGTTCATTGCAGCATTTTTCACAATACCAAAGACATAAAATCAATCTAAACGCCTATCAACAATGGACTGGATAAAGAAATGTGGTACATATACAGTACGGAATACAACGCAGCCATAAAAAGGAACAAGATCATGTCCTTTGCAGGGATACGGATGGAGTTGGAAGCCATTATCCTCCAGAAACTAACACAGGAACAGAAAACTAAACAACGCATGTTCTCATTTTTTTTTTTTTTTTTTTTTTTTTTTTTTTTGTTGAGACGGAGTCTCACTCTGTCGCCCAGGCTGGAGTGCAGTGGCCGGATCTCAGCTCACTGCAAGCTCCGCCTCCCGGGTTTACGCCATTCTCCTGCCTCAGCCTCCCAAGTAGCTGGAACTACAGGCGCCCGCCACCTCGCCCGGCTAGTTTTTTGTATTTTTTTAGTAGAGACGGGGTTTCACTGTGTTAGCCAGGATGGTCTTGATCTCCTGACCTCGTGATCCGCCCGTCTCGGCCTCCCAAAGTGCTAGGATTACAGGCTTGAGCCACCGCGCCCGGCCGCATGTTCTCATTTTTAAGTGGGAACTAAATGATGAAAATACATGGACACATAGAAGGGAACAGCAGACACTGGGAACTATCAGTGGGTGGTGGGTGGGAGGGAGAGCATCAGGAAGAATAGCTAATTGGTGCTGGTCTTAATACCTAGGTGATAGGATGATCTGTGCAGCAAACCACCATCGCACGTGTTTACTTGTGTAACAAACCTACACATCCTGCACATGTACCCATGAACTTAAAATAAAAGTTGAAGAAAAGAAAAAGAAAGAATGAACAATCCTAAAATTCATATAGAACCAAGAAAAGAGCACAAATAGCCAAGGCAATCCTAAGCAAAAAGAACAAATCTGGATGCATCACAATACCTGACTTCAAATTATACTGCAAGGCTATTGTAACCAAAATAGCATGGTATTGGTATAAAAGTAGATACATAGACAAATAGAATATAATAGAGAATCCAGAAATAAAGCCAAATAGTTACAACCAACTGATCGACAACAAAGCATATACACATATAAACTGAGGAAAGGATATGCTATTCAATAAATGGTGCTGAGAAAACTAGATAGCAACATGTAGAAGAATGAAACTGGATCTCTATCTCTCACTTACACAAAAATCAACTCAAGATGGATTACAGACTTAAATCTAAGACTTGAAACCATACAAATTCTAGAACAAAATCTAGGAAAAATTCTTTTGGATATTAGCCTAGGCAAAGAATTTATAACTAAGGCCCCAAAAGCAACCACCACAAAAATAAATAAATAAATAAATAAGACTTAATTAAACTAAAATGCTCTGCACAGCAAAAGAAATAATCATCAGAGTAAACACACAACTCACAGAATGGGAGAAAATATTTGCAAACTATGCATCTGACAACAGACTAATACCCAGAATCTACAAATAACTCAAATCAGCAAGGGGAAAAAAATCCCATTAAAAAGTGGGCAAATGACATGAATGTACATTTCTCAAAGTAACATGTATAAATGGCCAAGAAACAGATGAAAAACTGCTCACCATCACTAATCATCAGGGAATGCAAATTAAAACCACAATGAGAAACCAATTTATCCCAGCGAGAATGGCCATTTATTTAAAAGTCAAAAAACAAGAGATGTTGGCATGGATATGGTAATTCAAGCTTGGTAGTGATATCTAGGAAAAAAACTTTGGGATTTGCTATTGGCATAAAAAAACTTAAGGGAAGAAAACAGAACAGAAACAAGTAATCCAAGCACAGAAAGAAAAATACTGCATGATCTCAGTTACAGGTGTAATCTAAAAAAAAGTCTAACTCCGAAGTAGAGAATAGAATGGTGGTTAGCAGGGGCTGGGGCAAGGGTAGAAGTGGATGGGAAGATGTTGGTCAAAGTATACAAAGCTTCAGTTAGAAGGAATAAGTTATTGAGATTTATTCCACAGCATGGTGACTATAGTTAATAATAATGCAATATATTTCAAAATTGCTAAGAATTTCACACCACACACACACAAAAATTTCATACCACACACACGCATGTGAACTGATGGATATGTTAATTAGCTTGGTTTAATCATTTCATAGTGAATACATATATGAAAGCTTCACATTGTACCCCATAAATATATAAATTATTACTTGCCAGAAATAAATTTTTTTTTAAAAGAAAGAACAGAATCTTATCAGATTTTTGACAGAAATGTATGGCCAAGAAACCATGAGCCTGAACTAAAAATAAAATTGTTTAAAGGCGTTTGTCTGTCTGAGCCTTGAAACAACAGTAGGGCACTAAAGGGCTGCAAAGCTGTGTACCCTCCTAAGATGGCGGACTCCCCTGCAATCACTTCAAACCTAGCCATTGAGAATAAAGTGCAAGAAGGAACTTGCCAGGACAGAGCTGGGGCCATGGAGACCAACTGAGAAGGGATTGCCTTTCCCAGCAAAATCAAGGTCTAATCAAGAAAGTTCTCCCACCTTCTGGTTGAGAACCTCCACCTTGCCTACCCAACTGGATTCCACTGTTGCTTTGGGCCTGTGATGACTGTGCTGCCCGCTCTTAACCCTGTTCTAAATGGGAGCTTCTAACGTTATGAGGCTTCCCTCCTTCACCATTGAAAATTGGGAGGCATTAGGAAGGTGGTAAATAGCTTTATTCTCTTCTAGTTCATAAGTCATCAAACCACAAGGATCTGCATTTAGATGTAATGGAGAAGAGAGCACATCACCCAGAGATCCTGAACAGTGATTCAGCAAGGTGCCAGGGATGAAGGGGACTTAGGGTCCCCCTCTGGGAGGGGTGTGTTGTGTGTGAGGGGAAAAGCAAAACAGGAATTTGGTAAACAGTAGGGGAAGCTCTGTTAGAGACTGGCTAGTGTTCACCAAATGTACTTCCTTTCCTCCCACACACACAGATGAGTGACATTTCCCAGCCTCCTTTGCAGTTTTGTATGGCCATGTGACACTCTGGCCAATGGAATGTGGGCAGAAGCAGTATCTGCCACTTCCAGTTCTGATCCATTAAAACCTCCTGTGACACCTTCTTCACTCTTTCTTCCACTATCAGCCAGCTAGGTAGCAAGGGCCAGGACAACCTTGCAAACCACATGCTGGAGAGAGCCTGAGTCCCTGCATGGCCATGTGAGGCACAGCAGCCCCTCCAGGCAAGCCTGGTACCTCAAGGTAACCATCAGCGAATGGAGAAAACCTAAACTTTACATTAGGAGAAATAAACTTCTGAGGTGTTAAGCCACTGAGATTTCAGAATATATGCTTTAGAACTAGCATCACCTTAAATATGAAAACTTAATACTGGCATATTCTAAAGGTCAACAACTATGAACATTCCAATTTAATGTTACTAGATGAGTAAATTATGGTGTCAGCATGGAATACTGTGTAACCATTAGGCCAGGCACGGTGGCTCAGACCTGTAATCCCAGCACTTTGGGAGGCAAAGACGGGCGGATCACCTGATATCAGGAGTTCAAGACAAGCATGGCCAACATGGTGAAACCCCATCTCTACTAAAAATACAAAAATTAGCCGGTTGTGGTGGCAGGCACCTGTAATCCTAGCTACTAGGGAGGTTGAGACAGAACAATAGCTTGAACCAGGTAGGCAGAGGTTGCAGTGAGCCAAGATCGTGCCACTGCACTCCAGCCTGGACGACAGAGTGAGACTCCATCTCAGAAAAAAAAAAAAGAAAGAAAGAAAAATATAAAGTCATACTGGTTGACATGAAAACATATCTGTGCTACACTACTAAGTGGGAAAAAATTAGGTTAGAAAACAAGATGCAACATAATCCCATCTCAGTAAAGTGGGAAAAAATTAGGTTAGAAAACAAGATGCAACATAATTCCATTTCAGTAAAGTTGTATGGTTAGGTAATCCAGGTTCTGTGAACCTTCTAGAAGGATGTTCCCTAAATAATTAACAGTGAGGAATATGTGACTTCAGTAACCATTTCATCTTCTCCCATGCATTTTTCAGGCTTGTTTGACATTTTACAATGCCTATATTGTGTGTGTGTGTGTGTGTGTGTGTGTGTGTGTGTGTGTGTTTGTTTTTTGAGACGGAGTCTGGCTCTGTCACCCAGGCTGCAGTGCAGTGACGCGATCTCAGCTCACTGCAAGATCTGCCTCCCGGGTTCACGCCATTCTCCTGCCTCAGCCTCCCCAATAGGTGGGACTACAGGCACCCACCACCACACTTGGCTAATTTTTTGTATTTTCAGTAGAGACAGCATTTCACTATGTTAGCCAGGATGGTCTCAATCTCCTGACCTTGTGATCCACCCGCCTCAGCCTCCCAAAGTGCTGGGATTACAGGCGTGAGACACCACGTGCAGCCCGATGCCTATGTTTTTAAATATAAAAACAACAAAGCTATGTTTGAGCAGTAAATGTGTTATTTTTCCTCCAGTTGACCCTGTAATGTCCATTTCCTTTAAGAGAGTTTTCCCATCAGTATTGAATATTCAATATTGAATATCCTGAAAGCATTACTTCAAGCAAGTTGTAAAATCTATGAGTAAGAAAATAACAATAATAACAATATAACATGATAATAACAATCTTATCTAGGCTCAGAGCACATCTGCACATTTCACAGTTATTCTTATTCATGTATAAGAAGTGACATGATGGATTCTGTTCCAAGATGGCCAAATAGGAACAGCTCCAGTCTGCAGCTCCCAACGTGATCAATGCAGAAGATGGTGATTTCTGCATTTCCAACAGAGGTACCTGTTCATCTCATTGGGACTGGTTGGACAGTGGGTGCAGCCCACAGAGGGCAAGTCAAAGCAGGGCGGGGCATCATCTCACCCAGGAAGCACAAGGGGTTGGGGGATTTCCCTTTCCTAGCCAAGGGAATCTGTGACAGACGGTACCTGGAAAATTGGGACACTCTCACCCAAATACTGCGCTTTTCCAATAGTCTTAGCAAATGGCACACCAGGAGATTATATCCTGTGCCTGGCTCAGTGGGTGCCATGCCCACAGAGCCTTGCTCACTGCTAGCACAGCAGTCTGAGATCGACCTGCAAGGCGGCAGCCTGGCGGGGGGAGGGGCATCTGCCATTGCTGAGGCTTGAGTAGGTAAATAAAGTGGCCAAGGAAGCTCAAACTGGGCAGAGCCCACTGCAGCTCTCCAAGGCCTGCTGCCTCTGTAGACCCCACCTCTGGGGGCAGGGCATAGCTGAACAAAAGGCAGCAGAAACTTCTGCACACTTAAACGAACCTGACAGCTCTGAAGAGAGCAGTGGTTCTCCCAGCATGGTGTTTGAGTTCTTAGAACAGACAGACTGCCTCCTCAAGTGGGTCCCTGACCCCCATGTAGCCTAATTGAGAGACACCTCCCAGCAGGGGCTGACTGACACCTCGTATAGGTGGGTGTCCCTCTGGGATGAAGCCTCCAGAGGAAGGATCAGACAGCAATATTTGTTGTTCTGCAACATTTGCTGTTGTGCAGCCTCCACTGGTGATACCCAGGCAAACAGGGTCTGGAGTGGACTTCCAGCAAACTCCAACAGACCTACAGCTGAGAGACCTGACTGTTAGAAGGAAAACTAACAAACAGAAAAGAATGGCATCAACATCAACAAAAAGGACATCCACACCAAAACCCCATTTGTAGGTCACCACATCAAAGACCAAAGGTAGATAAAACCACAAAGATGGGGAGAAACCAGAGCAGAAAAGCTGAAAATTCTAAAAACCAGAGTTCCTCTTCTCTTCCAAAGGATCACAGCTCCTCACCAGCAATGAAACAAAGCTGGACGGAGAATGACTTTGATGAGCTGACACAAGTAGGCTTCAGAAGGTCGGTAATAACAAACTTCTCTGAGCTAAAGGAGGATGTTCAAACCCATTACTAGGAAGCTAAAAACCTTGAAAAAAGATTAGACAAATGGCTAACTAGAATAAATAGTGTAGAGAAGACCTTAAATGACCTAATGGAGCTGAAAATCATGGCACAAGAACTACATGACACATGCACAAGCTTCAAAAGCCGATTTGATCAAGTGGAATAAAGGGTATCAGTGATTGAAGATCAAATTAATGAAATAAAGCGAGAAGAAAAGTTTAGAGAAAAAAAAGTAAAAAGAAATGAACAAAGCCTCCAAGAAATATGGCACTATGTGAAAAGACCAAATCTATGTTTGATTGGTGTACCTGAAAGTGACGGGGAGAATGGAACCAAGTTGGAAAACACTCTTCAGTATATTATCCAGGAGAACTTCCCCAACCTAGCAAGGCAGGCCAACATTCAAATTCCGGAAATACAGAGACCACCACAAAGACACTCCTCGAGAAGAGCAAACCCAAGATACATAATTCTCAGATTCACCAAGGTTGAAATGAAGGAAAAAATGTTAAGTGCAGCCAGAGAGAAAGGTCGGGTTAACCACAAAGGGAAGTCTGATGAGTAACAGTGGATCTCTCAGCAGAAACTCTACAAGTCAGAAGAGAGTGGAGGCCAATATTCAACATTCTTAAAGAAAAGAATTTTCAGCCGGGCGCGGTGGCTCAAGCCTGTAATCCCAGCACTTTGGGAGGCCGTAAGCGGGCGGATCACGAGGTCAGGAGATCGAGACCATCCTGGCTAACACAGTGAAACCCCGTCTCTACTAAAAATTACAAAAAAAACTAGCCGGGCGAGGTGGCAGGCGCCTGTAGTCCCAGCTACTTGGGAGGCTGAGGCAGGAGAATGGTGTAAGCCCGGGAGGCGGAGCTTGCAGTGAGCTGAGATCCGGCCACTGCACTCCAGCCTGGGCGACAGAGTGAGACTCCGTCTCAAAAAAAAAGGAAAAGAATTTTCAACCCAGAATTTCGTATCCAGCCGAATTAAGCTTCATAAGTGAAGGAGAACTAAAATCGTTTACAGACAAGCAAATGCTCAGAAATTTTGTTACCACTAGGTCTGTCTTACAAGAGCTCCTGAAGGAAGCACTAAACATGGAAAGGAACAACTGGTACCAGCCACTGCAAAACCGTGCCAAACTGTAAAGACCATCGATGCTAGGAATAAACTGCATCAACTAACAGATAAAATAACCTGCTAACATCATAATGATGGGATCAAATTCACACATAACAATATTAACTTTAAATGTAAATAGGCTAAATGCCCCAATTAAAAGACACAGCCTGGCAAATTGGACAAAGAGTCAAGACCCATCAGTGTACTGTATTCAGGAGACCCATCTCACATGCAGAAACACACATAGGCTCAAAATAAAGGGATGGAGGAAGATCTACCAAGCAAATGGAAAGCAAAAAAAGCAAGGGTTGCAATCCTAGTCTCTGATAAAACAGACTTTAAACCAACAAAGATCAAAAGAGACAAAGAAGGACATTACATAATGGTAAAGGGATCAATTCAACAAGAAGAACTAACTATCCTAAATATATATGCACCCAATACAGGAGCACCCAGATTCATAAAGCAAGTCCTTAGAGGCCTACAAAGAGACTTAGACTCCCATATAATAATAATGGGAGACTTTAACACCCCACTGTCAATATTAGACAGATCAACGAGACAGAAGGTTAACAAGGATCTCCAGGACTTGAACTCAGCTCTGCAACAAGCAGACCTAATAGACATCTACAGAACTCTCCACCCCAAATCAACAAAATATACATTCTTCTCAGCACCACAGTGCACTTATTCCAAAATTGACCACATCATCGGAAGTAAAGCACTCTCAGCAAATGTAAAAGAATAGAAATCATAACGAACTGTCTCTCAGACCACAGTGCAATCAAACTAGAACTCGGGATTAAGAAACTCACTCAAAACTGCACAACTACATGGAAACTGAACAACCTGCTCCTGAGTGACTACTGGGTACATAACAAAATGAAGGCAGAAATAAAGATGTTCTTTGAAACCAGTGAGAACAAAGACACAACGTACCAGAATCTCTGGGACACATTTAAAGCAGTGTGTAGAGGGAAATTTATAGCACTAAATGCCCACAAGAGAAAGTGGGAAAGATCTGAAAGTGACACCCTAACATCACAATTAAAAGAAGTAGAGAAGCAAGAGCAAACACATTCAAAAGCTAGCAGAAGGCAAGAAATAACTAAGATCAGAGCACAACTGAAGGAGATAGATACACAAAAAACCCTTCAAAAAAATCAGCGAATCCAGGAGCTGGTTTTTTTGAAAAGATCAACAAAATTGATAGACCGCTGGCAAGACTACTAAAGAAGAAAAGAGGCCGGGCACAGTGGCTCACGCCTGTAATTCCAGCACTTTGGGAGGCCGAGACGGGCAGATCACAAGGTCAGGAGATAGAGACCATCCTGACTAACACAGTGAAACCCCGTCTCTACTAAAGATACAAAAAATTAGCCGGGTGTGGTGGTGGGTGCCTGTAGTCCTAGCTACTCGGGAGGCTGAGGCAGGAGAATGGCATGAACCCGGGAGGCAGAGCTTGCAGTGAGCCGAGATCACACCACTGCACTCCAGCCTGGGCAATAGCACAAGACTCCTTCTCAAAAAAATAATAATGAAGAAAGAAAGAAGAAAAGAGAGAAGAATAAAATAGATGCAATAAAAAATTATAAAGAGGATATCACCACCAATCCCACAGGAATACAAACTACTATCAGAGAATACTATAAACACCTCTACGCAAATAAACTAGAAAATCTAGAAGAAATGGATACATTCCTAGACACATACACCCTCCCAAGACTAAACCAGGAAGAAGTTGAATCTCCGAATAGAGCAATAACAGGCTCTGAAATTGAGGCAATAATTAATAGCCTACCAACCAAAAAAAGTCCAGGACCATACAGGTTCACAGACGAATTCTACCAGAGGTACAAACAGGAGCTGGTACCATTCCTTCTGAAACTATTCCAATCAATAGAAAAAGAGGGAATCCTCCCTAACTCATTTTATGAGGCCAGCATCATCCTGATACCAAAGCCTGGCAGAGACACAACAAAAAAAGAGACCAACATCCCTGATGAACATCAGTACAAAAATCCTCAATAAAATACTGGCAAACCGAATCCAGCAGCACATCAAAAAGCTTATCCACTATGATCAAGTCAGCTTCACCCCTGGGATGCAAGGCTGGTTCAAGATATGCAAATCAACAAACGTAATCCATCATATAAACAGAACCAACAACAAAAACCACATGATTATCTCAATTGATGCAGAAAAGGCCTTTGACAAAATTCAACAGCACTTCATACTAAAAACTCTCAATAAACTAGGTATTGATGGAACATATCTCAAAATAATAAGAGCTATTTATGACAAACCCATCACCAATATCACACTGAATGAGCAAAAACTGGAAGCATTCCCTTTGAAAACTGGCACAAGACTGGGATGCTCTCTCTCACCACTCCTATTCAACACAGATTGCAAGTTCTGGCCAGGGCAATCAGACAAGAGAAAGAAATAAAGAGTATTCAAATAGGAAAGGAAGAAGTCAAATTGTCCCTGTTTGCAGATGACATGATTGTATATTTAGAAAACCCCATCATCTCAGCCCAAAATCTCCTTAAGCTGATAAGCAACTTCAGCAATGTTTCAGGATACAAAATCAATGTGCAAAAATCACAAGTGTTCCTATACACCAATAAGAGACAGAGACCCAAATCATGAGCGAACTCCCATTCACAATTGCTACAAAGAGAATAAAATACCTAGGAATCCAACTTACAAGAGATGTAAAGGACCTCTTCTAGGAGAACTACAAACCACTGCTGAGTGAAATAAAACAGGACACAAACAAATGGAAGAACATTCCATGCTCATGGATAGGAAGAATCAATATGGTGAAAATGACCATATTGCCCAATGTAATTTATAGATTCAATTACCATCCCCATCAAGCTACCAATGACTTTCTTCACAGAACTGGAAAAAACTACTTTAAAGTTCATAGGGAACCAAAAAACAGTCTGCATTGCCAAGACAATCCTAAGCAAAAAGATCAAAGCTATAGGCAACACACTACCTGACTTCAAACTGTACTACAAAGCTACAGTAACCAAAACAGCATGGTATTGGTACCAAAACAGAGAGACAGACCAATGGAACAGAACAGAGCCCTCAGAAATAACACCACACATCTACAACCATCTGATCTTTGACAAACCTGACAAGAACAAGCAATGGGGAAAGGATTCCCTATTTAATAAACGGTGCTGGGAAAACTGGCTAGCCATATGTAGAAAACTGAAACTGGATCCCTTCCTTACACCTTATACAAAAATTAATTCAAGATGGATTAAATACTTAAATGTTAGACCTAAAACCATAAAAACCCTAGAAGAAAACCTAGGCAGTAACATTCAGGACATAGGCATAGGCAAGGACTTCATGACTACAACAACAAAAGCAATGGCAACAAAAGCCAAAATAGACAAATAGGATCTAATTAAACTAAAGAGCTTCTGCGCAGCAAAAGAAACTACCATCAGTGTGAACAGGCAACCTACACAATGGGAGAAAATTTTTGCAATCTACCCATCTGATAAAGGGCTAATATCCAAAATCTACAAAGAACTGAAACAAATCTACAAGAAAAAAAAAAATCAAAAAGTAGGCAAAGGATATGAACAGAAACTTCTCAAAAGAAGACATTTATGCAGCCAACAGATACATGAAAAAATGCTCATCATCACTGGACATCAGAGAAATGCAAATCAAAACCACAATGAGATACCATGTCACACCAGTTAGAAAGGTGATCATTAAAAAGTCAGGAAACAACAGATGCTGGAGAGGATGTGGAGAAATAGGAAAGTTTTACACTGTTGGTGGGAGTGTAAACTAGTTCAACCATTGTGGAAGACAGTGTGGCGATTCATCAAGGATCTAGAACTAGAAAAACCATATGACCCAGCCATCCCATTACTGGGTATATACCCAAAGGATTATAAATCATGCTACTATAAAGACACATGCACACGGATGTTTACTGCGGCATTATTCACAATAGCAAAAACTTGGAACCAACCCAAATGTCCATCAACGATAGACTGGATTAAGAAAATGTGGCACATATACACCATGGAATACTACGCAGCCATAAAAAATGATGAGTTCATGTCCTTTTCAGGGACATGGATGAAGCTGGAAACCATCATTCTCAGCAAACTATTGCAAGGACAGAAAACCAAACACCACATGTTCTCACTCATAGGTGGGACGTGAACAATGAAAACACTTGGACACAGGGTGGGGAACATCACAAACAGGGGCCCGTCATAGGGTGGGGGGAGGGGGGAGGGATAGCATTAGGAGAAATACCTAATGTAAATGACGAGTTAATGGGTGCAGCAAACCAACATGGCACATGTATACCTATGTAACAAACCTGCATGTTGTACACATGTACCCTAGAACTTAAAGTATAATTTTTTAAAAAAATTTTTTAAGCCAAAAAAAAAAAACAAGAAGTGACACAACATAAACTGCCTGGTCTCTGCCCTCCTAACCCTGGGACATCAGGCAGACCTTGAAAGCTGGATATTATCATTTGGGAGGTGAGGAGAGGACAATGCAATGAAGGTCCCTGCTCTAAAGGCCCTGGTTTGACCTGTACAAGGAAGCAGTAAGGTGCAGAAAGGAGCTTCAGTGGGAGCTATGGCCAGGCTTTGAAATCTTCCCCACACCAGCATGATGACTGGTGTGTCTACCACTGAGCTCCCTGCCTTCTAGTTAGCCAGGGTGAAAAAATAACCAATCCTCTTCTGACACAGATCTCTCTGTTATTAGGATCACAGAAAAGGTGGCCATGGTGACGATCCTGCCTTTGGGGTTTAGATCATAGACGACTATACCTATGCTTAAATAGTTGTCATAAAAATAGAGTTTTGAGCAGAAATGTGGATCCAGAAAATAGATTTTTAGAAAAATTAAACTACCAACAATGTCCACAGTGAACAGAAAGAGGCTGGTGGCTGAAAATCTATTTAAAGGCTACTGCGACAATCCTGTGTGCATGATGAAGATGGAAAGAGAAAGGAAGAATTGAGGGCGCAAACCCAGGCCCTAAGCATCCAACAGATTCACAGAGTCCACGTACTAAGTGCAGGGAAACTGAGACCACTCCAGGTATCTCAAGCAGAGGAAATTTAACATAGGGAATTGGTTACAAAGATATAGAAAGAACTAGAAGAGAACAAAGGAGAGAGAGAGGGCAGAAGTGAAAAGGAAAAGGTGGTCATAGCTAGACACCCATCATTAATGCTCCTAAACGATGTCCCTCGGCCTGCTCAGCCTGAGGAGGTTGTGCCAGTTGGCTCTGAAGCTACCAAGGAAGTGCTACATCAACTAAGATTGGAGCCCCAGTAAGGGGGTTACCTGCAGGGTTGCCGATGTTCCAACTCACCCCGTCCTTTCTATCACTACAGTAACTGCTTGCAATGACCTCACAGTAAAACCCAGAATCAGGAAGTTTTTCTCTCTGTCTTACTCGTCTCCCACCAGTGCCTCCTATTAACAGAATTTAACAGCAAACAAGCTGGCGAGATAGCCTGGGATATGTAGCTTTCCGGCTCCTAGCCCTAGCAGTAAAGAGCAAAGCAAAGGAAGGTAAGTGAAAGGCCAGCCTATACTCTTACCCGTTGTTAACAAATGTCCATTGTGAAGGATACGTACAGGGCAATGGTGAGGAAGCAAGGTGATGGGGAGGGTAGGGGTTATGGTCCTTGCCTTCAAGGAAAATCCTAGAGATAATTTAAAATTGGGGCAATAGCAAAATTGCTCCTGTGACTGTATGGCAATCAGATCATTGAAATTAAACGGAAATGACCAAGTTGGAGCCAGATAAAGCATGCCACGTGCCCTCTCCAGAATTCTCTGTCTGCTACACTAAAAATAACATCTTTCTCTTGTTGACAGAATTGCAGCTAGCACATATGGTACCACTGTGCAAATTTTTAAAAGGTATCTTCTCTGGGGTGGTAAAATATAAAAAGATGTCCTCTCAGGGAGGGTAAATTAGAAAAAGGTGGCACCTCTGAGCTGATGAATTAGAAAAAGGCTTGCCATCCTCAGCACCAGGGCTCCATTCACCCCTCAGCCAGTACCATTGTGTGGGATGTCACCTGCACAGCGGCAGGCTGCAGGCCACCTGTAATACGCTACTGTTTGCTAAGCCCTTTTATCTCTCATCTTACATGATCCTCACAATAGTCCCACAAAATAAGCATTATTACTTCCCATCTTACAGTCGAAGAGAATTAAATGGCTTTTCCCAGTCATATACTTAATAAGTGACACAACAGCCGGTAGAAATGTGAAATCTAATAATAGCTCCTCAACAATAATATTGAGCACCAACAGTGAGGCAGAAACTGTATGTACTTGAAACTCTACACATATGACGGCGGTCGATTCTCTTAACAGTATGAGGTTGCTAGTATTCTCTGCATTTCACTGGCCAATTTTTGACTGCTAGGAGAACAAGGACATCAGGGTCCCGGGGAAGCCCCCAACCCTGTGCAAACAGTGTGTGTGCCCAGTCCCCGAGCCACCATGAATGGCATTCTTTCATTTTTTTTTTTTTTTTTTGTACTAGTTATTGCCTCACTCAAAGGAGGCCTAAACACAGTGGGATCTGAAGGGACAAGGAGACTGAATAGGAATATCTGAAGCTGGGATTTCCTGTGGGTTTTTCTACGAGTGAAACAAAAAGCGCCTTTGACTCTGGCTCCTTCGGGGTTCCAGGGAACAAGTTGGCATTATCTCTGCACTGAAGGGCCTTTGACTCCCACACTCACTGCAGACAATGCTAAAAGAACACCCAAAGGGTTAGTGAAATGGCCTGCCAAGTCCCCAACTTTACAGAAGCTCTCCCTTGGTGGAAACAGCTCACAAGTGACAGCTCTGAAAATGTACAGAGAGCCGGCAAGGTTTGGTGGGAAGGCAATAGACCGAGTCCTCATCCTCTGCTGTCCCAGTGCATACTCAGGTTGGGTATATTTTCATAACAGTTTTATTAAATAGATTTTCACTGTGACTATTTCTTCCCTGGAGCTAAAACACCTGAGAAGCCAAGGAAGAAGGAAAACTGTGTTTAGAGAGAAAGGCAATGACAGACGCTCTGCTGAGCTGAACTTCTTTTAAGGTTAGAATGCCCTCTTTGGGCATGAAATTATAGCAGCAAGAGCAGGGAATTTTCTGAGCCAGAAGAGATTGAGAAACACCAAAATCCACACAATGTCCTAATGGAGAATTGTATAGAGCTTACATTTCATAGAGATGAAAATGTTATATAGGCAAAACCAAAATTCAATTGCACAGTGAAAAAACAAAAGATTTACTGGGTCTAGAACTATAACTCCTGTAACAGAGCCAGCCTATATGTTTTATTACACAGTCTTCACTGTCCATGATACATTTGGTATCAATCATCCACACTGAATCTTCGCATCACCAGCAGCACTAGAGATACTCAGAGCCCAAGACAGCATCCTACCCACCAAAAGAATAGCTCACCTTGATTGTCATTGCTGGTTGGTATTTAATGGGGCACCTTGACAGTTTCAACCCTTTTCCTTCAGGCCTATCAGTGAAAGCAGTTGTCCAGTTCATCTTGTAAGACCAGCAGGGTCTCTAGAGCATGGACAGACTACAGGGTAGGTTATCATTTGTCCTAAGGCTACAAAATGTGGCATCATAGGATTCATCCAAAAGGCAGCATCGGGAGAGTCTATACTAGCCAGCCCTCCAAAGAGTGTAAGTCAAGCAGGAGAATCCAGGGGTCAGGCCAAGGATCAAAAACCAAGGAGGGGCCCAGCATGGTGGCTCATGCCTATAATCCCAGCACTTTGGGAGACAGAGGCAGGAGGCTTTCTTGAGCCCAGGAGTTCAAGACCATCCTGGGTAACATGGGGAGATCCTGTCTCTACAAAAAATAAATAAAAATAAAAATAGCCAGGTATTCTGACATGCTCCTATAGTCCCAGCTACTTGCAGGGCTGAGGTGGGAGGATCACTTGAGCCCAGTAAGTAGAGGCTGCAGTGAGCTGTGATCATGCCACTGCACTCCAGCATGGGCAACAGAGGGAGACCTTGTCTCAAAAAAAAAAAAAAAAAAAAAATACCAAAGAAGTCTAGTGAGCCCACAGTTTTGGAAGCTGAGTTTGGGAGGCACTGCCACTCAGAGCATACTGCTGTGCTGCTTTATGGAGAAGCCAACCTGCATTCACACTCCAGGAATGTGCTGAAGCTGGGGGTGAACAATACAACCCCACGATGTCTTGTGCTTATCTTCCCCAAGACACTCTCCTGTTCATCTGTTCCTCCCTTATGCAGTGCTGTGCCTGGTGACTCAGAGACCAAACGCAGCACATCAGCAGCTTGTCTCAAGACACAGAGGCAGTACAATAGTAACTGAGGCTAAGAACTGGAAATGGAGGAGGAGGGAAAGAGAGGAAGTGCAGGGAAAGTAGCAAAACAGCTATTAAGCACAAATCCATGATGCATCATCTCTAATTCCAAAATCCAAAATTCTCTGAGAACCTCAAGCTTTCTCTAATTCATCTGGCAGTAATCTGACCTGACTGAACTCACATGGTGGCAGAACCTCATGTGCACAGATGTCAAGCAATTTAGAGTCTTTATTTATCCTACTCAGTGGGAACAAGCATCTGTTTTGCTGTAGAAACACTAATGTGATTCAGATAGCATTATATATCTGTAGAAACACCAACGTGAATCAGATAACATTAATCCACTTGGACCTGGATTAGGACAGGAGGGAGCCACAGATCACTGGACAAGCAATAAAGCCAACAGATTACAGGCAGGACTGGCTGCTGGGGACAACACAAGCAAGTTTATAGTAAAAGCAGTTCTCTACACATAAATGATGATAGGTTGTGACAAATACTGATCACATTGGACCTTCACTGTAACTCTGTAAATTGAGGGCTGATATTATCATCCCCATTTTCACAAGGGAGGACACTGAGATCTAGAGACACTAGAGGACTTATGCAGGACCCTGACCCTCCTTCCCCATCCACGTCCTTTCCACCTGGCCATTCAGCTGGTTGTGGTTAACTATCACTTATCCACAACAATAACAAACAAGTTGAAGTATTTTGATCACAATTTAAATGACGTTTGCCTTTGGGATGTACCTCTGTGCTTCCAGGAGAAGATGCATTTGTCCATTGTTTCAGGAATGCACCATACTTCATGATAAATGATGAACGCAGGAGGTGTTGGGAGCACCAGAGGTGTAAGGGTTGGCTAGGGGGATGCTGCAGTGTCCCATGCTTCATCAGTCTCCTAAATCCACTCCAAATTAAAATCATGATGATGTGCTTTGATATGGGGAATGGACATTTTTCTCTCATGAAACATGTAGATGGAGGCTCCTTTAGAGATTTTGTCACTTTTGGCGTGTTGATCTTGAACATGCAATCTACATGAAAAGTGTGCTTGTGAACCCATGCAACATTAAGACAAGTGCCTTGTGCTCCTCTTTCTAACCCAACTGTTACCTAATCCTCTCCACGTGATGTTTCAAGAGCCACTCCTGGTTGAGGGCAATTCCACCTACTCCTGCATGTCATGGTGGCTATATTACACATGCTGTTTTAAAGCAATCCAGTTCAATAAGTCTTTATCGTTACTATAAGTCTAACATGAATTATAAGAAGGCAAATGAGACAAGGTTTGTCCTCAAGAAATTTACCCCAGACTAATACAAAGACATACCCAAAACAGTGGATTTCTCTCCACTAAATTCCTGGTGATTCGCACTTTCCCTGCTCTGTGATGATTAATAATTATTCATTTTATTGGCAAAGGCAGTCTCCTAATTTGGATGTTGTCTTTTAAAAAGGATCTTTTACTCATTGAAAAAGAAAATAAGGAGTAAACACAGCAATAGGTAAAAAACAGGCTGGTATAAAAATAGACACATAGATCAATGACACAGAATAAAAAACCCAGAAATAAATCTACATATTTACAACCAACTGATCTTTGACAACATTAACAAGAACATACACTGGGCAAAGGACACCCCTTTCAATAAATGATATTGGGAAATTGGATGGCCATATGCAGAAGAATGAAACTGGACCCCTATAGCTCACCATAAACAAAAATCAACTAAAGATGAATTAAAGTCTTAAGAATAAGACCCAAAACTATAAAAATACTAGAAGAAAAGTAGGGCGTGGTGGCTCAAGCCTGTAATCCCAGCACTTTGGGAGGCCGAGATAGGCGGATCACGAGGTCAGGAGATCGAGACCATCCTGGCTAATACGGTGAAACCCCGTCTCTACTACAAAATACAAAAAACTAGCCGGGCGACGAGGCGGGCGCCTGTAGTCCCAGCTACTCGGGAGGCTGAGACAGGAGAATGGCGTAAACCCGGGAGGCGGAGCTTGCAGTGAGCTGAGATCCGGCCACTGCACTCCAGCCCGGGCGGCAGAGCAAGACTCTGTCTCAAAAAAAAAAAAAAAAAAAAAAAGAAAAGTAGGGAAAACTCTTCTGGACATTGGTCTATGCTAAGAATTCATGTGTAAGACCTCAAAAGCACAGGCAACAACAAAAAGAAAACATAAACAAATGGTACTTAGTTAAACTAAAAAGCTTCTGCAGAGCAAAGGAAATAACCAACAGACTTAAGAGACAACCTGCAAAATGTGAGAAAATATTTGCAAACTATGCATCCAACAATATCCAGAATATGCAAGGAACCCAAACAATTCAACAACAACAACAAAAATAATTCCATTAAAAAGTGGGAGAAGGACGTGAATAGACATTTTTCAAAAGAAGACATACAAATGGCCAACAGGTATATGAAAAAATGTTCAACATTACTACTAATCAAAGAAATGCAAATTGAAATCACAAGCTGCCATCCTATGCCAGTCAGAATGGCCATTATTAAAAAGTCAAAAAATAACAGATACTGAAGAGAATGCAGTGAAAAGTGAAAAATATAACTATTGCTGGGAATATAAATTATTAAAACCTCTATGGAAAACAGTATGGAGATTTCTCAAAGAACTAAAGCTAAAACTACCATTTAATACCGCAATCCTACTACTGCATATCTACCCAAAGGAAAAGAAATCAATGTATCAGAAAAATACCTGGACTCACATGTTTATCAAAGCAATATTCACAACAGCAAAGATATGGAATCAACCTACATGTTCATCAACAGAGAACTGAATAAAGAAAATACAGTGAACATACAAAAGGGAAAACTATTCAGCCATAAAAAATGAAATCATGCCTTTTGCAACAACATGGATGGAACTGGAAGCCATTATGTTAAATGAAACAAGTCAGACACAGAAAGACAAATATCACATGGTCTCACCTACAAGTGGGAGCTAATCATGTCCACACATGGATATAGAAAATGGAATAACAGACAGTGGAGACTCAGAAGGGTGATGATACGAGGGGTGAAGGATGAGAAATTGTTCAATGGGTACAATGTACAATATTTGGGTGATGGACATCCTAAAAGCTCTGACTTGACCATTAGGCCAACTATGCATGTAATGAAATTGCACTGTACCTCATAAATTTATATAAATAAAAAAGCTAATCATTTGACCCAGCAATCCCATTACTGGGTATATACCCAAAAGACTGTAAATCATTCTACTATAAAGACACAAGCGCATGTATGTTTATTGCAGCACTATTTACAATAGCAAAGACTTGGAACCAACCCAAATACCCATCAATGATAGACTAGATAAAGAAAATGTGGCATATATACACCATGGAATACTATGCAGTCATAAAAAAAGATGAGTTCATGTCCTTTGCAGGGACGTGGATGAAGCTGGAAACCATCACTGTCAGCAAACTAACACAGGAACAGGAAACCAAACACCATACGTTCTCACTCATAAGTGGGAATTGAACAATGAGAACACATGGACACAGGGAGGGGAACATCACACACCGGGGCCTGTCAGGGGATGGAAGGCGAGGGGAGGGAAGCATCAGGATAAATACCTAATGCATGCGGGACTTAAAACCTACATGACAGGTTGATGGGTGCAGCAAACCACCACGGCACATGTATACCTACGTAACAAACCGGCATGTTCTGCACATGTATCCCAGAACTTAAAGTAAAATAAAAAAAATTTTTTAAATAAAATTAAAAAGCAGAATAAAATTTTAAAGATAGTGTTGATATAAATTCATATCAAGAGTAGCTGAAGGGAAAGTAACTCCCATAAGACATCTCATTCTGTTCCTGCTGAGCCTGTTCTGACTCCTTGAAATGAGAAAAACAGGGGTAATAATAATATATTTTATCATGTATTACCTTACGCTTTTCAAAAAAAGTTTCAAAAAACTTTTACACACAATAAATATTTGAATGAATGCACTTAGATAATCCCAAATCACACAGTCAGGAAAATATACAAAAGTTAAATTCAAATGATAGAATTTGTCCATTTTTCCATTCAAATTACAATTTAAGTCAAGTAAAGAAAGACACACAAAAGCTATATGATTAGGAGGGAGTGCAGTGCTCATCCTCCTGTCCCTAAGGCCGATTAGCCAGTTGGGTGAGAGATGAGATCATGAGTTCTGGGTCAGTGAGTCACTCCCTTTCACCATGGCCCCCAGACACAAACAGCTGCAGGTCTCCCAAAGCGTGTGGCCACCCTACAGAGCGGCCACCATACAGAGGAGAAAATGTGGGTGAAAGTAAGCAACACCACAACCAGGAAATTAACTCAGTATTCTACAAATGGAGAACTACGTATCCGTTGCTGAATGAAGAGCAGCACATTTCACACACAATGTGAAAATCAATATTGAGTACGTTGTTTTCAAAATTGTCATACCTAGGAGTAAACCCAGCAATAGGTAAATTATGAATTAAAGGAGTCCTTCTTTCTTCCTCCATCTATCCATCCATCCAGCCTCTAAGGTATTTATTAGGCATCTACTAGGTGCTAGATACTTCTTAACGATTTTGGTACATCCCGATGTGCCCAATCATTCTGATGAAACAATATCCAGAAACTTCATGAGAATTAATTCTCTTTTTTCCATGGGACTATAGGCTTCTCAATGGTATAGACAATACTACCTATTTAAATTTACATATCAATTTATATATGTGCAAACATAAGTATATATACTTTTTTTATATTCAAGAGCTATCATAGTATCTGACTATATAGTGTATGCATCTCAATAAATATTTAAACTGAACTGAACTTCTGAAACTCTTGATTGGTTTCAAAAGATATAAAAATAATACACTTGGTTAATCTATGCATTGGATTAACCCATCCTAAATATAATTAACTGTTTGGTCTAATCCAGTGAGAATAGAGTAAACCATAAGTGTACTACATAGATGAGGGAGTAAGGAGATAAACCAGACAATTTCCTTGAACTGAAGAAGTCTACACTGGAGTCAGAAAAACATGTATATCCATAACATACTATAACAGAAGAAGGAGAGAACAGATGATTCCAGAGAACCAGGGAAGGCTGAGAAGCATTATTGATTTGCTAGATCATAAATGAGGGATGACATTTTGATGTATTCAGACTGGTAGCAAGGAAGATGGGTTCTGTAATATTCTTGGTGGGTAGAATAATGTGCACAATAAAAAGGCCAGAGTGTCCGTTTTAGGTGTTTAAGGGCCAGTGTACGGAAGGCTTGAAAAGGGATGCTAAGAATTTGCTTGGGGGCAGATAATGAGTTTCTGAAAGCCCTGTCCACAGAGGAACAATAACCCAATCAGATCTGTGCCTGGTGAGGACTGTCCTGGCAGCAGTGCGCAGGCCTGGCTGGAAGGAGTTACTCAGCAGAGACATAATGACACAATCCAGTATCAGAACTGGGAAGACACAGGAAGGCCTGGAACACCTTCTGAAGAGGCATCCTAGGTGTGGCTGTTAAGCTCTAAGGCCTAAGAATACCAGGCTCCCTTAGTTCTTCTCTCTAGACTGGATGGCCCTTGAGAACAATCTACATTTTTGTTTTTTGGGTTTTGTTTGTTTGTTTGTTGTTTTTGTGTTTTTAGAGACAGGGTCTTGCTACGTTGTCCAGGCTGGAGTGCAGTGGCTATTCATAGGCATAAGCATAACGCACTGCAACCTTGAACTCCTGGCCTCAAGCAATTCTCCCACCCCAGCCTTCCAAGGAGCTGGGACTATAGGCATGCACCACCATGCCTGGCACTCTACATCTTTAAGTACCCTGCAATGCACAAAACTGTGCTGTGTATACAGTCAGTGCCAGTAAGTGTTTGTGAATGAATAAATAAATACAATAGGAGAAATTAATGGATGAGTTAATATCTCTAGGAGCTAATTCTATAAACTAAGGAACACAAAATGATTAATAGAGTCGAGGTAATTTAAGGCCCCCAAATCCACTGTTTAAATTGAATACAGATGATCTATCCCGAAGGACAGTGTCTCACATTTCATTTTGCTTGGCCTGCAGCTATAATACAAAAACACTAGGGAAACATTAAGACTTGTACTGAAATATGCAAACTTCTTTCCTTCAGAAGATTTATGATCCCAAAACAGCTCTTGCAACTCTAAGTTTCCAGTGTAGCAGAAACATAAGAACCCCGTTTTACCTCTGTATTTACTTTTTTTTTTCACTTGACCGCTGTAAAATAATCTTCATTTTCCTATCAGTGTTGGAGTAAGATTGAGGCATGCTTTCACTTATAAATGCAAAACACGCACATTCTCCTGTGTTAAAGATAAAGTCCAATAATCAATCTACTCACAGATCAGGAGACGACAGGTACAGGCCAGCCGCGGCGGCTCACTCCTGTAATCCCAGCACTTCAAGAGGCCGAGACAGGCAGATCACTTGAGGTCAGGAGTTCAAGACCAGCCTGGCCAACATGGTGAAACTCTGTCTCTACTAAAAATACAAAAATTAGCTGTGTATGGTGGGGTATGCCTGTAATCCCAGCTACTCGGGAGGCTGAGGCAGGAGAACTGCTTGAACCTGGGAGGAGGAGGTTGCAATGAGCCAGGACTGCACCACTGCGCTCCAGCCTGGGTTACAGAGCGAGACTCTGTTTCAAAAAAAAAAAAAAGAGATGACAGGTATGAAAGAAAAGTTATATAGGTGTACATGTCACAAAATGCAATTTCAACTCAGATTCCACATTCAGGACACAACTTACTCGTTAAACTTTAGATATTTCACCTTTCAACCTGTGAAAGCGATTAGTCTCCATGCAGGACCACCTGTCAAATGCACGTTTCTATTCCTAGTAGATTTGTTCACCTGGGTGAACACAATTGTGTTAATGATTAATATCAATCCTAGACATGTACAGCTCTGGGGAGTTAAAGTAGCTACTACATTCAGGCAGATGACTGCAAAGAAGCTATCTAGGCTTCCTGAAATGGAACCACCTGGGTGAGGGAAGGAAGCAAAATGTGAAAGCCCAATGAGCAGGGAATAGGAAATTTACACAGTAGCTCAAATCCTGCACAGTCTCAATCCTGCAGGACAATGACCACAGCATCTTAGCGCTGGAAGGGTTCCCATTCGTCATCCCATGCAGCCCCCTCCCCAGTGCAGAACCTCCATGACAGTCACCCTAGAGTTATCCAACACTGCCCTACATACTTCCAACAACAAAAAGCTCTCTGTCTTTCATGGTAGCCTATTCCATCAAAGGATAACTATTTTTAGCAAGTTTTTTTTTTAATTTAGTCAAAATGTGATAGCTTTCTAATGTGTGGCTCTCATGCTAATTCTAATTCTGAGCCAAGTAGGCACTCAATAAATGTCGAATAAACAAATAATGAATTCATGAACAATTTTTTTTTTTTTTTACAGAGTCTCTCTCCATAGCCCAGGCTGGAGTACAGTGACATGATCTCAGCTCACTGCAACCTCCGCCTCCCAGGTTCAAGCAATTCTCCAGCCTCAACATCCTGAGTAGCTGGGATTACAGGCTCAAGCTACCACACCCAGCTAATTTTTGTATTTTTACTAGAGACGGGGTTCCGCCATGTTGGCCAGGCTGGTCTCGAACTCCTGACCTCAGGTTATCTGCCCACCTCAGCCTCCCAAACTGCTGGAATTACAGGCATGAGCCACCACACCTGGCTGAAAATCTAGGTTTTTAAGAGTCATTATGGCTCAAAAAAAAAGGGTTTCAGTTCAATTCATTTAATGTATCTTAAGCAGGGATGAATTACACAGAACTATGAAACGAAGCACAACTTAATGAAAATAGTTCTAAGTATGCGAAGAGGAACCAGGTTCTAACAATCACTCTGCTGCTGTTCCTCAGTGTTCTCATCTGTAAAATAAGGATGCCAGATTACATGATCTCTACTGCCACTTACAACATTCAATATTCTACAATAAATATATATGATTTATCTTCAGAGATTGCTGTTCCTCACCTCAAGGAGCTTACAGTCTTATTTGCATTTCTCTGAGAGTTCAAAATCTGAACTCTGAAAAATAAAGGGTAAAATTCCATTCATGACAGGCAAATGTTGTGGCTGAACGGGTAGAATTTTATCCACTTTTTTTTATGATGAGCAAGTACAAGGCCATGTGGCTGGAAAATTAAGCCGAAGTTGACATGAGAAAAATCATGTGGGGCTACTTAGTTCAATCACAGTCATGCATCACTCATTGACAGGGACAGGTTCTGAGAAATGTGTCATCAGGTCATTTTGTCATGCAAACATCGTAGACCGTACTCACAAAAACCTAGATGGTATAGGCTATGACACACCCAAGCTATACTGTATAGCCTATTGTTCCTAGGCTACAAACCTGTGCAGTATGTTGCTGTACTGCACACTATAGGCAGTTGTAACACAATGGTAAGTACTTTTCCATCTAAACATATCTAAACATAGACAAGATACAGTAAAAATGCACTATAAAAGATGAAAAATGGTCACCTGTATAGGAGGCTTATCATGCATGGAGCTTGCAGGACTGGAAGTTTTTCTGGGTGAATCAGTGAGTGAGTGGTGAGTGCATGTGAGGGCCGAGGACATAATTTTATGCTACCGTATTTATAAACACTGTACACTTAGGCTATACTAAATTCATTTAAATTTTTTTCTTCAACAATAAAGTATCTTTAGCGTACTGTAACTTTTTTTACTTTATATATAATAATTTTTTACTTTTTTTAACTTTTTGACCTTTTTATAATGACACGTAGCTTAAAACACAAATACGTTGTGCAGCTGTACAAAAATATTTTTTCTCTATATCCTTATTCTATAAGCTCCTATTTTTAATTTTTATTTTTTTACTTTTCAAACTTTTTGTTAAAAACTAAGACACAAACACGCACACTAGCCTGGGCCTACCCAGGGTCAGGATCATCACCATCCCTGCCTTCCACCTCTACACCTTGTCCCATTGGAAAGTCTTCAAGGCAAAAACATGCATGGAGCCATCATCTCCTATGACACCAATGCCTTCTTCTGGATACCTCCTGAAGGACCTGCCTGAGGCTGGTTTACAGTTAACTTTTTTTTTACTAAGTAGAAGTACACAAAATAACAACAAAATGTATAGTAAATACTAGGCAATAGGAAATTGTCAGCCCACTATAATCTTATGACACCACTCTCACATATGTGACATTGACCAAAACATCATTATACGAGGCATAACTGCACTTATTTTGAGACTACGTCTCTACATACATAGTTCTCAGTAGCATCATTTGTTAAATAAGGATGCCGACATCTTACCTGCCAGAACACAAGGAGTTTAGCCAATTGCTGTTTTGAAGCTTCATGTGAAAATAAGTTCTGTGATTCTGTTTATAAGTCAGTGAGCAGTGACCCTGGTGACTGGAGGGAGCCCACAATGTCTAGCATCCATTTCTGAGTCATGACAAAAAACAAGTGGCCAAAGGGAAAATGGGGCAGGGAAAGGAAGCAGATACAGGACCAGTAGTCATATAAGAGGCTGTACGCACCACGTGAGTCCCTGTCTACCTTCTACAGCTAAATGTCAGTATTTCATTCATTGCCCAGCCACAGTTCTCTCTTCCTGCTTCTACTTGGTATGAACATTTGAAAGCTGATTGCAAAGTACTGGCTCAAGAGAAGCAGCCAGTGAACTTTGGTTTTGAAAGAAAAAATGGATTCTGAATGGCTAAAGCATCTTGAATTTTAAAAATTACGTGACTGTTGCACAGAAGTCATTCGCTAAGGAATTTTTACCACAAAGTCATTAAAGTTAGGAACTAACAATGGAAGACTCCTCGAGGCTAAAAGTCTTGTATTACTAAATGGTGCTGACTGAAAAATGGCTCTTCACCGGTGGTTCCAGCTGTGCCAGGAGGGGACCCTCCTCAACCCAGGGTGGCTGCCAAGGGAATCTCTGGAAGCAGTGGGCTCTGCTTGGGTTGCATAAGAACACAGTATATAAACTGAATTACCATCATTATTATCAAAAGAATGATTGTGGCCAGGTGCAATGGTTCACATCTATAATCCTACTACTTTGGGAGGTCAAGGCTGGAGAGTTGCTTGAGGTCAGGAGTTCAAGGTCAATCTGGCCAATATAAGGAGACCCCATCTTTTTTAATTAAAAAAAAAAAAAAAAGAATGATTCTAATTCCGGTCTAATGACCCTAACCGAAAATATTACCTATTTTTGTACTCAGAAACTTTGTGTGCTGGTCTTTAAATCTTGTTTAAAGTGCCGGGCATGGTCTCAGAAACTTTGTGCACTGATCTTTAAGTCTTGTTTAAAGGGCTGGGCGCAGTGGCTCATGCCTGTAATCCCAGCATTTTGGGAGGCCGCGGCAGGCAGATCACAAGGTCAGGAGATCGAGACCATGCTGGCCAACATGGTGAAACCCTGTCTCTATTAAAAATACAAAAATTAGCTGGACATGGTGGTGGGCACCTGTAATCCCAGTGACTCCAGAGGCTGAGGCAGGAGAATCCCTTAAACCCAGGAGGCGGAGCTTGCAAGTGAGCCGAGATCGTGCCACTGCACTCCAGCCTGGGTACAGAACGAGACTCTATCTCAAAAAAAAAAAAAAAAAAAAAAAAAAACTTGTTTAAAGTTCACCATTGTACCCGCTCTTTGCTCTGAAGGTCCTGCATCAAACTTTAACCAAAACCACAATACAATTCAAACATCAACAATTTAGTCTCTAATCCTTCGCCAATCAAAATTTTTAGATATTAAAAAAAAGAAAAAGTTTTAAAGAGCATAATAAATTGGCTTTTTTTCTACATTAACGTCATAATGTTTGAGCAATTAGCAAGTACTATTTTTGTCATTTAACAAAAAACAATAGTTTGCATCTCACTTTTGAAATAGACACAAATGGATGCATGCAGCATAGAAATGGGTTACAAGGACAGAGACATCAAGCTATTTGTCTACCTTGGTGAGATTACAGTCGTTTTTAGTGTTCATTTACTTGTTTGTAGTTTTCTGTGCTTCCTGTATGAGCATGCATTGCTTTTGGAAACACAAAAACCAGTAAGATAAACAATTTAGGAAACAAATAAACTAGGAAGTGTTTGTGCAGCACAGAAACAGAGCATTCACGCCCCTCTCAGAAGTTTCTGCTTTCTTCTGGAGGCAGCTTGGGTGGGCAATGAACTTCCTGCAGAAAAGTCCTGGGGCCCAGCCCTGCAAAGTAGCCATGACACCCAAAGCCTCGATTTCTGTTTACGCCTCATGTGCTATCCTAAGGGTTCTGGCAAATGAGTGTTGAAACAAAACAATCCAGATACCACTTTGAGATTTGTGATGAGATCTTGCAACCTGTTCTTTCAATGTTTTAATAACTTTTCTGCAAATTGTCATCATTTGTTTTACAAGAAGATAGTTTAAAGTATATTTTATAAAACAAGGCTGAAGGAAATTAAAATCATGCCAAAGCCTCTTTTGCCAGGACTAACAATTCACTCTTACATTTTGGGTCTACAGATATGCAGGATGGAGTTTGGGCCTGGTGGCTCATGCCTGTAATCCTAGTGCTTTGGGAGGCCTGAAGCCAGGAGGTGGAGACCAGCCTGAGCAACATAGCAAGACTCCGTCTCTAAAAAAAATAATTAGCTGGGCATGGTGGCATGTGCCTGTAATCCCAACTACTTAGAAAGCTGGAACAGGAGGATCACTTGAGCCCAGGAGTTCAAGGCTACAGTGAGCCATGATTGTGCCACTGCACTCCATCCTGGGTGACAGCACAAGACCATGTCTTTAAAGAAAAAAAAAAATTACCTAAATTCTCATATAGGTCTGTTGTGAATCACAGCTCCACTCTATAATTTCAGTTTGGCAAGTCGCCAAGAACACAGTTGTGAGTAGCACCCACGCCAGGGTTCTAATCCTGGCTTTACACTTAAAGAGCTCTGTGAGCTTGGGAACCAAGCAGGGTGACCCTGAACCTCAGCTTTGCCACAGGGAAATGAGGACTGTAATCCCGTCCCATAAAGATGTGGGGAGGATTTCATCAAAGGAATTCATAATAAAATGTCTGGCACATTTTAAGTTCTAAAAACGTGCAGATGTTACCATTCCCTCCTAGTACTATCATGTTTTATATGTACATAGTGACTCACACTCCACAAGGTGCTTTCAGATCTTTTGCCTCATTTGATCCTCAGGCAATGTGATCATTACAAAAGGCAGTAATTACTACCCCCATTTTTCTTTTATCTTTTTTGTAAACAGATGAGAAAACAGGCTCAAAGTCAAAGAGCCCGAAAAGCGGGTGTCTTGTCCAGGGCTCTTTTTGCTCTGTGGTACAGAACTGAACCTCAGAGGACCTTATGTACCATGCCGAGCACAAGAAAACTACATTTATTTTTAAATGCCCTACCATTCCTACATTAATCAAATCAAACTGGTATTCTCACATTACTCCCAGTTATTTAGATTTTGCCTAGGAAAAATGGCAACTAAGGTTTTTCGAGATACTGGTATCTCAGGTATTGGGCGAGGTGCTTCACTTCCACCATCACAGTTAAACCGCGTAACAACCCTATGAAGTAGGTACCGTCATAGTCTCCTGCATGTCCAGGATTGACATGCAGGCAGATTGTCTCCATACCCCAGTTCCTATGGTCCTAGTGCTGTCCAATTCAAATTTGTCCAGTCGATGATAACACTTTGCAAACTGATTTCCCATACAACAAACCTAGCAACACAGGGAGGCCAGGTTATGAGAGTTCTCTTTTACGTTTCAGGAGACTGAGGCTCTGAGAGGTTAAGGGACTGACCCAGCCCTGTCCTCACCCAGCAAGGGCACATGGCAACACTCCCTAACTCCAAATCTCACTGTCTTTGGAAAACCTCACATTTTAAGAGTCAGAAGGTAGAAGTGCTGTCATTGTTGAAAAACAACCATCCACTCAGTGGTCATCACTAAGAGTTGACAGCGAGACCCGCGCTCCAGGCGGTGGAAATGGAGCACTCTCCGGCTTGGGCCGTGGCGGTTACAGTAGCCAAGTAGGAAGTGGGCGGTGACACTGATTTCAGAGCAGCCCCTAGGGAAGGCAAAGGCACCAGTTCCTGGTCCCGCTCCCAGCCTCCTCCCTCCAGGTCCCCGGAGGGGTGGAACCCGAGATCCAACTGGGTCTTGGGGTTAGGCGGGCGGGACGTCCCCTGTCCCAGGGGGCGCCGGCTGGGGCGCACTGCAACGAGAGTGCGGGCCGCGCAGGTGTCCCGGGACGGATCCAAACCCCTGCAACCTTTCCAGGTCACCTGGACACGCAGCGGGGGCGCGGGTCAGACGCCTGCAGTTTCGCAAACTGCCGGTCCCCGGGGATTGCTCCACAGTCCTAGGTCAGGGACCTGGCCCGACTCGCTCTTCTCTCAACCTCGCAGGCCGCGCGTCCTGCCTCAGTTTCCCTCACCTCGAAAGTGGTTGTTAACAGAGGCACGCCCTGACCTACAGGACTTCCTGGAGGCCAGAGCGCGCCCTCTCTGCCAGGACCCCCCAGGACGTGCTAGGACGCGGTGGCAGCTCCCCTACCTGCGCGGTGGTCTATGCCGCCGCCGCCGGCGGCGGCCGGGGCGCCCTGGGGACCCCCACCTGGCATGCGCCCCGCTGCCAGCTCCTACCGCTCCGCCGGGACCGCCTCCTGCTCGCTCCCTGAGGGGGAAGGGAGCAGCGCGCCGGACGGGAAGTGAGGAGGGGGCTGGCGACGAAGGGGGCGGCTCCTTTCTTCTCCTTAGCGAGGCCGCTGTTTCCTTTCCAGCATTGGCCCCTCACGCGCGCGCGCACACACAGACACACACACATACACACACACACACACACACACACACACACACACACACGCAGCTGGGGCGGGCGGGGCCAGCGGCCCTCACAGCCTGTCTCCGGGATCTCAGGACCTCAGAAAGTTTGCTTTCACTCTGACTCATTTCTGGAGGAAACAAGAGGGAAGTGCAGGAAGCCTCCAGGATGGGGTACAGGAGGGTGCCTTCCAGACGCGTGATTTGAGAAGTGACCACACAGTGATGGAGAAGATGCAAGGATCTGAGGGAGTCCTTTATACAAAGTGGGGGCGGGGAGGCGGAGTGGGGATGACTGATGACCCTGGAAAGAGATGAGTGGGAGCAGATGTTTAGAAATGAGATGAGATTCCAACTTCTAGCATCTTCCAGCAGCTCCAGGCTGGTTCCAGGACACAGGAGTCCATGCAAGCTCCTAGGCAACTGACTCATCCCCTTCACCCCTTCTCTTTGGTTCATTCAAGGAAGCTACTGGAGCACCCCCTAGGTAGCACCTGCTATAGGACAATGGGTACAAGGAAGGGCTACACATGGGCTCTTTGTCATTAAGCAGCTCACCTCCAGGCTAGAAGGAGAGACCACGTGCATAGAAAACCAAATCACAACATGAGATAGAATGTGCCATGTGCCAGAGGCTTGCCACAAAACCTCTTGCAGATGGTTCAGGGATAGGAGGGAGAACTGTGAAGAAGATGAAGAGTTGGGGAGACGTTCTGCAGGCATGGAAAGGATCTCCTCAGAACGAGAGGAGTTAGAACTAGAGGAAAGCTGAGGTCCTTCAAAAGCTGAAGATCCTTAAGACTGAAAGCACACCGTTGTGCTTAAAATCAGTGTGTTTGCCCGGCATGGTAGTGCACTCCTGTAGTCCCAGCTACTCGGCAGGCTTAGGTGGGAGGATTGCTTGAGCCCAGGAGTTCAAGGCTTCAGTGAGCTATGATGGGGCCACTGCACTCCAGCCCAGGTGACAGAGAGAGACCCCCCACACCCCCACCATGTCTCTAAAAATAAATAAATGTATGAATATCTAAGGCCGGGCACTTTGGGAGGCCAAGGTGGGACATTCACTTGAGTCCAGAAGTTTGAGACCAGCCTGGGCAACATAATAAGACCCTCTTTTTTGTTTAATTTTTATTTTAAGATCAGTTTGTTACGTAGGTAAACTTGTGTCATGGGTGTTTGCTGTACAGAGTATTTTGTCACCCAGGTATTAAGCCTAGTGCTCATTCGTTGTTTTTCTTGATCCTCTCCCTTCTCCGACCCTCCACCCTCCAAAAGGCACCAGTGTGTGCTGTTCCCCTCTATGTGTCCATGTGTTCTCATCATTTATCTCCCACTTATAAGTGAGAACATGCTGTGTTTGGTTTTCTCTTCTTCTGTTAGTTTGCTAAGGATAATGGCCTCTGGCTCCATCCATGTCCCTTTAAAGGACATGATCCCATTCTTTTTTATGGCTGCATAGTATTCCATGGTATATATGTACTATATTTTCTTTATCCAGCCTATCATTGATGGGCATTTAGATTGATTCCATATCTTTGCTGTTGTGAATAGTGCTTCAATGAACACGTGTGTACATGTGTCTTTGTAAAAGAATTATGTATATTCCTTTGGGTGTATACCCAGTCATAGGATTGCTGGGTCAAACAGTATTTCTGTCTTTAGGTCTTTGAGGAATCACCACACTGTCTTCCACAACAGCTGAACTAATTTACACTCCCACCAACAGTGTAAAAGTGTTCCTTTTTCTCCACAACTTCTCCAGCATCTGTTATTTTTTGAGTTGTTAATAATAGCCATTCTAGGCTGGGCGCGGTGGCTCACACCTATAATCCCAGCACTTTGGGAGGCCGAGGCGGGCGGATCACGAGGTCAGGAGATTAAGACCATCCTGGTGAACATGGTGAAACCCCGTCTCTACTGAAAATACAAAAAAATTAGCCGGGCGTGGTGGCGGGCACCTCTAGTCCCAGCTTCTAGGGAGGCTAAGGCAGGAGAATGGCGTGAACCCGGGAGGCGGCGGAGCTTGCAGTGAGCAGATTGCACCACTGCACGCCAGCCTGGGCAACAGAGGGAGACTCTGTCTCAAAATAATAATAGTAATAATAATAATAATAGCCATTCTGACCAGTGTTAGATAGTGTTTCATTGTGGTTTTGATTTGCATTTATCTGATAATCAGTGATGTTGAGCTTTTTTTCATGACTATTGTCCGCGTGTATGTCTTCTTTCGAAAAGTGTCTGTTCATGTCCTTTGCTCACATTTTAATTGGGTTGTTTGGTTTTTTTCTTGTAAATATAAGTTTCTTATAAGATGCTGGATATTAGATCTTTGTTAGATCACAGTTTGGAAAATTGTTTTCCCATTCTGTAGGTTGTCTGTTTACTCTGTTGATAGTTTCTTTTGCTGTTCAGAAGCTCTTTAGTTTAATTAGATCCCATTTGCCAATTTTTGCTTTTGGCATCTTCATTATGAAATCTTTGCCCATGCCTATGTCCTGTATGATATTGCCTAGGTTGTCTTGCAGGGATTTTATAGTTTTGGGTTTTACATTTAAGTCTTTAATCCATCTTTAGTTAACTTTGTATAAAGTGTAAGGTAGGAGTCCAGTTTCAATCTTCTGCATATGACTAGCCAGTTATCCCATCACCATTTAGGAAATTCTTTACCCATTGCTTGGCGAAACCCTTTCTACAAAGAAAAAAAAAATTAATTAGCCAGCACAGTGGCCTGTACCTGTAGTCCCAGCTACTTGGGAGGCTGAAGCAGGAGGATCACTCTAGCTCAGGAGGTCGAGGCTGCCGTGAGCAGTGATTGCACCACTGTCTTCCAGCCTGGGCTAATAGAGTGAGACCCTGTCTCAATAAAGAGAGAGACAGAGAGAGAGAGACCTCAAATCCTGCCTGAATTTTTAGCCTAGGAGCCTGCCCTTCAAATTTCAAACTTGCTAGACCTTAAAATCAAGTGAGCCAGTTCCTTAAAATTAATCTTTCTCTTCTCTCTCTCTCTCTCGCCTTTCTCTATCTTTTCCTTCTCTCTCTCTCTTTTTCTATCTCTTTCTCCTCTTTCTCTTTATCTCTCTCTGTTTCTCCCTTTCTCCTCTCTCTGTCTCTTTCTCTTCTGTATATCTATCTATCTATCTATCTATCTATATATCTTCTGTCCTCCTCCCACTTGCTCACTCCTTTCTTTGGGTCTCCTCCATTGGTTTCTCCCCTTCTACCCACACCTTATCTTGGACCTCCCCAGAATTGAATCCATGGCCTGCTTCTTTTCTTGAGCATCTCTCGTTCTTGAACTTACTCATCCCTCTCATCCACTTCCAGGGTTTCAGGCACCCAATGCAACCTCAGTCAGAATCCCTGACTGCAACCTCTCTCTCAAACTCCAGATTCATATTTCCAAATTACAGAGTCTGCTAGGTTCTCAAAGTTAATATTGCCAAAACGATTCTCATGGTCCTCTCCAGCACATTCCCAAAACTGCTGCCTTTCCTGTATTAAACTTTTCTTCAAGATAGCTTGACTCTCTTCTTGTATTCCCAGCCAATCCTACATCCCCCGTCACCTTCATCCCTTTCACTCAGCCATTGGATCCTGTCCTTTCCACCTCGGAACTGTCTTTTGTATCCATTTCCTCCTGTCCATCCTTCATAGCCTGAAATTAGACTGAGCTTCATTGTATTTCCAACTGCCCCCTGAACAGCACCACTTGGTTGTCTAAGAATCCATTCAAACCAACCAAATTGAACACCATTCCCATTCTTTTCCCCTCGATTCTATACTTCTAATTGTGTCCATACCTCCACTACTGGTCCTACCAACCATCTCATTAGCCCTGTGGCATGGTCTGGAAGGCGTCATACTATGTGGTTAGGAGGATATGCTCTGCACTCAGATAACAGCACCGTATCTGAGCTCCACTACTTCTCAGCTGTGGACCTTGAAAAGTTATTTAACCCTCTGCTAAGTCTCAGTCTGCTCATCTGCAAAGCAAAGGTAACAGTGGTACCATAGAAAGTTGCTGTGAGAGGGTCTGATATATGGTCCAGAGCGGGGCCCAGGCAATGGATTTTTTTAAGTCCTCCAGGTGATTCTAAAGTACAGTGAGGGTTTGGACCCCCTTCTGTAGTGGTAGTATGGACAGATTTGTGGTAGATGCAGAAAGACTGATTAGGAAACAGGTAGGAGTTCCAGGTAAGAGACCATGAGCATTTGTAATGAGGATGGAGAAGATATGACTGGCTGAGCGCGGTGGCTCACACCTATAATCCCAGCACTTTGGGAAGCCAATACGATGGAACACTTGAGTCTAGGAGTTCAAGACCAGTCTGGGTGACATGGTGAAACCCCATCTCTAAAAAAAAAAATTAGCTGGGTATGGTGCCATGCACCTGTATTTCCAGCTACTTGGGGGCTGAGGCAGGAGGATCACTTGAGTCTGGGAGGTTGAGGCTGCAGTAAGCCATGTTCATGTCGATGCACTCCAGCCTGGATGACAAAGTAAGACCTTGTGTCAAAATGAGAGGAGAGAGAGTAAGAGAGAAAGAGAGAAAATGGGGCCGTATTCAAGAGACACTTAGGAAGTAAAATTATATGAAACTCGGTAACTAGATGTTGAGGGTAATTGAGAGGAAAGCATCTAAGATAACTCCAGCTTTTAATTTAGTTGACTAGGCTTGGTGGATATGGTTCCCAAATATGTTTGTTCATTAGAAGCACTTGGGGAAAATTTATATATTTTTTTCCTAGCTGTTATGTATTATATAGTCCTAGTCTTATCAAAGATCTGTGTGCAGGATTATTCTATTTTCACCTTGATTATTCTGGGATCTATGTTTGGCAGAATCACCTTCTTTGAATGGATCCCAGCTACACTCGGCCAAAAGAATAATATTTGGGAGGTGGCAGTGAGCAGTAGTCATTTTGTTCTAAGGTTACTGTTGGTTGGAGACAGTCAGAGACAGAGGCAAAGGTGCTGGTGGTTTCCAGTTTGCCCTACCTCTCCCTATTCCATGCCCAGGTCTCCTCCTCAACTACTAGCTCCATGGACCAATAGCAGCCCCAGGCTCCCTGTGAGATGCTTCTCTGCACATTCACAGAGAAAGGAGACACAGAACCATCAACCTTCTGTAGCTGTCTATACCAGCCCCTTCACAGTCCTCCTCCAACAGCTGTACATACATAGCTCTCAGATTTTCTGTAAGCCCCAACTCATTCACCCACACAGGGCTGGTTAAACACTTTTCTCAGATCCTTCAGCTCCCTTTTTAGACTTCTGCTTCTCCAGTTCTTCTCACAATGGTGTGAGGTCTAATTCCTATAATACATTCCTTATTCCACAATACTCATAGTGGTTCTCCTTCTCCAATTGATCCCTCGCTGATAAACCTCCCAACTCCAAATCTCTGGTGTGGGTACTATAGCAGTCTTCCTTTAGTTTTTTGACAGCTTTCTCATTCCAACACAATGCTGTATTAATTAGCACTCTTAATTGCAACTAACCAAAACCAATATACTCTAACTTAAGTAAAACAAATTTTGGTGAGGAAACAGGAGTCATTTCATGGGGCCTGAAGGCATAAGGAAGCAGGTCTTCTGGAAACACTAGAACCAGCTCTGGAAAGCCAGAAGGACCCTGGAAGTCTTGATCATCCCTACTTTTTTCTGCACGTCTGCTTCCAGTTGCTTCCAAGTTTACCTGTTTGTAATCCAGCCATGTGAAGAGCTTGACCCTCTTGGAGCCGATTCTGGATCTTTAGGAGCAAGATCCTAGTGAGCTCAGTAGGTCAGGAGTCCCTCTCTCAGGTCATCAAGTGTAACTGAAGAAGTGGACCCCATAGGAACACAAGACAAGTATAGCCCCCGGGAAACCAACCCTGAATGAGGGGCAAGTAGAGACCATCACTTTGGGCAGCCATCCCCAATGGTGCCTACTTTAAATGTCATGGTGAAGGTTAGGCACCAGGAATCCTGCTGCCTGCAAGTAAACACATGACATCTATAGTTTCCCTCTGCTTCTAAGTTCTGGCTGTTAACACATGTAAAGGTTGTCCACAGAGAGGATAACGAAGAGCAAATGATGAAGGGATGATTGTTCTATCAATCTTTTAAATTTAAATTACTGGACAACTCTTTCTTGTGAATACTACCAAAGTCTTCATGAGATTGGAAATAGAGTAATGCCATGCTGACACAATCTGAGGTCACAGCCTAGAATCTTTGCATCACTAACAGGGTCAGCAGTTGCTCTGTTGTATTGAAATTATGCATATCTACAGATTACATTTACACAGTCAATGAACATGAAATACTAGAGGTAGCCAGAATCTAGGCGCTCAGAGGAAGTAAAATGTATAACTCTTTTGCCAGGTCACAAATACTATGTGATTCCACTTATATGAAGTAACTAAGAAGTAAGATTCCTGGAAACAGAAAGTAAACTGATGGCTGCTGGGGACTGGGGAAGGGGAAAATGAAGAGATGTAGTTTAAAGGATATAGAGTATCCTTTTAAAAAAAAGTTTTGTAAAATAAAAGGTTCTAAAGGGCCGGGCACAGTGGCTAGTGCCTGAAATCCCAGCACTTTGGGAGGCTGAAGCAGGCAGATCACAAGGTCAAGAGATCGAGACCATCCTGGCCAACATGGTGAGACCCCGTCTCTTCTGAAAGTACAAAAATTGGCTGGGCATGGTGGCGTGCATCTGTAGTCCCAGCTACTTGGGAGGCTGAAGCAGGGGAATTGCTTGAACCTGGGGGGCAGAGGTTACAGTGAGCCGAGATCGCGCCACTGCACTCCAGTGTGATGACAGAGCAAGACTCTGTCTCAAAAAAAAAAGCTCTAAAGATCCATTGCACAACAGTGTGAATAAATTAATACTACCGACCTCTACACATAAGCATGGTAAATATGATGGCTTTTCTTTTTTACCACATTTAAATGGAAATAAAATATTATCACTACCAAAAATTGTGTTTAAGAATATGGGAATCTCTTAGAAGTTTACTAATAATAACTCATGGACACTTACAACATGCCAGACACTATTCTATACAATTTAAACTTGTTAAAGGTACTTCACCTTTACAATAATCTGATTTTATATCCATTTCTAGATGAGGTAACTGAGGCACAGAAGATTAGAACTTACTCAAAATCTCAAACATAGTAAGTGGCCGAGCAGGGATTTGAGCCCAGGGAATCTGGCTGTAGAGCCCATATTCCTACCCACAACCAAATACTGTTCTCTCACTAAACCAAACGGCATTTTCTGATGCCTGAATACAAACTGTCACTCTCCATTCATATAATGAGACTTATACTTAGCTAACAAGTATGCTGCATTTTCATGCATAATATTCTCTCCTCCTTTCCTTAATTTTATTTCCAGAGGAAGGTGAGAGGGGAGAAGGTGGCCTATGACAATCATGTTTTATATATAATCAATGTACCTTTTCATCTCCCCTTCTAAATTGTAAGCTCTTTGAGGGCAAATGTCATGCGTTATTCATTTTTGCATCCTGTCTGGCCAGAGACTTGTTGGAATGAATGATCTAAATTAAGATTCTGGCTCTTGACAGGCTGGTTGATTTATCTGTCAAGTGTCCTGCAAATTCTCTGAGTGTGGCAATGATAGATACTCAAGAAAATTCCCATCAAGTTACATAACTAGAGTTAAATAGGAAATACTCTCATTGAGAACAATAACAATGCTTAAACAATTCTGGGAAATTTAATTGTTTAAAGGAGATCTTTTCTTTAAAGAAATGTGAATGAATTGGGAAAAAGAAATCAGTCTTCAACTCAGGAAATAACATTAGACAACATGAAGACTCTCATTAGTTAATGCCTGGAAATAGGAAGTTGGTTCAGTTTCAAATACCATCAGATAGTGGCCATGCCAAAGGATGTTATCCTAGTGTTAGGCTAAATATATAATATAAATAACCTTCCTTTTGCAGTGCATATTGTCTTAAAGCCACAATAGTGAGATAATTCATGGGAAACTTGCAGAGCGGCTGCAGGCTCCTGCTCCAGACCTGTGATCCCGAGATGCCTGAAACTACCTCCCAGTGATTAGCCTCTGCTCGGATGTGGCACTCAAAATGTGTTTACAGGGTCAAAGAGCTAAGGCCATTAAGGAAGGGCACATTAATTTTACTCTACATAAAGACCTACCACTCAATGGTTTAAACCTGTTTTTGCCAATTTACCACATGTAATATAGGAACAGCTAATCCCACTAACTCAGAATCTCTCCAGTCAGAGATTTATTCACAATTAAATAGTTCCCTGTGGGAGGAGTGCTCTTCCCCTGGCTGCTCTGTTTTGAATAAGTAGACTTTGTTCTCTATCCGTGTCTATATTTACTCCAGCTTCCACCAAGGAAGAGATACTCGCCCCCGTCTCACTGGTTATCACCTCGGCCATATCACCTATCATTCTTAGGTGATAGGCACCAGCCCTCTCTTTCCATCTTTCACATTGATTGTCTCGTGTGACCCCTGACAGGTAACACTTTGGCACTCTCACAGCTCTCATATACAGGGGACAACATGAATGGCCATAATAATAGGTGGCAACCTTATTATCATTAGAAAGCTCAGCAATTTCAAGCCTCTTTTTCTGATTTTTAATCTTCTGGCCAACCCCTCTTCATTCGTTTTCTGACCCAATCCTCTCACAGTTTATGTTTATATTGTCTGATCAGCATAAATTCCTGGCTTGTGTCTTCTTAATAAGAGACAGGGGACCTCCCCATCCCCCAAAACTGATGCACATGCAACGCTCAGGAGCTTTTAAATGCCCCAATTGAACAGCCACATTAGAAGATCTCAGGAGGCTCTGCAGGCAGTTTCAAAGACAGTGCCTGTAAGTGGACCACTGTCCAAAGTCCGGAGTTTGTCTCATTAATGAAGTGCTTGACGTTAAGCCACTCACATTTTTCCCATCTCGTCTGTATTCCTCATGTGTTACACAGTGAATAAAGTAATCGTGTGCTTTAATATTCTCTTGCAAATGCTGTTAATGATCAGGTCTCTGTAAGGCTATTCCAGGGGAAGAAAGATTCATGCCAAAGCCAGTTTGAAATTTGAATTCAAGAATTGATTAGGGGTTCTTTCTCCAGTTAAATGTGTGTGTTTTGGGATACATCACTTTATTTCCTAGCTTCGTTCTTTGAAAACAAAGGGGAAACCAGATGAGTGGCTTTTAAACTTTGTTTCATAGCTGGTTGCCAAAAACTTAAGAAAAAACAAGAAGGGGAGATACATAATGACACATTTTATTTTGCCAAGTAAATTTATATATGTATGTATGTGTGTATATATATATATATATGTATTTTTTTTTTTTTAGATGGAGTTTTGCTCTTTTTTGCCCAGGCTGGAGTGCAATGGTTCGATCTTGACTCACTGCAACCTCTGCCTCCTGAGCTCAAGCAATTCTTCTGCTTCAGCCTCCCAAGTAGCTGGGATTACAGGCGCACGCCACCATCCCAGGCTAATTTTGTATTTTTAGTAGAGACGGGGTTTCACCATGTTGGCCAGGCTGGTCTTTTCCTGACCTTGGGTGATCTGCCTGCCTGAGCCTCCCCAAGTGCTGGGATTACAGGCGTGAGCCACCACACCCGACCATACATTTCTTTAAAAAAAAAAAAAAAAAAAACTTCTACCAACTACCATCGCCACCATTTCATAAAGAAAAGTCTTTTTTAACCTCAAAATATAATAAATATGTGATAGAAGCTAGGACACTTCCCTGAAAAGAGTGAATTTTGCTTTCTCAAAGACTCATTTATCCTGGTTTTTTCTTTCTTTTTTATTTTGCCCTGGCCAGTGAAACTTCCATAGCAGGTAGGACCAGTCTCCAACTATGGTCTTAGGGACCAACTAACGAGAGAGTCTCTGAGCTGAGGAAGCCAGGGAGCTTCCCTTTTAGGTGTGATGCACAGAGTTTCCAAAAATAAGCTCATGAATATTATTAAGCTTCATGTTACGAGAATGTTTACCCGTTTTCAAGTATAAACCTGTTTGTAAGATTTTGAATTTCGGATTTGGCCTTTCAGAGGACAAAACTCGACATAGGCATGAGAACTACCAGTAGCCACAGAGGTACTCACCAAATATTTCTGAGTTGCTGGCATCCAGACACACAGTGGGAATGCCTTCCCAACCTCTTTGAAGCTGAAGATGGCCACGTGACTGGCTTTGGTCAGTGAAATGTGAGCAGAGGGGATATGCTTCACATCTGGGCAGAAGCTTTAGAAGCCAGGGCTTGATTCATCACTCTTTTCCTGCCTCTATAGTATTAAAAGTAAGTTTTCAGATGGAGCTTCTGTCAGCCTCGATCCCGAGAGCCTCTGGAAGTAGGATCTCGCCTGTAAACTTCTATAGAACATAAAACATGAACAAGAGAAAAGGAAGCATACATTGAATTAAGCTACTGAGATGCAGGTGTCTTTGTTGCCACCGGATAACCTATCTCATCTTGATTAGTCTACCAAAGTTCTCTCTGTTCTGAAAGCCTGTTACATGAATGGCCCCATGATGCCTCAGATCGTAAGTTGTGGAACTGGAGCTACTTTCACCAATAATACTGTCGTCAACAACACTCACGTTCTTCAATCATGCTGCCTCCCCCAAATTCTAACTAAAGTGGTTCTAATATTGAGCAAGGCATTATTCCAGAAATGAAATCCAAGGCTTGGCAACAGAGCACATGTGGGCAGGATCATGACAACATGGGGAAGAGATGATTTCACAGGGTAGAGCACTCCTTGGGGGATTTCTAGGTTGGAATCAAAAGGTTGAAATACTTCCGATCTGGTTTCAAAATGTTTTATGGGACTTAAAGAAATCTTAAAGGGGAAGAGGAGACTTTTCTTTCATTCATCGGGCATCTAGGACTATGGATACAATGGCTGAGCTCTAGACGCCATCTTGAACCTTGAAGACAAAGCCACAGCTTAAGAATGGCAAAGCAGATAACTGGAATTAGTCTGGTTCCATGACAAATTTGTGGAGTTGCCATATCGCCCCTGGCTTGCCTTCCTTTAGAGTTCCTTTATGGAACAGAGAAAAATTGTTATCTTGTTTATGCCACCGTTAGTTGTTTTCTCTTATATGAAGCCAAGTCTAAATCTAACTATTATATACCATTTTTTAAATCATTTGAAGATACTATTTATCTCATTCTTTTAAAATTTTTTGGCGTTTTGGATTTTTACAATTTAAAACAATGTATATAATTTATTTTAAAAGAAATATGAGGCCGGGCATGGGGGCTTATGCCTGTAATCCCAGCACTTTGGGAGGCTGAGGTGGGTGGATCACTTGAGGTCAAGAGTTTGAGACCAGCCTGGCCAACATAGTGAAACCCCGTCTCTACTAAAAATACAAGAATTGGCTGGGCATAGTGACAGGCGTCTGTAATCCCAGCTACTAGGAAGGCTGAGGCAGGAGAATCACTTGAACCTGGGAGGTGGAGGTTGCAGTGAGCCAAGATCACGCCACTGCACTCCAGCCTGGGCGACAAGAGCAAAACTCTGTCAAAGAGAGGGAAAGAAAGTAGGAAAGAAAGAAAGAAAGAAAGAAAGAAGGAAGGAAGGAAGGAGGAAGGAAGGAAGGAAGGAAGGAAGGAGAGAGAGAGAGAAAGAAAGAAGGAAAGAAAGAAAGAAAGAAAGAAAGAAAAGAAAGAAAGAAAGAAAGAAAGAAAGGAAGGAAGGAAGGAGAAGAAGGAAGGAAGGAGAGAGAGGAAGGAAGGAAGGAAAGAAGGAAAGAAAGAAAGGAAGGAAGGAAGGAAGGAAGGAAGGAAGAAAGGAGGGAGGGAGGGAGAGGGAAGGAAGGACTAAAGAGACATATTCTTTTTATTAATGTGTGAACACAGCATGGAGCCCACTGCTGTGCGGAACTCACTATAGGGAGCCACCTGGATTCCAGGCTGCCCTCCTTCAGTGTCTGAGGCTCAGCTCTGATGCATAGGGGTGGGGAGGGTGGCTAAGGAATTTTTACTTTGATCATCTTGGTCTGGTTTTGAAGGCTCTTGTTACCTGACCTTCTCTTCACAATGGGTTGGCATCTCCAAGTCTTTGGCCTGAAACCTCTGAGAATATGATTACCACTTCCCTTCACTTATTGCCTACTGAGAAAAGGCAATCACTACTTCTTTTGCTTTGACTCCAGTCAGCTTTTTGTGCTTTCTCAAAGAACAACGAGTCATTACAGCTCAACTAGCCTTCTAAACAGCCAGAGTTTGAACTGAAGTGTATGTATATGTGGTACATAAGGAAACTTAGGGGTCTGAAAGTACATCATTAAAATCTTGAGGCAATATTGAGCAACTTCCTTTTTTAGTCTCCAAGGATCTATTTAGCCTCTGTGTTTTTAACCTTACAATATATCATTGGATTGATAGCTACCCATTCCTAAGGGCCACTCAGGTGAGGAGGCTCCAGCAAGGGAAGAGGATGAGAATACATCCCTGAGGCCAAGCTACAGTATGTGAGAACAGAGACTGGAGACCAGTGATGACCATTGGAAATAGTTTACAATTCCACTGTGTTAGTTCTCATGCTGCTAATAAAAACATGCCTGAGACTGGATAATTTATAAAGGAAAGAGGTTTAATGGACTTACAGTTCAGCATGGCTATGGAGGCCTCAGGAAACTTTCGATCATGACGGAAGGGGAAGCAAACATGTTCTTCACATGGTGGCAGGAAGGAGAAGTGCTGAGTGAAGGGGGGAAAGCCCCTTATAAAACCATCAGATCTCATGAGAACTCACTTGCTATCACGAGAACAGCATGGAGGTAACTGCCCCCATGATTCAATTACCTCCCACCAAGTTCCTCCCACCACACATGAGAATTAATGGAACTACAATTCAAGATGAGATTTGGGTGGGGACACAGCCAAACCATATCATCCACCAAAGATACTCCTTGCTCCCAGATCATCTTCCACCACCCATCTGTCGAGCTTTGCTTAGTGACTGACAGCTGACTTTATCACAAGCCTGGTTCCCATGGAATTGGAAAGGTCAATCTGCAGCTGCCTGCCCCTCTATCAAAACAAGTGAACGTGAATTCTATAGCCAAGTAGACATTCAAAAAAGTTATCTGTGCAAAATTCTTTCCATTCAGGCATATATGCAAGAACTGACTCCAATGACATAATGCATTTGAACAGCTTCTTATGTAGCAACCCTCAATCATTGCTAGTTTCTATCTTCCCTTCCCCTATTCTATAATTATGCATTTCACTACCTCAACTGAGAAATAAGATGGTTTAGCTGAAGTTTGCATGAAGTATTATAAAGAGGTTTTATCATCTTGTCAGGAAGGCAACTTTTTTCCCATTCATTGATCAAAGAAAGTCATTCTCTCTAACAATCAAAATCATCTATTTTCTTTACCTGTCTTGCAGGAAATGACACTGAATAAGCTAGCACTATTGGGGAACTAATAGCATGGACAGCCCTTGAGGCTCTTGCAAAAGCCCTCGCCCAAGGAAATGTGCACTCATCCACAGCTCCAGCTGCCCCTCCTGCACAACGTCAATGCCAGAAGCTCATCTGACTGGTTTGCCCCCAGCGTCCTTGAAACAGCAAAGCCGCACACCGTGATCAAACCACAGCCTTTCCCAGGAGACGCTGACTAAAGCATTTCACTCACTGAGAAGATTTTGTCCTAATCCAGAGGCTTTCCACCTTCTTGCTCATGAAGAGCTGATTTGAAACATCCCATGATTTGCTACAGATGATGATTCTAGAAGCACTGCCTGAGTACATCAAGACTATGTGTTGATATCCACATAGACATTAAATCCACGGTTTCATCTCTTTGGTTACTGTTGCCATCAAACAATCTATGCATGTAATTAGCACCTCCTGGATACACAAGCAGTGCTAGGCACTGCGGGGGATGCAAAAATTAGCTGGTTGCTTGGCGGCAAAGAGAAGGGAAAAGGGATGAATAGAGCGCAGGGGATTATTAGGGCAGTGAAATCATTCAGCAGGATACTGTAACAGTGGATACATGACATTATGTATTTGGCAAAACCCATTGAATGTACAACACAAAGAGTGAACCCTAATGTAAACTATGGACCTCAGTTTATAGTAATGTATAAATATTAGCTCATCAGTTGTAACAAATGTGCAACCCAATGCAAGATGTTAATAATAGAGGAAGCTGTGGGGAAGGGGAGGGAGTATACAGGAACTCTACACTTTCTGTTCAGTTTTTCTGCAAACCTAAAGCTGCTCTTAAATATAGTTAACCCAGGAGGTGGAGGTTGTGGTGAGCCGAGATCATGCCATTGCACTCCAACTTGGGCAACAAGAGCAAAACTCCATCTCAAAAAAGAAAAAAAAAAAGTCTAGTGGTCAGGCGCGGGCATGGTGGTTCACGCCTATAATCCCCGCACTTTGGGAGGCCAAGGCAGGAGGATCCTTTGTGTCCAGGAGACCAGCCTAGGCAATATAAAGAGACTCTGTCTCTATAAAAAGAAATAATAAAGTCTATCAATTCAAAAAAAAATAACATGCTACTTGAATAGATGAGACTGGCTCACACGTAACAGAGGACATGTGATAAGGCAGTAGGTAAGCAGGTCTGCAGTGACATGGTTCAGGATACCAGGTGCAATTATTTCTTCTACTTCCTGCAATTCCTCACATTTTAAATTTTAGGGCTGTGAACTTCACAGGAATAAGGACCAACTAAGAATAAGTCTATGAAATTGGCTTGCACGCCATCCAGCACTGTACATATCTAAATAAAGTCATAAATAAATAAATGTGTTCTTTTTAATCCTAACCTTGGAGAAATAGAGAAGGGGAAATGAAACACACGTGAGACAAGGAGAACACACCTGCCAGTTTGAGAAAAGCCCTCAGCAGCATCAGCCATTTGGCAGTGGTGGCGAATAGAGTGAGCAGAGACTAAATATCTGCATTGCACTGACAGCCGTGATAGTAATAGAAAATGCGTAAGGCGAACGTGTTCTCACAGGACCATACAGGGAAATGAATCATCCTGGATCACACATGTCTGAGATCCTGAGCTTCACACCTTGGGTCAGATGTGTGTTGTCAGCTGAGAAACTGAGCTGCATTCTTGAGCATGAGCCAGATGCCTTGACAGATGGTAAGTACCTGCTCCTCCGGGCACCCATCATCTGAGCAGCCTGGCAGAAGGATCCCAGCTCCCTGTGCCCAGCTGGTAATCTTCTTATGTCCTGGGGCTTAAGGAGTGATAGTCCTTTGCCATTGTTCTTTCCAGGCAAAGCTTAAAGCTGAGAAGTCTGCTTTACACTTGATTGTTTATAGTATGAAAGAGGGATACGGACAGACAGACAAGCCAGGGATTGGAAAGGAAAACTGACAATAGCTGACATTGCTTATTATTAGAGTTTCAAAGCATTTTCTCATCCATTCGCTCTTTTGATTATTACAACCAACATTTTGGGAAAGCAGGAAGGAATCATTCCAATTTTATAATAAACCAAAGAAGCTGAGATGCAGAGAGGTGCCCACAGCATGGCTAGTAACTGGCAGTGCAACCAGCAGGACTGGATTGCCCAGCAAACTGTCTGCACCCAAATAAAATACAGGTTCTGCCTGCAGGGATCTTGGCTCTTTGGGGAGTCCACAGAGACACGTTTTTTTAAGTTATTTAGAACTTTGGAGGAGGCAGAAAACCACTATGGGCTCAGTTGGTCTTTGTCAAAGAGGAGAGAAGACAGGGAGAGTCTCTCAGGCAGGAGGAAAATTGAGAGTCAAGCCACATGGCTTGTCTAACAGAACCCCCAACCTGCAGCTGACAGCTCATCTTGGCGAGAATCCAGAGGAGGTGACTTCAGAGATGAAGGTGAAGGCCAGGTTGTGAAGGGTCTCTAATGCCAGGCTAACTAAGGGGTTGAGCTTTTTTCTCACCACCAAGAAGGAGCCATTAAAGATTCTGAAGCAGCGGGGAATCTGAACCAAGTAGGCTTTGGGGGCAAGATGACCCCGAGGGAAAAGAGAGGCAGCAGGATGAGGAGCCCAGGCACAGATTGGGAGGACCGGAAGTGGGAAGGCAGGAGAGAGGTGGTGGGAAAGTGGAAGGAAGATGGAGTGGAAGGAATTGAGAGGAAAGGACCACAGTGCAAGGCAGTACGAAGAAATAATGGCACCCATAAAGTTAAGTTTGAGATGTGGGCTGGAGGTGGTTGGAAGTCCCTAGCAAGTCGTAGGAGATGATGGACTGATGGTCAGGAGAAAGGTCAAGAGACAGTTATCTGTGTAGATATGATCATTGAAGCATTAGGAGGGATAAGAAGGTTGAATGGGAACAGAACACTGAAACTTGGGTCCTACCACCTTTAAGGAGTGGGACCAGAAAGGGAAGCAAGAAAAAGATGTAAGAGATGGGAAGAGAAGCAGAACAGAGGGAAGGCAGCACTCCCAGGAAGTCTTCCCAATCAGGCCCCTGGCTCCCATTGTGCCCGTTCCCTTCTTCACACCAACTTCCTCCCCGTGTCTAAGCTGGGTTCATGTCCCAGGTCCTGCCACACTCTAGAAGTGTAGTATCAAGTTAGAGACTTAGCGACATCTGCGGAAGTTTACTAGTCTTGTGACAATCCAGAGCAAAGTCATGAAAACCAGACAAAAATAGCTTCAAAAAGGAGATGTGGGACTGGGCACTGTGGCTTTGAGAGTCTGAGGCAGGAGGATTGCTTGAGGTCAAAAGTTCAAGAACAACATGGACAATGTAGGGAGACCCCATCTCTGCAAAAAATAAAAATAAAAATTAGCCTGCCTCAGTGGCATGTACCTGTGGTCTCAGTTACTCGGGAGGCTGAGATGGGAGAATTGCTCAAACCCAGGAGGTTAAAGCTGCAGTCAGCTGTGATCACGCCACTGCACTCCAGCCTGGGCAACAGAATCAGAACTTGTCACAAAAAAAAAAAAAGTGGGTGGCAGGGGGAAGATATTGGGCAACAAGAACTGCAAAGACAGAACAAGTAAGAAGGCAAAAGAGAAGAATTGCTTCAAGAGTTGTTTCAGGTAGAACTCCAGGAGCAGGACAAAAAGGTGAAGGTGCTAAGGAGGATATGAATGGCAGAGAAGCAAATGTCCAGCATACTGGCTACACTTTCAAGAAGTTTTGCAGAGAAGGGAGGAAAAGTGTGGGGAGGAATTGTCAATGGAAAGCAAGAGAAAGAGAAGCTTCTTTTTTTTTTTTTTTTTTTTTGAGATGGAGTTTTGCTCTTGTCACCTAGGCTGGAGTACAGTGGCGTGATCTCTGCTCACTGCAACCTCCACCTCCTGCGTTCAAGAGATTCTCCTACCTCAGCCTCCTGAGTAGCTGGGATTACAGGCACCTGCCACCATGCCCAGTTAATTTTTTTTTTTTTTTTGTAGAGACGGGGTTTCACCATGTTGGCCAGGCTGGTCTCAAGCTCTTCACCTCAGGTGATCCACCCGCCTTGGCCTCCCAAAGTGCTGGGATTACAGGTGTGAGCCACTGCGCCCGGCCAAGAGAAGGTTCTTTCAGATACTGTAACATGATTACAACTAGGCAGAGAGTCTCAGCCCAAAAGCTCCTTCAGCTGATAAACAACTTCAGCAAAGTTTCAGGATACAAAGTCAATGTACAAAAATCACTGGCATTCCTATAAACCAACACCAGTCAAGCTGAGAGCTAAATCAGAAAGGCAATACCATTCACAATTGCCACAAAAAAAGAATAATATACCTAGGTATACAACTAACCAGGGAAGTGAGAGATCTCCAACACTGCTCAAAGAAATCAGAGAAGACACAAACAAATGGAAAAACATCCCATGCCCATGGATAGGAAAAATCAATATTATTAAAATGGCCATACAATCCAAAGCAACGTACAGATTCAATGCTATTCTTATCAAACTACCAATGACATTCTTCACAGAACTAGAAAAAAGAAACTACTTTAAAATTAATATGGGGTCAGGTGCAGTGCCTAATGCCTATAATCCCAGCACTTTGGGAGGCTGAGGCAGGTGGATCACCTGAGGTCGGGAGTTCAAGACCAGTCTGGCCAACATGGTGAAATCCTGTCTCTACTAAAATTACAAAAGTTAGCCAGGTATAGTGGCAGGCACCTGTAATCCCAGCTACTTGGGAGGCTGAGGCAAGAGAATCACTTGAAACCAGGAGGCAGAAGTTGCTGTGAGCCAAGATTGTGACACTGCATTCCAGCCTGGGTGACAGAGTGAGACTCTGAAAATAATAATAATATGGAACCAAAAAAGAGCCTGAATAGCCAAGGCAATCCTAAGCAAAAAGAACAAAGCTGGTGAAATTATGCTTCCCGACTTCAAACTATACTATAGGGTTACGGTAACCAAAACAGCATGGTACTGCTACAAAAACAGGCACATAGATCAATGGAACAAAACAGAGACCCCAGAAATAATGCTGCATGCCTACAGACATCTGATCTTCAACAAACTAGACAAAGACAATCAATGGGGAAAAGACTTCCTATTCAATAAATGGTGCTTGGATAACTGGCTAGCCATATGCAGAAGATTGAAGCTGGGCTTAATACCCCTTCATTACACCATGTACAAAAATCAGTTCACAATGGATTAAAGACTTAAATGCAAAACCCAAAACTATAAAAATCCCACAAGACAACCTAGGCAATACCCTTCAGGACATAAGAATGGACAGAGAGGCTGGGCACGGTGGCTCACACCTGTAATCCCAGCACTTTGGGAGGCCGAGGCAGGTGGACTGCCTGAGCACAGGAGTTTGAGACCAGCCTGGGCAACATGGTGAAACTCCATCTCTACTAAAATACAAAAAATTAGCTGGGTGTGGCAGTGTGCGCCTGTAGTCCCAGCTTCTCCAGAGGCTGAGGCAGGAGAATTGCTTGAATCCAGGAGGTGGAGGTTGCAGTGAGCCGAGATTATGCCAGTGCACTCCAGCCTGGGTGACAGAGTGAGACTTTGTCTGCAAAAAAAAAAAAAAAAAAAAAAAAAAAAAAAAAAAAGAATGGGCAAAGATTTCATGACAAAGACACCAAAAGCAATTGCAACAAAGGCAAAAATTGACAAGTGGCATCTAATTAAACTTAAGAGCTTCTGCACAGCAAGAGAATCTACCAGCAGAGTAAACGGACAACATACACATGGGAAAAAATACTGGCAAACTATGCATCTGACAATGGTCTAATATCGAGCATCTGTAAGGAACTTAAATTTACAAGGAAAGACAACCCCGTTAAAAAGCGGGCAAAGGACATGAATAGACACTTTTCAAAAGAAAACATACATGCGGCCAACAAGCATATAAAAGCTCAATGCCACTAATTATTAGAGAAATGCAAATTCAAACCACAGTGAGATATCACCTCACAGCGGTTAGAATGGTTATTATTAAAAAGTCAGAAAATAACAGATGCTGCTAGGTTGCAGAGAAAAGGGAACATTTATACACTGTTGGTGGGAGTGTAAAGTAGTTCAACTATTATGGAAAGCAGTATGGCAATTACTCAAAGAGCTAAAAGCAGAACTACCATTTGACCCAGCAATCCCATTACTGGGTGTATACCCAGAGGAATATAAATCATTCTATCATAAAGACACATGCACACGAATGTTCACTGCAGCACTATTCACAATAGCAAATAGATAGAATCAACCTGAATGCCCATCAATGACAGATTAGATCAAGAAAACGTGGTACATATACACCATGGAATACTAAGCAGCCGTAAAACAGAACAAGATCATGTCTTCTGCAGGAACATGGATGAAGCTAGAGGTCATTGTCCTTAGTAAAATCATACAGGAACAGAAAACCAAATACCACATGTTGTCACTTATAAGCGGGAGCTAAATTATAAGAACTTACGAACACAAAGGAGGAAACAACAGACACTGGGGTCTACTTGAGGGTGGAGGGTGGGTGGAGGGAGAGGAGTAGAAAAGATGACTATTGGGTACTGGGCTTAATACCTAGCTGGTGACATAATCTGTAGAACAAAACCCTGTGGCATAAGTTTACCTATGTAACAAACTTTTACATGTACCCCTGAACCTAAAATAAAAGTTAAAAAAAAAAAAAAAGAATGGAAAAGAGGGTAGTCATTACCAGGGTAGACAGAGGGAGGAAAACGCCCTTAAGAGAAAGGTCAGCAAGCTAAGGAAAAGGAGGAGGTGTGCAGGCTGGGAGTCAAGCCCCACTGGGCTCCTCCTTTATGGGGTAGCAGCAGGATGCAGGAGAGATACCAGCCTCCCAAGCCTCACTTCTCAGGAATGCAGTGGAGCTACCCCGCTAACTGCAATACTATGACAGGCATTCTGAAAGGGCATTCCTCTTATAAATAGATGCCTAGGTACTGGGAGGCAAACAAAAATCATAATAAAAGCCAACAGTAATGAGTTTACCGGCCACACATGGTGGTTTGTATTTTAATCCCTGCATTTCAGGAAACCAACATGAGGCGGGAGGATCGCTTGAGCCCGGGAGTTTGAGACAACCCTGGGCAACATAACAAGACTCTGCCAAACAATTAAAATCAATGAAATTTGCCAGGTATGGTGCCAGCACCTGTAGTCCCAGCTACTTGGGAGGCCGAGATGGGAGGATCACTTGAGCTCAGGAGTTCGAGGCTGTGGTGAGCTGTGATAGCACCACTGCACTCCTGCCTAGGGCACAGAGTGAGAACCTGTCTCAAAAAATTTTTTTAACATTTTTAAAAATTAAGAGCTTACCTGTTGTCTGTTACCATTATGTCAAGGGCTTTACTTTGACCATTTTATTCAGTTCTCACACGAATGCTACAGATTTAGTACTAATGCAATTACCCCCATTTCACAAATGGGGAAACTGAAGCTTTAAAGAGGTTAAATACCATGCCTCTGTCTAGGATGTAAGCAATAGAGCTGGACATCTTGGGGACTCCAGGACTATGGTCCTAACTAAGGTTCTTGGGACTGCTTACTGCCTCCCAGGGTGAGCTGGAGTAACTGGAGCAAGTGGACCCAGACCGGACAACTAAGCATTCCTAAAAGTGGAGCATTTAGTACATGCAGTGTCTTGGTGCAGCATTAAGGCCAGAGAAGATGCAATGAGATAGATTAGCTTCGGGTCCTAGCTGACTGAATGGCATTTTGATCCAATATTTTAAAAATCCCTGGATTCTGTTATAGGGGCTCCTCACTTTAAGGAAATCTGATGTTCAAAATCCAAACTTAAGTAGGAATAACAGCTTGTTCATTGAGCAGCTACTGTGTGCCTTGGCATCACACCAGGAGTTTTCTAAACATGACCTTGAAACTGCACAATTGCCAGGCAAAATTATTAGCCATATTCCCAAGCCAGGCACTATGAGCTGAGTTTTGACTCCCCAGAATTCAAGTGCTGAAGCCCTAAGCCCCAGTGCCTCTGAATGTGACTGTATTTAGAAATAGGATCTTTAAGGAGGTAATTGGGTTAAAATGAGGTCATTAAGGGTGGACCCTAATCTAATACGATTGATATTCATATAAGAAGAGGAGATGAGGACACAGACACACACTGAGGAGTGACCACGTGAGGACACAGCAAGACAGCAGCTGCCTGAAAACCAAGAGAAGCGGTCTCAGAGGAAACCAACCCAGCCAACACCTTGATCTCAGACTTCCAGCCTCCAGAACTGTGAGACAATACATTTCTGCTGTTTAAGCCACAGTCTGTGGTACTTTGCTATGGAAGTCCTAGCAAAATAATGCACCAAGGAATCAAGTCTGAAAGCCTAGGTTTGTTCAAAATCACAAAGACTGTGTCAGAGCTAAGAATGCAATCTGTGCTACTGCAAAACTTACACAACAGAAGGGCCCTGTGCTGTACCAGAAGGTTCGCTCCAGGCTTCAGCTACACTGTTTCATCAAAACACAATTCATCTGACAAAACCCACTCACCCTTCTGGCCACAGAGATCTCCAGCAAAGAAAATTCTACTGATTTCACTCATGCCGCCTTTGTAGATGGTGATGTTTCCATAATGAAGCATTTAAAGATTCTGATCCCATGTCAGAAAATCTGGATGGACTGTTATATATTAGAGAAAAATTACGTTTGCATATTGATCAATGAATGAAAACAACCTGAGAAATGGAAACCATTTGATTTGATGAAGTAGGAGCAAATGAAGTAAATTTTTAAGTAATGTTTATTTCCCATGTTATATAAGGTTATCTGAAAAACGTTTAAAATTTTTCCTTTTAAACTTTTTTCACATTCATATTTAATACTCCTTTTGCACTGATTGCCAGAAATTAACACCCCTCAAAACTTGGGTGTGTGTGTATATATATATCTGTTTTATATATATGTATATTTATATATATGTGTGTGTGTGTGTGTACAAATATATATTTACATTGAGTCTCACTCTGTTGCCCAGGCTGGAGTGCTGTGGCAAGATCTCTGCTCACTGCAACCTACGCCTCACGGGTTCAAGCAATTCTCCTGCCTCAGCCTCCTGAACAGCTGGTATTACAGGCACGCACCACCATGCCCGGCTAATTTTTTGTATTTTTAGTAGAGATGGGGTTTCACCATGTTGGCCAGGCTGGTCTCGAACTGCTGACCTCAGCTGGGATTACAGGCATGAGCCACTGTGCCCGGCCCTATTTATATTTTTAAAAGACCTTTATAAATTTAAAAACTTAAAATATATATTATAAAAGTATCATACACATGTGACAATAAAAATTCAAATAGGACTGAAGAAAACAAACTAAAATATAAGTGGTTGCCCAAGAACCAACTTAAAGCATCTCTGGGTTTTAGTTCTTGCAATGATTACTTCTCTTTGTGACACTGTGTTATTTTGATCTTGACATTTTTTAAGAAAACATGGATTGATAGATATAAATGTCTGCATCTGTCAAAATACTTTTAAAAATAAAGGGGAAAAAAACCTCTCAGAAACGGCCACTAGGTGGGAGAAGTTGACTAAAGACTGCTTTATTAGCTATCACCATCTCGAGCTCTCCCCGTGACATTTTTCCTCTAGGGAGAAGGGATTTCTTCAGGGTCTTCTCCTGAAATAGCCAATATCTTCTCCTCCAGCCCCTTTGCTTAGGCTGCCCTGTAGCCATTTTAGACTGCACACAAATGGAGATGATATAAGCAACCTCTCACCTTCCGGAGAGCAGGACAAGGTGAAGAAGGAAGATCTTCGAAAGTGAAAAGTTAAGAAAGACAAGTACACACCCATATACACCCCAGTCCTACCAAGGCAACGGTGACAACAGGAAGAGATGGCTAGCTCTTCCTCCAGAGCGGCTGTGATGCAGACCCACCTGTCACCCAAGAAGGAGAAAAGTGAACAAGGGCTTCTGCCCTAGTGGAACTGAATTAACTCATTAAGTCAAAATTTCCAGAATCTCTTTGCACTTTGGTCTGTGCTGTTGTGCGTAATATATGCTCAATAAAGACTTATTGATTGGATTTAATCTCAAAACCGCATTTCTAAAGCACCAAAGGAGTATCTTTTCATTCATTAGATGTTTCTTGAGCTCACACAAGTGCCTCAACAACAGGGGAAAAGGTCTAAAATAAAATAAGAGCCTTCTGTATATTTTTCTATATGACCAAAATATTTCATGATTCTAAAAACTGAGAACAAACACAAGCAAACAAGTCAAAGGAAGAAAATGTGTAAATAAGAAAAATAAATGGGCCAGGCATGGTGGCTCACGCCTGTAATCCCAGCACTTTGGGAGGCTGAGGTGAGCGGACTGCCTGAGATCAGGAGTTCAAGACCAGCCTGGCCAACATGGTGGAACCCCTGTCTCTACTAAAAATACAGAAATTAGCTGGGCATGGTTAGCGCCTGTAATCCCAGCTACTCAGGAGGCTGAGGCAGGAGAATTGCTTGAACCCGGGAGGCAGAGGTTGCAGTGAGCCAACACTGCACTCCAGCCTGAGTGACAGAGCTAGACTTTGTCTCAAAAAAAAAAAAAGAAAGAAAGAAAAGAAAAACAAATATCAATAACCCCTTCACACAAGAATTTTATTCCTAGAAATTTATCCTAAGAAAATATGTCAATAGAGGCAAAAACTACAAAAGTGAAACTATAAATCTAAAGAGCCAATGATTAATAGTTAATTGTAACATTAGTTTACTAGATCATTATCTATCCTTAAAATGATTTTGAAGACTATGAAAAAATGAGTCATGCATAATAAGTTTACAGTTTTTTTTAGACATGAATATAACTAAGTTCACTAAAAGGCAAGCAGACTAAGCGAAACAATGTATCTGCATAACAGTATATGCTGATAGTAAGATCCAGAAATTGACTGAAGCACTGTGTTTTCACAAGAATTACTAAAGATTTAATCTCTCAGCCCATGGCACCTACAAATGTGACATGGTTTCACGCTATGGTTCTTTTGTTTATTATCTTTGTTTTACAGTTGCCATAGCAGTAAAATTTATTTTCAATAGAATTATTAAAGTTTTCTTTGCTAAGTAAAGCTTATTTTTGTTTTGAAACCATTAGCAATGTAAATTTACTCCCAGCTATGCCAAACACAATGTTTACATTTCGTTTCAAATTTTAAGCCTGTAATAAAATGTAGGCATTTCTAACCATATAAATGTCCTTTTTCTTGGGCAAGATGAGGGGCTTATTTACCATGGCAGAGTCCGGGTTCTTTTGGCAGTCGTAGGATAGACTATGCCACCCCAAGGATAAAATCAGCTATTTATGCCAATGTTTACATGGGAGAATGAGTGACACGTACATTCATGCTCTTAAAAAAAAAAGAAAAAGTGATCCTCTTCTGGAGGTTATTTGCGTCAATTTTGGCAAGGAAAAACTGAGCTTCCTTGGGCGAGGTCCAGAACCTGCAATCCCAGGACCTCTGCAAAGACCTAAGGGCAGCAGAGGTTGATTAAGCCCAGCAGAGAGATCTATTTCCTGGCTGATTCACACACACAGCCTTCTAAGTCCTACAAAGTCTCACAGTGTGCAGAGGAGGAAGAGAAGACAAGTTTTGTTAAGAAGAAAGCCAAGGGGTTCTCCATACCTTTCCCATTAGGCTGGAGGACTGACATTGACATCATTAGACCAGCAACTTTATGACTACTGAGTTCCCACATCTTTAACTTCAGCCTATACATTTACCTCTAAATGCTTTTTGCTCTAAAATAAAGAAAAATGTATATAATGTGTCTGATTCAGTGGTGCTTTCATATATCTATGCCATATGTATTATATGTATTTCTCAAATATGTATGTATATATACATTTGTGTACATATAATATATACATTCACATTTATATAAAAGCTATTTAACTGCTTTAAGAGGATGAGATAGCCCACCAGAAGTTTTGTGATTATGATAAAGTGGAATTAAGTCAAACTTTGATCTTTCAAAATAATAGACAATCAATGATAACCTGAAATGAATAACTTTTCATTTACACCTATACCAAAATAATATATTCATAAATATAATGAAAAAGACAAGAATGTAGAAAGTGTGTGTGTGTATGTGTGTGTAGGTGTACGTATGTGTGTGCATGCACACTCACTAAGAATATGTAAACTGGGTGGGAAATTAGTCTTAAAGGAAAAATTTGTTTAATTTGAAGGAAAATATAAACTCAAAAAACAACATATATTATTATTATACATTCCCTCTGACAAAGCCTAGAAATCCGTTTAATAAAGGAATATATTGAAAGAGATGTTTAGTACAGTATGTTGAAGCTTGTTTAAGACAGCAAATTCTTTGCAAATGGGAATTAGAAGCCAGGTACCTATTTCCAGGAAAGAGAGTTCTGCATTGAAAAAAACAAAGGACTTATGTGCAAATAAATAATCACTTCCATTAAATTGAGGGGTCAGAGACCAGCTTGGCAGCTGTAACAAAGAAAAATTTGTCATCAAAACTCTTTGGCCCTTTATTCCTAAAGTAAATTTGGAGCTAATTAGCTTTCAAGACTTTTCCGGGGTTTTTTCCACAGTGACAAGACAAAGAAACAGACTTAAGATAAAAACCAGATGTCAAAGTTTACTGGTCATTTGTTCATGTACATTATATATTTATATGTCTATGTCACTGTTAAAGTTGCTGTTTGGCAAAGTTCCAAACACAGTAGGTGAAGTAAACTTTGTGGGCCTTATTTTGATTGTGATTTGCCCTTCAATGTGGAAGACACTGTGTTCTAGAATGGCTGAATTCCTCCTGGTCTGAAATGCATTTTACTGCTCTGTTCAATGTTGCTTAATACAGCTGCCTTCAGCTGCTGTTACAACATAAAACAATTCTGTAAAGGCTTACAGAAATCATAGAGAGCATATAAATTACATCAGCTCTTTTCCATCGGTATTAGATCTGCCCACAGTGATGACACTCTGCTTCCTGTCAAATGGTGAATCTGGGATACTCAGTACTTGCCTTTGAGAATACAAGAGGAAAATATAGCTATATTTTTCCCATACAGATAGCAGTGAAAACCCAGGAAAAGGAGAAATGAAAAGATAAGCAGGATACATCCAAGTTTTTCAAGGACCTTTATTTAATTTCTGCAGGATCCTGAACTCGTGTCTATCTTTGGTTACTAAATAATAAATTTTAAGCTCCACGACAAGCAAATGCATTACAACAGGAGGTCTCTATGCAACTAAGAGCCATGGTCAGCAGCTGATTCAAGATCCCAAAATACTGTAATAGAGAGGTCCTTGAGAAGGTGCCGGATGGAAGGAAAGGGTAGATAAAATGTATTTGAATAAATGAATTTACATTTGAAAAAATATTTTTACTACAGGCTCTAGAACTTTCTTTACTCAAAATTTTAAATGAGATGTGGCTAAAGGCATAATAGGACAGTTCTCCTACTGAATGGTTTGTACCTCCAGGTTTCTATACAAATAGTTCTTCCCTCAAAAAACCGGCTAGGCTTCTGAGTGTTTCTCTGTTAAGATAAATATGGTATACCATAGTGTTTGACTTATATTTCATGGAGTCACCTAGGACACAGAGTTTTTTTACTTTTTTGTTGTTGTTGTTCAATTATCTGTCTCCTCATAGGATCTACTTTAGAGTTCCAAATCTACCAAGTCTACAAATACGAAATTTGATACATTCAACTGGCATCCATTTTCCTGTGTGGTTTTGTTTGTTTGTTTGTTTGTTTTATTTTGAGAGGGAGTCTAGCTCTATCGCCCAGGCTGGAGTGCAGTGGCCGGATCTCAGCTCACTGCAAGCTCCGCCCCCCGGGTTCCCGCCATTCTCCTGCCTCAGCCTCCCAAGTAGCTGGGACTACAGGCGCCGGCCCCAATGCCCGGCTAATTTTTTGTATTTTTAGTAGAGACGGGGTTTCACCGTGTTAGCCAGGATGGTCTCCATCTCCTGACCTCGTGATCTGCCCACCTCGGCCTCCCAAAGTGCCGTGATTACAGGCAGGAGCCACTGCGCCGGGCCCCATTTTCCTAATAGTTTTCATGGGAAAAGACATTATAATTTCCCTCTGTAGTTTCTCTAAATGTTATAGAGCACACTCACAGGCAAGACATTCTTGAGCATATACAAGACTTTAGACGAACTCATCCACGCACCAAATTTCTAGCTCATTTTTCTAAACTCAGAAGAGATAGAAATTGTTATATCTTTCATTGGACTGCTTTTTCTGTTACTGGAGTTTATTTGCAGTGATCACAGTTAGGGGTTGGTCAGTGAGATAGTTTGGGTATTTGTCCCCACCCAAAACTCAGGTGGAAACGTAATCCCCAGTGTTGGAGGTGGGGCCCGGTAGGCGGTATTTGGATCACAGGAGCAGATCCCTCATGAATGGATTGGGCCATCACCTTGGTGATAAGTGAGCTCTCACTCAGTTCACAGGCGATCTGGTTAAAATTGTGTGGCACCTCCCTTCCCCAACTTGTTCCTGCTTTCACCGTGTGATGTGCCTCCTCCCCTTTGCCTTCTGCCATGATTGAAAGCTTCCTGAGGACTCCCTAGACGCCAAGCAGGTGCTGGTGCCATGCTTTCTGTACAGCCTGCAGAACCATAAGCCAACTAAACCTCTTTTCTTTATAAATTACTCAGTCTCAGGTATTTCTTTCTTCCAATGCAAGAATGGCCTAATACAGTGGGTTTTTGGTGGGCAGGAAGGAAATGAATGACGGCTTCATTTCCAAATAACAACAGTCGCCGCTTATCTGCAGTTTCACTGTCCATGGTTTTTAGTTTACCCTTGGGACAGTGCAACAAAGCATTTTGAGAGAGAAAGAGATGGCATTCACATAACTTTTATTAAACTATACTGTTATAATTCTTTCTATTTCATGATTAGCTATTGTTGTTCATCTCTTACTGTGCCTAACTTATAAATTAAACTTTATCATAGGTATGTAGAGGAAAACATAGTATGTCTAGGGTTCAGTAGTATTTAAGGTTTCAGCCATCCATTGGGGTCTTGAAACATATCGATACCCCATGGATAAGGGAGGCTGCTATAGCTTCATAGCAGACACTTCTTTTATGTCAATCCAGTGCACAATTACCCCTTTTCCCCAAGGTCTGTCCCCATATACCCACTAGCCAAGTTCCTGGCAGCCATTCTACATTAAGAGACCTATGTCCCTAACCCAGCTGTTTCTTGGGGACTATGGAATTGTGATCTCTGTGTATGGCTGAAACTACAGTGACATAAAGAAAAGAATGAAGCAGACAAGGCCTGGGAATTCCTGATGGCTTCTTGCTTCCTGGGTCTTGGCCCTCAGGAATCCAGATATCCTTCCCCAGCATCCTTCTAATAACTCCCTTTTTGAGTAAAATAAGTCCAAATGGTTTATGTGAACATTGACTAAGAAAGACTGTATTTGTGGGCCGGGCGCGGTGGCTCAAGCCTGTAATCCCAGCACTTTGGGAGGCCGAGACGGGCGGATCACGAGGTCAGGAGATCGAGACCATCCTGGCTAACACGGTGAAACCCCGTCTCTACTAAAAATACAAAAAAAACTAGCCGGGCGAGGTGGCGGGCGCCTGTAGTCCCAGCTACTCGGGAGGCTGAGGCAGGAGAATGGCGTGAACCCGGGAGGCGGAGCTTGCAGTGAGCTGAGATCCGGCCACTGCACTCCAGTCCCGGCGACAGAGCGAGACTCTGCCTCAAAAAAAAAAAAAAAAAAAAAAAAAAAAAGACTGTATTTGTGCCAACACATTAAGTGACTCATTTTGTAAGGACTATTTCATGTACAATGCAAATAAGAAAGGAGGCTCAAACATTGATAGAAGAGTATTTAACAATTTTTAAAGGTATAAATGTAGCATTTATTCCTTCCACCCTCACTCCCCAAATAAATAGCCCAGTGCTGATATATTAATCTTTATAATAACATTGTCACATGGCAAGAGACATATTACTTTCCACCCAACAACCCCTGTTAAGAATTTCTTGACTGAGACTGTGGGAGGGAAAGCATTAGAAAAAATAGCTAATGGATGCTGGGTTCAATACCTAGGTGATGGGTTGATCTGTGCAGCAAACTACCATGGCACACATTTACCTGTGTAACAACCCTGCACATCCTGCATATCTACCCCAGAACTTAAAATAAAAATTTAAATTAAAAAAAAAGAAGAGGCCGGGCCCAGGGACTCACACGTGTAATCCCAGCACTTTAGGAGGCCAAGGGGGGGCGGATCACGAGGTCGAGGGATCAAGACCATCCTGGCCGACATGGTGAAACCCCGTCTCTACTAAAAATACAAAAATTAGCTGGGCGTGGTGGCACACGCCTGTAGTCCCAGCTACTCGGGAGGCGGAGGCAGGAGAATCGCTTAAACCCGGGAGGTGGAGGTAGCAGTGAGCTGAGATCGTGCCACTGCACTTCAGCCTGGTGACAGAGTAAGACTCCGTCAAATAAATAAATAAATAAATAAATAAAATTAATTAATTAATTAAAACAAAATAAAGACGAAGACTGAGACTATAAGAGAGACTAGAACCCACGATTTCTGACTTGGTCCAGATTATTTCCATACACAAGTTAAAGCATGTGGACCACAAAAATAAAAGTCTTTACAAAGACACTGGGGAAAAAAATGTTCTTATGTAGAAAAAAATAAAGATATACTGGGGGGAAACAGGGTTGGGAGTACAACCTGTATATTGACTAAACCAGTTTTGTAGCAAAGCCAATAACTGTCTTTTGTTTGTTTGTTTGTTTTTGTTTATTCTCCCGTGGTGCCTTCAAAATATAATTATGGAGATAATTTCCCCTATCCCTGGATGGATACTTGGGCAAATCCCATCACTTCTGCATTCACTCTTAGATAACGGATGGTTCTACAGTGTTAAGATCATAAAATCAACATTGGTTTAGTAACTTGTACAGGTTCCGTCCAAGATATTAACAAACCCTTCAGTCCTCATTCAGAGTCCTTCTCTTCTTGGCTAAGTGAGGCCTAAAGACTGCCTGCTTTGGAAAAGAAGGTGTGGGCATCTTCTTCTCTTCTCCATTCTCCCACTAGCTGCTGTTTGGGGCCCTTCCTGGGGAGGGGCAATGGATTCTACTTAGCTGGGTGGCTCCCTACACTCTGGGCTTGTCACAGTGAAAGCAAACTCTTACTTCCATGAAGCAATTTCATGGGCTTTTGTTTTCTTTTTAATTACCCAATTGCTGAGGCCTCTCACCTAATTCTCAGGCTTTGAACAAAACATTCCACCCCCCAGGCTGCTTTTCCCCACTGTCCACTCCACATGGCTTCATGCTGCTGCAGACTCCACCCTTCCCAGTGGCTTCCCAGGCAGCACTCACAAACGGTTCTAGCCAGCTCTCCCGTGGAGGGGCCTACTCTGGGGGACAGGAAATATTGAGAGACCTTGGCCTTGATATTCCAGAGGTAACAGCACGCTCCAGACCTCACTGATGGTTGGTGAACCTGCCTCTTAGCCCCTCCATCTCCTAAGGTGCCAACCCCATTCTGAACATGTCCCAACTTCAACAAACACAAATCAAGCTCATGGACAATCCCACTGTCCTTTCCCTAGTCATGGGTGGAATGGAGGAGAAGAAGAGAGTCTGGAGACAGGGCATGGCGTAAATACCCCTCCTCTGGCTATACTGGAATTCCCCTCTTTTTCATTACTTTGTACGTGGTACTACATGCGACGTAAAACTTAGTATTTTTACCATTTTCAAATGTATAGCTCGGTTGTATTAACTATATTCATGCTGCTGTGCACCTATAAAGGCTAAACCATCTCCAAAATTATTTCAATCCTCCCACACTGAAACTCCGTACCCAGAGTTTCTAACATGAACTCTAACCTACCATTTGAACTTCCTGTCTCTATGAATCTGACTGCTCTAGGAACCTCATATAAGTGGAATCATACAATATTTCTTTTTGTGACTGGCTTATTCTACCGAGTACAATATCCTCAAGGTTCAACCATGCTATAGCATGTGTCAGGATGGAATATTGGATGGGTAGACCACACTTTGTTTTTCCATTCATTCATCAGTGGACACTTGAGTTGCTTCTACCTTTCAGCTATTGTGAATAATGCTGCTCTGAACATGGGAGTACAAACATCTGTTCTCATCTCCTTATCCCTGACCTTTTCTAAGTTTTGCCCATGTGGGGTTCAGTCTTACACTCATTTTTGTATTTTTGTCCATTACACATTAGTGCCTCAACTGATATCACACAAAAAGAAACACATCTAACATTCTGTTAGGTCAAGACCCAAAGGTAACCTTCGGCTCTATTAAAAGTCCTCTTTTATCTATTTTTATTTTTATTTTTATTTTTTTGAGATGGAGTCTCATTCTGTCACCCAGGCTGGAGTGCAGTGGCGCGATCGCAGCTCACTGCAACCTCCACCTCCCAGGTTCAGGCGATTCTTCTGCCTCAGCCTCCCGAGTACCTGGGACTATAGGCGCGTGCCACCACACCCAGCTAATTTTTGTATTATTAGTAGAGACAGGGTTTCACCATGGTGGCCAGGCTGGTCTCGAACTCCTGGCCTCGTGATCCACCCCCTCCCCCCTTGCCCTCCCAAAGTGCTGGGATTACAGGCGTGAGCCACCGTGCCCAGCTTTAAAGTCCTCTAACTTTAAACACTGCACAGGTCTGGCCTTTTTGGGGAGGTTTTCCTCTAAAGGCTCCTGTCTGCACTTCCTAGTTAACATTTTCAATATTAATTGATCCCAGTCCCAGCTCCTCAAAAATACAACCAAACATTAACATAAAGTTATCATGTGAACCAGTAATTCCATTTCTAGATACACACCCAGAAGAAATGAAACTACGTCCACATAAAAACTTGTAGACAAACGTTTATAGCTAGCATAAAACTCATGACAGCTGAAAAGTGGACATAATCCAAATGTCCTTCCACTGATAAGGGATACTCAAAAATGTGGCATATCCATTCAATGAAATACTATTTAGCAATAAAAACAATGAATTATTGATACAGCTACAATATAGATGAACCTCATATTAAGTGAAGGAGGCCAAACACACAAAAACATACATATTGTATGATTCCATTTCTATAAAATGTTCAAAAAAGGCAAATCCATGGAGACAGGAAGTAGATTAGTGGTTGCCTAAGGCTGAGGGGAGGGAATGGAGAGTTACAGCAAATGGACACACTGTTTCTTTCCAGGGTGAAAGAAATAAAGGTTCTAGACTTAGATTGTAGTGATGATTGCACAATTACGTAAGTTTACTAAAAGTCATTGAATTATACATCTAAAATGGGTGAATTTCATGATATATAAATTATACCTCAATAAAACTGTTTTTTAAAAATATAACTCAAATATTAACAAGTAGAATTCATGACATCAAAATACAGCAGTTACTACATAGAATCAAAGGCAGGAACTTCCTATGACAAAATATTCACAGTGACTATCTCTAGCAATTTCACGATAACATTACTTTCTGTCTCTTAAGTGTATTTTATAAACTTTCTGCATTGACTATCTGGCTTTCCTAACAACAACAATGTGGCGGCTACTGCTGTTGTTATTTTAAATAAAAAGCATGGGTAAATTGATTTATAAGCTTGTAGTGGGGAAGGCCTTTCAGAATAAGATAGAAAAGCTGATAGCCTAAAGGTACTCTGCCAAATTTGCCATATGAAATGTTAAAAATGCTGCTGCAGCAAAAGCCAAACCAAACAAAAACAAGAACTAAACACAAAGTTAAAACACACAGGACAAATTGGAGAAAACATCTACAAAACACAATGAAAGACAAAAGCCTAACTTTCTTAATTTATCAAGCTCAGCCAAATCAGTAAATGCTGAACCCAATGGAAAAATGAGCAAAGAATATGAATAAGCAATTCACAGAAAAAAGAATATTAACGGTCGTTTTACATATGAAAAGATGCTCAACCTTGTTCACTTTGTGGTAAGACTATAAATTTGTATGACTTTTTTTTTTTTTTGAGACAGAGTTTTGCTCCTGTTGCCCAGGCTGGGCGTGCAATGGCAAGATCTCGGCTCACTGCAACCTCTGCCTCCCAGGTTCAAGCCATTCTCCTGCCTCAGCCACCTGATTAGCTGGGATTGCAGGCATCCACCACCACGCCCGGCTAATTTTTGTATTTTTAGTAGAGACAGGGTTTTGCCATGTTGACCAGGCTGATCTTGAACTCCTGACCTCCGGTGATCTGCCCATCACGGCCTCCCAAGTTGCTGGGATTACAGACACGAGCCACTAAGCCCAGCCAAATTTGTATGATCTTTTTTATGGGCAATTTGACAAAATCTACCAATACCTTTTTTTTTTTTTGAGACGGAGTCTTGCTCTGTCGCCCAGGCTGGAATGCAGTGGCCGGATCTCAGCTCACTGCAAGCTCCGCCTCCCGGGTTTACGCCATTCTCCTGCCTCAGCCTCCCAAGTAGCTGGGACTACAGGCGCCCGCCACCTCGCCCAGCTAGCTTTTTGTATTTTTTAGTAGAGACCGGGTTTCACTGTGTTAGCCAGGAGAGTCGCGATCTCCTGACCTCGTGATCCGCCCGTCTCGGCCTCCCAAAGTGCTGGGATTACAGGCTTGAGCCACCGCGCCCGGCCTACCAATACCTTTTTAAAGTGTAGTTCCACACTGTGGGACTTGGCACTTCCACTCCTATGAAATTACCCTATAGATTACACCAACAAAAATATTCCAAGATAGACATAAGCATATGTTCATTGCAATGTGGTTATAGTGAGAAAACTAAATCCTTAATATCCATGAGTAAGGAATAAGCTAAATAAATTATGCTACCTTACAAATGGAATTCCATGCACTCTTAAGAAGTATTAATTACATCTAGATGTGCCAATGTATACATATCTCTGAGAAATAGGAAGTGAAAAAAGAAAACAGCAGCAGAAAGAATATGGAAAAAAATCCATGTTCTACAAATTTTAAAAGATAAGTATACACATACGTAAATATTTTTTTCCAGAGATAGTAACGGTTAGCTTTGAAATGAAGGACTGGCGGATAGAAAATCTATCGACTTTTCATTTGGACCTTCCCATGCTGTTATGCACATTTTAAGGCTGTGCCTGTAATTTTTTTAATGTCCACAAAGGCTAGCTAGGAGGTGGGATTATAAAAGGTTTCTGTTTTCTTATTTTTTACTTATCCATATTTAAAAATAACTTAATGGATTTGTTATTTCAACAGGTTATTCTTCTCTGCTTGACCTCGAGTTACAGAGATGCCAGATGAAGTCAAAGAGGATACCAGATGCAGCCAGGCTGCTGGGGAGGCACGTACGTCTGAGTCGGCCTAGGGCAGCTATTCTCCAGGGCAGGGCTTGGCCATGGCAGCGGCCCCAGCGCCCGCATTCAGCCCAACCCACCAGGTCACCCCAGTCCAGTCCATGGTGCTCAGATCCCCAAGCAATCCCAGGTTTGAGGCCGAAAGAACTATGTGAATGTGTACGGTGATACTAGGCGCATGCTCTGAGGGAAAGGAAACTGAAGCACTTCAAGGGGCAGCGTTCAGAGGAGGGGAAAGACTGCAGGGTCTGGGTGTGATCCCTACCTGGACTCTCTTAGAAGCTCCACTATCCTCTTCTCCAGTGATTTGTCTTCCCATTCCAGAATTTCTTACCTTAACCTACTCAGCCTGAGTTAAATAAGCATCTGCATGCAGAAATAAATAAGTGGGGGAATTTGTACTTTTCTGCAGTGAGCGTGCATTATTTTTCTCATCATACAAATCTGTTTTTAGACAACAATAAATGACCGATATAAGCCCACCTATACGAAGGTATGCTTTTTACTGGAGTCCATAGAGGCCTTTAATCAGATCTGCTGTGCTCCCACCAGGTAACCCACATTCTCCGCTTGGAAAGAAGGGCAGAAGCAAGCAGGGAGATTAAGGATATGACCAGTGATGGGGGACTGTGAGGACTGGCTGCACAATTCTCCTGGAGGGTGACTTACAAGCAGAGGGCGCAAGAGAAAGGTAAAGAAAAAATACTGGTGTGTGCATGCTTTTGGGTTTATTTAACTAGATTCTCCCTATTTCTCTTCCATCAATCTTTATAGGATTTGCTATGTATTTGCACTACTCAGCTCCATCCTGCTGACTATCATTTTCTCACGCTGAATCGCGATGAGTAAATTGAGGAAGCAAGCAAGGATAATAAGTAGGGATGGTGCCACACTACCTCTCAGGCTGGGCACTAGAGGGCAGAAGCTTCCAGGAAATCTTCACAGGCAGCCCCTCACTTCTAAAAATGCCCACGGATCTACAACATTGATGAACCTGGAGAACATTATCCTAAGTGAAATAAGCCAGACCCAGAAGGACAAATACTGCATATCTTACTTGTGTGGAATCTAAAACAGGTCGAGCTCACCATAACACAGAGTAGTAGTAGGGTGGTTACCATGGACTAGGGGATGTTGGTTAAAGGGTACAAAATTTCAGTTATAAGGTGAACAAGGTCTGGAGACCTACTTTACAGCATGGTGACTACAGTTAATAATAATGTGTTGTGGAGTACCATGGCCTCTGTAATCCCCACGACTCAGGACGCTGAGGTAGAGGATTGCTTGAGCCCAGGAGTTTGAAACCAGCCTGGCCAATGTAGTGAGATCCTATCTCAAAAAAAGGGGAAAAAATGTATACTTGAAATTTTGCTAAGAAAATAGATCTTAAGCATTCATACCATAAACAAACAAACATGATAGATATGTGACTAGCTTGATTGTGGTAATCACTTCACGATGTATACATAGATCAAAACTTCACATTGTACATCTTAAATGTGTACAATTTTTTTTTTTTTTTTTTTTTTTTTTTGAGATGAAGTCTCACTCTGTTGCCAGGCTGGAGTGCAGTGGCATGATCTCAGCTCACTGCAATCTTGACCTCCCGGGTCCAAGCGATTCTCCTGCCTCAGCCTCCCAAGTAATGGGGACTACAGGCACACACCACCACGCCCAACTAATTTTTGTCTTTTTAGTAGAGATGGGGTTCCATCACGTTAGTCAGGATGGTCTCGATCTCTTGACCTTGTGATCCACCCGCCTTGGCCTCCCAAAGTGACAATTTTTTTTTTTTTTTTTGAGACAGAGTTTTTTTGCTCGTTTCCCAGGCTGGTGCACAGTGGTGTGATCTCAGCTCACTGCAATCTCCACCTTCTGGGTTCAAGCAATTGTTCTGCCTCAGCCTCCCCAAGTAGCTGGGATTACAGGCATGTACCACCATGCCCAACTAATTTTGTATTTTTAGTAGAGATGGAGTTTCACCATGTTATCAGGGTGATCTTGAATTCCTGACCTCAGGTAATTCGCCCGCCTTGGCCTCCCAAAGTGCTGGAATTACAGGCGGGAGCCACTGTATCTGGCTAAATGTGTAGAATTTTTATTTGTCAATCATACGTCAATAAAGCCAGGGTTGGGGGGCAGAGATGATTGACGAAAGAGCCTCTGAATGCAAAAACATTTAGGAATACCTTGACCAATTAGATTTGTTTGTATTTTCTTTTTCTAAATCTGTGCACAAGAGTGACATAAAAAATAAAAATGGGAAAAAAATCAATGTCTAGCTAATTCTAAAACAGCTCTTTCAACATGTTTACAACAAAAATTCTATGCGATATAAAGTATTTAGTGATTTTTTTTTTAATGCCCAAGGAGAGAAACACTCAACAGCCAATCGTGGCCACTATATGGTCTAAGTGTCTGAAACCACATCACGAAGTTGCTTCTTGTTCTATCAAAGTTCTGCCTTATGATGGGAAAAAACAATCCATGTTAAATTCAATTTTGGCCTTGTTAGGCTCATTTGCATGGGTTATCTTATGTAGACTTGATTTCCACAAGTGCTACCTCGGAGTCTTGGCTCCCAACTCTCTGATGATTCTTTGGCTGTGTCCTTCTGAGCAGTATTTGTTTCTCTACAGGATGAATGCTGTTGGTGTTAGCGCTGAGAACCAGAGTCTATTCAGGATGGTGGGTGTACACAAAGGAGGGGGAACTGGGGCACAAAGAGAGGAAACTGGTCCCCGTTCTTTAGTTTGCTCCCCATTCTGGCCTCGTTTTAACACAAAGGCAGGTGTTGTTGACAAATGTTGTAGGGGACACAGGGAGGTCTTCCACTTCCTGGTTTCAGATTGAACTCCACGTCACCTTTATCAAAATTCGTTGAACAGCCCCCTGAGCTTTTGACCTGATCCTCGCTCTCTTTGTTGTGAGTTGCCATCTGCAGGGTCTCTGCTCCTGGCTGTGACACCTCCTTAGTCATCTTCTGGTGTCTCTCCTATGGGCATCGCTACTTGCCCACAGTGGCTGGCCTAACAATCTTTCTCAACATTTTAATTGTCACCTTCTAGCTTAACCCCATTTAAAAAGAGGTTTTGTTTCTATCACGCCTCTGGGATGTAACAGCTCAAACCACAGAGTTCCTGTTGCGCCTGCTACCAAATCATGTGGCTCCGGGAAATTCTGCACTTTCCCACCATTTGCTGTTAATCAGTAAACTCCAAAGTTCCTACCAGTCCTGGCTGGGGGATTCAAAACAAGCCCAAGGCAACATTCTTACGCACACTGAGAACAACAGAAGAGTAATTCAGAATGAGATTTTAGGACGATAATTTTTAAAGTTACTTTTTAAATAAAATAAAAAACCATGCCCGTAAGGAAGGCCACTGTAGCATTATCTTAGCTAAAAACTGCACGGAAGTATAGACCACTAAATGACTGGGTCCTAGGCTGGCGCGGTGGCTCAGGCCTGTGATCCCAGCATGTTGGGAGGCCGAGGTGGGTGGATCACGAAGTCAGGAGTTCGAGACCAGCCTGGCCAACATAGTGAAACCCCCATCTCTACTAAAAAAAAAAAAAAAAAATTAGCCAGGTGTGGTGGTGGGTGACTATAATCTTAGCTACTTGGAAGACTGAGGCAGAAGAATCTCTTGAACCCAGGAGGCAGAGGTTACAATGAGTCAAGATTGTGCCATTGCACTCCAGCCCGGGGTGACAGTACAAGACTCTGTCTCAGAAAAAAAAAAACAAAGACTGGGTCTTCAGTTAAAAGTGATCCAAATATACCTCGGACATTCAGACACTGCACTAGAATGTAATCATCATGAAGTAATCATCAGTACAGGCAATGGCTGGGCCCCCGGGTTAACCAACAGTGATTTAAGTTTCCATGAGACCAAGGTTAGTTGTGCTAACTGGTTTCCAAACAAGGTAAAAAAAAAATACCACAGTAGGAACACGCTGTATCTCAAAGAGTAAAACAATATGTCAAATCTCTCCCTCTGCGTTACAAATGCCATTTGCATTACAATGGTAATACACTGTAAAGAAATGTTCTACTAGGTTAGATGAACTACATGTGCTCTGTTTCAAATCACGTACTAATAAAAGTGATCTAGGCCAGGTGCGGTGGCTCATGCCTGTAATTCCAGCACTTTGGGAGGCCAAGGCAGGGGTATCGCTTGAGATCAGGAGCTCAAGACCAGCCTGGCCAACATAGCAAAACCCCATTTCTACTAAAAATACAAAAAAAAAATAGCCAGGTGTGGTGGTGCATGCCTGTAGTCCCAGCTACTTGGGAGGCTGAGGCAGGAGAATCACTTGAACCCGGGAGGAAGAAGTTGCAGTGAGCTGAGATTGCACCACTGCACTCCAGCCTAGGTGAAAGAGCCAGACTCCGTCCCAAAAAAAAAAAAAAAGTAATCTAGTTCTTTGATAGATTTGCATAATTCCCTAACTAGACTACAACTGATTCCCCTTAAGAAATGTCTGTAGGCTCTCTATGAAAAACAGAGTTTTTTTTCTTTTTTCTTTTTCTTTTCTTTTTTTTTTTTTGAGACAGACTCACTCTGTTGCTCAGGCTGGGGTGCAGTGGCAGGATCACTGCTCACTGCAGCTGTGACCTCCTGGGCTGAAATGATCCTCCCACCTCAGCCCCTCAAGTAGCTGGGACTATAGGTGCAAATCACCAGTCCTGGCTAATTTTTTAATTTTTTGGTAGCATGGGGTCTCACTAAGTTGCCCAGGCTAGTCTCAAACTCCTGGGCTTAAGTGATCCTCCCACCTTGGCCTCCCAAAGTATTGGAATTATAGATAACTCACCAGGCCTAAAAATTAGGTTTTTTTAAAATACAACTTCATGTATAAATTGTGTTACTACTTTGTAGGATGCTTACTTTTTCTTGAAGGTGTTTTATTTCCCCCATGAACCTGTCAGCATCTTGAGAGAAGGGACAATGAGTTCTTTTTTTCTAATTGGACAGCTCAGCATTTTGACTAAATGAACAGCATTGCGACTGAGGGTTGGCCTCCCGTGCTGAGGTCTTGTCAGTGGCTACCAGAGGCTATGCAAGCCCCTGCTCCAGTCAAGTGCTTCCCCTTCTCTCTCCAAGTGGATCCTAGATTGGTTGAATCTATGGATCTGTTCCTGGCCTTCCCAGGCATGCAAGATCCCCAGGAAAAGGCAATGACCTGGCTCATCATCAAATCCATTTCTTGCTTCTGATATTCTACTTCCGTTGCCTGAACCTTTGGCCACATATTTTGCCCCTTTGACACTGGTCCTTGGTATTGTTTTGTGGCTTACTCCCTCTCTTCAACACTTGCAGGATCTCTGTCCCCTGAATACTAGCATTAGGTTTTGAAATGTTCTTGTAATCCTTGTAGTCACTTCTTTTATGGCATCTTTCTGATTCTCTGATATCATGCTACCATCATTAACTCAGTGTCTCCCCTGGCTTTGTGATAGCCACACTTTCTTTCTTCTCTCTCTCTCTCTGTCCCTCTACCCTCCCCCACTTCTCTCTCTCTCTCATCCATTTCTCATCCCCTGGGTTCTCAACCTGACTCTCAAACCCCATTTTGTCCTGACTCCCAACAATGATACATAAACTTATGAACTTCAGTGCAGGCAGACAGGTACGTAGAAGAACTTTGGATTCACCTACATTTAAATGAAATCCTGCCTCTTGCTCTATGGAGGTATAACCTAACCTGGATGCCCAAAGGTAGCCATAGTGGAGAAATGTAAGGCCCCTAATAAACATCTATCCATCCTCTGTGCTTAGCACTCTGGGTTTTATGACGAACCACAGACTTTACAAATCTTACAATCTAGGCCGAGTGTGGTGGCTCACACCTGTAATCCCAGCACGTTGGGAGGCCTGAGGCGGGAGAATTGCTGGAACCTGGAAGGCGGAGGTTGCAGTGAGCTGAGATCGAGCCACTGCGCTCCAGCCTGGGCAACAGAGCGAGACTCCATCTGAAAAAGAAAAAAAATATTCGCCGGGCACGGTGGCTCTCGCCTGTAATCGCAGCACTTTGGGAGGCTGAGGCAGGCGGATCACGAGGTCAAGAGATCGAGACCATCCTGGTCAACATGGTGAAACCTCATCTCTACTAAAATACAAAAAATTAGCCAGGCGTAGTGGCACACATCTGTAGTCCCAGCTACTCAGGAAGCTGAGGCAGGGGAATCACTTGAACCTGGGAGGCGGAGGTTGCAGTGAGCAGAGATTGTGCCACTGTACTCCTACTGGCGACAGAGCAAGATTCCATCTTAAAAAAAAAAAAAAAAATCTTACAATCCAGAAAGAGAGGAAAGGCAGAAAACCACATGCAATGTGAGACAGTACGTGAACAAAATACAAATCTAGCGAGAAGTTTCAGAAAAGGGAGTGTTATGGTTTGCACTGTATCCCCTTCTCATTATTCATACACTAGAGTATGAACACCGAGTCCCAATCCCTAGTACCTCAGAATGGGACTTAATTTGGAAATGGGGTAATTGCAGATGTAATTGGTTAAGATGAGGTCAAACTGAAGTAGGGTGAGCCCTAATCCAAAATGATTGCAGTCTGTATGAAAAGGGGAAGGATAGAGTCACCCATGCAGGGAGAATACCATGTCAAGATGAAGACAGAGATCAGAGATGGTTTCAAATGAGTTTCCATATTCAGTCTCAATGATATTAATAACGTCATTCCCGTGCTTTAAGGACTAACACTAGGAAATGCAACCAGAGCAGTTTTGAAACAGATGTCAGAAAGCATGGATTCAAGAAAGAGGTCATGTTGATCTAGCTTTTTTTTTTTTTTGAGATGGAGTCTTGCTCTGTTGCCCAGACTAGAGTGCGGTGGCGCAATCTTGGCTCACTGCAACCTCGCCTCCCGGGGTCAAGTGATTCTGCTGCCGCAGCCTCCTGAATAACTGGGATGACAGGTGTGTGCCACCATGTCCAGCTAATTTTTGTATTTTGAGTAGAGACGGGGTTTCACCATGTTGGTCATGCTGATCTCAAACTCCTGACCTTGTGATCCACCCACCTCGGCCTCCCAAAGTGCTGGGATTACAGGCGTGAGCCACCCTGCCCAGCTGATCTAGCTTTTTAAAAGTGGCAAAGCCACTTATCTCCTCAGTGACTCAGTTTTGTCTACAAAAAGATAGCAACATCCTTACCTTTGTTTTACTCTCTCAAAAATGCGATGAAGGTAAATGAGATTAAAAGATGTTTATGATGTGGGGAAATAATTGAAATACAGATAGATACAAGCTTTGAGCAATAGAAACGTGTGTGTGTGTTGTCTATGGATACACATATACAGATCCATATGTACATGTGTGCCATTAGATGGCAGCAGGAAGCTAATTCATAACAAAGTCAGCTTCAGCCAAGGTTTTCCCTTTATCAGACAGATTTCCTGTGACTTGGTCTCACTGACTCAGTCTCGGCAGGATTCTCTATGCCTCTGTCTCTTTGTCTTCTCTTTTTCCCTGTCTCTTTCCTCTCTTTCTACCCCTTCTCCCTCTCTCCCCAACTTAAAGAAAACACCTTTTATTAAATTATGAAAAACGCCAAATGTGGCCGGGAGCGGTGGCTCATGCCTGTAATCCCAGCACTTTGGGAGGCCAAGGTGGGCAGATCACAGGGTCAGGAGATCGAGACCATCCTGGCTAACACGGTGAAACCCCGTCTCTACTAAAACTACAAAACATGAGCCGGGCGAGGTGGCGGGCGCCTGCAGTCCCAGCTACTTGGGAGCCTGAGGCAGGAGAATTGCGTGAACCCGGGAGGTGGAGCTTGCAGTGAGCCGAGATCGTGCCACTGCACTCCAGCCTGGGCCACAGACCAAGACTCCGTCTAAAAATAAAAAACCCAAATGTTCACAAAAGAAGAGTATTACAGTGAGCCCTCATCAACCCAACACACAAATTCAACTAATTCTGCCATACTCGCTTCAACTCTCCATCCATTCTTCTCTCCTTCCCTCACTCCCCACTGAATTTTAAAGCAAATCTCAGACTTCACGGTTTTCCAACTATAATATGCATATGTAAAAATTATGTCCATATCCATACATAATCATAATGCCATTGTGAAACATAACATTAATGATAATTTCTTAGAATCTTATCATGTCTCTTTTCAAAGGTTTGAAACAAGAATGATGGCCATATTTTACATAATTTATAATTTAGCAAATAGAATATTTGAATAATAAACCAATTCCATTTTGAAGGTTTCTGATGTAGCACTCTGTTTAAAAAAAAAAAAAAAAAAAAACTACTTGAGAAAAGTATGGATTGATTGTATTGGAAGTTGCAAGGCCTGAGGAATGTTTTCCCATAATTTTAGTCCTTCTCATCAGTGTTCTATGCCTCAGTTCTGGTAACCCCAGAATGATGCTGTTACCTGACAGTATTCTAATGAAGATTAAAGAAATAACATCTGTTAATCTTATTAAGTTCACTGAGGCAGGATGGGGCTGGGTGCTGGTAAATGGAGCAGATAAATGATGTGAGCCATCTACACTTTATTTTTCACGTTGAAAAGTCATTATAGAGAAACTTTCTCCTTTGGTGCACGTACTGATACTTCAGAGCACGTATGAACTATGGTAGGTAGGAAAGTCGTGCCAGAGACTACCTCTTAGTAACCTTAGCAGAAAATTACAGCGCAATGCCTATAGCCCTGGGAAGAGACACATATAAATCCATTTCACACCATGTAGAGTTTACATAACTGAATCAGAATTTTTAAAAAGGAATCTGGTTGATAATTGTTCCAGAATAAATCAACTCAATTTTTCAGTAAATATCAAAAACATTCATAAGACCTAGGTATTCTACTTTCAGCAATTTATACTAAGGAAATAAACATAGATGGAGGCAAAGATGCAGTTACAAGGACATGTGTGTCAGTGTTGTTTATAAAATCAAACTTTTAAAAAATAACCCTTAAATATTCAACAACAGAGATGGGTGAATAAATTGCATTATAGAACCATGATGGGATACTTTGTAGCTATTAAAAAATCACCTGGTAGGAATACATTGATTAACATGTAAATGTTTTGACAATATCTTTAGTGAAAAAAATCATGTTATAAAATAGTACAGGCTGTGCATGGTGACTCACACTTTTAAGTCACACTTTGGGAGGCTGAGGCAGGTGGATCACCTGAGGTCAGGAGTTCAAGACTGGCCTGGCCGACATGGTGAAACTCCATCTGTACTAAAAATATAAAAATTAGCTGGGCATGGTGGTGCATGCCTGTAATCCCAGCTACTCAGGAGGCTGAGGCAGAAGAAGCGCTTGAACCCAGGAGGCGGAGGTTGCAGTGAGCCAAGCGCATACCACTGCCCTGCAGCCTGGGTGACAGAGTGAGACTCCGTCTCAAAAATAATAATAATAATAATAATAATAATATAGTATAAAGGCATCAATTCCTCTTTAGTTTAGCTGTATTTATACATGTGCATATATACCTGTGCACACACACACACAGAAATGAGATTAGAAAGACATGGAGTAAACATAATGCTAACAGCAGTTACCTCTATAAGCAGAATTATAAAAGCTTTTTTTTTTTTTAGCCTCTAGGTTTTTCTATAATGTGCATATAAAAAATAAGTGCAAAATATTTTTCTTTCAAAAATTTGACTAGCAGATCTGGCAACATGGAAGACAGACCTAAAGTAGAATGCCACATACTATAAACACAAAGAAATAACAGATACAAGGAAAATAGAAAAGCAAATCCCTTAGAAACATAGAAGGATCTGAATACGGATTGGGATGCACATTAATTAACAAAGCAGCTGCTCACAGTTGAAGGCAAGGTGGAGATGAGGTCAGTGTTCCCTGATAACAAACCAGACAAAGATGTCATACACATGCCAAAGCATTACAGACCAGTATCTATGAATACTAACACAAAAATCCTCAACAACATACTAGCAAACTGAATCCAGCACATAAAAAGGATTATACATCATGACCAAGTGAAATTTATCCCAGTCATGTGATATTTGAACATCAATGAATGTAACAGCCATATCAAGAGAAGAAAGGACAAAAATTGTATGATCATTGCAACAGATGCAGAAGCACATGATAAAATCTGACACTCTTTCATGATGAAATACTCAACAAACTAGGACTAGAAGGGAACGTCATCAGCCTGATAAAGGGTATCTATGAAAAACCCACAGATAACATCATACTTAATGATAAAAGACTAAAAGCTTTCTCCCTAAGATCAGGAGCAAGACAAGGATGCCTACTTTTGCCACTTCTGTTCAACATTGTACTGGAGGTTCTAGACAGAGCAATTAGGCAAGAGACAAAAATAAAAGGCCTCAAGATTGGAAAGGAAGTAAAATTACCTGTAGGTGCAGATGACATGATTTTGTATGTAGTAAACCCTAAGGAATCTGCTTTAAAAAAATAAAAACTATTAGAACAGGCCAGGTGTGGTGGCTCACTTCTGTAATCCCAGGACTTTGGGAGGCCAAGGCAGGCAGATCACTTGAGGTCAGAAGTTCGAGAGCAGACTTGCCAAAATGGTGAAACTCCGTTTCTACTAAAAATACAAAAATAAGCCGGGTGTGGTGGTGCATGCCTGTAGTCCCAGCTACTTGGTGGGGCTGAGGCACGAGAATTGCTTGAACCAGGGAGGTGGAAGTTGCAGTGAGCCAAGATACTACCACTCCACTTCAGCCTGGGTGACGAAGTGAGACTGTCTCATAAAAACACAAACAACAACAACAACGAAACAAGGCCGGGCATGGTGGCTCATGTCTGTAATCCCAGCACTTTGGGAGGCTAAGGCTGACAGATCACCTGAGGTTGGGAATTCGAGACCAGCCTGACCAACATGGAGAAACCCCGTCTCTACTAAAAATACACACACAAAAAAACTAGCTGGGCATGGTGGCGCATGCCTGTAATGCCAGCTACATGGGAGGCTGAGGCAGGAGAATCACTTGAACCCGGGAGGCGGCGGTTGTGCTGAGCCAAAATCATGCCACTGCACTCCAGCCTGGGCAACAAGAGTGAGATGCCATCTCAAAAACAGACAAACAAACAACACTATTAAAATAAATAAGAACACTGTCCATGAATGTTCATAGCATTGTTCATAAGAGCCAAAAAAGTGGAGACAACCCAAATGTCCATCAACTGATGAATGAATAAATAAAATGTGGTGTATCCATACGACAGAATATTACTCAGCAATAAAAAGAAATGAAGCACTGATACTTGCTGCAACATGGACGAACCTTGAAAACATGCTAATTGAAGAAGCATGCTAATTGAAACATGCTAATTGAAAGAGTGGAATTTTATGATTCCATTACATGAAATGTCCATAACAGGCAAATATATACATATAGAAGGTAGATTAGTTGTTGCCTAAGGCCACGGGGGTAGGGTAATTGAGAGTGGCAGGTAATGGATATTGGTTTTGGGGGGAGGTAATAAAAATGTGCTGAACTTGATGGTGGAGATGGTTGCATAACTCCGTGAACATACTGGAAACTTTTATTTTTCAACTTTTGTTTTAGATACAGGGGGTACATGTGCAGTTTATTACATGGGAATATTGCATGATGCTGAGATTTGGAGTATGGATCCCGTCACCCAGGTAGTGAGCATAGTACCCGATAGGTAGTTCTAAAATTATATTTCAATAAAGTTGTTAAAAGAAGACAATACGTAATCTCAATTTGCTCAGACAGGTAAAAGTATTGGAAATGAATAAACAATTAGATGTTGTGGTTATGCAAATTTTAAAATCCCAAGGAATAATTAAACCAACTATTAGAACAAATAAGAGTTTGGACACATTGTTAGACACAAAAACAATATAGAAAAGTCAACATTGTCCTCATGTGAAAATGTCAATAAGAAAGTAAAATTTTGAAAAAGATACTATTCTCCCCAATAACAGCACTTATGGGACCAAGGAATAAACGTATCAAAAAGAGCAAGATCTCAAGCCAGACACAATAGCGCATATCTGTAACTGAGGCGGGAGGATCGCTTGAGCCTAGGAATTCAAGTCCAGCCTGAACAACACAGCAAGACTCTAACTCTTGAAAAAAAAAAAATGAGCGAGATCTAAAAACAAAATTATAAAGCTTCACTGAAAGACACAAAAGACACAAAAGAAGACCTAAATAAAATGAAGAAATATACCATGTCCATAAATGGGAAAGCTTCATACCATAAAGATGGCACTTCTCCAAACACTAATTCAGTATAATTAAAATAATAAAATGTTAAAGGCTAACAAGTTGGTTCTAAATTTCAAGGAAGAGAAAAGGAAAGAACCTCAAGACCATTTTGAAGAAAACAAGATGGGAATAGTTGCCCTCTCATTTATTAAAATTCATTATAAATGTATAGTAATTAACAAGTGTTGTATTTGTGCAGGGACACACAAACAGACCAATGGAATAGAAAAGAGAGAGCCTAGAAATAAACCCATGATTCTTATGAGAACTTAATATAATAGAGATAGTGTTGCAAATTGATAGGAAATTTCAAAATAAGCTTCAGATTGATTCCATATCTAAATGGGAAAGAGTAAGCCTTTAAGACTTCTAAAACTTTTTAGACAAAAACACAAGATAATAAATATATGATTCAGGGTATGGAAGAAGTTCTTAAATAAGACAACAAAAACACAAAAAATGTAAGAAATTTGATGGCATCAAAATTTCTCTATAAAAAAGACAACATACTCTCAAGCATAGACCAGGAGAAGCTATGTGTAAAGAACTACAAAAAGGAGAGAAGGGGGAATCAGTAGTTTGGGGAAAGACAATTTAATAGAAAAATGTTAAGAATATAAGGGCAAGTAATATATAGACAAAATCTGGGTGGCAAAAGTTTTCATTGTAAAGATATTCACTATTAGATTAAACCTCATTAAATTGCCAGTACTTGATAGTCTTAGCTCACAAAAATGCGATTTCATATAGGTAAAATTAGTAGCAGTAGGAGATTTAAAAATTAACAGATACCATTGGCCAACTGTGGTGGCTCGTGTCCATAATTCCAACACTTTGCGAGGCCAAGGTAGGAGGGTCACTTGAAGCCATGAGTTCAAGATTAGCCTAGGCAAATGGTGAGACCTCATCTCTACAAAAAATAAGAAAATTAGCCAGGCACAGTGGCCAGTGTCTGCAGTCCCAGCTACTAGGGAGGTAGAGGCAGAAGGATGGCTTGAGCCCAGAAGTCTGAGACTGCAGTGAGCTATGATCATACCACTGCACTCCAGCCTGGGCAACAGAGCAAGACCCTGTCTCCAAAAAAAAAAAAAAAGAAAGAAAGAAAAAAGAGAGAGAAACCATTAAAAATCCATTAGATTGACTACCAGGACTCACAAAATTATGTGGAAACATAAACTATTAGACAGTTGTAGAAGAAAGCTTAGACTGGTAAAGCACTTTGGCAATATCTAATAAAGTGGAACATACATATACCCCTGACCAAGCAACTTCATAATCTTCCTAGAGAAATTCTTACATAGGCACACAAGGAGATAAGCCAAAGATACTGTATTACCCAGAGTCCTCCAGAGAAACAGAACCAGAACCAACAGAGAGAGAGTGAGAAGACAGAGAGAGAGAGAGAGAGAGAGAGAGACAGAGAGAGAGAGAGAGAGAGTGTGTGTGTGTGTGTGTGTGTGTGTGTGTGTGCGTGTTTAATTATAAGGAATTGGCTCACAGGATTACAGAGGTTGAAGTAAGTCCCAAGATAGGCAGGTGGCAGGCTGGAGACCCAGGAGAATCAATGTTCAAGTCCAAAGGCCTGAGGACCAGAACAGCTGATGTTATTAATACTTGTAAGTTCCAGTCTAAAAGCCAGTAGGCTCCAGACCCAAGAGCTAGTGTTTCAGTCTGACTCTTTTTTTTTTTCCAGGCGGAGTTTTGCTCTTGTTGCCCAGGCTGGAGTGCAATGGCGCCATCTCAGCTCACTGCAACCTCTGCCTCCCGGGTTCAGGTGATTCTCCTGCCTCAGCCTCCTGAAGTAGCTGGGATTACAGGTGCCGGCCACCATGCCCAGCTAATTTTTGTATTTGTAGTAGAGACGGGGTTTCACCATGTTGGCCAGGCTGGGCTTGAACTCCTGACCTCAGGTGATTCACCCACCTCAGCCTCTCAAAATGTGGGGATTACAGGCGTGAGCCACCGCGCCCAGCCAGTCTGAGTCTTAAGGCCAGAAAAGACCAATGTCTCAAGTAGCCAGGGAAGAGGACTTCCCTCTTACTTAGCTTTTGTGTTCTATTCAGGTCTTCGATTGATGAGCAGAGGCCTACCCACATTAGGACGGGCAATCTGCTACATTCAGTCTGTCAGTCCAAATGCTAATCTCATCTGGAAACACCCTCACAGGCACACCCAGAGTAATGTTTGGTCAAAAGCTTGAGTGCCCATGATCCAGTCAAGTGGACACAGAAAATTAACCATCACAGATACTCACTTCAGTATTGCTTGTAATATCAAAAACTTGGGCCAGGCATGGTGGCTCATGCCTGTAATCCTAGCAATTTGGAAGGCTAAGGCGGGTGGATTACCTGGGTCAGGAATTCAAGACCAGCCTGGCCAACATGGTGAAACCCCATCTCTACTAAAAATACAAAAAAAAAAAAAAAAAAAGAAAAAATTAGCCGAGCATGGTGGCGGGTGCCTGTAATCCCAGCTACTTGGGAGGCTGAAGCAGGAGAATCACTTGAACCTAGGGGACAGAGGTTGCAGTGAGTCAAGATCACACCACTTCATTCCAGCCTGGGTGAAAGAGCGAGACTCTGTCTCAAAAAAAAAAAAAATCAAAAACTTGGAAATAATCTAATTGTCTATTTATTCTACAAATACGCACTAGGCATTCATTATGTGCCAGGGACCATTCAATATGTTTGGGATACACCAGTGAGTAAAAAAGACAGACATTCTTCTCCTTGGCAAGGTTACATATTAATAAAAGAAGACAAACAATAAGCCTAATACCTATGTAGGGTATACATACTTACAGGAAAGCTACTTTCCATAACTTCAAGGATACCATTCATATTATATTCTATGTCAATGCCACCCTCTGCAAATGTGTAAGGCAATAGTGGGGTGGGGAGTGGGTGGCAAGTGACAATTTAAGTTAGAAGATCAAAGTAGGCATTATTAAGTAGGTGACAGAGCGCAAACTTAGATGAAGGAATTATTGTGCAGATATCTGGAGGAAAGAGCAAACCAGGCAGAAGAACCAGACTGTGTAAAGATCCAAAAGCTCGAGGCTGGTGAGACTGTGAAGAGAGCCACGGGGAGAGGGTTAGAATAAGATGAAGTGGAACAAGGGGTAGGCCACTGTAAGGACTTGAGGGCTTTTTAGTCTGAATGAATGAGTAGCCATTACAGAGGTTTAAACAGTGGAGCAAAGTGATCTGATTCCATGTTGAAGGGATCACTCTGGCTACACTTACAGGGAAGCAAGGATGGAAGCAGGAAGCCACTACAGTAATTCAAGTGAGAAATGGTGATGGCTTGGGCCAGAATGATAACAACAATGTTGGGTTCTAGATATATTTTGAATATAGAGCCTATAAAAATCCTGACAGATTGGATGTGGAATGTGAGTTAAAGAGAAGACTCAAGGATAACTCATATTATGCCTGATCAACTGGAAGGATGAAGTTGCCATCAACTGAGAAGTGTGTAACCTATGGAGCAGAGGTTTTTTAAATTTTTATTTATTTATTTTTGAGACAGAGTCTCGCTCTGTCGCCCACACTGGAGTGCAGTGGTGGGATCTTGGCTCACTGCAACCTCTGCCTCCTGGGTTCAAGCTATTCTCCTGCCTCAGCTTCCTGAGAAGTTGGGATTACAGGCATGCACCACCACGTCCAGATAATTTTTGTATTTTTATTAGAGACAGGGTTTCACCATGTTGGCCAGGCTGGTCTCAAGCTCTCGACGTCAGGTGATCCACCCACCTCGGCCTCCCAAAGTGGTGGAATTACAGGTATGAGCCACTGTGCCCAGCCATGGAGCAGGTTTGAGGGGAGAAGACAAGCTGAGGTCTGAACATGTTTACTTTACAGGTATATTACACATTCACATGAAAATGCTGAATTGGGAATTAGGCATCTTGAGTTCCAAATTGGAAATTAGGCATCTTGAAGAGATATCTGAGCTAGAGTTGTTCAGTGTGTAGATAGTTTTTTTTTTTTTTTTAAATAGAGATGGGGTCTATGTTGCCTAGGCCAGATTACAATGGCTACTTACAAGCAAGATCATAGTGCACTACAGGCTCAAACTCCTGAGCTCAAGGGATCTTCCTGCCTCAACTTCCCAAGTACTGGGACTATAGGTACACCACCACTCCCAACTAGATAGTATTTAAATCCATGAAACTGTAAAGACCACTATAGGGGGTTTGATGTAGCTAGAGATGAGATTCAAGGATTGAGCCTTGTTAGAAGGTTAAGGACATGAGAAGGAACCGGTAAAGGAGACTGAGGAGCAGCCAGTGAGACAGGAGAAAGACCAAGAGTGTGGTGTCTGGAAGCAACTGGAAAAGTGTCAAGGAGGAAGGAAGGGCCACCCATGTCAAATGCTGCTGACAGGTGGAGTAAGATAAGGACAACAGGTTAAACACTGGACTAAACAATAAAAGACATCTTGAGAAGAGCAGTTCTGACTAAACGTAAGAGACAAAAGTCTGAGCAAGTTCAAGAGAGCATGAGAGGGGAATCGGATCTGGAAAGTACATACATCTCCTTCAGGCTTTGTTGCAAAGCCTACTTGGGAGGCTGAAGCAGGAGAATCACTTGAACCTAGGGGACAGAGGTTGCAGTGAGTCAAGATCACACCACTTCATTCCAGCCTGGGTGAAAGAGCGAGACTCTGTCTCAAAAAAAAAAAAAATCAAAAACTTGGAAATAATCTAATTGTCTATTTATTCTACAAATACGCACTAGGCATTCATTATGTGCCAGGGACCATTCAATATGTTTGGGATACACCAGTGAGTAAAAAAGACAGACATTCTTCTCCTTGGCAAGGTTACATATTAATAAAAGAAGACAAACAATAAGCCTAATACCTATGTAGGGTATACATTACTTACAGGAAAGCTACTTTCCATAACTTCAAGGATACCATTCATATTATATTCTATGTCAATGCCACCCTCTGCAAATGTGTAAGGCAATAGTGGGGTGGGGAGTGGGTGGCGCATGAGCTGGAACCGTAGGTATAGCTATAAGCCTTCTTATCCGAGCCGAACTCGGTACATCAGATTACAGGAGAAGGGAAACTGCTAAACTGGTCTATCAGTTTATGTGAGTGCAAGGAAATAAAAGACAGTTGATGGTGAAAGGGGAAGATAAAAGGGCTAGGCAAGTCAAAGTGTTTATATGCTAGCAGGGAGCTGCAATGGAGAGAAAAAAAATGATCATTCAGCATAGAAGTGAGAATTGCTACAGCAGTCCTTGAATAGATGAGTAGGACCTAATTCACAGTGGAGAGGTTGGCTTTAGAGAAAAGCACGAATACTGGTAGGCAAGAAGGCAGAGTATGTGAGTGCAAGTGAGGTCAGTAGATGCGATGAGATTGTGGAAATTTTCCCCCTTATTACTTGGATTCTCTTAGCCATTAGTCAAAAAGAAGGGTGGGGAGGAGGAATGGGAGTTAGATGAAACAGGAGAGGATGTGCAATATGTAACAGTCATCAATGAGAGAAGAAGAATGAATGGACTAAGGAAACACAGGATGATTGTCAGGCAGTATTCGAGACCCACAAGAAATTCATGGTCATAAAGTTAAAATGGGACCAGTCAGTATGGCTACTTTTCCTTTATTTTCTTCAGTGTCAAAGGGGCAGGGAGTAGCTGGAGGATGGATTTAATCTGGGCTGTAGTTTTGCCAGTGTGTATGATGAAGTAAGAGGGGAGCAAGGGAGTTGAAGAGGTATGAAAGGAGTGGTAATGACTGCAATGGAACTGAAGCTGGGATATAAAAGAGACTGCAGAGGGGTTAATGAGCAGGTGAAAGATAATAGGATCGACAGAGTTAAGGTCCCAGTGGGGTCTAAGGACTGTTGAAGCTGGGATACTGGAAAGGGGTAAACTTGAAAGATGAGAAGTGATAAACAGAATGGATGCATAAAATTGAGAACATGAATTGGTAATGTCAGGGTAATGGTAAGGTCTTGAGTATAATCATGAGGGTGAGTAGCAGGAGCTACACTCATCAAGAAAGAAGAGTGCGGCCAGGTGCAGTGGCTCATGCCTGTAATCCCAGCACTTTGGGAGGTGGAGGAAGGTGGATCACTTGAGGTCAGGAGTTCGGGATCAGCTTGGCCAACATGGTGAAACCCCATCTCTACTAAAAATACAAAAATTAGTTGGACGTGGTGGCTCATGCCTGTAATCCTAGCTACTTGGGAGGCTGAGGTAGGAGAATTGTTTGAACCGGGGACGTGGAGGTTGCGGTGGGCCAGGATCATGCCACTGCACTCCAGCCTGGGTGACAGAAAGGAGGGACAGTAGTCTGGGGTACATCAGATTACAGGAGAAGGGAAACTGCTAAACTGGTCTATCAGTTTATGTGAGTGCAAGTGATAAACCGATAAAATGATTTATCAATTAAATTGAAAAACTAGTTTACCAATAAACCAGTTTATCAATTAAATGAATTAACTAGAATTGTCAGCTAAAATGGATTAATTAGAATTACACACATTGATGCATATAAATCTCAAAAAGACTAATATTGAATGAAAAAATCAACTGCAAAAAGATACATACACTGACATTATTTATATGTAAAATTTAAAACCAAACAAAACATAAACTGTTAATGGTTAGATAGTTATATAGTAAAAACATGAAAATGTGTATCAGAAAAATATATATTTGAATTTCTAGTTGGTAGTTGCCTCTGGAGACGGCAGGGTTGGAGTCAGATTCCGTAACATTTTAACTGTTTAAAAATAGCCTGAAATAAATGTAGTTTTAAGAAGTTTAAAGCAACTAGTTGTGGATACTTAGGAAACAAAGTTTCCTGTGTATTCTCACTGTAAGCTCATGACCATGAAATTCTTGTGGGTCTCTTACAAGGCTTCATATGATCTAACTCAAGATCAGGAAGTGATTCCAGCAGCTATTCTCACTGTTTACTAAAGATAAAGTTTCTGGGCTGGGCGGGGTGGCTCACGCCTGTAATCCCAGCCCTTTGGGAGGCCAAGGGGGTGGCTCACAAAGTCAGGAGATAGAGACCATCCTGACTAACACGGTGAAACCTCATCTCTACTAAAAATACAAAAAATTGGCCAGGCGTGGTGGCACGCGCCTGAAGTCCCAGCTACTTGGGAGGCTGAGACAGGAGAATTGCTTGAACCCGGGAGGCAGAGGTTGCAGTGAGCAGAGATCCCGCCACTGCACTCCAGCAACACAGTAAGACTCCATCTAAAAAAAAAAAAAGATAAACTTTCTGGCTTCTCTGGTCTACCTTCCACAAACCTACATCTTTTTACATCTCAAATCCTCCTCAGAAAAGATTGAAGCAAGATGAATAATAACACTAATATTATCTTTGGTTTTAAGCTCTTTACATCAGAGAAAACCTAACAAATGTGCCACCTCTATTTTCAGGCTTGCTCACTGCTTCCCGTTTGAAAGAAAGGGACCCAACAAACACTATCGTCAATTTGTATGGATTTTTCTAGAGATATTCTGTGTTTTTTAACAACATACATATTTTTAATTTTTTTCACACAGTTGTGACATATACAAAATTTGATTTTTTTAGTTAAAATAGCTTGGATATCTTTTCATAACCATACATGTAGAGCTCTTTTTTTTTTTTCGAGATGGAGTTTTGCATTTGTTGCCCAGGCCCAAGTGCAATGGAGTGATCTCGGTTCACTGCAACCTCCACCTCCCAGGTTCAAGCGATTCTCCTGCCTCAACCACCCGAGAAGCTGGGATTACAGGCCCGTGACACCGCACCCTGCTGATTTTTATATTTTTAGTAGAGATGGGGTTTCACTATGTTGGCCAGGCTGGTCTCGAACTCCTGACCTCAGGTGATCCACCCACCTCGGTCTCCCAAAGTGCTGGGATTACAGGCGTGAGCCACCATGCCCAGCCTGTCTCATTCTTTTTAAACGCTTTACAGTATTTAATTTATAGTTATGCCATAAATTATCTAACTTGTTCTCCATGGAAGGACATTTATATTTCAAACTTTCTGATACTTGAAACAATGCTGTAATGAGTATTTTTTGAATATGTAAATTCACAAATGTATGAATACACTTGGTAGATATTGCCAAAATCCCTCCACCTAGGGATCAACATTGATTTCCACTTTTCACAGCAGCGTACGAGTGGCCATTTCTCCCAGGTCAACAGAGTGTTCTTGCACTTCAAACTGTACCCCATCTGATAAAAGTGGTAAAATAGTTTAAATCTGTAATTATGAGAGAGGTCAGCCATCTTTTACTATGCTTAAGAACCCTTTGTATTTTATATCTGAAAACTCTCTCTCAGTCAGCATTCAGTCAGGAAAACAGAAGGCACTCAAGTATTACACTCAGGAAAGGATTGAACCCAGGTGCTTCCAAAACACTGGAAGGACTGGAGGAAAGGAAGGTCAGGGAAAGCTGCCAGTGAGTGCAGGAAATCAAGAAGTCACAGGAATGGCAGGAAATCACAGCTGATGATCTCAGCTGCCTGCAGCACTGAGGCAGGTGATTAACAAAACGCACAAGGTCCTGCAGAACCTCACGTATGCGTCCGAACAAGCCTATATACGCCTGCCCGCTGGCTGAAGGAATAAAGGCTTGTTTCTCTTTTGCCTTCCAAATAGTACACGTGCCTCTCATTAGCAGAATGAAAAGAAACCCTCTTAGCAAGAAAATCAAGGAAGTGTGGTTTCCAGGCTTCCAGCTCCTACAATAGAGTTTGGAAAGCAAGTCTGAAGTTGAGTATCAATGGGCAATGCCCAGCACATTAGTTACTTGGTAACTTTTTGGTTACTTGGGATTCATACACATCCTGCTAGCAAGGTTTAAACTTCCAAACATCACCTAATGTGATGCAATCAGGGCATGATAACCTTTTTGCTGAAGGAGACAAAGTCCTGTCAGTTCCTATCTCCATCTCTGATATTCATTCCTTTTAGTGCAATACAACTTGCCTTTGCCATACTATAACTTGAAGGCTAAATTAAAAGGTTAACCAACACTAAACACCCTATATAAAAATAACAGAGTAAAAGGGAGGGAGGAAAAGACACAAATGGCCTATATATATATATCAAAGCAAGGAGAAAATAAGCATTGTGACTAATGTCCTTATTGCTGCATCTAGTCCTGAGGTGATAGTTGATATTTATGATTTCCTTCTACTACCCATCCTATGTTCCCTTTCTCTGTATTCAGAACTTCAGTTAATTGAGGTTTGTTTGTTTTTTTTTTTTTTACCTGGTGGGTGACCCAAATCTTCATTCCTGAAGAGGCAGTGGCATTAGGATTCTGCCTGTTTGGTGTTGCTAGTCTTTTACCCATTTTACCTCCATACATGGAAGTACTAAGAAGTGTCCCAGAGAAACTCCTGTGTGTGTGCATGTATGTGTGAGATATCAGGTAGACAAAGGCAGCTTTAGAAGCTTTTGTGGGCATTATGGATATGAAAAAAAGTTTTGTATTTTGAGTTCTGTGTTTTTATGTCACCCAGATATTGCTCTGTCATGTTTCATAAAGCAACATTTAGGATTTGGAAAATGCAACTGCTTATATTATTCAAAAGATCATTGACAATGGTTACAAACAAGACCTTCCCAGAAAAAAAGTAGACCAGTAAGGATGACTTTTATCTTAAAATCTGAAGATACAACTAAAAATTAACTATAGATATTCCTTTTATTCTGCAAAGGCAAAAAAAAAAAAAAAGATTTTTCTTGAGACACACAAATTATATATACATAGAAAACAATCAGAATCGGCAATCTCTGAATTAAAATCAGTGTGACTCTACAAAAGAACTTTAGGGGAATAGGGTGCACAACTATGGAACACTCATTCAAGAGAACTTCATTTAGTGTCTGCCGAGATGGGCGGATCACGAGGTCAGGAGATCGAGACCATCCTGGCTAACACGGTGAAACCCTGTCTCTACTAAAAAATACAAAAAACTAGCCGGGTGAGGTGGTGGGCGCCTGTAGCCCCAGCTTCTCGGGAGGCTGAGGCAGGAGAATGGGGTAACCCAGGAGGAGGAGCTTGCAGTGAGCTGAGATCTGGCCACTACACTCCAGCCTGGACGACAGAGCAAGACTCCTTCTCAAAAAAAAAAAAAAAAAAAATACAAAAGAAAATCCAAATGCTACATAAATCCTGAGAACTGCTTCATTTAGTTAAAATCGTAATAGATTTGGAAAGCCTTTGATGGTGCATGGGACCTTAAGCAAACATCTATGTGATGCTAACACTAAATGTCAACTTGATTGGATGGAAAGTTACAAAGTATTGATCTTGGGTGTGTCTGTGAGGGTGCTGCCAAAGGAGAGTAACATTTGAGTCAGTGGGTTGGGAAAGGCAGATCCACCCTTAATCCGGATGGGCACAATCTAATCAGCGGCTAGCTTGGCTAGAATATAAGCAGGCAGAAAAATGTGAAAAGAGAGACTGGCCTAGCCTCCCAGCCTACATCTTTCTGCTGTACTGGATACTTCCCACCCTCGAAGTACTGGACTCCAAGTTCTTCAGTTTTGGAACTCGGATTGGCTCTCCTTGCTCCTCAGCCTGCAGACGGCCTATTGTGCGACCTTGTGATCACGTGAGTTAATACTTAATAAACTCCTCTCTCTCTCTCTCTCTCTCTCTCTCTCTCTCTCTCTATATATATATATATATATATATCCCATTAGTTCTGTCCCTCTAGAGAACCCTAATACAATCCATACCAGGTGATTCTTAGTTTTAGGTCAAAAATCCATTTGAGAAAGATATGAAAGCCATGAATGTTTCTCTCTAGAGAAACACTCTTTAATGCCAGGCATGGTTGCTCACGCCTGTAATCCCAGCACTTTGGGAGGCCGAGGTGGGTGGATCACCTGAGGTCGGGAGTTCGAGACCAGCCTGCACAACATGGTGAAACCCCACATCTACTAAAAATATAAAATTAGCTGGGCATGGTGGCGTATGCCTGCAATCCCAGCTACTTGGGAAGCTGAGGCATGAGAATGGCGTGAACCCGGGAGGCAGAGATTGCAGTGAACTGAGACAGCGTCATTGCACTCCAGCCTGGGCGACAAGAACGAAACTCCGTCTTAAAAAAAGAAAAAAAAAAGTAAGACACACTAACATAATATCAGAATTTCACTCACATAATTTATACAACACAATTGAGTTCTATCCCTTCCAAATATCACCATGGAGGTGTCATGATTATCCAAGGGTACAACATGAAACATTTTTGTATTCCTCTTAGTGACAAGGGTTCTTAATCTGGGTTTCAGCAACATAGTTTTAGAGCATCCATAGATGAATTGCAGAGATCTATGAATCTCCTTACATTATATGCAAAATATAATTACATATGATTATGCATTTTATATAATTGTGGATATAGTCTATCGAATGAGGTATATTCCTGGGAGGCTGAGGCAAGAGGATAACTTGAGCTTGGGGGTTTGAGACCAGCCTGGGCAAAAGAGTGAGACCTTGTCTCTACAAAAAAGAAAAGAAGGCTGGGTGTCGTGGCTTACACCTGTTACCCCAGCACTTTGGAAGGCCGAGACAGATGGATCAAGTGAGGTCAGGAGCTCGAGACTAGCCTGACCAATATGGTGAAAGCCCATCTCCACTAAAAATACAAAAATTAGGGTGTACTAGTGTGTGCCCGTAGTCCCAGCTACTCGGGAGGCTGAGACAGAAGAATTGCTTGAACCCAGGAGGCGGAGGTTGCAGTGAGCCCAGATCGCACCACTGCACTTTTTACTTCCGTATGGTTGGTAGTAACATTCCCTCGTTCACTCCTGATTTTAGTAATTTGAGTCTTTTTTTCTTGATCAGTTTAGCCAAAGGTTAATTTTGTTGATCTTTATGAAGAACCAACTTTTGGTTTTGTTGCTATTCTCAATTATTTATTATTATTTTTGGATGGAGTCTCGCTTTGTCACCCAGGTTGGAGTGCAGTGGTTCACTGCAACCTCTGCCTCCTGGGTTCAAGAGATTCTCCTGCCTCAGCCTCCCAAGTAGCTAGGAATACAGGCACGTGCCACCACACCCAGCTAACTTTTGTATTTTATAGTAGAGACAGGGTTTCACTATGTTGGCCAGACTGGTCTCGAACTCCTGACCTCAGATGATCCACCTGCCTCAGCCCCCTAAAGTGCTGGGATTACAGGCGTGAGCTGCCACGCCCAGCCCTCAATTGCTTTTCTCTTCTGTATTTCATGTTTCTGCTAACATCTTTATTACCTTTCTTCTGCTTGTTTTGTGGTTTAGTTTGCTCTTTTCTGATTTTTTTTTTTTTTGAGGCGGAGTCTCGCTCTGTCGCCCGGACTGGAGTGCAGTGGCCGGATCTCAGCTCACTGCAAGCTCCGCCTCCCGGGTTTACGCCATTCTCCTGCCTCAGCCTCCCGAGTAGCTGGGACTACAGGCGCCCGCCACCTCGCCCGGCTAGTTTTTGTATTTTTAGTAGAGACGGGGTTTCACTGTGTTAGCCAGGATGGTCTCGATCTCCTGACCTCGTGATCCGCCCGTCTCGGCCTCCCAAAGTGCTGGGATTACAGGCTTGAGCCACCGCGCCCGGCCTTCTTATTTCTTAAGGTTGAAGTTCAGGTTATTAATTTGAAACCTTCTTTAAATGCAGGCATTTAAAGCTATAAAGTTCCATCTGAGCACAGCTCCACTGCATCCCATATGCTATTGTGTATCAACTTTTTCTTTCCATTCACCTCAAAGTATTTTCTAATTTCCCTGTGACTTCTTTGACCCACTGGTTACTTAGGAGTACACTGCTGAAGTTCCACCTATTAGCAAATTATACCACTTTCCTTCTATTGATTTATAGTTTCATTCCGTTGTGGTAAAAGAACACGTTTTATATGATTTTAGTATTTTTAAATTGATTGAGACATGTTTTGTGGTCTGAAATTTTGCAAACCATGTTTCATGTGCACTTGAGAAAAATATGTATTCTGCTGTTCGGTGGAGCATTCTGTATATATGTCTGTGCAATCCAACTGGTCTACGGAGTGGTTCAAGTTCCTTACTGATCTTCTGTCACGGTGTCCTAGCCATTGGAAGTGGGGTACTTAAGTCTAGAACGATTACTGTTGAATTGTCTATTTCTCTCCACTTAAATTTTGCTTTATGTATTCTGGGGCTGTTAGAAATGTGTGTACATGTATACACACACATATATAATTGTTACGTATTCTTGATGGGTTGAGTCTTTTATTATATGTTGTTTCTAGCAAAAAAATAATTTTCTTAAAGTCTATTTTGTTGGATATTTTTCATATAGCCACGCTAGCTCTCTTGGTTATTATTTGCATGGAATATCTTTTTCCATCCTTTTACTTTCAATCTACTTGTGTGTCTGAATCTAAAGTAAGTCTTATGTAGACAATAAAGGGATGGGATTAAATTTTAAAATCTGTTCTGCCAATCTAATTTAAATATCATCTTTATTTGAGGCACCTTCAGAAAGCCCCAGGGCTCTCATTGTGTACTTTAAAAATCACTGATGGAGGCTGTGCACGGCGGCTCACACCTGGAATCCCAGCACTCTGGGAGGCTGAAGTGGGAGGATCACTTGAGGTCAGGTGTTTGAGAACAACCTGGCCAACATGATGAAAACCCCATCTTACTAAAAACAGAAAATTAGCCAGGCATGGTGGCACGTGCTTGTAATCCCAGCTACTCAGGAGGCTGAGGAAGGAAAATCGCTCGAATCCAGGAAGCAAGTGGAGGTTGCAGTGAGTCGAGATCACGCCACTGCACTCCAGCCTGGGCAATCGAGAGCGACTCAGTCTAAAAAAAAAAAAAAAAATTTCACGGATGTAATACGTGCCAGAAATTATTTATGAAAGAAATAACCCAACATTCTTTCAGAATTTTGTCAGCAACTTACCATATGACCTAGAACCAGTTTTTCTATTAAAGGTGAAAAATGTTATCACACGATGCCATCATAGAAAGCATTTTAAAAGTGAGACACAGTTGGCGTAACACCCACAGTATTAGTGTGATGGGAACTGTGGAGATGTATCAGTAGCAACGGCACCAACTCACCTGCAGTGAGCTGACTGACTACCCAAAGTCCCCTTCTCCTCTAATAGCAAAGCCCTGATTCAGTTTATCACGTTTGCCTTTCTCCCCTAGGAAAAATCCACTGGTGTATTATTATTATATACTCTTTTTCCAAGGACTGGTTTAGAGCAATGTAAATGTTATCCAATCCGGTCAATGAAATGTGAAGAGATGTCTTCCCTGAGAGCTTATGGAAAAGATTTTCTCTCTCTTAAAAGCACAAGAAGTCTCTACCCTCTTATGTTAAACAGTGTCAAGTCTTCATGATGCCTGGAAATGCAGCAACTATCCTGCAATCAATAATGGAGTTCATTTGAGAGCATAATGACAGAAGAAAGAATTCTGGGTCCCTGATGACGTCACTGAGCAACTGAGTCAACCCGGTTAGAAACCGTCCCTACCTCTAGCCTTTAAAGAAACAATCCCCAATATTTAGCTATTCTACATTAGGTTTCTTGTTTTAACCAAAAATTCGACAACAGTTTTATTAAGTATTTCTCAGTATCATCAAACAATAAGCTTAATTACTATATTGTAATATTTTATTCAAAAGACTTCCATTTTAACCATCTGTAAAACATTTAGCCATCCATTATTATTGGACTTTTAACATTATAAATTTCACTTCAAGTGGTAGAAGGAACAAAAAATATGTGATGGGACTTTCGGCAGTATATCTTAGAATAGATATTCTAATAAATATTTGTATTAAAGATGAAAAACATTACCGCACACAATGCCATCATAGTAAGCATTTTAAAGTGAGACACTTGGAGCATGTTTAGATTGTCTCCCATCCTGTAGTGAGTTGACTACAGGTGAGTTGGGAAACCAAAAAAGCCACCATCACTAACACAAACAAACAGAATTTACTAGGCATGTCTATATTTTATTTTCTTTAGGTGTTTTTCTGGAAAATTACATTTTCAAGGAATCAGCCCTTACAAACAGAGCTAATCTTTCAAAAAATAAAACCCAGTATCTAGATTCTCAAAACTTACAAAACCAACTGAAAATGTCTGGCTGTCATGCTCAAGTCAATTTCACATCACAAGTAATCATCTATAACTAATTTCAGTAGGCAAATTCCAATTCTAAATATTACTAATGATTACCATTGTTATTCTCAACTGTGTTGACAATTGTCTTATTGCTGAATTGTTCATAATACATTTTCTTTGGCAACTTTATTAACACCACGGGACAACTAAAGGTCTGGATTAACTTAGTATTTCAAAACTTCATTATAATTATTTAAATGTAAATGCTAGACTTAAATTATTTAAATTTAAATGCTAGATTTAAATTATTTAATTTTAATAAAATTTAAATTTAAATGCTAGAATAGGAAAGCCTCCAAACATGCCTAATACAACAAAAACAAAAATTGCTAAATAATCACTACTAAAAGCATTTCCATTGTATGTACAAGCATATAATTCAACTTAACTTTACCAACAAAAATATTATAATTCAGCTCCAATTTTCTATCAGACCTTCTGTGATAAAAAACAAAAAAATAAATGGAGAAGTAACATCTGGGCACCTGTCAAATTTTTATGGAAGGTTGTTTTGTATAAATTTTAAATGGCTTAAAATCAGACAGAATGTGAATTTTTCACTATAATACTTTATAAACTTGTACTTTATTTTTTTTTTTTTGGATGGAGTCTTGCTCTGTTGCCCAGGATGGAGTGCAGTGGTGCGATTTCGGCTCACTGCAACCTCTGCCTCCCGGGTTCAAGCGATTCTCCTGCCTCAGCCTGCCAAGTAGCTGGGATTACAGGCACATGCCACCACGCCCACCTAATTTTTGTATTTTTAGTAGAGACGGGGTTTTGCCATGTTGGTCAGGCTGGTCGCGAAATCCTGACCTCGTGATCTGCCTGCCTTGGCCTCCCAAAGTGCGGGGATTATAGGCGTGAGCCACCACGCCCAGCCTAAACTTGTATTTAAATTATATATTGATAGCTTATTCATTTTTAATTCTTGTTCCATGGAATAAGCCTATTTTTGAGGCTTGGCACAATATTAACAAGAAATTTAAACAGGAAGCTCAAGACCAGAAGTTTAACTAAAAAATCTTTTCTATATATAATAAAATCACCAACTTAAATTACAAATTGCTTCCACTAAAAATTATCACTCCAAACTTCAGAAAAAGTAAATTAAGATAGGTTATGGCAAAAAGTGCACTGTGAAGCATGTTCACATTACAAAGATAAATGATAAAGGTTAACCAGCAAAAATTCAAAAAGGCATATATGCAAACATCTCTATGCAAACTTTCATGAATAAGATATAAGAAATGATTCATTTGGCTAATTTTATGTACAGCTTGTATACAATTTAAAACAAGTACAACTGGATATGTTTCTATGTAAAAGCCACAATAAAGTTAAATGAAATACTAAATAAGTCTTACAAATTGGTCTCTTAGGAATTCTCAAAAGAATTAGTAACTGAATAATGTTATTCTAAGAAATACCCTCTTCTTGATCTATCATTTCTGTTTTAACTGAAAACACATCTGCCAACATATGTTTTGGAATTTCTGACCCTCTGACTTTCAAGGCATAACAAGCATTCTCCACTTTGGCCAAACTTTGTTTCAAGGTATACAGCTTCTTAGAGACCTCGTAAGGTCCAGTGTTGCCAATGAATGAAAACCCATCATAAACTTGACGTAAAAACTGGCTCACTTCAAAGGGGGTGTCAATGTCCCCATTCCCCACACTGTTAATACACATCCGCATCAATTCTCCAGTTAAGTCAGCCACTCCCAGAAGGTAATCGACAGGTGTGACTCTCAGTCTCCAAGTACCAAACTGCTCATCCTGTGTATCAGAGGAAGGCTGGTTTCAAAAAAAAAAACAAAAGACTGTGAAAAAGAGTGAATATAGCATGTATCACATTTATTACAGAAGTACAAAATCAATAGCAAATCAGTCATACTAATTTTTTCTAAATAAAATAAATCTATTTTGCTTAATAACCATTTGGGATGTTACAGGAGGAATCTCTGCCCTGGGTAGTGAATTGAACCATACGACTTCAAGATGCTTTTGAAATGTATCATTATGAAACCAACTATTTCCAACTCCACTTGACGTACAAAATAAAAAATTCTTAAATAAGGCTTAATAACTTTATTGCAGGACAATTACTTACTTAAATGGAAAATCATACGGCCCTCCAAGTGTGTGATCCATTAATGTTTTCCTAAGTTGCTCAGTCTTTTTCTGGCCTCTTATCTTTCCCTACTCAGCACTGACCATCACAATTTATTATTCTCTCACTGCATCCTCAATTCCCTTAGACTGCTGTATTTTCTACTGCACCTACCCAGCAAAAACAGAATCCTCAATCAACACTAAAATCTACTCATTAGTCCTTTATTCAGGTGGCTGAGTACCACTCACCGAGTTAAAAAATGGTAATCACAACTGCAGAGTTTGTACCGCTACAAATTACTCTCCAATCCTTTTACTCATCATTAGATGGTTCTCTCTCCAGCCTTTCAAACACGATTTCAAACCTTTCACCCTCAGTGCTCTACTCAAATCCCAAACCTGTTCACTTTCAGTAGACAAGCTTGCCCAACTTCACTGACCTGGTCTCATTTGCCAGCTTACCTAGCACAATTTCTCACAACTGCCTTTATCCCTACCAAAAAAAAAAAATTTATATCCACACCCATCTTTACCTTCTATCCTCCAGTCTCAGATGATGAGTTGTCCCTCCTCTTGTTTGAGGTTAACTCTTCCAAATGACCTTGACCCATCTCCTCCCACCTCTTCCAGGACCTTGCTTCATAAGGTGTATGCCCTTGGGCAAGTTATTTCATCTCTCTAAACCTCAGTTTCCTCATCTGTAAAATGGGATAACAGTACCTACCTCAGAGGTTTATTTTAAGGATTAAATGAGATAACATTTACCAAGTTCTTGGCATAATGCCCAACACAAAGTAAATATTCAACAAATGCTAGCTGCTATCATGATTACTATCATCATGAAATCTCTCCACATCAATTTCCCTCTATTGAATTCTTTCTGGTAGAGACAATGCCTAAATTGCTATTAAAAGACTGTATGTATAAAAGGGTAGTTGAAGTTGCAGTTACATCAAAGGACATTTTAGGTAGTGGGAACTACAAAGGTGTGCAGGTAAGATTTGTGCATTTGAGGAACTAATAATTCTTTTGATTAAAGTTTAAAGGAAGTTACATAAATGTAAGCTGAGAAGAGGGAGATAGCTTTATTAAGATCACACTCTTTGCTATGTATCTAATATATGACTCCTAACACTGAACTCTGCAGAGACCATCCGGTGCAACGTCCTCATCGTTTAGCATAAGAAATCAGGCCAGAGAAACATCACAGGTAATATGATGTTGAGCTATGGGAATATGATGTTGAGCTATGGGAATATGATAGCTAGTTAGTGGCACTTTTGTTTCCAATCTATTTTTCTGCACATTTGAAATTTTTCACAAAAAGTTTTTAAAATAAAAATTAAATAGTTTTGACAACATTCTCAACAGGCAAGTCAGAGCAAAATATCTTTCCCAATCAAATTCCCAAAATTTTCAGCACCACGCATCTTTAGCACTAAAACTTATTTATGAACACAGTCTTAATTTGAAACGTGTGTATGAATATCATAGCCCCATAATCTTAAAATAATCTAGTACCTAAGTCCTGAAACCGGTACTCTGACTCTCAATTTTCTGGCCTTTTCCCCAATATTTTCATTTTGATACAGAGAGAACTTTAAAGGAAAGTGTGGTAACTTCCCTAATATTATGTGAGAAGCAGGGTCAAATGGCCTACTTTACTTCTTGTGTAATTCAGTCTACAGTATATGAATAAAAAATATGAAGAAATTTTACTTCTCAAAATAAATTTCCTCCTTAATACACTTTATATAATTTAAAAAGTTAATACACGGCTTCCTTAAAGTAAGTTATACCTGTCATGCCAAATTAGTCTCATTTGTGTTAATATTTTAGCTGATATTCAAGAAAATATTACTTCTACAGTGTCTTCCATCTCCTGCCTACCTATCCTGAATATATGGTGTTTTTAAAAGTAATTTCAAAAAGACAAAAAAGAAGAAAATTTAAAAATTTTATTTAATTTGATCTTTAAGTGTACTGGTATCTCTGAAAGTATCAAATAGTCAATACAGCTTACCTTATTGCCTGAATGTTATATCTTGAAACCCAGAAGGAAAAAAATAGTATTTGTTTAAAAGTCAAACTGGAAAGTTTTTTTTCTTAATTCAGAAAAGCTACATAAATCCTTCAGATAAAAGCATTATTGAGTAAATAATTAACAGCTCTCACTATATAAAAACTACTTTGTAACAGGAAACTACTGAGCACTCCCGTGTCAGGTGCTATATACAATGTATATTACGTGTCAGGTGCTGCTGTATATTGCCTAATTAATATCCTTTAAGTCAAATCCTTTAAAACAACCCTTTGAGGTAGGTACCTGATGCAAGGGATCCCTGTAGCACACTGTGAGAGGTGCTGGGAGAGCAGACAAGGGCACAGGCTTGGATTCAAAACCTAACTTCAAATCTTAGCTCTGCTACACTTTTTAGTTGTGTGGCTTCTGGTAAGTTACTTAACCTCTCTAAAAGCCTGTTTCTTTCTGTGTAAAATTAGAGTAATAATGCTTACTACATACAGTTAATACAAGGATTAAATAAGATAGTGCTTATAAAGGGCAGGTGAAAAATAGTAAAACCAAAAGAGGACTTAGAGTAAGCACTCCATACTGCTTTAGGTAAAGAGCATTACTTTCCCAATATGCCCAGAGTTGTTCTTGTTCTATCCACTAACTGAAATATTTAAGAGAGACCATTTCCTAGTTGAGACTCTACAAAACCACACTTTAGAAAGAACATTCTCATCTCAGTCTTAGCATAAGCCAATAAATCTACTAGAATCATCATACTGTTACACAAATTATATCATAAATGTGAAATAAACTTTAAATTCTCACAGTTTTATTTTCTTTCCCATTGTCGTCAGTCGTAAATATCAATTGTTTATTAATTTCATCCATACTAATTAATGATCGTGTTTTGATGAAGTGTTGAAAAGAGACAGCTTCCACATATTCCTGTAGTCCTGAAAACACGACAAAGAAAATTAACTAAGAATAAGCACTTAATTAGTAAGAATGTCATAATAAAAAACTTCAAATTGATCAGCATCTAGCTCAAAAAAAAAAGCTTAATGGATGCCTACTATAATGCCAGTACTAGACTAGATACTTGGAATAGAAAGAATGGCATGGAGGCCGGGCGCGGTGGCTCACGTCCGTAATCCCAGCACTTTGAAAGGCCAAGGTGGGTGGATCACTTCAGGTCAGGAGTTCGAGACCAACCTGACCAACATAGCAAAACCCCATCTCTACTAAAAATACAAAAATTACCTAGGTGTGGTGACGGGCACCTGTAATCTCAGTACTAGGGAGGCTGAGGCAGGAGAATCACTTGAACCTGGGAGACGAAGGCTGCAGGCTGCAGTGAGCTGAGATCATGCCACTGCACTCCAATTTGCAACGAGAGCAAAACTCCATCTCAAAAAAAAAAGAATGTCACAGATGGTGGGAACTGGCACTGAACAGAGCAAACATTCCTGTGACAGCTCATATATAAATGTATTCAGTTTCTTCTTTCTACATCCTAAGTCATTAGTCTTAAAATTCTACTTTTTCCTACAGAGAGAAATATCAAAGATTTTTAGATTTTTTTTTTTTTTTTGGAGACAGAGTTTTGCTCTTGTTGCCCAGGGTGGCACGATCTTGGCTGACTGCAACCTCCGCCTCCCGAGTTCAAGCAATTCTCCTGCTTCAGCCTCCGGAGAGTAGCTGGGATTACAGGTGCCCACCCCTAGGCTTGGCTAATTTTTGTATTTTTCGTAGAAACGAGGTTTCACGATGTAGGCCAGGCTGGTCTTGAACTCCTGACCTCAGGTGATTCGCCCACCTCAGGCCTCCCAAAGTGCTGGGATTACAGGCATGAGCCACTGTGCCCAGCCAGAAAAAAAAAATTTTTAAGAGTTTAAGTAATAAGGATTTAAGAAAAGTCTATTCTTGCTGGGCGCAGTTGGCTCACGCCTATAATTCCAGAACTTTGGGAGGCCGAGGTGGGTGGATCACCTGAGGTCGGGAGTTCGAGACCATCCTGGCCAACATGGCAAACCCTCATCTCTACTAAAAACACAAAAAAAATTAGCCAGGTGTGGTGGCAGGAGTCTGTAATCCCAGCTACAGCTACTCGGGAGGCTGAGGCAGGAAAATCGCTTGAACCTGGAAGCGGGAGCTTGCAGTGAGCCGAGATTGTGCCACTGCACTCCAGCCTGGGGTACAAGAGCGAGACTTTGTCTCAAAAAAAAAAAAAAAAAAGAAAGGCCTATTCCATAAATTTTGATAGACTTTAATACAAATTATACAAATTAATTTTTGTTGCATTTTGCTGGTTAATGAAGCAATGATTCAAACAAATGAGACACAAAATTAAGAATCATTTGGGCCAGGCACGATGGCTCATGCCTGTAATCCCAGCACTTTGGGACACTGAGGCGGATGGATCACAAGGTCAGGACATTGAGACCATCCTGGCTAACACGGTGAAACCCCCGTCGCTACTAAAAATACAAAAAAATTAGCCGGGCATGGTGGCAGGCACCTGTAGTCCCAGCTATTTGGGAGGCTGAGGCAGGAGAATGGCGTGAACCCGGGAGGCGGAGCTTACAGTGAGCCAAGATAGCGCCACTGCACTCCAGCCTGGGCGACAGAGTGAGACTCTGTCTCAAAAATAAATAAATAAATAAATAAAATTAAAAAAAAAAAAACCAATCATTTGGATCTTTCTTAAAGTTTTAATAGGCAAAATCACTTTAAGTAATGTAAGTAAAAGTGTCAAAATACTGTTTATCTCTTAATAGTTCAAAATGGATCTAAGACTGGGTAACTCCTTTCTGCTTTGGTAGTTTAAACAAAAAAGAGCTATGCAATACAGTTTTGTACAAGATAGAAACAACTCTTGAAAAGTAAATTTTGGTAAAGATCAAAATATAACTATAGTTTTAAAATTTTTTATATAAACGTAAAGGCCACACGTGCAATTTTGTTACATGTCTACAGTACTATACTTTTCCAAGTGTTTTAAGACAACTACATTCTATAGCCACAATTTGCAATATTATTTTATTATGTCTTAATCTAAAAGGTGATACAGGGAAAAAACATTTCTTAATTATAATTATTGTTAGGTTAAGAAACTTTGTCTTTTTAAGGGTTTGTTGTAAAAACAGCAAGATAATACATTTCTGATTATGCAAAGAAAACTCAGAACTTAACAGGATCATAATACTTAAGTTCTCTAACATTTTTTATGACAGAGTCCTGCTACTTACAAATCTCCCCCATCTGACACTACACTTCTGGTCTGCCAGCAACAGTGTTGGGGAGGCTAATAGCTGTAGTATCATCACATCAAACGCCAGGCAAAGGTCAAGGATACCAGGGAAAATGGGTGACCCTGGTTTTGGTAGCACTACGAGGAAACTTAACTAAATGAAAATATCCTGACTCATTCTGAGCTGCAAATGATGCCCAAATATAGGTCAGAAGGGATAATTTGTTTAACAAACCATAATGTTCTGAGCAATTAAACATTAACAAGATTAAGTTTAACAAAAGAGATGATGTCATTTATATTTATAATTTAAAATATTTTTAATTAAATGTTTAATTTTTTGAATTATTAGTTTTATGAATAGGTGACACCATCCAGTTCCCCCCTCAAAGAAAATCGCTCTCATTTCCTTCTAAAGATACTTCATGGCCGGGCGCGGTGGCTCAAGCCTGTAATCCCAGCACTTTGGGAGGCCGAGACAGGCGGATCACGAGGTCAGGAGATTGAGACCATCCTGGCTAATACGGTGAAACCCCGTCTCTACTAAAAAAATACAAAAAAAAAACTAGCCGGGCGAGGTGGCGGGCGCCTGTAGTCCCAGCTACTTGGGAGGCTGAGGCAGGAGAATGGCGTAAACCCGGGGGGCGGAGCTTGCAGTGAGCTGAGATTTGGCCACTACACTCCAGCCTGGGCGACAGAGCGCGACTCCGTCTCAAAAAAAAAAAAAAAAAAAAAGAGATACTTCATGCACAAAAAAGCAAAGAGCAAAACGTAAAGATCAATAATCACATCTCTATGCTCTAATGTGGCTAGCCTCTTATGAGCTAAACAAGAAGACATGCACAAAGATTTACATACAAGGATGTTCGTCATTGTGACAAAAAATTTTTTTAAAGTTAGAAGACCAGTAATAGGTGTATCACTTGTCAATTTTTGTCTTAGTTCCATTATTTCAGAAAAAAGAGGTGGATGCTTAAAGCATGTCTCCTATGCCAGCTGGCAATATATTAAGCTTTGTTGGTACAGGGTGCTAGGTGCTCAAAGAACTGTAAAGGAAAGAGCTCTCTGCCTGGTTCTGCTGTGCCCCTCTTCACAGTCCTCTGAGTGTGGGGCAGCCAGCATTTCAAGGTGGCCAGCAGCAGGTAGTACCTGCCTGGGGACAGCTTCTTTTGTACTCCAGAGAATGCCTTTCCAGTAAACTGCCTCCTTGGGCAGGGAATTCCTTTCCATGGCACTTCCCATGGACAGCTTCCCAGAGGTTCATCAGCACAACAGCCCAGCAAACGTCTCTGCCACCTGATGGGCCATGCCCACACTCTCCAGCATGGTCTGGACCTCATCCTGTGAAGGGTGAGGGTGGGGTTCTGCCAAATTTACTTCCTTGGGTGCTCTGCCTCCACCCTAGGGGTAGAGGCTGCTCACTCTATCTGAGATTCCAGTACTCTTTAGAGTTCTCTTTTATAATCCCCTATACAGGTAATAAGTCTGTATGTTGTATTTAACTTTCCCTGTTCATATTACTAATTTCTGTTTCCTGTGTGGACCCTGAGGAATACAATAGGGAATTAGGAAAATAAATAATGGTATTACTTCTTCAGCCCTATTACCTATAGAAGGTGTTCCATTTTCTGTGGCCAGTCACTGTATTAGGTTCAGGATCAAGATTCAGTACCAGCTGGGAGCCTCGGATGAATTTTCCCTTTAACGTACTAGGTGTTCCCACTTTATGTTCTGAATGCTTATAGAAATACTGAAACATACTCAGATCTGTCCTATCCATAGACCCTATCTTTCCTCTCAACTATTGCTCCATCTCTCTCCTCCTCCTCAGAGCTAAGTTTCTTGAAGTAGCTGACTATATCATTTCCTCAATAACTTCATCTCACACTTCTCAACCTACTTCAGTCTAGCTTGGGTACACCTCTAAACCAAAATAGTTCTTGCTAAGATGACCATAATAAATAAGACTAATGGATATTTTTTCCATCTTAATCTCAGGAGCATTCAGCATTTTGGGCCACTTCCCCTCTTTAAACAAGTTTTCCTTTGATTCCTTTGACAGCATCATCTCCCGATTTCCCACTTTTCTATCTCTCTAGCCATGTCTTCTTAAGTCTCTGCCTCTAGTAGTCCTAGGCTCCCTCCAGTTCATCTACACTTGGTTTCAAGTAATCTTGCTGTCCTTAAACTTCACATCTCTGGCCTATAGGCACACATATCCAAATTAATATCTGACACCCTTATCAAAGATACCTCAAAATCAACACTTCCAACAATGAACTCACTATCTTCCTTCCAAAGCTGGTTCTCTCAGTTTTGCCAATTCTAAGCATGTCCTGGTCTCTCCCCATCTATTCTTGACCTCTTCTCATCCATTCTCACACTGCAGACTGTTTGCCTTTTTAATACGTAATGATGACCACATCATTCCCCAGTTTAAAGCCCAAATAGCTTCCCATGGCGCCCAGAATACAGGGCAAAACCATTAAAGTAGCTTATAAGACCCTGCTTAATTTCACCCCCACTTACATTATCAGCCTCAATTCACGCTATAGTTGTCATAACTCACAAAGGCTTACATTTCCAAGATGGGTACATAAACATATGTCTGTATGCATGTTGAGCAAAAAATAGCACTGCTTTGAATGTCAGAATCAAACACAACTGGCAAGGTGCTTGTCTCATACATGGCAATAGGTAGGGAGAGAAACAGTATAAAAACTAAGACAGTGTCCGTTGAAGGCAGTACACACATATTTTCCTGAGCCTTGAATAATATTAAATTCAACAAACGGGATAAACAGCATTACATGGGAAGGGGGCTGTCATTCTCCCCACCCTGCCCAATGTAACACTGTTTATCCTATTTGTTAAATTTAGTATTATTTCATATGTAGCTGTTGATAAGACCACAAACACTTTAGCAACAACATACCACCAATATTCTGTATCATTCAGCAGTGCCTTGTTACAGAAGCAAGTAGCATTTCTGTTTGGCTACCATATAGTTTAATTTCATTAAAGTACTTTTTTTTCATATTTCACTGGAAGAATAGTTCAAAATATTCCAAATTTTAAAAGTACCATAGAGATCATGGCATCTAGTACTTTTACAACTGACGCCCAGACCTGGAATTTAGTTGTACCTAGTTGATTTTACTAATTACAAATTATTTTTAAAAATAAATTCACTAAAACCATTTTCCATGCTTTGAATTGACTCATGGACAAAACAACTTTTTACAACTAATGAAGGTGAATAAACTTTTTTTCCATCGACAAATGCGTATTGTACCATATAATTGTCTCCGTAATTGTCATCTTTGTTCAATAACATTCATTCAGAAGCAGCAGTTTTAAAATACTACTTTGCTTTTTGATTGCCCATTGTTTTTCTTTCCCCTCTTCCGTTGTGGAACTACGAAATTTAAAATTATTCATCTTTTCTTATCCAAGGCTCTTTGGTTCCTCCCCTCAACTTAGCTCCATTTCTACTCTTGCATGTCCAAAAACTCCTTAAGGACTGTATTCAACCAACGGACATCTACCCTGGGACAGTATCCTTAATTATCACAGAGAACCTAGGAAAACAGGGATTTTAGTCTTTCCTTGAGCAGGAGCAAACTCTAAGACATGCTTTTACTTCAATCATCTCTGTAAGCCAAATACTGCAATACAGCAAGCAATATTTGTTCCCAAGAAAATGAATTATGGCATCTTGCTTAAAGAGCTGAAGTGGTTAGAATTTGTTTGATTTTTTTTAAAATTAGCAGCTTCATTTTATTTTTTCTCTGGTTTTTTATAAACATAACATTTACTAGCTTAGCCATTTTTAAGTGTACAGTGTAGTGCTTTTAAATACGTTCATAATGTACAAACATTATTATCATTCGTCTCCAGAATTATTTTATTAATCTTTCCAAAATGAAACTCTGGACCGAGCATTTCTTAATCTAACTCCCCATCCCTCCTCCCCCCAGCTCCTGCCAACCACCATTCTACTTTCTGGTCTCTACGATTTTGACTAGTCTAGGTACCTCATGTAAGTAACAAATATGGTATTTGCCCTTTTGTGATTGGCTTATTTCACTTTGCATAATGTCTTCAAGCTTCATCCACGTTGTAACATATGTCAGAATTTCCTTCCTGTTTGTAAGGCTGAATAGTATTCTATTGTATGCATATATCACAATTTGTTTATTCACTCATAGACTATTGAGTCACTTCCACCTTTTGGCTTTTGTGAGTAATGCTGCTGTAAACATGACTATTCATACCTGTTCAAGTTCCCGCTTTCAATTATTTACAGGTATCACCCAGAAGCCCTCAACAAAACTTTTTAAAAATAAAATAATAATTTACTAAGTCTTGAATGTCTACTACATGTAAGAGTATGGATCTGGAACTTTACATCCATCTATTTACTGCTCACTAATGCTCACTATTGTGTGACTGTATTACTATCCTTAATGAACAAATTGACGTACAGAGAAGTTAAGAAATTCAGCCAAGTCACACAGTAAATAGTGAGTTTCTAGATTTCAAAAGCTCACACCCTTCCCACCTTACCTACTTCTTTACAGTCATCTCCATATAAAATATACCCATTTTTCTCAACATTTTTCCCCACTAAATTCCTGGTTCAGCTTTTCTCCATGTTTTGCTTAACCTTATTCTGTAGTCTTCCAAACATACTATATACTTTCACGATTCCATGCCATTCTGTGACTATGAAGCCTTCTCTCACATCTTTCTCTACCTACAACAATAGTTTAAATGTTTTAATACACCCTAATCAAGGCGGCACTTGTCTCTTCATTCTCACAATATAAAACTTATACTTCAATTAAATGTTTCAGTCAGTTTTAGATTACAAACAGCTGTCTGATCACCTATTTTGCACCCTAGAACTCTGACGGTGGGGACAAGGCCCAGATGACTTTGCTCCTTGGCCCTCTCCCAAAGATAGCAACTCATATGTACAAGAGACTCAACTGTTTTCCGTAAATTCCTTCTAATAATCTGTTTCTCCTCACCAAAGTCTATGAAACTGTAAGTGCCTCAACAAAGAAAACTATTTTAAAATTAGGTATTCAATTATTCAGTTGTACTTAATTTATAATACTTACTAACAAGATCAGAGTTCAAACTGACGAAGAGCAGAATCTGAGGTCTTGATTTATTTTTTAATAGGGAAAAGAGAGACTATGGAATAAGAGTCCTCAAACTTTATCTTTGGTGTCAATCTCTATTAAATGTGGGTAGGTGTCAGATATTTAATTTTCAAGTATATCTAGTCATTATAGAAGTTGTCCTTGAAATGTGTTAACAAAAGTTACTTCAGAGATGAGGTGGCCATTTTTGCTCCAGAGAAATTAGGTTTCATGGGCCGGGTGCGGTGGCTCACACCTGTAATCCCAGCACTTTGGGAGGCCAAGGCAGGTGGATCACCTGAGGTCGGGAGTTTGAGATCAGCCTGACCAACATAGAGAAACCCCGTCTCTACTAAAAATACAAAATTAGCCGGGCGCTGTGGTGTGTGCCTGTAAATCCCAGCTACTTGGGAGACTGAGGCAGGAGAATCGCTTGAAACAGGGAGGCGGAGGTTGTGGTGAACTCTCGCCACTGCACTCCAGCCTGGCAACAAGAGCAAAACTCCGTCTCAAAAAAGAAAAAAGAAAAAAGAAAGAAATTAGGTTTCATGCTATAACATTGAGAAAGTTCAAGGACATCTGGCCCAAAACACTGAAAAGCATTTTTGGTCACATGTAGGTAAGAGGATGTTTAAACAAGTTATGTTTCAACCTGATAAAAAGGACATCCGCTATTTTCAGTGAATAATCCCCAAGGTGAAAATTTTCAACGTACTGCCGTATTCCATCAAACAATGCCTTCCCCTTCTGTCTTTGCCTTGGATAAAATCCAATTAGAATTATTTACAGAATCAGCTGCCAGTAAGAGAGAAGTCTGTACGTCGCTTTTATGTAAATTGTTATTTTTTTCCTTGTTCTCCTATTAGAATATGTAACAGGGAAACCCAGTTAAAGGCTGATTATTTTTACATATTCCTTTAATATTTAAACAATATGCATCCAGTCCCACTCTCCACCAAAAACTATATATAAAGGCAAACAGGTATGACACAGGTTTCACTATAAATTTGAACCTCACATGTCTCAACTTTGTTTCTTGGTTTTTAATGCTTTTTCAGAAATGGTTTAACATATGATTTGGCAATTCTGTTCCTAGGTATATACACCCAAAGGAGCTGAAAGCATATATTCACACAAAGACTTGTAGGCAAATACTAACAGCAGTTATTATTCACAAAGGCCAAAAAGTGGAAACAACCCAAAAGTCCTCCAACTGATGACAGATTAACAAAATACAGTATATCCATAAAACAGACTAAAACTGTTATTAAAAAGGAATGAAATACAGATACATGCTATGACATAGATGAACTCGGAAAACATGCTCAAAGAAACCAGACACAAGAGGCCGTATATGGTTTGATTCAATGTATATGAGATATCCAGAACAGACAAATCCATAGAGACAGAAAGTAGATTAGTGGTGACCGGGGGCTAACCCTGGTATTAGAAGGGGGAATGGGGAATGACTGCTAATAGGTAAGAGGTTTCTTCTGAGTGTGATGAAAATGTTCTGGTATTAGACAGTGATAAGTACATAACCTTGTGAAAACAGTAAAAACAACTGAATTATTCAATTTAAAAGGGTTAATGATGTGGTATGTAATGTCTCAATTTTTTAAAATTGCACTTGGAACTATTTCTCTGAGTACCACATGAATTTTTAAAACAAGTTAGCATCACCAAATCAATCACTGAAATGTTAAAATGAAATCAGATTTATAATGGATTCACAGGCCACTCTGCTAAAAATCTACTTTCAAATACATGAAGTGTACATTGAAAATAAATATATCTATATGCCTCAGCTTTGTAAAGTATGTGTGCTTATACTACCAACAGTAAACTCTAAATAGAATTCCACTAATTTGAATTTTGTCTGAGTAGGGTTTGTTTTGTTTTGTTTGAGACAATCTGGCTCTGTTGCCCAGGCTGGAGTGCAGTGGCACGACCTCGGCTCACTGCAACCTCCGCCACCTGGGTTCAAGCGATTCTCCTGCCTCAGCCTCCTGAGAAGCTGGGATTACAAGTGCCTGTTGCTGCACCCAGATAATCTTTGTAGACAGAGTTTCACCATGTTGTCTACGCTTGTCTCGAACTCACGACCTCAGGTGATTCGCCCACCTCGGCCTCCCAAAGTGCTGGGATTACAGGCGTGGGCCACCGTGCCCAGAATGGGTCTTTTTTAAAAAAGAGACATGGTCTTGCTCTGTCACACAGGCTGGAGTGCAGTGACACAACTGTGGCTCACTGCAGCTTCAAACTCCTTGGCTCAAGTGATCCTCATGCCTTAGCCTCCCCAGTAACTAGGACTGCAGAGCAAGCAACTATGCCTAGCTAATGGCTTTTTGTTTTGTTTTTTTTTACTTTTTTGTAGTGACAGGATTTTGCCAAGTTGCAGGGACTAGTCGCAAGTGATCCTCCCACTATGACCTCCCAAAGTGCTGGGATTACAACAGGTATGAGCTACCACTTCCAGCCCTAAGCAGGGTTTTTACATGAGCACTGAAGAACGGGTATTGAGCAAATTGGTGCCACTGAGTTTTTATCCAAAATGAAAATAAATGTTAAAATTTAGTACAATATTACAGATTAATTTTGCTAAATTCAAGAAGGGTTAGGAACAAATATTTGTTAATGGTTATATGTCAAACAAAGTAAGAAATGCTTTCCATAAATGTATTTTATTAAATTTCCAAAAAATCCAGGAGGTAGCTATTAATGTTCTCATGCTAAAGAAAGCAAGCTGAAATTCAAATAGGTTGTACACTTTGTTCCAAGATTACAGAGCTATGGAATATTAAAACATAAAAGCCCAGGTCTGTCTGATGGCAATGTCTATCTCTTTCTACTTCACCTCACTGAGCAAGTCTTTATCTCTTATAAGAAGACCTCACAGACTAGAAAAGTTAATACCAATCTGAGGATCTTCTAAAATTGACTTTCCTAATACCAAAGGACCACATTCTCTCCTATCTTGCTTAATTCTTATAATAATCATTTAAATAACTCATCTGCACTTTCAACTACTTTGTCCCTTGGAGTCATATTCCAGGTATTTTAATAGGAATATAAAGTACTATACAAATAAATACAAACCCCAAACTTTAAATATATTTTTATTTTCTTAATATACTAAACTATATTTATTATAGAACTGCTTACCAATTATTCCTCAAATCATTCTGATAATTCTCAAATCATTTCTTAATTTTTAGATGCTGTTGGAAAGGGCTTTTGATTTGACTTCCCTTTTCTGAGCCATGATTTGATATGGAGAGTATCATCAAACTCGTCCTATGACCTCCTCCATTAAAATGACGGTTATCAGGTAACTAGGTTCCTGCCAATGTAGGGGATTCACACAGGCCTGCCCCCATTCTCAGCTTCCAATTCCCCCGACCATTCCTTTAGTTTCGGTTCCTCTCTCATCACACTCTCTCCCCCAACCAATGGGGGATGAAGGGAGTAGAAGAGGAAAACGAAGGAAGGAAGAAGAAAACAAAGAAAATCTGTGCTCTCGCTTGCTGGGATGCCTGCAGTCCTGTGATGGTTATCAATAAGGCTCCCTTCCCCCAGACTTTTTCCCTCATGTGCAGAGACGGCCACTTGTCTTTCCACCAGGGGCCATGCCTCAAATAAAGCAATGCTTCTGAACCCACCTGAGATTATAAATGCAGCCTGAGAGAATATAGTCTGCATGAAATATCTGTTTATATCCCTGGTTCCCAGAAGAGTTATCAGACACTATTTGCTTTTCCCCTTAAGGCACCTCTTCTTGGGGGTTTACAAAGGAAGTCCACAGCTCAAATGCACAACACAAAACCACCCACCCCTGGCCTTAAAAGCAACTCCCCAGTCCCTCCACTCCAAAGTAACATTTGTAGCTCATCCTCTAGCTGCAGTGCACAAACCAAAAAGTATCTGTTATGGACTGAACTGAGCTGCCCCAAATATGCAGAGCATATGTTGAAGCCCTAACCTCTAGTACCTGGGAATGTGAGTGTATTTAGAGACAGGGTCTTTAAAGGGGTGATTAAGTTAAAATGAGGCCGCTGAGGTGTACCTTAATCAAACATGACTGGAGATATAAGGAAAGATTAGGACACACAGAGACAACAGAGATGTGTGTGCATGTGTGCACAAGGCCATATGAAGACCCAGGGAAAAGACAGCCATCTGCATGTCACGGAAAGAGGCCTCAGGGGAAATCAAACTTGCCAACACCTTAATCTCAGACTTTAGGCCTCCAGAACTGCAAGACAATAAATTTCTATTTAAGCCACCAGTCTGTGGTATTTTATTACGGCAGGCCTAGTAAACTAATATAGTATCTTGGATTCAGTGCACCTTTGGCTTCTGAGATAAACCACATGCGCTGAAATTTGTATTATTAATTTTACTACTCATAACAGTTGACAATATACTACTTACCAACAAGCACAGAAGTATGTATTTCTATTTTAACAACAAACATGGCCACAATAATGCATCAGGCTGCTTATCTTTTCCTACTTCTCCCATTGTCATCCTGCTGCCAAATAATGAGCACAACCCAAACCATGAATTAATCTAACTTTCTGCCTCATTCATTCCTATTGCTATACAGAAAGGATTATATTTACTGCTCAGGTAAATTTTCAAAAATGATTAACAATAACTATTAAATATTCCTGGTTAAGTACCCATCCCCATTACACTCAGAGTCTTTTTTTTTTTGGCTGGGGGCGGGGACGGAGTCTTGCTCTGTCTCCCAGGCTGGAGCGCAGTGGCGCAATCTCGGCTCACTGCAACTTCCGCCTCCTGGGTTCAAGTGATTCTCCTGCCTCAGATGCACGCCACCATGCCCAGCTAATTTTTTTATTTTTAGTAGACACGGGGTTTCACCACGTTGGTCAGGCTGGTCTCGAACTCCTGACCTCGTGATCCGCCTGCCTCAGCCTCCCAAAGTGCTGGGATTACAGGCGTGAGCCATCAGAGTCATTCTTAAATCTCCAGTCTCCCATCAATTCCATACCATTTCCCCACCACATCCCCTTTTCTCAGCACATGACATGAAAATGGAAGTGACTGAGCAAGAATTTTCTCAATTTCCTACCTCTATACCCATCGTAACTGCCCATCTGGAAAGAGGGAGCTGTCCTGTCACATAAGGCTTAAGCTCTGGATCCCATCCTCAGGTCTTGATTACTCAGGGATATTACTCCCTTAAATATTATATTGTATTTTCTTTAGTTAAGGTTCCAAGCCTTTGGTTTTATTCTCACCCTACACTCTCCTTAGACAATCTTATCCATGTCTTTAAAATTAACTACAATTTATGAGCTCATAACTCCAAGGCTGTAACTACAGATGCATCCTGAGTTCCCTAGACCTACAGATCAAATTGCCTCTTAGGCAGCAATCTGTACATCCTAAGATTTCCAATTAATTTTATCCAAAACCCATTTCACCTTCCTGTTTTCTCCGCTTAATAACATTCCTATTCATCCAGTTGGCCAAACCAGAAACCTAAAGGCATCCCCAGACTATTCTCTTTCTTTATGCTTTTTAAAAATAAACTGTCTTCTAAAAACATGCCCGTTCCTCTCTATTCCCACTGCTAACACTAAACTTGAGGCCCTATTCATTTCACACCAAGAAGGACCACTACAGCTGCCTCACCTCTCTGCCTCTAGCTTCCCACTGAATAAAATATGATAATGGCAAAACAGAAAGCAGACTTGAAGTGAGGATGTCCTAGGTTTTTTTTTTTTTTTTTTTTTTTTTTGAGACGGAGTCTCGCTCTGTCGCCTGGGCTGGAGTGCAGTGGCCGGATCTCAGCTCACTGCAAGCTCCACCTCCCGGGTTTATGCCATTCTCCTGCCTCAGCCTCCCGAGTAGCTGGGACTACAGGCACCCGCCACCTTGCCCGGCTAGTTTTTTGTATTTTTTAGTAGAGACGGGGTTTCACCGTGTTAGCCAGGATGGTCTCGATCTCCTGACCTCGTGATCCGCCCGTCTCGGCCTCCCAAAGTGCTGGGATTACAGGCTTGAGCCACCGCGCCCGGCCGGTTCTTTTTTTTATTATTATTATACTTTAAGTTCTAGGGTACATGTGCATAACGTGCAGGTTTGTTACATATGTATACTTGTGCCATGTTGGTGTGCTGCACTCATCAACTCGTCAGCACCCATCCATTCATCATTTATATCAGGTATAACTCCCAATGCAATCCCTCCCCCTTCCCCCCTCCCCATGATAGGCCCCGGTGTGTGATGTTCCCCTTCCCGAGTCCAAGTGATCTCATTGTTCAGTTCCCACCTATGAGTGAGAACATGCGGTGTTTGGTTTTCTGTTCTTGTGATAGTTTGCTAAGAATGATGGTTTCCAGCTGCATCCATGTCCCTACAAAGGACGCAAACTCAGAGGATGTCCTAGGTTCTAAAGCTAATTCAGTCTCTTGTGAGCAGTGTGAACTAAGTTTACTCATTTTACTGTGCTCCAATTTTCTCATCTGTCAAGTGCATGCATCTGTTTACATAGCAGGGTTTATATAGAATAATGTATCAGTGTCTGGTATAAGGGCGCTGTGTATCTGTTTACTAAACTATGAGAAGAATAAAGTAAGAATTACTGCCATTAATTTTTGTTAGATAATATTTTATAATGTCTTTTTGTTCCTTCGTTTTGTTTTCCCTTTTATTACCTTACAATTAAAAGGGGATGTTATTCTTCTAAAATGTTAACCTAAGTCAATATGTACTACGATTCTCAAATACTTTTTGGTTTGCTAAGAAGTAATAGCAAATTGGCTGGGCACGGTGGCTCACGCCTGTAATCCCAGCACTTTGGGAGGCCAATGTGGGTGGATCAGTTGAAGACAGGAGTTTGAGACCAGCCTGGTGAACATGGTGAAACCCCATGTCTACTAAAAATATAAAAATTAGCTGGGCATGGTGGCGTTTGCCTGTAATCCCAGCTACCTGGGAGTCTGAGGCACAAGAATCACTTGAACCTGGGAGATGGAGGTTGCAGTGAGCCCAGATCACGCCTCTGCACTCCAGCCTGGGTGACAGAGAGAGACTAAAAAAAAAAAGAAGTACTAGCAAACTATATTAGCAGAACATTATTTGTATCCTACCAAGCCATGATAAATTAAGATAAAGTATGTCAAGGAATAAGGATCTCTCTGACTTGGTGTAGTATGTCCAAAACTGAGTAAAACTGAGTAAGACACTGTTTCTTCTTCTCCATGTTGCCTATTTAGCCCTATCCTTATCAACCGGCAGACAGACCTCAGGTCAAAAGAATAACCTTCTGAAACAAGATTTCAGAAAAGGAATGGGAATGCTCAGAGATGAAAAGAGAAATTAGACTAAAAGACCATCATATATTTGGACAGTCCAAGTAGTGTGTACCAGACATTTATCTAGAAAGAGTATTTACAAACCAACTTTTCGTAACCCGGAAAATGCCTATACACAGATTTTCTCGTGGTCATAGTAGTCATCACAAAAGCTCACAGTGTGAAATATACACTTACTAAATTGTAATTGATACAAGTCACCAAAAAATGCCTAACATCTGACATTTACATGCAACCCTAAACTGTTTCTATTTTATATAATTACATTACATAAATTACGTAATTTGGCTCAGTGCAGTGGCTCACGCCTGTAATCCCAGCACTTTGGGAGGTCAAGGTGGGTGTATTATAAGGTCAGCAGTTCAAGACCAGCCTGGCCAAGATGGTGAAACCCCATTTCTCCTAAAAATACAAAAATGAGGAGGGCATGGTGGTGTGTGCCTGTAATCCCAGCTACTCAGGAAGCTGAAGCAGAGAATTGCTTGAACCCGGGAGGAGGAGGTTGCAGTGAGCCTAGATTGCACCACTGCACTCTAGCCTGGACAACAGAGCGAGACTCTGTCTCAAAAAAAAAAAAAAAAAGCATAATTTATGTAATTACATGTATAGGTAAAATTAAGGATGATGAGAGTCTAACAAGATGCAGAATCAAGAAAAAGCCTTTGACTTTAGATAAACAGTTTAAAGCACTGGATACTAGCTATCAGAGATAGATGATAGTCTAGCAGAAAGTCTATCAGAGTAGATAAAACAAGTCAGATTCCAATTTCAATACTATCACTCACCTTATTTACAAAATTAGGTAGTACAACTAGAAGTCTTCTCACCAGTTATAATATCATTTTCAAACAGACAAATGAATGCTTTCAAACAAAAGAAAAATCTTTTCAGAAAAAAGTTTTAAATCAATCAACAGGCATATACCTGAATTTTCTATTACACCAAAAGAACATCAAATTACCATATCAGGCAGAGAAAAAGTAACTATTCATCAAAAAAATTTGGTTTCCTTGGCTTGCACAGAGACCGTATTTCCCATTCTTCCTTAAAGCTGGTGTGGCCATGTGACTAGCCAACAAAATGTAGGCAGAAGTGCTCTATGCCACTTCCAGGGCTGGTGCATAAAATCCTCAGGCACCATCCCCAACTCCTCCCTTTTCCACAATCTGTCAGCTATATGTTGATGCCCTGGCTGATCTTGGAAATCATGTACTGGTAACAGCAGAGCTCCACAGAGCACGGATCTGTGAATAACTAAGTGGGCAGAGCACACTCACACCACCATCATAAAGCCTGGCCTTCAAGAGAGAAAGATACAATTTCTATTTTGTTAAGCCACTGCAACGTCACAGTTTATTAATCTGCTTCTGCACTTAGCTTTACCCTAACTAACCAACATCTCTGGTATTTCTCTCTTAATCTCACTCATTAACAGACAAATTCAATTTTTAGCTATATTATCCCATCCACTACACTCTTCCTACTGTTACTCCAAAAGCTTACAGAGATTTGTATCATAGTTCATTTTTCCAGTGAGCACTCACCATTTTGCCAATATGCTGAACCTACATCTAATTTCTCTGTACTGCTATAGCTTTGGAACTTCCCTAAACATTAATATTGATCCTATTCCTGCTAGTATGTCTAAGAAATAGCTCCTGGAAACATGCTTTCTTTTGGAAGAAACAAAAAACAGTAAAAATATAAACTCATGAAAGCAAATCATCAGATAAAGCATATGGCTGGGAAAAAAAAGCCTTTTAAAATTGGTTTTGTTCTTCATTCTTTCAACATTTATATTTACGGATACTTGTTAGGTGTCTGGGATATATAAAGTGAAAAACAGGAATGAAATCTTTGTAGAGATTTACAGAGTCTACATTCTAGTAAGGGAAAGAGAGAGAATGAAGAAATATATAAAGAGATACACGTTGGAAGCTGAGAAGCGCTATGAAAAAAAGGGCCACAGTGTGTGCTGGGTGTACGAGGAAAACCTCAGGATTTGTGGTAAGCAAAGTAAAGCCTTTACTAGGAGTTAGGTTGTAAAGTCAAGAGGTAAATGAAATCCATGTAGGAAGAAAGCAATGGTACTACCACAGGCTAGCTTATGACCCTGAGCGTAACTTGTGAGCCTCAATCTCCCCACTTGTGAAGCGGTAAAAATATCTATGATTTAGAGGTATTGCAAAAACCTATGAGATTGTGAATATAAAGAATAGTGGCTAAAAACATATCTTAACTGGCCCTAAACATCCACTTTACCCATCACTCACATTCTTGGATAAAAGAATTAAAATATTAATTAGGATATAAACTTAGTTTGGTGTAACGAAATGTCTCAAAAAATGACAATTCTTATCATTATCAATGATATAAACTAAAGAAAAAAACAGTATTTTTTCTCTGAAATGGAGGACATTTCCCCCACAACTGTTAATTTTTCAACAAG